>NW_027507748.1:369012263-369754763 GCF_037356315.1 Lithobates pipiens | reverse complement strand
CGGCACAAAACATGAACTCATCCTCACAGTCAGGGAACACACGCCATTATCCCACCCCGAACAAGAAAGAGACACACAACACACACAGCTGTGAGCAGCCAGCGACCTCCTCCTCCCGGACACTACACCATCATCCTGATCGGAATGGCTGCACGTGTGATCAGAGGGGGTGGTGGAGGGCTAATCGTGCCCTTCTATGGAATGTCCGTGAAAATGGCGCAATGAGCAGCCGATCCGGTGCTTTAGAGGCGCCGGTCTCCGGGCGATGCCGTCCCTCCCCCGCCGCTGGTCCCCCTTCTCGGGGCGCAGAGCATGGCGGGAACCGCCCGGACACCGGAGCGCTGAGAGGCCGCTGGGGCCTGCAAGCTGAGGGAGAGGCGTGTGACACAAAGGAAGAGCGGCGAGTCCTCGCTCAGTCACACGCCGCCGGTCTCCGGGTGTTTGTCGGCTTCTTTTTCCTCACAGGTTCGCCATTTTCCTCTCCTCCTCCTCCCTGTGTCTCTCCGCTCCTGCGCACACACGAGCCGCTCGTCCCCTCCGCTAGGGCTCGCCTTCGTGGCTCCTCTCCGCTTTCTCTCAGATCAATCCCAGCGATGGGAGCCGATAACTACCAATAATACGATCAATGTCGGGCCAGCTTTCCCATTTGAATTTACAGATTCCTTTCTTTAATGGCGGCCGTGGTGGCTGCTCGGCCTCTCGCCGGCGATTGGTCGGGGCGGCGTCATGTGACTGGGAAGCGGCGCGGTCGATTGGCTGATCTAGGCTGTAGACTGGAAACTAAGCGAGTTGGGGGAGGTTTGGGAAAGTAGTGACAAGAGGATGCCGCTAGGGGGCAAAACTGTTTGGTGGAGCTCCGCGCCGCTCGCTGGTGACACAACGCTAATACAAGTCTGCAGCCCAGCCTGGGAAGTTATTTTCAGCACATCGCAGGCGGCTAAAGATAACTTCATTGTGCCTTCATCTAGGGGCATGTACCTGCACTGAGGGGCGGCTCCTCCACTGCTCAACACACTACACAAGGGCTTCCCTAATTCTCTACACTCTTCACACAGCCAAATACAAAGCCATTATATTATTATTTACACAGCCACAAGTCATTACACACCTGTGTTCCTATGCTGAGTATTCAGGCTGTGCACATCTTCACAACACTTTTCCATTTACTTCAACTGGTTTCGCTACACGCAGCAAATAACGTTTTTTGTTTTTTTTTTTTACAACAAAACACAAGACCTGCTTTTGGCGTGACATTGACCATTTGCCTACTGGGCACGTTCACCCCCTTCCTGCCCAGACCAATTTTCAGCGCTCTCACACTTTGAATGACAATTACTCAGTCATGCAACACTGTACCCATATGAAATTTGCGTCCTTTTTTTTCCCCACACAAATAGAGCTTTCTTTTGGTGGTATTTAATCACTATTTTTATTTTATTTTTAATTTTTGCGCTATAAATAAAAAAAAAAACTAAACATTTGGTGCCTTTTTCTTTGTTTCTGTCATAAATTTTTGCAAATTAATGATTTTTCTTCATGCATTTTGTCCAAAATTTATACAACTACATCTCTTTGGTAAACATAACCCAAATTAGTGGATATTATTTGGTCTTTGTGAAAGTTATAGAGTCAACAATCTATGGTCCAAATCACTGAAAATGGATCTCACCTGATCACACCTGAAGCACTGACCGCCTAGCTCATTTCTTGAGGCCCTAACAAGCCAGGAAAGTACAACTACCCCCCAAATAACCCCTTTTTTGGAAAGTAGACATCCCAAAGTATTTAGTGAGTTTTTTGAAGTTGTAATTTTTTTTTTACAAAATTCTTTGCAAACTGAAGATTTGTGTTTTTTTTGTTTTTACTTTTACAAAATTGTCATATTAACAGGTTATTTCTCTCAAACAGCATATGCATGCTTGCAACTACACACTGAAACACATTCTGCTATTCCTCCCAAATATGGCAATACCACACGTGTGAGACTTTTTCACAGCCTGGCCACATACAGAGGCCCAACATGCAAGGAGCACCGTCAGGTGTTCTGGGGACATAAATTACACATATAATTTCATGACAATCTATCACACTTTTGAAGACCCTGGAGCACCAGGACAATGAAAACGCCCACAAAATGACCCCATTTTGGAAAGCAAATACCAAAATATATAATCTATGAGGCATAATGAGTCTTTTGAAAGGTTCATTTTTTTCCAGAAGTTTTTGGAAGGCATGGGAAAAAAATGAAAATGCTTTTTTTTTTCACACTAAGTTACCATTTAAAAGATATTTCTAACACATAGCATGTACATAGCAAAAATGACACCCCAAAATACATTCTGCTACTCCTCCAGAGTATGACAATACCACATGTGTGAGACTTTTACACAACCTGGCCACATACAGAGGCCCACCATTGAAGTAGCATGTTCAGGTGTTCTGCAGGCATAAATTACACATCTAATTTCCTAACAAGCTATAATTTTTTAACCACTTCAATACAGGGCACTTTCGCCCCCTTCCTTCCCAGCCCAATTTTCAGCGCTCTAGCGCTTTCAGTGACAATTGCGCGGTCATGCTACACTGTACCCAAATGAAATTTTTATCATTTTGTTCGCACAAATAGAGCTTTATTTTGGTGGTATTTATTCACGACTCCGTTTTTTATTTTTTGCGATATAAGCGCAAAAAAGCGGAAATTTGGAAAAAAAAAACTATTTTCTTTTTTCTACTTCAATAAAAATCCAATAAAATCAAATTTTGTCATAAATTTAAGCCAAAATGTATTCTGCTACATGTTTTTGGTAAAAAAAAATCCGTTAAGTGTATAATAATTGGTTTGTGTGATCACGGACATATGTACGCAAATGATCATGTACATATGTGTGCAGGTGATCACGTACATATGTGTGCAGATAATCATTGGGACATGTGATTTTAGTGGGACATATGTGGGGGACATGTTTTTATTATTAGGGACATGTGTTTTTATTATTTGGGGACATGTATGTTTTGGGGACATGTGTGGGGACATTGTGTTTATACTGTGTGATGTGTTTACTGTGTGGTGTGTTTACTGTGTGGTGTGTTTACTGTGTACACTAGACTGGTGATCAGTGAGTAAAAAGCTGTAAAAAGCAGCCCATACTCACTGATCAGCAGCCGGCTGCAGCGATCTGCTCTCCTCTCCACAGCGATGACTGCTGTGTGAGGAGAGGAGGAGCCGATTGCCTAGCAACCGGCTGTTTGTTTACATCACATGACGGCCGTGATTGGACACGGCCGTCATGTGATCAGGAGGGCCAATCACAGAGCCCTCCTGCCGATCTGAGATGCGCCGTGTCCGGGTGACATGGGCGCATCGGGATCGCGCCGCTGCGCGGGCGCGCGCGCGATCCCGCTACTCCTGAATGACGTTCCTGAACGTCATATCAGGAGTAGGCGGCTCCCACCCGGCCGTATATGTGCATTGGCCGGGTGGGAAGTGGTTAATATTTCTAAAACATAGCATTTACATACCAAAAATTACACTCCAAAATAAATTCTATTTAGGAAAGGGTAAAAAAAATATATTACCAGTGGTTTTAGTATTGTCCACAGAGGAGAGAATTGGTCCATGCAGCAGGCAGCAGGCAGGGATGTGCTTAGGAACAACAATAGTAATTATCCAGGCAGCAGACAGGAATATTGTCTATAGTCAGCACAAGGATATCTTCAGCACAACCAAAGAATTTGTCCATAGAAATTGCCCAGGCAGAGACAGCCAGCACAGCCATAATATTGGTCCTGGTACACTGTTACCTTCCTGCACTCATTATTGTACTGCTCTCCAGCCCTTCATAAACATACTGCCTCTTGCTACAGCTAATTATTTCATTATTTCCATAGGCCAGAGGCATGATGGCACTAAGTCAGCAGCAGGCTGAGGGCCACAATCAGGTAAGACCCATGTGCAGGGGTAGAGGCTCCACCACCCAAATCTCTAGGAAACCTCCAGACTCCAAACCCTAATCTGGAAATGATCAAACCCAGAGAGAAAAAAAAAAAATGTTTTCTCCATCCGGAAAAATATTTCTGGAGCCCCTCACATGTGAGACCCTGTGTACTACAGTAGCAGGGCAATAGATCAGTCCAAGTGGTAGGCAAAAGCATAGTCCATAAAACAGGCAAGAAGGTTTTCTGGGAGGGGGTCTTTGTTGGTAGATGAGGGACATGACAACTTCTTCAATGAATTTTAGGAAGTGGGCAGGGCTTTCTATGGATCTGGTGGGAATTATGTGGGCATTATAAATGGCCAAATGAATTAAATAGATTGCTACATTCTTGTACCAGAAACAGGACCTCCTTATTGACAAATAGGGCTGAATAATTTGGTCATTGAAATCCACCCACCTCATGTAGAGATTGTAATCTTGTACACATGTTGGCTGTTCAATGGGACCTCATCTTCTCTGAACTTCAATTGTAGTGTCATCATGGATAGTGGACATCATGTACACATTCCTGGTATCCTTCCACCTAAAGGCGAGCACTTCGTTGCATCTCAAATTTGCTCTTTCGCCTCTTCGCAGTTTTTTATTCACTATGGCTTGTGGGAAGCCCTTCCTATTCTTTCTGGAGGTTCCGCAGGCCAGGGTTTCTGCAAGGTATAGGTGTTTGAAAAGGCGCAGGCTGGTGTAGAAGTTATCCAGGTATATGTGGTAACCTTTCTTCAGCAGTGGGTATGCCAGGTCCCATACAATTTTACCAGTGGTGCCCATGTAGGCTGGGCACTCAGGGGGCTGGAGCTGGGAATCTCTTCCTTCATATATGTGGAAATGCATAATGATATCCCGTGACTCTCTCGCAAAGCTTATAAAATTTCACTCCGTATTTGGCCCTTTTGCTAGGAATGTATTGTTTTATTCCTAGCCGGACTGAAAAGGGTACCAGGGACTTATCTACACATATATGCTGATCAGGGCATAGAATTCTGCAAATCATTAGGAAAAGAACTTTATGAGTGAACAAATTTTATATAACATTATAATTTGGATGATTGCGGGGAGGGCGCTGGGTGTTGTTGTTGAAATGAAGTAAGTGCATAATCATCTCATATCGGTACCTGGGAATTACGGCAGAATAAATGGGAATGTGGTGAATGGGGTTGGTGGACCAATAGGAATGTCCTTAATTTTTTTTGTAAGCCCCATATTTATGGTGAGCCCCATAAACACTTTGAACTCCTCCATAGTCAAATCCTTCCACTCAAACGGACGGGCGTATGATGATTGGGGGTTGTTGGCCATATGCTGTTGGGCCCATAAATTGGTCTGGTCCACGATGAATTGCAACAAAGTGTCGGGCAAAAATAAATAAAAACAATTAATTTTTGTAAAATTTGGGGTGTTGGCCTGCACACCTGGCTGTAAAGTGAAAGAGGGAATTCTTGCTAATCTTGAGTCGGAAGGGAGCCATTTTGGGTTAGTAAGACCATCTGGAAGATGTGTAGCTGCCCTGGCTCTTGGGGGACATGGCACTCCAGTGCTCGTAGTTGGGGAATTTGAAGTTCCTGTGCTGGCATTGATGCTGCGGCAGTGCTGGTACTGGGCCTGGGCATTTCTTGTGGTCTTTCGCAGGCGGCAGCGCTGGTAGTGGGCCTTTGTTTTTGGGGTCTATCGCTGGCAGCAGCTCTGGTACTGGGCTTTTGTTCATGGGGTCTATCACTGGTGGCAGCGCTTGTACTGGGCCTTTGGTTTCGGGGTCTATTGCTGGCGGCAGGGCTGGTACTGGGCCTGGGATTTGATCCTGGGGTATATTGCTGGTGGCTGCCTGGTTTCCAGAGCGTCATGCCCTTTTAGGAGGGATCCATTCTTCCTCTGATTCATTTGCCGATCCACTATTATCGATAGGTTCAAATGTGGAGTTGGCATTTGAATCTGATGATAACTCCCCCGCTGCTCTCATCAGTCATGGAGAGGATCCTGATTGGTATATACTCTTTTGGACATTTTTCTGATGGGCTGTGCGACAGGTGGCAGGTGACGGTCACTGATGGGCTGTGTGACGGTGATAGACGAGTGGCAGGTGACGGTCACTGATGGGTGACAGGTGATGGTCACTGATGGGTGACAGGTGATGGGTGATGGTCACTGATAGATGAAAGGTGACGGGTGACGGTCACTGATGGCGGTCTCTGATGGTGACCAGTGCACTTTATGGGACTGATAGGTGACAGATGAGGGTCACGGATGGGTCACTGATGACAGTCACTGATGACTGTCACTGGCCATGGTCACTGATGGGTGACAGGTGCACCACTGATGGTAGTCTCTAATGATGACCACATGTGTGAGACTTTTACACAACCTGGCCACATACAGAGGCCCACCATTGAACTAGCACCTTTAGGCGTTCTATGAGCATAAATTACACATCTAATTTCTCAACCACCTATTACAATTTTGAAGGCCCAGGGGGTCCGGTGCGTCTTCATTCCCCATTTCAGGTCTGTTTTCAGACCGAATTTTTGGGCTGAATTCGGACCTGAAACGGACCAGAAGATGCACAGGAGTCACAATCTCCTGACATGCAAATTGGGTGCAGGGGAAAAACACGCATCCAACTCGCAATAGTATGAACCCAGCCTCAAATGTTTCTGAGCGTTACTTTGCAGGCTTCTTTAATCTGTGTTATTTATTCTATGTTGTATTTAACAACTTGCCTACTGGGCACTTTTACCCTCTTTCTGCCCAGGTAAATTTTCAGCTTTCAGCGCTGTTGCGCTTTGAATGATAATTGGCCATGCAACACTGTACCCAAATTAAACCGTTATCGTTAAAATGTTATAAAAGTTATCACTTTTTTTCACGTTAATAGAGCTTTCCTTTGGTGGTATTTAATCACCACTGGGTTTTTTATTTTTTGCAAAGCAAACAAAAAAAATGAAAATTTTGGAAAACAAAAACATTTTTCTTAGTTTGCTATAAAATTTTGCAAACAGATCATTTTTCTACTTCACTGATAGGCAGCATTGATGAGCACTGATAGGCAACACTGATAGGTGGCACTGATAGGCGACACTAAGAGGCAGCATGGATATGTGACACTGATGAGAAGGCATTGATGGGCACTGATAGGCGGCACTGATATGTGACACTGATGAGGAGGCACTGATAGGCAACACTGAAGGGCACTGATAGGTGACACTGATATGTGACATTGATGAGGAGGTACTGATTGGCAACACTGATGAGAAGGCACTGATTGGCGACACTGATATGTGACACTGATGAGGAGGCACTGATTGGCGACACTGATGAGGAGGCACTGATGGGCACTGACATGCGACACTGATATGTGACACTGATGAGGAGGCACTGATAGGTGACACTGAAGGGCACTGATAGGCTGCACTGATACGTGGTAACATGACACTGATGAGGAGGCACTGGCTGGCAGCATTGATTGGCAGCACTGGTGGGCACTGATTAGCAGCACTGGTGGGACTGCACTGATAATCAGGACACTAATAATCAGTGCCCTGATTATTATTACGTACCGATGTCCCTTTAACACAAGACAGTTATCTGCTTTTTCTTCTCTCTTCATCCTGTCAGTGTGAGGAAAGAAAAGCCAAAAAACAGCTGTCATTGGACACAGCTGATCACATGGTAAAGGGCCACTGTGATTGACCCATTTTATTCCATTTTAGAAAGCAAACACTCCAAGGTATTTTCAGAAAGGAATAGCAAGGCTTTAACCACTTCAATACAAGGCATTTATACAGCTTCCTTACAGACCAATTTTTAGCTTTCAGCGTTCTCACAATTTGCATGCCAGTTACTCAGTCATGCAACACTGTACCCAAACAAAATTTTTATCATTTTTTCATACAAATAGAGCTTTTTTTTGGTGGTATTTAATCACCACAGGGTTTTTTATTTTTTGCGGCATAAGTGAAAAAAGAGCGAAAATTTTGAAAAAAAAACACTTTTTTTTAGTTTCTATGATAACAGTTTGCAAATAAGTCATTTTTGTTCATAAATTTGGGCCAAAATTTCTACGGCTACATCTCTTTGGTAAAAATAACCCAAATTAGTGGATATTGTTTAGTCTCTTTGAAAGTTATAGAGTCTGCAAACTATGGTGCAAATCATTGAAAATTGATCACATCTGATCGCACCTGATGCACTGATGGCCTATCTAATTTCTTGAGGCTCTGAAATGTCATGAAAGTACAAATACCCCCCAAATTACCCCTTTTTGAAAAGTAGACAGTCCAAGGTATTAAGTAAGAGGCATGGTGAGTTTTTTGAAGTTGTAATTTTTTCCCACAATTCTTGGGAAAAAGAAAAATGTTTTTTTTTTGTTTTTTTTTACAAAATTGTCATAATAACAAGTTATTTCTCATACACAGCATATGCATACTTCCAATACACCCCAAAATACATTCTGCAACTCTTCCCGAGTATGGCGATGCCACATGTGTGGGACTTTTAAACAGGCTGGCCACACAGAGAAGTCCAAAATGCAGGGAGCACCGTAAGGGGTTCTAGGAGCATAAATGACACCTCTAACGACGACCTATTACATTTGTGAAGGCCCTGGAGCACCAGGACAGTAGAATTACCCACAAAATGACCCCATTTTGGAAAGCAAACACCCCAACGTATATTCTATGAGGCATATTGATTCTTTTGAACAATTAATTTTTTTCCACAAGTCTTCGGAAAGCTTGGAAAGAAAATTAAAACATATTTTTTTTTTTACACAAAGTGGTCAGTTTATAAGATATTTCTAACTCAAAGCATGTACATAGCAAAAATTACACCCCGAAATACATTCTGCTACTCATCCTGAGTATGGCGATACCACATGTGTGTGACTTTTACACAGCGTGTCCACATACAAAGGCCCAACATGCAGGGAGCGCCGTCAGGTGTTCTAGGAGCATAAATGACACCTCTAATTTCCTAACGACCTATTACATTTGTGAAGGCCCTGGAGCACCAGGACAATGGAATTACCCACAAAATGACCCCATTTTGGAAAACAAACACCCCAAAGTATATTCTATGAAGCATTATGAGTCTTTTGAGTGGTTCATTTTTTTACATAAGTCTTCAGAAAACGTGAAAAGAAAATTAAAATCTTTTTTTTTTACACAAAGTTGTCCATTTATAAGATATTTCTAACACAGGGCATGTATATAGCAAAAATGACACCCCAAAACACATTCTGCTACTCCTCCTGAGTATTGCGATACCACATGTGTGGGACTTTTACACAGGCTAGCCACACAGAGAAGTCCAAAATGCAGGGAGCACCGTAAGGGGTTCTAGGAGCATAAATGACACCTCTAATTTCCTAATGATCTATTACATTTGTGAAGGCCCTGGAGCACCAGGACAATGGAATTACCCACAAAATGACCCCATTTTGGAAAACAAACACCCCAAAGTATATTCTATGAAGCATTATGGGTCTTTTGAGTGGTTAATTTTTTTACAAAAGTCTTCAGAAAACATGGAAAGAAAATTAAAATCTTTTGTTTTTTTACACAAAGTTGTCCATTTATAAGGTATTTCTAACATATAGCATGTATATAGCAAAAATTACACCCCAACAGGTACTCGGGTTCTCCGAGGGGCTGGTGACAGGTACTCGGGTACTCAGACGGGCTGGTGACAGGTACTCGGGTACTCCGACGGGCTGGTGACAGGTACTCGGGTACTCCGACGGGCTGGTGACAGGTACTTGGGTACTCAGACGGGCTGGTGACATGCATTCGGGTACTCAGATGAACTGTGACAGGTACTCAGGTACTCAGATGGGCTGTGACAGGTACTCGGGTACTCAGATGGGCTGGGACAGGTACTCAGGTACTCAGATGGGCTGGGACAGGTACTCAGGTGGGCTGGGACAGGTACTCAGGTACTCGGGTACTCAGATGGGCTGGGACAGGTACTCGGGTACTCAGATGGGCTGACAGGTGCTCAGGTACTCGGATACTCAGATGGACTGTGACAGGTACTCAGGTACTCAGATGGGCTGTGACAGGTACTCGGGTACTCAGATGGGCTGTGACAGGTACTCGGGTACCCTGATGGGCTGGGACAGGTACTCAGGTACTCAGATGGGCTGTGACAGGTACTCGGGTACTCAGATGGGCTGTGACAGGTACTCGGGTACTCAGATGGGCTGGGACAGGTACTCAGGTACTCAGGTGGGCTGGGACAGGTACTCAGGTACTCGGGTACTCAGATGGGCTGGGACAGGTACTCGGGTACTCAGATGGGCTGACAGGTGCTCAGGTACTCGGATACTCAGATGGACTGTGACAGGTACTCAGGTACTCAGATGGGCTGTGACAGGTACTCGTGTACTCAGATGGGCTGTGACAGGTACTCGGGTACTCAGATGGGCTGTGACAGGTACTCGGGTACTCAGGTACTCAGATGGGCTGACAGGTACTCAGGTACTCAGATGGGCTGGGACAGGTACTCAGGTGGGCTGGGACAGGTACTCAGGTACTCGGGTACTCAGATGGGCTGGGACAGGTACTCGGGTACTCAGATGGGCTGACAGGTGCTCAGGTACTCGGATACTCAGATGGACTGTGACAGGTGCTCAGGTACTCAGATGGGCTGTGACAGGTACTCGGGTACTCAGATGGGCTGTGACAGGTACTCGGGTACTCAGGTACTCAGATGGGCTGACAGGTACTCGGGTACTCAGATGGGCTGGGACAGGTACTCGGGTACTCAGATGGGCTGACAGGTGCTCAGGTACTCGGATACTCAGATGGACTGTGACAGGTGCTCAGGTACTCAGATGGGCTGTGACAGGTACTCGGGTACTCAGATGGGCTGTGACAGGTACTCGGGTACTCAGGTACTCAGATGGGCTGACAGGTACTCGGGTACTCAGATGGGCTGACAGGTACTCAGGTACTCGGGTACTCAGATGGGCTGACAGGTACTCAGGTACTCGGGTACTCAGATGGGCTGACAGGTACTCGGGTACTCAGATGGGCTGGGACAGGTACTCAGGTACTCGGGGACTCAGATGGGCTGTGACAGGTACTCGGGGACTCAGATGGGCTGGGACAGGTACTCGGGTACTCAGATGGGCTGGGACAGGTACTCGGGTACTCGGGTACACAGATGGGCTGGGACCGGTACTCGGGTACACAGATGGGCTGACAGATACTCAGGTACTCAGGTACTCAGATGGGCTGGGACAGGTACTCAGGTACTCAGATGGGCTGGGACAGGTACTCAGGTACTCGGGTACTCAGATGGGCTGACAGGTACTCGGGTACTCAGATGGGCTGGGACAGGTACTCGGGTACTCAGATGGGCTGTGATGGGTGATGACAGGTACTTTGATGGGTGGTGACAGGTCCTTTTTATTAGGGGGAGGGTAATCAGTGTGTGTTGGTGTACACTGAGTGGTAATGAGATGTTACCGCAATCTCCTCCTCACACACGATCAGTGTGTGAGGAGGAGAACTCGGTAACATCTCGTTGCCCCGGTTTGTTTACATTCTGTGACCGGCTGTGATTGGACACAGCCGGTCACGTGGTAAAGAGCCAATTTCATTGGCTCTTTACTGCAATCGGGGTTGGGCTCTGTCAGGGTGACAAGCCACATCCCCGATCGGCGCTCTGCACGCGCCCTAGGCGCGTGCACGAGCCCTATAATGGCACAGTACATGTGACCAGCTGTGATTGGACACGGCCGGTCACATGTATCGGGGGGGGGTCGATGGGGAGGAAAATCCCACAGATCGGGGATGGGCTGTGTCCAAGGGACACAGCTCATCCACGATCGCCGCGCTGTGGGCCCCCGGGGGCCCGCAGGAGCGGCGTAATACTGAGGCCGTCATATGATGTCCACCCAGGATGGGAGATCCCATCTGTGGCCGTCATATGACTATGGCCGGGTATTGAAGTGGTTAAAAATTTCCTTTTTTTGCCACAAGTTTATAGAAAATGCAGGAAAGAAAATAAAAATGTATTTGTTTACACAAAGTTGTCAATTAATAAGATATTTTTAACACACATCATAGGCATACTTAGAATTACACCCCAAAACACATTCTACTACTTGTCCTATGTATGGTGATAACATATGTGTGAGACTTTTTCACAGCCTAACCATATAGAGAGGCTCAAACTCCACGGTGTTTCAGGGGCATACTGTAAGTTATGCATCTCATTTCCTGACTACCTATCACATGCCTAGATAGTTTTAAAGAGGTATGGTAAATCTTTGGAAGACTTCAGTTTTTCCCACAAGTTTGTGGAAATGCAGAAAGAAAATTAAAATACATTTTTTTACACAAAATTGTTATTTAACCACTTGCCGACCGCCGCACGACGATATACGTCGGCAGAATGGCACGGGCAGGCATATGGGCGTATATATAAGTCCCTGCCTGCCCGCGGGTGGGGGGCCCGATCGGGCCCCCCCCCGGTGCCTGCGGCGGTCGGCATTCCTTCGAGAGCGATCCGGGATGAGGGGGCGGCCATTAATTCATGGCCACCCCCTCGCGATCGCTCTCGACGAATGGAAATCCCCGGTGACATCACTTCCTCTCCTGTAATGTAAACACAGGAGAGGAAGTGATGTATTCTCTCCTCCGTGTCGGTATTTTTCGTTCCGACACGGAGGAGAGCGGATCGGTGAGTTGCACCAACACTCTACACACACAGTAGAACATGCCAGGCACACTCACACCCCCCCTTTACCCCCCGATCACCCCCCCAATTACCCCTGCCCCCCAGTCACAGTGACACCAATGTCATTTTTTTTTTTTTTTTTTTTTTTTTTTGCATTGGTGTCATTTGTGACTATAATAACTGTTAGGGCAGTTAGAGTTAGCCCCCTTTAGTTCTAATGTACCCCCCTAACCCCCCCAATAAAGGTTTAACCCCGTGATCACCCCCCGTCGCCAGTGTCACTAAGGCTGGGTTCACATTGCAGCGGTTTATGAGAACGAATGTGATTCGCACCGCACTGCAGTGCAAATCACATCCGATCTCTGTGCGATTCGAGTTCAGCCATTCGCCGCACCCGCCGCACCCGCCACACCCGCCGCACCCGCCGCAAATTCGCACGGGACCCTTTTTTTGGCCCGCAGCAGAATCGGATCGCATGGGTGTTCACACCATGCGATCCGAGTTTGCAGATCGCACTGCGATATGCGAACTGATCTGGGGGTGTCAGTAACATTTCACTGACACTCCCAGCAGTTCGCATAGGGCAGTGTGAACTGCCGCCGGGAGGCATGCGATGCGGGAACACGCCGCGGATTCGCGGCGTTTCCGCATCGCTCCAGTGTGAACCCAGCCTAATAAGCGATCATTTTTCTGATCGCCGTATTAGTGTCACAGGTGACGCTAGTTAGGCAGGTAGGTATTTAGGTTCGCCGCAGCTTTTTATAGCGCCAGGGACCCCCATATACTACCGCATAAAGCCCCCTGATTGCCCCCTAGTTAACCCTTTCACCTGTGATCACCATATAACTGTTACAGGTGACGCTGGTTGGTTAGTTATTTTTTTATAGTTTCAGGGCACCCGCCATTTATTACCTAATAAAGGTTTAACCCCCTGATCACCCGGCGGGTGTCATTTGTGACTAATAACTGTTAGGGCAGTTAGGGTTAGCCCCCTTTAGTTCTAAGGTACCCCCCTAACCCCCCCAATAAAGGTTTAACCCCGTGATCACCCCCCGTCGCCAGTGTCACTAAGGCTGGGTTCACATTGCAGCGGTTTGAGAACGGATGTGATTCGCACCGTACTGCAGTGCAAATCACATCCGATCTCTGTGCGATTCGAGTTCAGCCATTCGCCGCACCCGCCACACCCGCCGCACCCGCCGCAAATTCGCACGGGACCCTTTTTTTGGCCCGCAGCAGAATCGGATCGCATGGGTGTTCACACCATGCGATCCGAGTTTGCAGATCGCACTGCGATATGCGAACTGATCTGGGGGTGTCAGTAACATTTCACTGACACTCCCAGCAGTTCGCATAGGGCAGTGTGAACTGCCGCCGGGAGGCATGCGATGCGGGAACCCGCCGCGCATTCGTGGCGTTCCCGCATCGCTCCAGTGTGAACCCAGCCTAATAAGCGATCGTTTTTCTGATCGCTGTATTAGTGTCACAGGTGACGCTAGTTAGGCAGGTAGGTATTTAGGTTCGCCGCAGCTTTTTATAGCGCCAGGGACCCCCATATACTACCGCATAAAGCCCCCTGATTGCCCCCTAGTTAACCCTTTCACCAGTGATCACCATATAACTGTTACAGGTGACGCTGGTTGGTTAGTTATTTTTTTATAGTTTCAGGGCACCCGCCATTTATTACCTAGTCTCACTAGTGTACCCCTAAATTTAGGGGTGTCTACTTTCCAAAATGGGGTCATTGGGGGGGGTTTGTGCCATCTTGGCATTTTATGGCCTTCAAAACTGTAACGCCCTTAGAAAGCCTGAAGGCGGTGCTTGGTTTTCGGGGCCCCGTACGCGGCTAGGCTCCCAAAAAGTCCCACATATGTGGTATCCCCGTACTCAGGAGAAGCAGCAGAATTTATTTTGGGGTGTCATTTCACATATGCCCATGGCATGCGTGAGCAATATATCATTTAGTGACAACTTTGTGAAAAAAAAAAAAAAAAAAAAAAAGTTTGTAATTTTCCCGCAACTTGTGGCAAAATATAAAATATTCCATGAACTCAACATGCCTCTCAGCAAATAGCTTGGGGTGTCTACTTTCTAAAATGGGGTCATTTGTGGGGGTTTTGTGCCATCTTGGCATTTTATGGCCTTCAAAACTGTAATAGGTAGTGAGAAGTGAACTCAAAAATTTACGCCCTTAGAAAGCCTGAAGGCGGTGCTTGGTTTTCGGGGCCCCGTACGCGGCTAGGCTCCCAAAAAGTCCCACATATGTGGTATCCCCGTACTCAGGAGAAGCAGCAGAATTTATTTTGGGGTGTCATTTCACATATGCCCATGGCATGTGTGAGCAATATATCATTTAGTGACAACTTTGTGAAAAAAAAAAAAAAAAAAAAAAAGTTTGTAATTTTCCCGCAACTTGTGGCAAAATATAAAATATTCCATGAACTCAACATGCCTCTCAGCAAATAGCTTGGGGTGTCTACTTTCTAAAATGGGGTCATTTGTGGGGGTTTTGTGCCATCTTGGCATTTTATGGCCTTCAAAACTGTAATAGGTAGTGAGAAGTGAACTCAAAAATTTACGCCCTTAGAAAGCCTGAAGGCGGTGCTTGGTTTTCGGGGCCCCGTACGCGGCTAGGCTCCCAAAAAGTCCCACATATGTGGTATCCCCGTACTCAGGAGAAGCAGCAGAATTTATTTTGGGGTGTCATTTCACATACGCCCATAGCATGTGTGAGCAATATATCATTTAGTGACAACTTTGTGTAAAAAAAAAAAAAAAATTTTTTTTTTGTCATTATTCAATCGCTTGAGGCAAAAAAATAAAATATTCAATGGGCTCAACATGCCTCTTATCAATTTCCTTAGGGGGTCTACTTTCCAAAATGGGGTCATTTGGGGGGGTTTTGTACTGCCCTGCCATTTTAGCACCTCAAGAAATGAGATAGGCAGTCGTAAACTAAAAGCTGCGTAAATTCCAGAAAACGTACCTTAGTTTTTAGATGTGACAACTTTTGCGCAAACCAATAAATATACAATTATTGACTTTTTTTTTACCAAAGACATGTGGCTGAATACATTTTGGCCTAAATGTATGACTAAAATTGAGTTTATTGGATTTTTCTAATAACAAAAATTTGAAAATATCATTTTTTTTCAAAATTTGCGGTCTTTTTACGTTTATATCGCAAAAAATAAAAATCGCAGAGGCAATCAAATACCATCAAAAGAAAGCTCTATTTGTGGGAAGAAAAGGACGCAAATTTTGTTTGGGTACAACATTGCATGACCGCGCAATTACCAGTTAAAGCAGCGCAGTGCCAAAGTGTAAAAAGACCTCTGGTCATTTACCAGCAAAATGGTCCGGTCTGAAAGTGGTTAAAAAGTTATTTCTCACACACAGCTTGGACATACTTCGAAATTCAATCCAAAATACATTCTGATTTTCCATATGAGTATGGTGATACCACATGCGTAAGAGGTTTCAATGTTTGGACTGATTATGTATAGGACAGTGATGGCGAACCTTGGCACCCCAGATGTTTTGGAACTACATTTCCCATGATGCTCCACTACACTGCAGAGTGCATAAGCATCATGGGAAATGTAGTTCCAAAACATCTGGGGTGCCAAGGTTCGCCATCACTGGTATAGGACATTGTATCTTGTATATCACACAAATCATGTACTATAATGGTCGTCTCTGTAGGAGTAGTCAGAGAATATAGCTTAGTATAGCAGCACCTATAGCATTCCCAGTTCCTATAATCCAAGTAAGCCTACTGGTAAGTGGCTTCCCCCAAAAATACCATGTTCACTGGCCAGGAAGTACAGGAGGCTGAAGAAAGGAAGAATAAAATAGTTCCTGTAGTTCCAGGAGGGCAGTTGTCCACAGGGGATGGATGGAACTGGTGTCCCGCAGGAACACAGTCAGCGGGATGTGCAGATGGATCAGTTCAGGGAACAGGCAGAGACCTGGTCAGCAAGCAGGCAAAGTTAGAGTTAGCGTGCCCCGAGACGACGTGATATCTCACGAAACGCGCCGGGCAGCTTGACACGCTATCTACTGCCTCTGAACATACCAGCTGGTGAAAGGACATTGTCGTGGAGAATTGCGTTCGGCCGACGCCTCCCACTGTGATATGCCTAACCTTACAGCACTCTTGTAAGTGTATTTCTTATTTTTATCTTTTAAATTTTAATAAACGTTTTTACACTATTTGGAGCGCTTTTTCTCCCTTCTTACGGTGAACCGTTTATTACAAATGTGTTGGAGCCTGACTGAAATGCGATCTTGCATGTGGGTGGAGCCTATGGATGAATGAGAGATGCACATAGCCTGGCTTGATCTCTTAAAGCGTACTATTTAGGGACATCTGGTAAGGAGCCAATCCTCACTTTCGGTGGTGGTGCACTACAATATACGTTGAGATTTCGAACAGGATACTGAGAGTCGATTTTCCTAAACATTATATTTAACACCCACGTGGTGGTTTTAGAGTTTTCACTGACTTTTCTTTAACAGTTGGATAATTTGACACTTAATTATTGAGAGTATTATAGTTCATACTCTTTACTTTGGTTTGTGTTGATGTATATGCATTTAAAATCACTTTTTTACACATATTGTGATAAGGTTGTAGGTGGTGTAATTTTGCACCATTTATAACAAGTTTAAGATGTGTTATTGCTGTTGATGCATACTTATGATCATAATTTTAGCACTAAAACATCTTTTCCAGGTATTAGGTATAGATACAACTATTTGCTGATATTGTAATATAATTTTTTATATGTTAAATTTCCTTTATGGGAAGCACACACCCTAAGTTTAATTCTTAGGACAGTGCGGTTCTTTTTTGGGTCACGTTTATAAGTATATAACTTTTGGTATATAGCAGAACTGCAGCAGTATTGGATGTGTACACATTTTTATGTTTTATTTTAGGTGGTAGCGCGATTTTATTTATTTTTTCTTTAACCACTTGGGATCCGCGCTATTGCAAAATGACGGCAATAGCGCGGACCCACATTTTCGGGACTACGTCTATTGACGTAGTCCCGGTTACGAGCGGCCTGCGCGCCCCCTGAGGGGCGCGCGCGGCGCGCTCTGTGATCGGCGAGTCCGTGAGACTCGCCTGATCACCGATCCGTGTAAGGGGTCGATCCCGACCCCTTATCACGTGATCAGCTGTCAGCCAATGACAGCTGATCATGTGATAAAACGGAGCCGGTAATCGGCTAGTATTCCTCCTCGCGCTGACAGCGCGAGGAGAAAAAAAAAAAGCCGATCGCCGGCGGCCGTGTTCGGGACATCAGTCCCGATCACGGCCAGCAATTTAAACGGACACCTGCCCCCTGCCAGTGCCCACCTGCCACCCGCAGTGCCATCCTGAAATAAAGTAAGTGCCCCCCTGTCAGTGCCACCCAGCAGTGCCCATAGTGCCCACAGTGCCACCCAGCAGTGCCCACAGTGCCACCCAGCAGTGCCCACAGTGCCACCCACAGTGCCACCCAGCAGTGCCACCCACAGTGCCACCCAAAATCTGCCTCAAAGGTGCTGCACCCCAGTGCCGCCCATCAGTGCCCAGCAGTGCCGCCCATCAGTGCCCAGCAGTGCCACCTATCAGAGCCACCTATCAGTGCCACCTATCAGTGCCCATCAGTCCCATCTATCTGTGGTACCTATCAGTGCCCATCCGTGCCACCCATCCGTGCCACTTATCCGTGCCACCCATCCGTGCCATCTTATCTGTGCCCATCTTTGCCCATCAGTGCCGCCTTATCTGTGCCCATCGGTGCCGCCTTATCTGTGCCTATTAGTGCCGCCTTAACTATGCCTATCAGTGCCCACCAGTGCAGCCTATCAGTGCCCACCAATGCAGCCCATCAGTGCCCACCAATGCAGCCTATCAGTGCCGCCTCATCAGCGCACTTCAATGAAGGAGAAAAATGACCCGTTTGCAAAATTTTATAACAAACTATTAAAACATGATTTTTTTTTTTTTTTTTTTTGCATCTTTTTTTGTTTGTTTAGCAAAAAATAAAACTCCGAGCTGTAACTAAATACCACCAAAAGAAAGCTCTATTTGTGGGAAAAAAATGATAAAAATTTCATTTGGGTACAGTGTTGTATGACCGCGTAATTGTCACTCAAAGTGCATCAGCGCTGAAAGCTGAAAATTGGTCTGGGACTGAGGGGGGTTTAAGTGCCCAGTAAGCAAGTGGTTAATTTAAAGTTAGAGTTAGTACAGGTGTCAGGCAGAGGCAGCATTGTACTGGTGTGGCAGTAATCAGGAACACTGTTGCTGGCTTACACTGGTCTGGTGATACTGTGGACTAGTATGGCCGCAATCAGGAACACTATTGCTGAATTACACTTGTCTGATGACCAGTGATGTAAGTAACTCAGTTAAAATAAACAGAGTTACGTAACGCAGTTACTTTAGAGGGTAACAAGTAATCTAACTGATTACTCTTCCCCTCATGGTAACTCAGTTCCCATTACTTGGGCAGTGTTACCGAGTTACTAACGTAATTACTTTTTTAAAGTAAGATGACCAACACTGCTGATGATGCTTTTATATTGTTTTATATTGTTCTTCTGACCTGTGAAATCCCCTGATCGGAACGGCAGTGTTGTTGCAGTAGGCAGATACTCCCTGTGCAGATCATGGCTAACTGGCTGTGTTGTAAAGGAATGTGATTTCAGCCTTGCGGAGGAGGAACATTATAGAATGCTGTAATGGGAAAGGAGCTCAGAAGCTGGGCGTAGCATGCAAGGTGGAGGGGGTGGTCAGGGGGCTTTAGAAGGGGGGCAACTTAGATCTGGGAAGGCAAAGCCACGTGACACAAAATCTGGAGCCTGCAGCCCCCTTCAGGGGCTCCCCAAGGAGGTGGTAATGGACTGGTTTTAGCAATTTCTGAAGGTTTCTCTGTCAGTGTTGGCAGGTGTTGGGGGAAATGTTGTTTTAAACGGGATCACACTATGTTTGCATGATTTTGTTTTTAATGAGGGACATCACTGGATGGCAATTGAAGCAGCTCCATATAGCGACACAGGGGCTTACACTGTGGAGGCGCATTAACCCCTCAAGGGGCAGGGGAGCTGGTGAGTGCGGATTATTGCCTTTATGCATGGGAATCGCACCGGTTGCAATCCAGGAAGTCACCAAGCACTGAAGCACACTGTCACTTTTTGTCCCAGATAGGACTTTCTGATATCATTTTTCTGCTGCTGGACATTTGTATCAACTTGTATCTGCAATTTTGTAATTTTTTCCTATAGCGATTTTTCATTTTATTTTTTGTAATTTTTTCTGGTAGCGACTTTTTATTTATCGAATACAAAGCACTGTACTTATGTATTTATAATAGCACGTAGCACTTTATGGCACCTATTGAATCTGTGGCACTATTTTAGGCACTTAGCACTTTACTTATCAAGTGATTGGTAAAAACGCACATTAAGGAAAAAAACGCACAAAAGCACTTCTATAGGATGTATATTGCAATTGTGCATTAGTATATAGTAATTTAATCCAAATAGCATTTTTGTTACATATTTTCAAGCACGGTTTATACTGTTGGTTGTAAACTGCACATAAGGATTTTTATTTTCATTCTATTTTATTTTCATTTTTTTCACATGTCAGCTACTAGGGGATAATTTAACAATAAGGTGAGACTATTGCAGACACCTAGTAGATATAAAAACAGGAGAGCGCCATAACTACCCCCTTTTTTATATTTGTCTATGTTTTTCAACCTCTGGGTTGGATATTTTAGGTAGTGGCAGCCCCTCATTCCTACGTCAATTGTTATTTGTTTTTAAGGCCTCACATATTGGGCTTAATCACATTTTACGTCCATAGCGCACCTTGACCCCCCCTTTTTCTAGCTGTTGGGGGAAGGTCATCTCCCGGAGGTGTGTGTCTTTTTTTCAGTTGTCAGGGAAGTGAGGTAAGCAGATATCCATGAATAGGGGGTACAGAGAATCCCAGCTGGTGACTAGGAGACACTGAGCGGTGTCATACCTCACCAGTGACAACGGTCCCATCGTGGCTACAGGATGGCACTCTTCTTCTCTTGCCTTGCTGAGCTTAGTTACCATTCCATGTTGCCAGCACACAGCACAGACACCTCCCCATCCTGGGCTGGTCTCACCTTGTGCTCCTCTCCAGGAAATGGCTCACCAAGACTCTTCTTTTTAAAGTGAGCGTTTGTCCTAACGTTTAATAGTATTTTGCAGGCTGTCAACTAGTGGACTATAAATATACTGCAAATGCAGTTTTGTTTGTATATGTCTTACTGTTGATGGTAGTATTGTTTATAGTAGGACCATGCAAAACACAAGTGCGATGATGTGCTGCACAGCCACATACTGTATGTTTGAAACTGTATGCAGCAAAGACCTGTTTTAATCAAGAAACATATAGGTATTTCCTGTTTGCTGATTGGTAGTATGGTAAATGTTGTTTTGTACAACCGCTGGTCCTCAGACTCCAGTCTTTTTTTTGTGCAATCTGTCAAAATTATTACCAACAACAATTAAAATATGAAATACACATCGGCTGGATGCTCTTCTGTAGCTGTACTCATGTTTTACAAAAGTTTAGTATACCCTTTAGCAGGTTTGGAACATATGCATCCCAAGAGTGTCATTTTTTGCTGGATCCTCAGTGTTTGTTCAGTGACATTAGCATTACAAGAGGGAAAATAAAAAGGAGAAAAAGAAAGGAGAGAGGGTAGTAGAGTGAAGGCATGGGGGGAGGGGGTTGGGAATTCCCTCAAAGGTGGGCTCCCCAGCCTTTACATCTACATCTGTTGGGAGGTAATTGTTTCTCCAAATTCTCTATATTTTGGTAAAATTTGATATAGTGTCAGGTAAGATAGCCATTACATTTTTCCTTTCAATAACATTTAGCTGAGTTGATCTTTGATTGTCTCATAGCTTCCAAGATTATGTTATGGTTTGCATGGCTGCCTGGAATATAATTCCTAGGTCTTTGGATACACGTTTAAATAGGGGTTTTTAAATGAAATTCCCAAGGACAGTATATCATTTGGTACACTCTTGGCCAAAAATGTTTTATATTTTAGCAATCCAAGAATACATGTCTAAATTTTTGTTCTGTAGTGCAACCCTGGAAGCATGTGAGTGGATATTCTCATATAAAGTGGGCTATTCTCTTGGTCAAATAGTTCTAGAGCATAAGATGTTTATAATTTGCCTCCAGGAAGAACATATTGATGGAGTTACGAGGCGTAGTGTCTCAGATTCATTTACAGTACTCCTTCTCCAAACTCTTTCCCCATTTTTACTCCCACTTAACTTTATAACCTGGTCAAGAAGGTAGTGAGCCCATGGAATGTGAGTTATTTAAACTTTTTTTCTTATAGGAAATCAGGGTGAGTAGGGAGGCCTGATTGAAAAAAATGACTTTGAAAGATGTTTCAATTGTAAGTACTGGAAGATCTCTGAGCTTGTGTAATTCTTGGGAATTTGGGAATTTGCATTTGATGTCACAGAGATGTAACAGAGACTATATGGTAGATTTGAAGGATGTCAGACAATGTCCATTTTATAACGAGAGATTGCCTATATTGTGGTCAAGGGTAGGTGAGAAGAATATAGGTTGCCTGAGAATTTGGCCTAATTCCACACAATGAAGGTAACAACGAGAATTGTGGACTAGTAGGACCATAAATAGGTAGAATAATTTTAGTAAAAGATATTAAAAGAGCAACATGTATTCTGCCCAGCCATGAAATAGTGTGTAGTCCAAACACTCCAGATAGTAAAGATGGCTATAGATGGATTGAAAGTCAGGCGGTTCAGAAGGTACGGGCCAAGTGTCGACCCATCTATGGCTGTTCCCATTTCAGAGAGATCAATCTAATGATTGACTTCTCTCGACCTGGTTTGTTGAAAATTTTTCCTTTGATCAGCACTGCAGCTGATGTGTATACTGACAATGCAGAAGACCTCACAGTCAAAATACAATAACACAGCGGGGGTGGCGGGGGGGCGGGGATTCCTCCATCTAGCTTGCTTGCGTAGGGGAATCTGTTCAGTTTTTTGATCAGGAAAACTGATCCATGTATGGCCAGGCTTAATGCCATGTATGGACAGGGAGGTTGTACAGAATTCAATGGGGGGTGGGGGAATCAAATAATTTTGTTTGTTCAACCAGCTAGCTGAACAAAAGAAAAAACTGACTCATCTATGGGCTACCTTAGATTGGAATAGGGATTCCATTGATTTAGTGAAGGAAATGCCAAGATAATAAGGTAATATGTAGATCAGCCCTTGTATGTCAATGGTCTTTTAATTAAGTTGTGTCTGTTGGGAGATGTTTTGAGCTCTAGATAATAATATATTAATGTGTAAGCCAGAAGTCACTGCAAATGTGTCTAAAACTTTGAGGAGATTTGGATGGAGGAGAGAGAGAAACAAAAGTGCATTATCTGTTAGTAAGCATAATTTGTGACGATGATTGGCAATCTCCAATCCTGAGATGCCTCACAAGCAGGGCTCAAGTCCTGCGGGAACGCATGGGAACGGAGTTCCTGTACTTTTTCCACAACAGGAACTCAGTTCCCGTTAGCAGTGGCGTCCTGCAAGACTTTGAAGTATGCAAGCTGTGTGGCAGGGGCTACACCAGCAGCTGCCGGCACAGCTCGCAATAGTAAGTGCCGCAGACCTGACCATTCAGGCATTGCCAGTAGGGGGCCCCATGACAGCTTCCTCTTCGATCTACCTGTCAATCACAGCTAGCTGATGGGAAGATCAGGTCCCTGCTGCTAAGAGATTGTATTTAGTCAGACCTCTCGTGATGCGCTCCCCCCCCCCCCCCCCCCCGCTCCTCCTGATTTTCTGTCTCCTCACCTCCCCCCCCAATCTCCTGCATACTTGCTCTGTGTGTCCCGCTGAATCCCCCCCTCCTCTATCTTCAGTGCCATATGATAAGAGAACCCTGCTCACAGGACATGCAGGGAGAGAGGTGAGCTGAGGGAGGAACATCAGTTTGGGGTGGTAAGCTGAGCACAATACCTGGCAAAGTTTAATGCCAGGAGGGAAGTTTATGTGGAAATATGTGAAGGGTTGGAATAGCAGCGAGTGTGTGTTGGAGCCCTGCAGAGTTTGCAGCCCCCCAAGCTAACATACATCTCCTAAGGAGGAACACATCACTATCTCCCCAATCATTCTGTCCAGATAATGTGCAGTTCATTTATGACCTTTCCATTTAACCCTGTGTTATCCAAACTGTGTTCAATGAAAAGTGTAAACTCACCACATAAACACTCTATATACAAAATAACATTCCCCAATAAAGACCAGAACACGATGTTCATATTTGCATGGAAGCACAATTGAATGAATGCTGATTATTCGGAGAATTACCGTATTTATGTTTATTGATGATTGTTTTGTTTTTATGTACTAACAGTTAAGCTTCATACACACAATACGGAAAATTGGATGAAAAATACCACTTTTGAAGCGTTCGTGCATATGAGTGTATCATTTATTTTTTATTTTTTGGTGGGGGAGTGGATCTTGGGTGGGAGTTCCCACAATTTTTTCCCCAGGACTTGTCCCCTGCTCACAAGGTCCTAATAAGTTGAATTACTGTTTCCAGTGCAAATCTTAAAAAGAATTGCAGTTGAAGTGCATCCTTCTCTTGCTCCCCACTAGATTTAAAATGTTACTAAACCCAGGATCTGGCATTGACTATATTCTGTCTCCCACAGTACATAGAACATGGGAATGCAATTATTTTAGTAAATATAAACTGCTAAATACATTTTTTCATCAGCTGTATATAGCAGTCTTATGACTTCTATCAGTGTCTGTTTGAGCACTGGTTAAAGCTTATAGGAGGGGTCTTCATCCTGCTCTGACTGTCCTATAAGGGTGCATGCCCCCCCCCCCCCCCAAAAAAAACCTCTCTAGCAAACTTAGCATGTGCAGAGTGCCCCCAAGGATCTGGTCTATCAGGAGATGGATTAGGGGCAGTGAAAGGAGGGGAGGATCAGAGAAGATAGGATCAAGCAGCCTTTTTACACAATGCAGAGGATTAACCCCTTAGGTTCTGCAGAGAGTATAACATGCATGCTTTACTGCATATACAGACTGATTTTATTGTTGTGGGTATAGTAACACTTTAAGTTTCCTTGGCCCACCACTGCATCCATGGTTCTCAGCACTACCTGTTTCTTTGTGCTTCTTCAAAAGAGCTTGAACAGCATATATTGAAATCCCTGTCTGCTTTAAAATCTTTGCCTGGGAGAGACCTTACTGATGCAGTATACCTACCTTGTGTATTGTTGCCCAGTCTTGCCATGGTGTATGACCTGCCACATAAAATTGTCTTCCAAAGGCTCACCTTAGTAGCAGAGTTTGGCTGTTCCTCATCCAGATTTTTTAACACTTTAAAGCTAGACAGGTGCGTTTGTGTTTTGTTTTAAATTTGAAATTCAGACAAAATTTTCAGTATTCGGAGATTTGGATGTATCTGAATTTCTTAATCGTAATAGTAACAAATTTCAGTGACTCAATAATAAATTCTAACTAAACAATTTATGGAAATTTGAAAATGAACTTGAATTTGAAAATGAATTTAAATTTGAAATGGGAACATATTGCGATAAATACAAGTATAAATTAGTGATGATTCCTACTTAGGCTGCTTAGTAGAATAGAATTGAATAGAATAAATCTGAACATAATATAATAGAACAGAACATAATAGATTAGATTAAAAATAACGATATAAAATAGAATAAACCAGAATAGAATAGAAAATAAGGAATAGAATAGAATAAATTAAAAGAGAATAGAAAATAAAAGAATGGAATAAAATAGAGTAGAATAGAAAAGAACACAGTAAAATAGAATACATTTAGTCATCTTCCGAAATTCTAAATTAGAATTTTGGAAGACAGCCATGTTTGTTCTATTCTATTCGAATCTTTTGTATTTTATACTGTTCTATTCTACCCTTTTCTATTCTATTCCTTTATATTCTATTGTGTGTTTAATGCTATTACTTTATATTCTATTCTGTTTTATTCTATTCTATTCCTCTGTTTTCTATTATATTCTGTTATGTTTTCTTATATTCTATTTTATTGCTTTATTTTCCATTCTATTGTATTCTATTTCTGTTTTATTCTATTCTATCAAGCAGCCTAAGTAGGAATCATCATATTATTTCACTTTGATACCTTACTGTATATATTGCAATATGTTTCCATTTAAAATGTATTTTAAATTCAAATAAATTTAGAATCAGTTTGAAAATAGCAAATATACGAAATGAATTCAAATATTGGAAAGGAATTCTGAAAACGAATCATTCTAACATAACAAATATGCCAAAACTAAGTTATTACCTGAAACATTTCCATCATGCACATCTCTACTTAAAACTATGAAGAACAGAAGTTCATCATGTTAAGAAGTTCTTACCAATGCCCATGGGGTAGATTGTCTAAAGGCAAAAAACACCCAATAATTTTTTTTGTACATGATTGGGTGATGTAAGTTAGCAGAGCTTCACCTCATTCAATAAGCTTAGGGGAAAGTCTTTTGTAAAGTGAAGATTCCCAGGCTATTTGCCTTTTGTAAATCAACCCCCATGTGTCCAAAATACAACTTAGGCATGCCCATAAGTTGTGCTAGTGTTTAAAACTGTGATTAACAGGCATCCCTGTATTGTTCTCATTTGGACTTAAAATTATGATGTACAGAATTCTGCAAATGTCCAAATACCTGTTAAGAAGTTCTTAACAAAGCCCATGCGGTTTATTTACTAAAGGCAAAAAACAATCAATATTTTTGCTTGTACCTAATTGGATGATCGACGGCTGTAGAGCTTCACCTCATTCATTAAGTTAAGGGAAAATTATTTTACAAAGTAATTTTGCAAATCAACTCCCATGTGTCAGGACCTGAATCACCTGTTGGTCACCTGTGGCACTGAGGTTCCCAGAGCGGTAAGTTGTATATCCAGTGTCCACCAGTGGGTGTCTCCCAGCAGCCAGTAAATCCCAGCAGATCCCAGTCCAGCTCCATGCTGCCTTGTGATAGGGTCCAGTCCACCTCCATGCTGCCTGGCAATGGGATTCAGTCTGCCTCCATGCTACCTGGTGATGGGGTCCAGTCCGCCTCCATGTTGCCTGCTGATGGGGTAAAGGTTGCCTCCATGCTGAATCTGTCCAGTCCGCCACACCATGCTGTTTGCTGATGTGGTCTAGTCTGCATCCATGCTGCCTGCTGATGGGGTCCAGTCTGCCTTTACTATCCTGCTGATTGGGTCTATTTCGCCTCTATGTTGCCTGCTGATGATCAGCTGCCCAGCCAGCAAATTAATATTCGCTATTGTCTTCCTGATTCCTCTCCCTAATCCATGTGCCCGTCCCCTAATTGACATACAGGGCGCTGGATACATGGATTCCAATGGGATTTTTTTTAAGCACATGATTAGAGCCTGAGGCTCTAATTGACTTAAAAAAAGGATGGGCTTGGGGTGCAGAACACCCAGTTGTGTGACAATAGCAAATTAATATTCGCTATTGTCTTCCTGATTCTTCTCCCGGTCAATCAGGAAACGTGTCCTGCCCCCTCGATTGGCCAGGGTGTCCTTGGTCTCCCAGCCAATCGGGTCTCAGGACCTACTTCCTGTTCAGCCGGGAGGAGAAGCAATGGCCGAGGAGTATCTGTAGCGAGGAGAGGAGCTCTACTCCGGATCCTTGTTTGGTATAGTTTTTTTCATACTCTCAGTTTTATTTACCCAGTTTTCTGATACTTGGGCACCAGCTATGCCTTGGTATGCTTGTAGTTTGACCATATATGTTAACCACTTGCCTACTGGGCACTCTTACCTCCTTCTGCCCAGGCCAATTTTAAGCTTTCAGCGCTGTCACACTTTCAATGACAACTGCGCAGTAATACTACACTGTACCCATATGAAATGTTTATCATTTTTTTCACACAAACAGAGCTTTCTTTTGGTGGTAAACAACATTTTATTTTTATAGTTGTTTTATAATTGTTATAAAATTTTGCAAACAGGTAATTTTTCTCATTCACTGAATCGCGCTGATGAAGCTGCACTGATGGGCGCTGATAGGCAGCACTGATAAGGGAGCATAGATGGACACTGATAGGCTGCACTGATGGGCACTGATGAGGCAGCACTGATGAGGCTGCACTAATGGGCAGCACTGATGGGCACTGATAGACAGCACTGACAGGGGACACTGAAGAGGAGGCACTAATTAATATGCACTGATTGGCAGCACTGGTGGGCACTGATAGGCAGCACTGGTGGGCACTGTTGGGACTGTACTGGTAATCAGGACAGATATCTCTTTCACATGAGAAAGTTATCAGCTCTCCTCTGCTCATGCTGTTAGCATGAGGGAAAAAAACAGTGACGGCTGGTAGTGTAATTTGTGGGTGGGGCAGCAAACAATGCACCCACAGCTACCCCCCGGTCGGTTGGCGGGTCACCTGCACTCCACCCCAGTCTGTTGGCCACACAGGCTCAAGTCAGACTCAGTACAGTACTCACTACTCTATGCCCATATGTTATAGCCCACCGCCTCTATGCAAAGCTTTATAGCCCGCCACCATACCGTCCTCCTCCTCCTAAGCCAATGGGCTGGCTTATCCTTTTCAACCAATCGAGACACGGGTCTCAGGATCCGTTTCCTGATTGGCCGGGGCGAGTCGGAGTAACAATAGCGAATATTAATTGTCACACGACTGGGTGGGCTCAGTGTTCTGCGCCCCCCGAGCTCACCCTTTTTTGAAGCCTATTAGAGCCTCTGGCTCTAATCACGTGCCTAAAAAAACCTCCATTTGAATCCATGCGTCCAGCACCCTGTATGTAGATTAGGGGGCAGAACGCATAGATGGGGGTGGTGGCGCCTGTGCACCCCTAATGGACAGGCTGCCACTGGAAAGGAATGCCGATAACCAGTTTGTATTTACATCAGGATCAGCTGTCATTGGACACAGCTGATCACGTGGTAAAGGGTCTCTGTGATGGGCCCTTTACCCCAATCTGTGGTCAGCTGTTTCCTAGTGATGCAGCGATCACAGAGCATGCCGTCCCCTATGACATGCGGGCAGCGTGATCACGGGAGGACGTCCATGGATGCCCTCCCGGCAATGTAAGCCCCTGCTGTAGCCACCTTTAACCTATAGTGTGGGCGGGAACTGGTTAAGTGTCCATTTATAATTGTGCACTTAGCATGCATAATTTCACGCCTTAACATGCATTATAGCTGAATTCTAGACTTTCATTTAAATATTTTCTTCAGTAGCCACAAAGGTTATAAATCCACTTTGTATGCACCAAATGCTTTTGTAAACCCAGATAATACATTGTAAAAGTAGCAGTGACATCATCACTATGCTGTACGTAGCCTGTGCAGAGGACAGAGCCCTGGGAGGAACCCAGAGGGTCCCCCCACTACAAGCTACCTGCAGAAAACTACAGGGGGGGAAGCTCTCAGTCAAGATCAGTCATTCTGCGCAAAAAGTGGCAATGTTTACACTGGATTGTACAGATCTGGAAGAAATATATAAAGCACACCAAGATTCAAGCAAGTATAGACATATATTTTGTATTTAGGCAATATTTGCCTAAAGTGGTTGTAAAGGCTGAAGATTTTTTACATTCAAGTATTCCAGGCATGGAGATTAAAAATCTTCTGTGTACACAGAAGATGTGTACGGGAGCTGTCCCTGGTTTCTCTCTCCTCATTGGCTGAGACACAGCAGCGGGAGCCATTGGCTCCCACTGCTGTCAATCATAGCAGGGGAGCCAATGAGGAGTCTTATGGACACAAAGAGCAGAGCTTGGGAGCAAGTATGCACCAGTTCACCCATACCGAGCGGCTTGCTCTTGGAGGCACTGGTTAAGGGGGGGAGGGAGCCAGGAGTGCCAGCGGGGCACACAAAAAGATGAGGATCAGGGCTGCTCTGTGCAAAACCATTACATAGAGCAGGTAAATATGACATGTTTGTTAAAAAAGGAACCTTTCCAAGCACAATCAGGTATTTTACCTTTAAGGCAGTCAATTGAAATCACTATACTGTCCCAGAATCACAACATTTTGCAGAAACGCACTCTGGAATGTTGCAATGCATGTGTGTTCCCTTAGTGAGTTGGGGTGTCACCGCAATGTGTTTAACGTATGTTGGTGTGTGCTGTGTTGCCGCAATTCATATGTAAATCCACCTCATTGACCTATTTAGATCTGTTGTGTTTTTTGTAGTTTTAGGCCTCTTTCACACGTGAATATCTGCTTGCTCAGCAGGGATCGCTCCGTCGATCCCCGCTGAGCAGGAAGATGACAGGTCCGTCTCTGCATACTGTGCAAGGATGGACCTAGCCGTTTGGCTTAGTTTATCTTTCACTGCCACTTGCATCATATGTCTGTTTTTATTTTTATTATTGTGTCTGACTGCTGATCTGCTATTCTGTTTTATCTGTCTTGTCTTATCTGGTGTGGGAGAGGTCCTGGGGGGGTGGCTGGCTCCCTATGTGCAGAGGGGTTTGCGGGCTTAAATTTTGGGTGGCCTACAGATGATTCGCCTGTTTTGTATAATGTACACGGATAGAGATGGGTACCCTTAAACTGGTTACCTGGAATGTGCGGGGACTGGGGGCCAGGCAGAAACGTGTGGCTGTCCTGTCATGTATTACGGTAAGCAGATGCGTGCAGACATTGTTGTGTTGGTTGAAACTCACATGACAGGGCAGCTACAGATGTCCCTCAAGAGGCCGTGGGTGGGCTGGATGTATCATGCTCCCTACACGAACTATACTCCAGGGGGTCGCCGTTTTGGTAGCTAAGAATACCCAGTTCCACCTACACAGTCTGAGATCGGACAGGCGGGGGGGCATGTCACGGTGGGGGGTCTGGAGTTCCTCCTGTTCCTCCTGTTGGCCTTCTATATACCCCCCCTTTCCACTTTGGAGCCCTTCGGGAGGGAGTCGACTATATGCTGCAGCACCCCACGCTGCCTACCATATAGGTGGGTGATTTCAATTCAGTGATCGATCCCACCCTAGATAGGGTCACCCAGTCTGATACGCACCTGCCCCGCCCCTCACTTTCTAGATTCGGATGATTCCTATCTGAGCTTGCCTTGACGGATACATGGAGATATAAACAGCCCACCCAAAAAGCGTATTCCTGCTTTACACCAGCACGCAATGCCATGTCCCGTATAGATATGATCCTGCTCTCCCCTACTCTGCTTCCGTACCTACGGGACGTGGGTTTTGGAGCCAGGACCCTATCAGACCACTTACCCTATTGGGCCTGTATTGGTCTACCAACTGTCCCCGTTGCTCGCCTGTGGAGGCTGAATCCGTTTTGGCTGACGGTCCTTCCCGATCTGGATGCTGTTCATAGGGAGTGGGCCTACTATTTCCAGACCAATGCGGAATCGGCCTTGTTTGGTTTGGTGTGGGAGGCTTTTAAGTTACAAGTTTGCATGATGTTGTCAACTCACATTAGCCGCCACAGGGCCTCCTCGCGGCTGGTTATACAGCGGGCTGAGGAGACGCTGGGGGAGCTGGAAAGATAGTTTGTGGCGGATCCCACGCCCTTGAACTCTGCCAGGCTGCGCCTACATTCTAGACTTACAGACCACTTACATTATGAAAAATCTGGCAAAACCGTCTTTTATAGCAAGCAAAAAACCTATGAATATGGAGAGAGGGCGGGGAAGATACTGGCCTACATGACCCGATTGGACCATAGTCCCCCAGTGGTTGTTCAATTGACCTCTGCCACGAGGGCGAAACTGTCTGACCCAGTAGAGGTAGCTCGGGAATTCCGAAGCTTCTATAAGGATCTCTATGCTTCGGGAGCCAGCGGCTCCTTGATGCCCCCATTACTGAGGACTGTATAGCCGAGGCCATGGAGTGCTTGGCGCCGGCCAAGGCCCCGGGCTCAGATGGCCTCCCTCGGGAATTTTATTCCCAGTTTCAGGAGGTACTGATTCCCAAACTCCATATGCTCTATTCCCATGTATTTGATACCGGATCCCTCCCCTGTACCATGAGTGAGGCCCTGATCATCCTAATCCCGAAACCAGACAAAGTTCCCCTTTGCCCCGAATCGTACCTCCCAATTTCCCTATTGTAATTAGATATTAAAATATTAGCCAAAATTCTTGCCCTTAGACTTAAAGCGGAGGTCCACCCTAAAGTGGACCTTCCGCTCATTGGAATCCTCCCCCCCTCCGGCGCCACAATTGGCACCTTTCAGGGGGGAGGGGGGTGCAGGTACCTGTACAGTACAGGTATCTGCACCCACTTCCGGGATGGCTCTCTTTCCGAAAGTCCCCCGCTGCCTGCTGGGAAACACAAAGATCCCAGAGGCAGCGGGTCCATCCTTATTGCGCAGCGCGACTCGCACATGCGCAGTAGGGAACCGGGAAATGAAGCCGAAAGGCTCCACTTCCTGATTCCCATACCCAAGATGGCGGCGGCAGCACCCGAGAGACGATCGAGAGATCGGCTTCGGGTGCCGACATCGCGGGCGCGCTGGACAGGTAAGTGTCACTATTTTAAAAGTCAGCAGCTGCAGTATTTGTAGCTGCTGGCTTTAAAAAAAAAAAAAAAAAAGGTGGACTCCCGGCGGACTCCCGCTTTAATAAAGTAATCCTTCACCTTATTCACACAGACCAGACTGGCTTTATGCCTAAGAAAAATACAGCGTTTAACCTGCGGAGGCTCTTTATGAACCTACAGGCCCTCCATGATAACTCTGGTGCCAGAGTAGTGGTTAGTTTGGACGCCGCTAAGGCATTCGATTCAGTGGAGTGGGAGTATTTGTGGGAGTGCCTGCGCAGGTTTGGCTTCGGCCCTAGATTTGTGCGTTGGATTCAGCTCCTTTATCAGGCCCCCACTGCTCATATACTGGTGAATGGACAGATCTCTGACCCTTTTCCATTATCACGCGGTACGCGCCAGGGATGCCCTATCTCGCCTATGTTGTATGCGCTGGCTGTGGAGCCTCTGGCTATTGCCATCAGAGCGCACCCAAATATTCAGGGCCTCTGTAGGGGGTGGTTGTCAGAGGTTCTCAGCCTATACGCTGACGACATGCTGTTGTACCTAGAAGATGCTGGCCCTTCATTAACAGCGGTTTTGGCATTGATACAAAGATTCGGTAATTTTTCGGGGCTCCGAATTAACTGGTCTAAATCCCAAATTCTCCCCATAGATGTGACTGCCCCCGCGTCGACGCAAGCGGCGCTTCCCCTTGTGCGTACGGACCGGATTAAGTATCTGGGAATACAGTGCTCCCGTTCCCTTGCTGACTACATCCGCTTGAATGTAAAACCACTCTTTTCCTTTTTAAAATACAGGACCCAGGTCTGGTCTAGACTTCCTCTTGGGGTCATGGGACATTTGGGACTTGTGAAAATGATCCTCCTCCCCAAACTGCTCTATATTTTCTGGCACGCTCCAATATATATCCCAGCCCATATATTCCGTGACATAGAATGGATCCTAAACTCATTTATTTGGGGCTCTTCCAGGCATAAATTGGCCTGGCAGACTCTCAAATGTCCTGTCCATTTGGGGGGAGCGGCATTACCTGACCTAGCAGCCTATTATATGGCTTCCCAGTTATCCCACTTTTACTATATCAACACTTATGATAGGTTTCGATACTCCATTCTAGTGTGTACAGCGATCACGGATGTGGTGGCGCACCCCTTCCAGATCTTATTTTGTAATCATAGGGGGCTTTCACAATCAGAGGCTGGACAACCCATGCTTCTACACCATAGCAGAAGTTGACTGAAGCTCCCATCCTGCACGCTCACACACCTCTGTGGGAGAATCCTTCCCTACCCGAGCTGCTGAGTGTGCCAGATTACAAGGTATGGATATGTAGGGGAATAGTATATCTGTCTCAGCTATACGGAGCCCAGGGCATAAAGATGTTTCAGGTGCTTAAGGAGGAATATGACCTTCCCAACCATATGCTATTCTGATACCTGCAAGTCCGTCACGCAGCTCAGACTCAATTTGGGTGTTCCTCTCCATCTCTGGACTCCACGGCCCTAACGGACCTGGTGTTTGGGGATGACTCAGGGAAACTGATTTCTTGTTTCTATAAGCTCCTTATTATCCCTCAGGCCACAACTAGAGTTTACCAGTTGAAAGCACGATGGGAGGCTAATGTTGGGAGTATGGAGGATGATCAATGGGGAGACATACTGACAGTGTCTACAGTGGTATCTCCTAAAATGTCGGATAGACTGACACATCTCTATATGCTCCACCGCACATATCTTACCCCAGGTCGCCTGTCCAAATTTAAGTTAGACTTTGACCCCACATGCCCCAGATGTGGAGATGCCAACAGTTCCTTTTATCATCTCATTTGGTCCTGCCCGCCTGTTCAAAGATACTGGGCACAGGTTGTTAAGTTCCTCCATGACCACATGGGCTCCCCCCTCACATTATGCCCACGGCAGTGTATCCTTGGCCTTCTTCCTCTTCCTGAGGAGGACAAACACTTTAGGAGATTTTTACAGGAGACCCTCTTCGCTGCTAGGATGCAGATAGCCCTGTTGTGGCTCGGGCCTATTTCCCCTACGATCCAGCAGTGGAAGAGGGCTGTGAACAGTGTTTTGCTATATAAAAAAGTTATCTATTCTAACCGTGGGTGCCCAGAGAAATTCCGTAAATTATGGGACAGGTGGATGGGGAGCTCCTATAGCTGCTCAAGTTGAGGCATACTTTACATGCTGAAGACGAGCCCGGCCCCCCCCTTCAGGCGATGACTGAGGCCCAGACCCTCGGGGCATTTGTTTTTGACCACACTCGTGTATGATGACATTATGTGCGGCAGATGGGGCATTTAGTTTTTGTATGTCAGACATAAGATGTATATTTTGTTTTTCCTACACACTGGTTGGTGCTTGTTGCACTGGTTTTTGTGCATATGTATCATTTCATTCTTATTTATATACTCAATAAACTTTATTTTGATGAAAAAAAATTACAAGAGACAGTTTTTGACAATTCCTTTATTAAAGTCTTCTTCTTTCATCTTCTTTCTTCTGGTCTTCTTCCTTTCTTCATCCTTCGGTTTCTTCCTCCATCTTCTTCTTCCTCCATCTTCTTCTTCCTCCGATCCTCTGCTTTTTGCTCTGGTGTTCTCATCCGGCATCTTCCTCCACAGCGTCTCTTCTTCGTTCTTGGGCCGCTCCACGCAATGGGAGGCTCCCGCTGTGTGACGCTTCTCTTCTTCTGACAGTTCTTATATAACGGAGGGCGGGGCCCCCTCTGACGCACGGTTCCATTATATAAATGTCAGAAGAAGAGAGGTGCCACACAGCGGGAGCCTCCCATTGCGCGAAGCGGCCCAAGAACGAAGAAGAGACACCGTGGAGGAAAATGCTGGATGAGAACACCGGAGCAAGAAGCAGAGGATCAGAGAAAGAAGAAGATGGAGGAAGAAACCAAAGGATGAAGAAAGGAAGAAGACCAGAAGAAAGAAGATGAAAGAAGAAGACTTTAATAAAGGAATTGTCAAAAAGTGTCTCTTGTCATTTTTAACACTTTTGTCACTTTTTTGGTGAAATAGCAGGGGCACCCCCTTATCATTTCACACGGGGGGAGACCAGGATCTGGGGTCCCCTTGTTAAAGGGAGCTTCCAGATTCTGATAAGCACCCCGCAGACCCCCACAACGACTGGCCAGGGTTGTGGGGATGAGGCCCTTGTCCTCATCAACATGGGGACAAGGTGCTTTGGGGGGGACCCCAAAGGAACCTCCCAATGTTAAGGCCATGTGGCTTGGTACGGTTCAGGAGGGGGGGCGCTCTCTCTCGCCCCCCTCTTTTCCTGCGGCCTGCCAGGTTGCATGCTCGAATAAGGGTCTGGTATGGATTTTGGAGGGCCCCCACCCCATTTTTTTGTGTGGGGTTCCCCCTAAAATCCATGCCAGACCTGAAGGGCTTGGTATGGATTTTGAGGGGGACCCCCACACCATTTTTTGTTGACACGGGCTCCCCTTAATATCCATGCCAGACCTGAAGGGCCTGGTATGGAATTTCGGGGGACCCCCATACATTTTTTTTCTTAATTTTTTTGTTTTCTTAATGCTAACATGGCTTGTGTGCAAATAGCCTTAAAAAAAAAAAAACAGAGAGGTGCGCCTGTTCAACTTATGCAAATGTATCTACGCGGCTTGACATTTACTAAGATTTTGCCAGAGCAGTGAACCAGAGTACTTGAACGTGCGCAAATGCCGCTTGCGCATGCACAGTTCATAAATTGACCTAGCACAGCTCCAAGTGTATTTGCAGGCACAGCAGGCTTGCTCAGCGAAAGTTACTTTTCCGTTCTATTTTGGGCATATTTGTTACTTGGACAGTTATAACTAGGGATGGCCGAACGGTTCGCCTGGCGGTCGGTTTGCCGCGAATTTCGGCTGTTCGCGGTCCGCCCGATCGGCAGACTATTGCCGCTGTTCGCCCGGCGGACTTATGTGTTTACTGTGTAAAAGAACTTTGACCTATGATGACACATCCATCATATGGTACAGGACAGCCAATTGAGACATTACAGCACATGGACACTTGGACATTCCCCCTAACTTATAAATAGACCCGATCCGGCGGCCATTTTACATTCTTTCTACTGTCACTATAGGGAGAGGTTGCTGTGTGGAGCAGGGAGAGACTGCAGTGACCCAAATCGCTAGCTATTAGGTCCACAAAAGTTCTTTTAAGGACTGGAATGGTATAGGTGTAGTTCAGGATATAGGTTTGAGGCACTGCTATTCAAGTCATTGTTGCAGCAGGTTGTCTTTTGTCAGTGCTGAGAGAGGGACAGATAGGACGCTGTGTGTTGCAGAGAGGGACAGTCAGTTTAATCATTAGCTGTTACTATTAGGTCCACAAAAGTCCTTTTCAGGACTGGTATGGTAAAGTAGTACAGGATATAGTTTTGAGTGCTATTCAAGTTATTGTTGCAGCAGCCTGTATTTTGTCAGTTTAAATAGGGACAGGCAGGAAGCTGTGTGTGGCAGTGAGGGACAGTCAGTTTAATCAGTAGCTGTTACTATTAGGTCCACAAAGGTCCTTTTCAGGACTGGTATGGTAATAGGGTTGTACACGTATAATATTCTTTCTTCCAAATATAGAAAGAATATTATACTTGACTGCTGCCCTTCTGCTGCAGTAGTCCTTTATGAGTATAGGGACTGAGGTACAGTCTGCTAATCACAACCTACTAGTTGCACAAAGGTCCTTCTAAGGACTGGTAAGGTATAGCATACTAGAGTATATAGAGTTGAGTGAGGTACAGTCTGCTAATCCTTAAGGACTGGTATAGGTCCACAATATATAGGGTTGAGGTGCAATACTGCTGACTGCTGCCCTATTCTGCAGCAGTCCTTTATCAGTATAGGGACTGAGGTACAGTCTGCTAATCCCAACCTACTAGTTCCACAAAGGTCCTTCTAAGGACTGGTAAGGTATAGCGTACTAGAGTATATAGGGTTGAGTGAGGTACAGTCTGCTAATCCTTAAGGACTGGTATAGGTCTACAATATATAGGGTTGAGGTGCACTACTGCTGACTGCTGCCCTATTCTGCAGCAGTCCTTTATCAGTATAGGGACTGAGGTACAGTCTGCTAATCACAACCTACTAGTTCCACAAAGGTCCTTATAAGGACTGGTAAGGTATAGTGTACTACAGTATATAAGGTTGAGTGAGGTACAGTCTGCTAATCACAACCTACTAGTTGCACAAAGGTCCTTCTAAGGACTGGTAAGGTATAGCGTACTAGAGTATATAGGGTTGAGTGAGGTACAGTCTGCTAATCCTTAAGGACTGGTATAGGTCTACAATATATGGGGTTGAGGTGCACTACTGCTGACTGCTGCCCTATTCTGCAGCAGTCCTTTATCAGTATAGGGACTGAGGTACAGTCTGCTAATCACAACCTACTAGTTCACCAAGGTCCTTCTAAGGACTGGTAAGGTATAGCGTACTAGAGTATATAGGGTTGAGTGAGGTACAGTCTGCTAATCCTTAAGGACTGGTATAGGTCCACAATATATAGGGTTGAGGTGCACTACTGCTGACTGCTGCCCTATTCTGCAGCAGTCCTTTATAAGTATAGGGACTGAGGTACAGTCTGCTAATCACAACCTACTAGTTCCACAAAGGTCCTTATAAGGACTGGTAAGGTATAGTGTACTACAGTATATGGGGGTTGAGTGAGGTACAGTCTGCTAATCACAACCTACTAGTTCCACAAAGGTCCTTATAAGGACTGGTAAGGTATAGTGTACTACAGTATATAGGGTTGAGTGAGGTACAGTCTGCTAATCACAACCTACTAGTTGCACAAAGGTCCTTCTAAGGACTGGTAAGGTATAGCGTACTAGAGTATATAGGGTTGAGTGAGGTACAGTCTGCTAATCCTTAAGGACTGGTATAGGTCCACAATATATAGGGTTGAGGTGCAATACTGCTGACTGCTGCCCTATTCTGCAGCAGTCCTTTATCAGTATAGGGACTGAGGTACAGTCTGCTAATCACAACCTACTAGTTCCACAAAGGTCCTTCTAAGGACTGGTAAGGTATAGTGTACTACAGTACATAGGGTTGAGTGAGGTACAGTCTGCTAATCACAACCTACTAGTTGCACAAAGGTCCTTCTAAGGACTGGTAAGGTATAGCGTACTAGAGTATATAGGGTTGAGTGAGGTACAGTCTGCTAATCCTTAAGGACTGGTATAGGTCCACAATATATAGGGTTGAGGTGCACTACTGCTGACTGCTGCCCTATTCTGCAGCAGTCCTTTATCAGTATAGGGACTGAGGTACAGTCTGCTAATCACAACCTACTAGTTCCACAAAGGTCCTTCTAAGGACTGGTAAGGTATAGCGTACTACAGTATATAGGGTTGAGTGAGGTACAGTCTGCTAATCCTTAAGGACTGGTATATCACGGTGCTGGTGTCAGTGCTTTATGTCACGCTGCTGATGTCAGTGCTCTCTATCACAGTGCTGGTGTCAGATCACTCTATCACAGTGCAGGTGTCAGTGCTATATATCACGGTGCTGGTGCTGGTGATCATCTCCTGCACCCTCTTCTTTGCCTACCCTGACCTTCCCTCGCCTCCATTGTCTCAAGAGTCCTGAATTTTCAGAATTTCACATATAAAAAAAGAATGCTTGTAGTTGTCGATCCCAGATTCACCTCATACATGTGTTATGTCATTGGCCATGTGGTGGGACTATGTGTGCACAGCTAGTAATTATTTTGTGGCTGCAAATATGACCTGTAGGTTTGTAAAGTTCACCATCCCTCTGCTGTGCTGACTTCCTCCTGGGGCTGTACCTCTGCTGTGCATATTATGGGGGGCTCCCACCATCCCTGTGCTATGCTTATTATGAGGGGCTCCCACCATCCCTGTGCTGTGCTGACTTCCTCCTGGGGCTGCTTATTATGAGGGGCTACCACCATCCCTGTGCTGTTCTGACTTCCTCCTGGGGCTGTACCTCTGCTGTGCATATTATGAGGGGCTCCCACCATCCCTGTGCTATGCTCATTATGAGGGGCTCCCACCATTCCTGTGCTATGCTCATTATGAGGGGCTCCCACCATCCCTGTGCTATGCTCATTATGAGGGGCTCCCACCATCCCTGTGCTGTGCTGACTTCCTCCTGGGGCTGCTTATTATGAGGGGCTCCCACCATCCCTGTGCTGTGCTGACTTCCTCCTGGGGCTGTACCTCTGCTGTGCATATTATGAGAGGCTCCCACCATCCCTGTGCTGTGCTGACTTCCTCCTGGGGCTGCTTATTATGAGGGGCTCCCACCATCCCTGTGCTATGCTGACTTACTCCTGGGACTGTACCTCCGCTGTGCATATTATGAGGGGCTCCCACCATCCCTGTGCTATGCTCATTATGAGGGGCTCCCACCATCCCTGTGCTATGCTGACTTCCTCCTGGGGCTACTTACGGTGCAGGTGTCAGTGCTGTATATCACGGTGCTGGTGTCAGTGCTGTATATCATGGTGCTGGTGTCAGTGCTTTGTGTCACGCTGCTGATGTCAGTGCTCTTTAAAAACGGTGCTGGTGTCAGATCACTCTATCACGGTGCAGGTGTCATTGCTGTATGTCACGCTGCTGATGTCAGTGCTCTCTATCACGGTGCTGGTGTCAGATCACTCTATCACGGTGCAGGTGTCATTGCTGTATGTCACGCTGCTGATGTCAGTGCTCTCTATCACGGTGCTGGTGTCAGATCACTCTATCACGGTGCAGGTGTCATTGCTGTATGTCACGCTGCTAATGTCAGTGCTCTCTATCACAGTGCTGGTGTCAGATCACTCTATCACGGTGCAGGTGTCATTGCTGTATGTCACGCTGCTGATGTCAGTGCTCTCTATCATGGTGCTGGTGTCAGATGACTCTATCACGGTGCAGGTGTCATTGCTGTATGTCACGCTGCTGATGTCAGTGCTCTATATCACGGTGCTGGGGATCATCTCCTGCACCCTCTTCTTTGCCTACCCTGACCTTCCCTCTCCTCCATTGCCTTCATGCGCTCCACAGTCCTGAATTGTCAGAATTTCACATATAAAAATAGAATGCTTGTAGTTGTCGATCCCAGATTCACCTCATACATGTGTTATGTCATTGGCCATGTGGTGGGACTATGTGTGCACAGCTAGTAATTATTTTGTGGCTGCAAATATGACCTGTAGGTTTGTAAAGTTTGCCTCCCATTGAAGTCAATGGGGCCCGCCGCGAACGTTACGGTTCGCGAACTATCGGCCGCGTTCGCGGTTCGTGTTCGCGAAACGTCCCGTCGGAAGTTCATCCATCACTAGTTATAACAATACTTCCTCACATCACCCACATCATCCCCATAATATTGACACCTCCAGCTTCTTTTAATTCTGAGTTGAAGAATGTGTGTGCCAGGTCTATAGTGGCGCACAGATCACCACCTCCCGAGCGCCGGCATGTTATTAGTGAATGGGGAATTGCACTGTGTTACAGGCGCAAATGCTTTGTGAATACGAAAACGGCTGTTGCGCATCGGCGTGCACCACAACTCATGGCACAAACCTTTTGTAAATCGGCCCCTTTGTCTCCTAGCCTTATTAGGATATACCTCAATAAGGACCTAGGTATGTTTGAAATTTAAAGTGGTTGTAAACCTCAGTCATGAAATCTGCGCAAAGCACATATATCTGTAGTGTTTATCTCTCTCCAAAACTCTAAGCGCTAATACAGGTCAAATTGCATGACAAGCCAAACCCTATTGCCGGCAATAGAACTGTTCAAAATGGTGCAACTTTCGGGTACTGTACCGATTAGAAAAAGTAGTTCCTGCACTACATTTGGCGATTTCAGGTGCATGAAGTTGCACAGATGTCAACCAAGTTGCACCTGAAGTCACACTGACATGCAGCTTTTAAATCGTGCGATTTCAAGTAAAGTTGCATGATTTCAAAGCCGCATTTGGTGTGAACCAGGGCTAAGTGTCGTTTCTCTCTGGTGCTTCATTCCTCTGTTATCAGCATGAATCTTTTTTTAGAAATTTTCCAGACACATGAGATAAAATTCAAGGAGGGAGCTCTGCACATAGCTTGTCTATTCAAATCACCGTTCTTCTGCTGTGTGGCTGGATGGCTCTACATTGCAGGTTTCTGGTACCTCCCCCTGGATACAGAAGCTTCTAGAAACTTCTGGAGGTTAGTGAGCGGAGGCCAGGAGGTCCTAATCTGCATACTTAGGCAAAATATCATTTTAGGGTGCCCTTAAATATGGGAGAGCCATGCTAGCAGTCGAATTGGGTGGAAGATGGAGTGCTGAGGAGGCTGTTGTTGGCCTAGGAGGGGTCCCCTAGGTCTAGTGGGCTCTGTCTCCAGGCTGGGACTCAGGCTGGCTTGGAAGAATCTTTTCAGCATCCGGTTTTAGCCTCTTGCCTAAGAGCAGCAGGGAGAAAGGAGGACAGAGTGAGCACATACGCACACCCAGGGATTCACAAGGGGAGAGACTGCCCCATGTAGCAAGCTATCAAAGGACAGTGCTGTGCTTAACCCTTTATCCCTTGTCCTGGGAGAGCTTCAGAGGAACCAGTTGGGTTTGTAGACAAGCAGCCAGGAGGGCTGGTAGTACCCGCAGGCAGTGGAACTGGGGGCAATTCTACAAGAGGAGAGGAGATACTCCTGCATGTAGTTTTGCAACATATTGTGCTATCTTCCAAAGGGGGTTGAGAGCTCCTGATTCGTAAGGGTCTATGCCACTGATCCAAGAGACTGGTGTTTATAGCAAGGAGAACAGTCCAGTATTTTTCTTCTCTGTACATAGGAAGGAAGGTGTCCTCATCTGTCGTTCTTCAAGTAAAGTTGGGCACCCCATACTCCCTATACCCTATTCAAGTTGTTTTCCTCAATAAAACAAAAAAAAAGCCCATGGACTGATTTCTTGCGTCCGAGTGCAAGTGGAAAAACTTGTGTTGCTTGGCTGCAGGAATTGGTAGAGCCAGTTACCAGCAGTCCTTGTGGGGTAGCTCTCTATATATTGGCCATATACAGTGCCTTGAAAAAGTATTCACACCCCTTGACATTTTCAACATTTTGTCATGTTACAGTCAAAAACATAAATATATTTTAGTGGGATTTTATGTGATAGGTCAACACAAAGTGGCGCATAATTGTGAAGTGGAAGGAAAATGATAAATGGTTTTCAAATTATTTTACAAATAAATATCTGAACATTTTGGCCTGCATGTGTATTCAGCCGACTGAGTAAATACTTTTTAGAAGCACCTTTCACTGTAATTACAGCTGCAAGTCTCTTTGGGTATGTCTCTACCAGCTTTTCACATCTAGAGAATATTCATACCCCTTGACATTTTCAACATTTTGCCATGTTACAGTCAAAAACATAAATATATTTTAGTGGGATTTTATGTGATAGGTCAACACAAAGTGGCACATAATTGTGAAGTGGAAGGAAAATGATAAATGGTTTTCAATTTTTTTTAGAGAGTGACATTTCTGCCCATTCTTCTTTGCAAAGTAGCTCAAGAGCTGTCAGATTGGATGGAGAGCGTCTATGATAAGCAATTCAAGTCTTTACGATTCTCAATTGGATTTAGGTCTGGACTTTGACTGGACCATTCTAACGCATGAATATGCTTTGAGCAAAACCATTCCATTGTAGCTATGGCTGTATGTTTAGGGTCATAATTTTGCTGGAAGGTGTACATGACCAATAGTTGTCCTGTGGACAGATTCTCCCACCTGAGCTGTCAATCTCTGCATGAGTTACCATGGGCCTCTTGGCTGCTTCTCTGATGAATGCTCTCCTTGGTCTCTTTGTTCTCTTAAAAACCTCTGAGGGCTTCAAAGAACAGCTGTGTTTATACTGAGATTAAATTACACATAGGTGGACTCTATTTACTAATTAGGTGACTTCTGAAGGCAATTGGTTCCACTAGATTTTAGTTAGGGGTATCAGAATAAAGGGGGCTGAATACAAATGCATGCCACACTTCTACGTGAAAAATAATTTATATGTCATACCCCTTGATATTTTCCACATGTTACAACCAAAAACGTAAATGTATTTTACTGGGATTTTATGTGATAGACCAACACAAATTGGTACATGATTGTGAAGTGGAAGGAAAATGATAAATGTTTTTCAAAGTTTTTTTACAAATAAATATGTGAAAAGAGTGGGGTGCATTTGTATTCAGCCCCTTTTACTCTGATCCAACTAACTAAAATCTAGTGGAACTAATTGTTCACAGACACTCTCCATCCAATCTGACAGAGCTTGAGCTATTTTTCAAAGAAGAATAAGCAAAAATGTCACTCTCTAGCTGAGCAAAGCTGGTAGAAACTTATCCAAAAAGACTTGCAGCAAAAGGTGGTTCTACAAAGTATTGACTCGGGGGGCTGGATACAAATACACGACACACTTTTCACATATTTATTTGTAAATTTTTTTATCATTTTCCGTCCACTTAACAATTATGTGCCACTTGGTGTTGGTCTATCACATAAAATCCCAATAAAATACATTTATGTTTTTGGCTGTAACATCACAAAATGTTGAAAATTTCAAGGGGTATGAATACTTTTTCAAGGCATTTTATAGCCTATAAAAAGGATGGTATATCTGTTGCTAGGCATCAATTGCTAAATGTTTCAAACTTTACCATTAAGCCCATGAAAGAGAAATCTTGACACAGTTTTGCAAAAATAATTGAAATATATATATATATATATATATATATATATATATATATATATATATATATATATATATATATATATATATATATATATATATATATATATTTATGGTCAAAGCCCTATGGCCGATACGGATATGAACAAGTAGCCTCTACCATAAGATTAACCACATGAAATGGACCTGAAGTGTGCCCTGGTCTGATGGTCGGTATACCAAAATAAGGGGGCATACCCTAGATTAGAAATTAATATATGTGAAGAGAAATGAATTTGAGAAATGCCCTGGAAAGGGGAAGGGAGGGTGGGTGCCGCGCACCGGAAACCGACAAAGACCACAGGCGAGCGGGCTGGTTAAATACCCTCCGGGCTCCTCCCATAAATTCAGGCCACCACACTGGCCTTCTTACTTATGGTCAAAGCCCTATGGCCGATACGGATATGAACAAGTAGCCTCTACCATAAGATTAACCACATGAAATGGACCTGAAGTGTGCCCTGGTCTGATGGTCGGTATACCAAAATAAGGGGGCAAAACATTCAGGTAGGGGTGCAGTTTTATTAGTTTTAGCATAATTAGTTGAGCAAGTTTGGTGAACGCTTGTGCCATTTCCACCCGAGGATTGGGAATGTACCGGGCGAGGTAGGCAGGGTCCCAAGTGCTTAGTCTTTCAATGACGTGACTTGGGACCCACGCCAACATGCTGCCAAGGGTGCTCAAATACTAAAGAGTGTCCACGGTATGGACCGGGGACGAGGTGTAGGCTGTGTAGAAGAACCCCATGTGTTTGGGAAACTGGCAGGTACACAAGTGTTGGCACGAAAGCAATAGGGAACTAGAGTCTACGCGTTCCGGTAGGAGTGACAGTAGGTAGTCAAGTGCGGTTACTTGATACCAAGCCCTGCTTCTCTATAGAAATGGACGTCCATCCTGGAGTCAGATTGCTGGGTTTTAGACACTGCAAGGAGGAGGATGAAATGAAGTTGGTAGCGAGCCAAGTAACGACTATGCAGAACTTGGCCTGCGGGATTGCTGAAGGCCTGGAATGAACATACAATGGACCTTAAACTGGTGCCACCGGGCTAACTGCAGCGGTCTGCGCAGGAAGGACACAACCGAGATCGGTCCAGACCTGGCTTCAATAACAAGATGAGCCTCGGCCCAGTTGTCGGTGGTGAAAGCCACAGCCTGTCCTGTCCTGACATGACCCCAGATACGAGAGGCTGTCATGACCGGGTATAGTCTGAAGAGGGAGGAAGTCCAGGTAACCGGGGTTTAGGAGTATCCCTGATGCCATGGTCCTGTAAACCAGTGGTGGCCAAAAATTTCCGCGAAGCCTGTGTAGGCTGTGGCATCTGTCGCTACCAGGGGCGACAGGGGCATCGTAGACGGTTTAAACACCGATACATCAATCCATGCAGTAAGGAACCTTCCGACGTTGACAGGTCTGCTATTGCCACGGCATCTAAATTAAGGATCTAAGAAGGGTCCTGTGTCCGTGAGAGGAGGACTAGGAGGCGTGACATAAAGATCGATCCTGGGGAATGGCCCGTATTGCAGATTTGAACATTCGTCAGGTAGTGTCTGTGTAGAACCTGGCTGCCAGTGCTACCAACGATAAATTGGCTAGGCCAGGGAAAACCACAAAGGGCCAGGTAGATGGCCGCTTGGATGACTAGACTGGGGAATATGCGAGGATTTCATGTCCCTAAAGATGGCAGTTGTGATGGGCGAGCGTTTTCCGTTGGCTATGGGTGATGCCTCTGGATGCCTCGAAGTGGGGATCTTGCTGTATGAGCCATAAAGACAGGTGGCTCTCCGGGCCCTGTAAGGATGAGAAATGCTGAACGCTGGCTAGGTATAGCCTGAGCGTGTTACAGGAAGAAGCCAGTTGCGTGTGTCAACACGATCCAGGTGCTGGATGGAAGTTGAACTCAACTATCCTAAGGGAGAGACCGACAGACAGGAAACGGTGAGTGGCTTGTAAGAAAAGCCACAGGAGACAAGTGGCCAACTAAGTGCTGCTGAAAACGACGTGTAGCCAGTTTGTGTGCCACTGAGAATGTGTGCTTGCAAAAGAATGATTGCAAGACGTTATGCTAAGTCGCAAGCCTTGGCACGACCGCAAAAGTAGTGTTTAAACGTGTGCTTGCGACAATTGCGTGGGAGTTTGTCACTGGAAATGTGTTCATAGTGACTGTGAGAAATTCGTGTTATCGCATGTGCTTTGCGAAGACTGCAGGAGTTGTGCTTGAACATGTGTTTGGGTGCGTGCTTGCAACGATTGCAAGATGTTATGCCAAGATGCGTGCTTGCAACGATTGCAAGATGTTATGCTAGGATGCGTGCCTGCAACGATTGCAAGGAGTTACACCAGGATGCGTGCTTGCCACGATTGCAAGATGTTATGCTAGGATGCGTGTGTGCAATGATTGCAAGAAGTAATGCCAGGATGCGTGCCTGCAATGATTTCAAGGAGTTATGCCAGGATGCGTGCCTGCAACGATTGCAAGAAGTTATGGTAAGATACATGGGTAGCCAGGTCGGAAAAGACAGAAGTCCATCCAGTCCTAACCACAAATCAAACAAATAAATATCGCACAACCCGACACACCCAATTCTACACCCACAGCTGATCCAGAGGAAGGCAAAAAACCCCAGCAGAGCATGGCCCAATTTGCTACAGCAGGGAAAAAATTCCTTCCTGATCCCCCGAGAGGCAATCGGATTTTCCCTGGATCAACTTTAAAAATAAGTACCCCGTTACAATGTACATTTAGGAAAGTATCCAGGTTTTTCCCAAAGCAATCTATTGAGCCAGCCGGAACTGCCTGCTAGCAATGATTGCAACAAGTTTGTGCCTGGACATCTGCTCGCAATGATTGCAAGAGGTCTTATGCTCGAATGCGTGCTAGCAATGATTTGCCAGAGGTCTATGCCTGAATGTATGCTTGCAATGATTGCAAGAAGTCTATGTTTGGATGCGTGCCTGCAACGATTGCAAGAAATCTACGCTTGGATGCATGCTTGCAATGACTGCAAGAAGTCTACGCATGGATGCGTGTTTGCAATGATTGCAAGAAGTCTATTCTTGTATGCGTGCTTGCGACGACTGCCAGACTTCCATGCTTGAATGCGTGCTCGCAACGATTGCACGAAGATTATGCTTGATGCGTGCTTGCAATGATTTGCAAGAAGTCTATGCTTGGATTCGTGCTTGCAACGATTGCAAAAAGTCTACGCTTGTATGCGAACTTGCAACGACTGTACGACGTCCATGCTTGAATGCGTGCTCGCAACGGTTGCCAGAAGTCTACACTTGAATGCGAGCTTGCAACGCTTGCGAGAAGTCCAGGCTTGTATGCGTACTCGCACCAACTGCAAGACGTCCATGCTTGACTGCGTACTAGCAACGATTGCAAGAGGTCTATGCTAGGATGCGTGCTTGCAACGATTGCTAGAAGTCTACGCTTGGATGCGTGTTTGCAACGATCGCAAGAAGTCTACGCTTGTGTGCGTCCATGCTTGGATGCGTGTATGCAAAGATTTGCAAGAAGTCTATGCTTGAATGCGTGCTTGCAACGATTGCCAGAAGTCTGTGCCTGGGGATGTGTTTGCATGTCAGATGCGACCGACTCGAAACGGGGCACTGTATACTACGGTCCATTTAATGAAAACCTGTTATGACAGAGGCATAAGCCGGTCATGCCGTGACTGTGACTGACGATGAACCGGACTCTGGAGCATGCACTGAAATGAGGCTAAAGCACTGGGGCACACCGTAACGAATCGGTGCATGTATGCAACTGGATTCGAAACGGAGCGCGGTACGTGGCGGTGAATTTTTTTTTTTTTTTTGATTGCCATGACAGAGGCATGAGTCGGTTGTGCCGCTGTTGCGACTATCCGTTAATCGTGCATGCTGTAAAGCAAGTACTGGAATGTAGCTGAAATACCTGGGGCGCCGGGACGAATCGGTGCCTCGTAGATGCGACTGGATTCGTATCGGACGTCCTACGTGACAGTGAAATTGATTTCCCATGACAGAGTCATGAATCAGAGAACCGAAACCTGCAACCAACAATGAATCCTGACTCTGGAGCATGTACTGAAATGAGGCCGTAACCAACTGGGGCACACCGAAACGAATCGGTGCATCACGGATGCGACTAGATTCGAATCGGAGCGCGGTAAGTGACAGTGAAATGAGTGACAAAAGTATGCCATGACGGAGGCCCGAATCGGTCGTGCCGCGATTGCGACTGACAACGAACGGGACTCCGGAGCATGTACAGAAATGAGGCCGAAAATACCTGGGGCACGCCGGGACGAATTGGTGCATCGTAGACGCGACTGGATTCGTATCGGAACGTGATATGTGACAGTGAAATGATCCCATGACAGAGACCCGATCGCTTAGCAACGAGCGGGCTCTGGAGCATGTACCGAAATGAGGCCAACACAACTGGGACACGTCGATCGAACCTGTGCGTTTACCTGAGAAATGCGACTGGTTTCGACTCGAACGTACTAGGTGACGGTGAAATGATTCCCATGCCAGAGACCCGATCGATTAGCCACGAGCGAGCTCTGGAGCATGTACCGAAATGAGGCCAATGTAACTGGGACACGTCGATCGAACCTGTGCATTTTCTTGAGAAATGTGACTGGTTTCGACTCGAACGTACTAGGTGACAGTGAAATGATTCCCATGACAGAGACCCGATCGATTAGCCACGAACGAGCTCTGGAGCATGTACCGAAATGAGGCCAACGTAACTGGGACACGTCGATCGAACCTGTGCGTTCGAGAACTGCGACTGGTTTCGATTCGAACGTACTAGGTGACAGTGAAATGAATTCCCATGACAGAGACCCGATCGATTAGCCACGAACGAGCTCTGGAGCATGTACTGAAATGTGGCCAAGCAGTTAGGGGCACACCAGAATGAATCGGCGCATTTTAGCGGATGCGACTGGATTCGAATCGGAGCGCCGTGCGTAACAAAATGAGTGAAATGATGAAATGACCTACGTGAGCCAGCCATGGCAGAGGTAGGAGTCGTTGTGCTGTGAGACACGACTGGCAACGATTTTGACTGTGGAACACGGTAACGAGACTATAACAAGTACTAAAACAGTGCAATTTTTTCCTACCAGCAATATCTACCGAAATGACGCCCGTGAAATGAAGGGCGCTGCGAAATTGGAGCGTATTGAGTGATAACAACCGGTATCATAACGAATGATTCGATATTTCAGGTTTTAACGACACTAAAAATAGTACAGGAAGGTCAATCGAGACCCTTACCTGCGGCAGTCGAGCTGGCGACGTTGTACAGAGCCGGCGACGTTGTACAAAACGAACGGGAAAGAAAACCACGAGAGAGACGTTTTGTCCGAATGGACACGAAACACGAGCCGTCGGCCTAGTGACGTAGTGCCGCGCACCGGAAACCGACAAAGACCACAGGCGAGCGGGCTGGTTAAATACCCTCCGGGCTCCTCCCATAAATTCAGGCCACCACACTGGCCTTCTTACATACATATATATATACATATATATATATATATATTGTAATATTTGGGGGTTATTTTAGCTTAAAAGGTAGAGCTTACCAGTGAGCTGGATCCACACCAGATGTCGTTTAAGGGCTTGTAGGCCCACTTTTATTAAAGAAAGAAAAGTCCAGAAACAAAATAGTTGCCCACACAGGGGTTTCAGCTTTCCACAGCAGTAATGTATGTAGAACCAAAAATACCAAGCCACCTGGCTCTCTTTAGCAGCACTGCTGCTCAGACTTCTGCTGCAGCCCTCTTGGCTCTTTAACAGAGTTCCTGTACACCCAGTACCTCAGCACTCTTTAACAGCTTCTCTTTCAGCCCACAAGCTTGGACCCTCTGTCTGCTCTGACAGACCGACCTGTGCAGACCTGCACACTTCTTCTCCCTTACACGCCTGGACTCCTCGGGAGGGTGGAGCCCAGAACCATGGTGTTGGCTTTGTTTTAAGCCCAAGACCCACCTGTGCAATCATCCAGTCAGACTGCTGGCTGTTCCCAAAACCCGGTCCCAGGATTGGAGATTCCGAACTACCACAATATATAAACACTGTTCAACATTTATCAAGGTCTTTAAAAAAAAAAAAACAACAACATCAGGAGACCTATCGCTTATTAAGGCATCCATCTGCACATAAGTGAACAAGATTCAATAAAGATTAGTTCTTTCACCAATTTCTCTTCTATTTTTGAGGATAAAATAGCAACAGAGCATAACATAATCATTATCATCTTTGGCCAATGGAGCAGACAGGGTGGCTGATAATAAAGTAGAAAGACCCATGCAGACCTTGGGCATTTAATGGGAGGATCACTGTAACAGCGTGCTACAGTTATTCCTAATAGCTACTATTTTGTTACAATGTAATTAGTTACATCTGTTACATACAGATGACAGGCTTCCATGTCACCTGCTCTGTAAATGCAGCTGCATTAACCCTGCAAAATAGAAAGCAAGCAAGATACAAACAGGTGTCAGTCAATCATATAAGTGTAACTCAGGGGTAGGCAACCCCTGGCATGCCAAGCCTCCTTCCCCATGAGCAGAGCAGCGCAGGGAAGTGTCAGTGAGAAACTAATACATTCCAATTTCAGAATTAACCCATGCCACACTTGCACTGAGGGGGAGGCACTGTGCCCCCACACTTTGCAAAAGATGGAAAACATTGTTTGGTTCTCTAACTGCAGTTCAGCTGGGGGGGGTACCTGTTTCCAGGAGGAGGAGGTCTGTCATTGGCCATTGCTAAAGCCAATCACAATCCTGCTAGTCCACCAACTGGATGAAGATGACTCACTTGGTTGCCACTACTAATCTCAGAAAGAAGGGATTTCACTGTGATTGAGAAAACCCCAATCAGGTGACAATTTGTGGTATTACTGTTGAGCTTCTGGGAACTTTGTTGAAATTATTCCTGAAACTTTGTGTCACTTACTACTGAACCCCTGCACTCTCATTTCATAGTTAGTAAGGTTGAATAAAGACACCAGTCCATCCAGTTCAACCTGAGTGAGTATCTACAATTGTCCCTATCCCTGTACATTGTACACTCACATCAGTCCCTACCCTCAAAGAGCCCACAATCCAAGGTCCCCATTCATATACTAGGGCCAATTTTTGACAGAAGCCAATTAACCTACCTGCATGTCTGGTCTTGGAGTGTGGGAGGAAACCGGAGTACCTGGAGGAAACCCACGCAGGCACAGGGAGAACATGCAAACTCCAGGCAGGTAGTGTTGTGGTTGGGATTTGAACCAGCGACCCTTCTTACTGCTAGGTGAGAGTGCTAACCACTACACCACTGTGCTGCCATCTGCACTCTGTGCCCCGTTAAGCCACAGCCAGTATTCAGCGCAATGAAAATTACACCCAACCACTTTTTCTCAGCTGCGGGGGCCCAACTTATTATCCTGCACACACAAGGCCACTGTTTTCAGAAAATACCCCTGACCTGAGCTCATCATTGCGCATCTATTTCATATGCTTGTATGTGACATCACATACATCACATACAGCACATCACATACAAGCACGTGGGCTGGATGCGAGAGGTGGATCAGCAGGATTTGTGTGCCACGACATGTATATGTTTCTCATCTCTGCTTCCTTTCACCACTCTGCATATCGCACATATCATAGATGAGAAGAGGGTTCAGAGGTGGGACAGAAGAGCAGGAGGGTACAGCGGTGGGGCAGATGTGCAGGGGGGTTCAGTGTTGGGCCACATGAGCAGGGGGGTTTAGTGTTGTAACAGAAAATCAGGGGGAAATCAGGGGGCACTGGCATTCTTACTGTGGGCACCCGGCTGTGGATGCATGCGCGAGCGGCACCGGAGCTGTGTGATACGCCGCACAGTCATTTGGGACACGTGACAGGTCCCAGATGACAGTGCGGCGCGAGTGGAAGTGATGTTACCAGCCCCGGCATCACGGTCGTCTTTAATATTGATTGGACCCCGGGCAAAAAAATTTTGGGGGCCCCCTCCCATGCAATTTCACTCTCCACCTGCTCTGAGACATACAATAAATAGAAGCTGGACTTAAAATCAGTTTACTGTATCAGATCAGGCAGCAATTGTGATTGGTTGCCAGAGGTTACAGCATATCATTACTGCTTACTGACTGGTTGCTAGAAGTTACAGCACACATTACGGCTAACTGATTAGTTGCTAGAGGTTACAGCAAATTATTTCTGCTTGTTAATTAGTTGCTAGAGGTTACTGTACAGTAATACTGCTCACTGATTGCTAGAGGTTACAGCACATCATCTTCTCACTGCAGGGAAGCATGATATACATATGAATGCCAGCTTTATTTACATATCAATGCAGATGGCCACATCTATTTGCTTAGTAATGCCGCTGCTATTTACATATGAATGCCAGTTATTTACATGTAAACACACGGTCTGCAGGTGAGTCATCTGTACACAACAACAGGGCTAAAACTTCAAGGGACAAGGACATTTAAACTGAGATAGTTGGCAAATATGAGGCAGCTGCTTTGGGCCCCACAACAATGACAGGGCCCAGGGCAGCTGCCCCTTTTGCCCTGCCTTAAAGACGACCCTGCCTGGTATTGAAGAAGGCAGACTACGAGGGACCCTGCAACAGTCATTTCGAGGTGAGTAAACAATTTTTTTTCCAATTCTTTTTTTTTTTTAATGAATTTTGAGCTATTTTTTTTCTTTTTTTGGTGGCAACACCACTTTAAGGCAAAAAGCTGTCCAGGGGCGTGGACTCGGCATGGACGAGTGAAGCCGCATCTTTCTGAGGCTCCCAGGCCGCGGATCTCCAGGGATCCCATATCGCAGCCTTATCCCCTATTACGGCTCCTCAACTCTGCCTGATATTGTGGAGAGGCAGGCAGTCCACCCCGGAACCTCCGCAGCCCGAATGGAGCGGTATCTGGTACCGCTGCAGCCGCCGGCATCTACTCCGGACCCAGCCAAGATGGCGCCGGCCACGAGGACGGAGCCCGGATCGTCGGCGGGGAGAGGTGAGAGGCCCGAACTGTGTAATGATATGCCGCCGTTCTCCCCGCCTAGCGATCTCTCCCCCTGCCTACCTGGATCACTGTCCTTAACACCGTTGGGCAGCCCCGAGGGAGTGCACAGCAGATCCATACAGTGGGGCCGGCATGGTACTCCAGGATCACAGAATTCTTTCTCAGGCACGCAACTACCCACTGCACAGCAGCAGCAGCATCATGCAATGATTCCTTCACAGGCTGTGTCTCTGCAGGATCCCTCACTAATACCATGCTCTGAACAAGCAATTTGGGCACTCCCGCAAAAACTCCCCAATAGGGAAGACCTGGACTCAGTGGCGTCCAGAATTGAGGGTGCACTGAGGGGAGAGATTGCGGGTATATGGCAGGAGGTGACAGAAGTGACGGCGCGAGTCTCCACTATGGAAATGGACACCTCAGCCCTCCGCCAAGAGGTCTCTGAATTGCAAAATGTCCGGCAAGAAGTGACGGAACAAATCGCACAGCTCTACCTCACAACAGACGACCTGGAAAACCATAACCACAGGCGTAACATAAGACTGCGCGGCTTGACGGAAGCGACCCGACAGATTGACCTCAAGGCGACTGTAACGGCCATTTTCAATACCTGTCTTGAGCAACCGCCGGAGACGCCAATTGCAATTGACAGAGTTCATAGAACGCTGGGACCCAGGAGCCGCACTGAAGACAGACCCAGGGACGTGCTTTGCTGCCTGCACAGTTATACTGTTAAAGAAGACATTCTCCAAAAGGCTTGGCACAGAGGGAGTATTGATTTTGACGGCGCCTCAGTTGTCCTTCTGCCGGATGTCTCACGGAGGACCCTCCAGATGCGTCGCTGCATGAAACCCCTGCTTGAGAGACTCAATGAAAGGGGGATCACCTACAAGTGGGGTCACCCCTTCCACTTGATTGTACGTAAGGACGGCAGGTCATATGCTCTCCGCCATCCGACAGAAGTCCCCGACTTTCTCAGGGCTCTGGGTTTACCCTCTCTACAACTACCCAATTGGCTGGCGGTTGTTCTTCCATCTAGCAACGATAACCCACCTGCAAGCAACACGTCTAGACCCCAAAGGTCGCTCTCAGCGTAGAAGATCCCAGAACCCGCAGGACAATGAACTTTGATCGGTGCTTGCTGCATTCTGCTTTTTTTTTTTTCTTTTTTTGCATTGTTTGTCTTCTCTCCATTGCACAGGTACAGCATCCCTGCATCATCATCAAGGAGATGAACCCTAACCGCAGAAGCTTGCAGGCTTTGCAGGACACTAAACCGTCAGCCCCTGGTTTAAGACCAGAACACTTCATCATTATTATTCTAAGTTTTTTTTTTATATATTTTTATTTTCTCTCTGCCTTGGTCTTTCTTTGTGGTGTGTGTTTATGGGAGTACAGGCCCCCCTACACGTACGGGTAGGCCCCGCCGGGCTATAGGGACATCTCCCCACCACCCTTGGCCTGGATGGGGGATGGGCTCTCTGGGGATAACCCCCCTGGCCCGCAGGACATGGATGCTATGGCATGCTGGCCCCAACTTGCTCTATCCTTGCCCGGCTCTGTGTGGGGGGGAAGGGAACATGGAGACTGATGGGTTCGCCCTCCACGTGGGTTAGATCCGCTTGGCCAGCACAGTAATGGAGGATGGCTGACAGCCTATATTGAAGCTTAGGAGGAGACCCCCCACCCTCGAGGGCCCGGATAGATTGAGAGGACTGTCTCACTGGGGGGTTAAACATGGGTGTGCCCTGGAGGGGAAGCCACCCATCGCTGGTGGTCGGGGCGGGTGGGAGGGTGAGCCCTGGAGCGGCCTTAGATAGACACGATCCAGTAGAGGTGGGGTAGAGGTCACCCTGTTCATGATCTGGTCAGGTGGTGTCTGGGGCCCCCCTCTGGTTGGAGCTGTGCGCTGTGACGCGGGCCGGATTGTAGGCCTTCAACCTGGCTGAGACGGGATACCTCCGGCCCTATTGGGAGGGGCACTGCACCACGGATGACACTTTGGGCCTGCTCCCCCCCTTATAATTCCAGATTGGTTCTACATGATGGCACCTGTGAGCCGGGGAACAAACAGGGCATTGGCTTTTACAACTGTTTGGCCTGGGAACATGGGGGCGGTCTCCGTTGAGACTTTCTACGTTAGGGAAGAAGGGCCGGGTGATGGGCACACGGCTCACTATCGAAGGGCTCTGGCCCGGAGGAGTGGGCGGTGTCCCCTCCTGACAATGCCATTAACTATGCATTGGGTCTGTTGCGGATTGTTATAATTATGTTGCCATTTAAGGAATAAGTTAAACTGAGGTTTCAACGTTCATGTTACATTTTGTATTGCTTTCTGATGTTTCATTGTTGAGTAGCTGAGTACTCCACAGTGGTTTCTGACAAGATCACTGCTAGCTGGGAGTAACTGGAAGAGCTCCGTGCTCAGGGGGTCTGGCCTCCGAAGTGCCCTACCGCTTCCCCCACTAGGCCTTTGCTGCCAACATAAGCAGTAGTTCTCCGGTTGGAGATCTAGCTTTCTCCAAAATTTCCCCCTTCACTCTCTCTTTCTACCTTCCCAGTCTTGAACTCCCTCTAAGCCTCTCTCCTCCTCCTCTCTCTAGTCCCCCTATTCCGCCCCCTCTCTCCCTTTTCCTACACCCTATCTACCGTCCAAGCTCCTGGCGGGATCCGGCGACCCATCCCTGACCTGCCTGTGATGTCTCTGAAGATTGTGTCTTGGAATGTGAAGGGCTTGAATGTCCCAGAGAATCAAACAAGTTGCCTTGCGGATCTCTGGAGGCAGAGACCGCAAGCAGTTTTCTTGCAAGAGACCCATTTTTGGGCAGACAAGATACCTAAACTTACCAGTAAGCGTTTCCCAGTGGTGTACCACAGTGCATCATCCTCCTCAAAATCAAAGGGCACGAGTATCCTTTTGGCCAACACTTTGCCCTGGCAGCTGAAGGACATCCATGCTGATCTTGAAGGCAGATACCTTTTTGTCAAGGGTCAGCTACAGTCGCAAACATATACCTTCGCAAACCTCTACCTGCCGAATGTAGACCAGCTGCCAGCTCTCGAAATATGCCTGACCGCCCTGGCCTCTTTCACGGAAGGAACACTAGTGTTGGGAGGAGATCTCAACTTCACTATTGATCCCCGGAGAGACTCGTCGACGGGATCTTCTGCCCTCTCCCTGAGGGTCCGAAATCGAATTAGGGACTTGCTACACTCATATCGATTGGTTGACATCTGGCGTATCCTTCATACACAAGAGAGGGATTACACCTTCTTCTCACCAGTGCATGGCTCCTAATCCAGGATAGACCTCTTCTTGGTCTCCCATGACACGATCCCTTCGGTCTCTGGGGCTCAGATTGGGCACATCGCGCTCTCAGACCATGCTCCAATTTCCATAACTTTAGCAATACAACGCCCAACAACTAAATCGGCCACATGGCTGCTAAATGATTCCCTTCTACATGATCCCGAGGTTAGAGCGGACATTGTACGAGAACTTGGACTCTTCTTTGAGAGTAACCAAGACTCGGTCCCTAATCCCCTCTCTATCTGGTCGGAGCATAAATGTTACATAAGGGGCATATTCATAAAACATGGCCATAGACTCAAAGTAGCCAGGGAGAAAACATTGTCCGAGATGCTGGCAAAGCTTCACGAATGTGAAAAACGCCATAAAATGCGCACTGACAGAGATCTTGAAGTGGAGGTAATTAACCTCCGTGAGAAGATCAAAGAGCACTCTTTGTTCCACTCTAGGGACAACCTGTTGAGGGTACGCAGAACATTTTATGAGTTCGGAGATAAATGTAGTAGAACCTTAGCAAACGCCATCTGAACCCAACGTAACCTCTCCTATATTCCAGCCCTATCCACTTCCACAGGACATAAAATCCATGAATCGGTGGAAATAACGGAAGCCTTCCGGGCTTTTTACGCTGCACTCTATAATTTACATTCTCATCCCATAGGAGATCGTCCCTAGAGTAGCTTAGAAGCTATTGAGACTTATCTGGAAGCGGCAGACTTGCCTTCGCTTAACGAAGAGGAGGAGGAGTTACTTTCGCAGCCTATAACTGTGGAGGAACTCACTAATGTTATAGCTAGAACTCCGAAGGGAAAGGCACCGGGCCCCGACGGCTTTACCACCTCTTATTACAAAAACTTCCAGACTCAACTGGCAACCCATTTTGTCACCGCCTTCAATGCAATACTAGATAATCATGCCATACGGCCAGACCTGCTACAAGCCAGCATATCGGTTATCCCAAAGCCAGAGAAGGACCCGCTTCTCTGTGCTAGCTATAGGCCTATTTCCATATTAAATTGCGATCTGAAATTGTTTACTAAAATATTGGCCGACCGAATAGGCTCTGTCCTCCAATGAATAATCCCACTAGACCAGGTCGGCTTCATCCGTAACAGAGAGGCGCGAGACAACACGATCAGGACGATTGATGTAGAAACAAGGGCCAAACACCTTAATGTACCTTTAATCCTACTGTCGACAGATGCCAAAAAGGCGTTTGACAGGGTCAATTGGACTTTTTTGTTGGCCACTCTGCGACGCCTTGGAATGCCAACCTCCATTCTGTCCTGGGTCTCAGCCATTTATTCTTGTCCTTCCGCATCAGTCAGAGTGAACGGGGTAGCCTCCAACCCATTTAAGATTAGCAATGGGATGAGGCAGAGTTGCCCGCTTTCCCCACTCCTGTTTATAATCTCGCTAGAACCCCTGCTATAACATATTAGGCTCAACCCTGACATCAGAGGACTTGAAACAAGCACATACCACCACAAAGTTGCTGCGTACGCAGACGACCTATTATTCTACGTCGCCAATCTGCACACCTCTCTACCAATTTTGCTGGCAGAAATACGCCACTATGGGTCATTCTCAGATTTCAAAATTAATCTCCAGAAATCAGAGGCACTAAACGTCTCCCTATCCCCCGGCTCCCGGGCTCCTCTTAGCGACAACTTTCCCTTCCGGTGGTCTCCCCAAGCTATTAAGTATTTAGGCACAAGAATCCCTGCGGATTTGCACCTCATCTATCAACTTAATTTTCAACCACTCCTGAACACCTTTTCCTCAGACCTGGAGAGGTGGAAAAGCCTGGCAATCTCCTGGTTCGGTAGAACGAACGTGATAAAGATGACTATCATGCCACGACTGCTTTACCTTTTAAAAGCTCTACCAGTAAGGCTACCACGGACCTTCTTCCATAAATTGCACGCGATCTTGGTTAAATATGTCTGCCATGGCAAGCCGGCGCGGCTTAAAAGCTCCCTACTACACCGACCCAAACTTAGAGGGGGGATGGGTCTTCCCGACCCTGCGTTATACTGCACACCAGTCCATATGAACAGGGCGGTAGACTGGTGCCGGCATAAATCTCACAAGCTTTGGGTCAGTCTGGAGCAGGAGTCAGTACCGGCACCTCTGGAAGGCTTGACATGGAGTGGAGTGAGGCCTCCCAGCTCATCCCCTTCCCACCCATTAATAGAAACCACTCTACAAGAGCTTCACAGATACTTTAGAATTGCTAATACGCCCAGTTTTCCTTCCCCATTGACACCTATAATCGGACATCCAAAATTCTTGCCAGGGCTCTCTGACAGGTCTTTTCGGCATCGACCAGAGCAGAGCATAGTTAGAGCCTCCTCTTTTTCTGGTCCTTCAGACTGGAATGACCTCTCAGATATGTACCCTAGCTTGGGTGTATCTGGTCTGGGAGGAGGGAAGATTTTACAACTTTCACACTTTCTCAGGTCCCTACCGGAAATTGAGGGCTTTCGCAGACCACGCACACCCTTTGAGGATCTGTGTATCTTTCCTACTCATACAATACTCATACAATATCCTGCAGACCGACACGTCCTTTGACAATCCCCCATACCTGAGGAAATGGGAGAGGGATCTCAATGTCAAGTTCACAGAAGAGCAGAAAAATAGAATTCTCTTTTTTGCGCATAAGTCCTCTTAATGCAGCAAATACCAAGAAATCTCCTACAAAGTACTGACGCGCTGGTACAGGACCCCCTCAGTGTTAGCGTCTATATTCCCAGGGCACAGCCCCCTATGTTGGAGATGTGGCACTCAGAGCGGCACGATTCTCCACATCTTCTGGGAGTGCGCGGTGCTGATGCCCTTCTGGAGGCAGGTATTAGGAATCATCGACAAACTTACTGATGTGGATCTAAAAGACAACCCAGCGGCAATACTATTGAACTTGACCCCAATGTCCAGTAGGCAATATCACAAATCCCTGCTGAAGCACCTCCTAAATGCGGCTAGGGCGTGTATTCCCAGTATGTGGAAGCAGCGGTCCCCTCCGACAGTGATGCAGTGGTTTGCCAGGATTGGCGACATACAGCGTATGGAAAGAATTACGCCTGCTATAGGGGAAAGAGAAGAGGAACATAGTGCGGGATGGTCACATTGGGATCTGTTTCGATATTCAGACAACTACAAGTCCTACACATAACCAGGCAGTCCCTTAGGGGACTGGGGCCCTGGGTCGGTGGTCTCGCCGGAGCTTCACCTTCACCTCCTCCCCTCCTACCTTCACATCCTTATTCCTTCTTATCAGCTATCCCCTCTTTTCTCCTGAGACACCTAGGGTGTCACTCATCTTTCTCCCCCATAAAAACAAAAACCCTCCCGAATGCGATACCCCAGCTTGGCACCGCCCCCAGATTCCTGGGTGCGAGTTCCATAGCCTAAATAAGACGACAATGACTTGATACAGTCAATTACAATAAGTAGCCTTATGATCTGACTGCAGGGGCAAGCTAATCTTCCCCTCTGGTGGGCCCCATTACACGTGACCGTCCAGAATACAAATGCAGTTCAGATCTATGTGCACTGCGTGTAGGGTACCTGGATATTCTCTTCCAGCCAGAAGATAGCCCTAACGGTTCTGTTGGAACTTCTGGATAAATATAGTTGTAATCTTATAATCGCATCTTTTTATTGTAACAGATTGATTGGATGGATTATAGAAGTTGTATCTTAACAGTGTACATGGACTTGTGTGAGTTCTCATGATTCACTACAGATGACTGTCATGTCGTTTCACTTGTTTACTTGCATAATCGGCATTCTTTAAATAAAAAAAAAAAAAAAAAAGCTGTCCACACCCACCTGGCTTTATGTGAAAAAGTAATTGCCCCCTAAACTTAAAAACTGGTTGTGCCACCCCTGGTGGCAACAATTGCAATCAAGTGTTTGCAATAACTGGCAATGAGTCTTTCACATTGCTGTGGAGCCATTTTGGCCCACTCTTTTTTGCAGAATTGTTTTAATTCAGCCACATTGGAGGGTTTTCCAGCATGAATTGGATTTAAGTCCTGGCTTTGACTAGACCACTCCAAAACCTAAATTTTGTTTTGTTTGAACCATTTGTCCTGCTGCTTAACTCAAGTTCACTTGAGCTTGAGCTCACGAACTGATGGCCTGACACTCTCCTTTAGGATTTTTCTGGTATAGCTCAGAATTCATGGTTCCATCAAATATGGTAAATTGTCAAGTTCCTGAAGCTGTAAAGCAGCCCCAGGCCATCACGCTACCACCACCATGTCTGACTGTTGGTATGATGTTCTTGTTATGAAATGCTGTATTAGTTTTATGCCAGATGTAACGGGATACTCCACCTTCCTAGTACATAGCAAGACTGTATGCATTCTGTACTGTTTTGTTTATGGCTGTGAGTGGCTCGTGGGCTACCAGAAGTGTGCTTTTTGTCATCATCATCATTCTCTGCTGCATCCCAGCGGTTACATATCCTTAAAGGGCTGCACCACCCTCTCTACTCACAAGTGTATTCACAGCCAGCTTGCCCGCTATCTTATCCTCATGCCCTCCAAAGGCAAGTCTGCAGCTAAGAAAGCAGCGTTACAGCCTGCGCAGACTCCTAGTGACTTTCTAAATCAATTCAAGGCTCTCATGGCGGATATGGAGCAGACGGCCCCACAGGAGGCTAACACATCTGCACCCACGGTACCTCCAACCAATGATACCACTGTTATTCTTGCAGCGATTGAGCAACTTCTTTGTTGGTGCGTATAGATCACCTGGCGGAGGAATGCAACCTTATAAGAGCAGATTTTGATAAATTCCGGGGTAGGCTCTCGGAGACTGAATCGCGCATCTCTGCGACGGAGGACACTACTCACCGTCACGATGCGGCCATGCAGCGCACGGTCCAGACTCTGGTGGCCAAGTCCGATGACGCTGAAAACTGTTTGCGCAGAAACAATGTCAGGGTCTTGGGCCTACTGGAGGGGGCAGAGGGGGACCGTCCGGCTGAATTTGCTGAAGATTTCTTTAAATCGTTGCTTAACTTGACCGATGTCCCTCCAACGTATGTGATCGAGAGAGCTCACAGGGTCCCGACCAGTCGGGGTCCTCCGGGGGGCCCCCCCAGACCGTTCCTGGTACGCTTTCTCAATTTTCGGGACCGTGATCGGATCCTACGTGAGGCTCGCAAACATCAGACTCTGCCTTTTGAGAACACGGTGGTGCACCTGTATCCTGATTTCTCTGCGGATCTTCAGAGACGACGCAAGACATTTACAGATGTCAGAAGGAGGCTCCGTGAGCGTGAGCTGAAATATTCTATGCTTTATCCCAGCCGACTGCGGGTGCAGATCAATGGCTGCAATCACTGTAACTGGTCTGCTATGACACTCCTGATCACCAAGTGGCGGATTGATTGGTAGCTACCTGCTCTTTTTTCTTCTTTGTTGTTGCCATGTGTGGTAGGTGCCCCATGTCGGGGGGGCCTGCCTCCTCTGCACATGTGTCCCCGGCTGGAATATACTTGATATCTACCAAGAAGCCTGACACACTTTGGCCAGGGTGGGGGGCGGGTGGTGGCAGTCGAAGGCAGCTTCTCCTGTACATTCTCCTGCAGGTTCCCTGCCTCGGGTGGGGCGGCCTGTCATGGTTGCCTATATCATTTTTGTGCTTACCCCCACCTGGATACACGAGTTGGTGGCAGGCACGTAGCGGCACAGGCTTTCCGGATATCCATACCGAAGGACGGATGGGCTGTGAAGGGAGTGGGAGCTCCAGGCACATGAACACTATGTCCATGTTACTTTGGACTCTTGACCTTTTTTTTTGGTTATAGGTTTTTTTTTACTTATTGTCTTGTGGTCCTTTTTGACCCATTAAGGCTATGCCTTCCGGGACTGTTTTTGGACTCAGTTTGGGGATAAGCTGCGTGTACATGTTTTTTTGTGTTGTTACACAGCAGCAGGGTGTTTTTGGGGTTCACGGGGTAATGGGTGTGATAGGTGCAGCCCTCCAAGGTAAATTGTTTATCTATATGCTTAATGTTATCTCTGAATTCAGTCTGCCGGTGTATGTATCACTGCTGTCGTTTGTACTGTATTTACCGTCTAACGAGTTATGTGGGGAATGATGGCGGGATCGGGGTTTAATGTAGTTTCATGGAATGTTAGAGGTCTTAACGATAAATTCCGTAGAGCTTTAATGTTTCAATATTTAAAAACGTTAAATCCTCATGTGGTGTTCTTGCAGGAGACGCATCTGGATGGGAGCAGGGTGCTGGCCTTACGCAGAGCCTGGGTACAGAGAGCGTTACATGCTACATACTCTACCTACTCCAGGGGAGTATCAATTTTAATCAGTAAGGCGGTACCGTGCACCATCCACCATGTGATCTCAGACCCGGGTGGTAGGTTTTTGGTAATTGTGTCGGATATTGGTGCGTGCAAAATGGTATTGGTGAATGTTTATATCCCACCCCCATTCCAGATTCAGATCCTGTATGACCTTTTGGGTAAATTGGCGCCTTACATGCATCTCCCTCTCCTTATAGCCGGGGACTTTAATGCTATCCTATCTACTGCTTTGGACTCGTCCATTGCATCTAGGGTGGCGTCAGCCGATCTCTCTGCCTGGGCGGCGGTTGCTTCCCTGACAGAGCTTTGGCGTTGGAAAAACCCTGTCACCAGAGGTTACTCATACTTGTCAAAAACTCATAAATCCTCTTCGAGAATAGATTTAGCATTTGCAAATACTTCTATGCTGCAATTAGTGGGGGGGGGGGGCACAATATTTAGCGGGGGGTATTTCAGACCATTCGCCCTTGTCAATTCATATTGGATCCACCGTAGGTCCTACGGGGAGGGGGTGGAGATTGAACCCGGGGTGGTTGGAGGTGGAAGAGGTGTCCTCTCACGTAGCGCCACACTTTGCACATTATTGGGAGGATAACGAGGGGTCTGCCGACGCCGCCATAGTTTTGGATGCCTTTAAGGCCTGCATGCGGGGGCACTATATTTCAGCCATTAAACAGGCCTGCAGGTCCCATAATCAGATAGATCAAGAATTGCAGGACAGGGAGAGGGTGTGTGCTATGGAGCACGCGAATAATCAGTCTGATGTCACTTATGGCGCACTGCTGGAGGCAAGGCGTGCTTTAGCACTCCATTACTCTGATCTAACACACACATCTAGGACAAAAATGGCTGAATCCATCTTTGAACAAGGGGATAAGAACGGTAAACTGTTAGCCATGCTGGTGGCTGAGCAACGGGTACAGACTAATATCCCTTGTATCAAGAACACTCAGGGTGACCTGTTGACAACCCCGACGGACATACTGGACACATTTGTGGAATACTACAAGACTCTGTACGCACCCATTTCGACTTATGACATGGCGGAGTTAGACGGGGTGTTAGCATCGTTGCAGATCCCGAGGCTGTCTGAGGCGGATAGGGACTTTTTGGAGGCTGACATAACGACGGAAGAAATTGAAAAAGCTATTAGGTCCTTCCCTCCCCGTAAATCCCCAGGACCTGACGGCTTCTGCATCGAGTGGTATAGACAGCATTTGGAAGAATTGGTTCCTAGACTTAAAAACCTATATGATTACTGCTTGGAACACAGGTGTCTCCCGGCTTCTTTGCTGGAGGCACAGGTGATCTTGCTGCCGAAGCCGGGCAAGGACCCCTTATTATGCTCGTCATATAGACCGATTGCACTGCTGAACCAGGACTTAAAAATTATAACCAAGGTGCTGGCTACCCGACTCTCTCAGGTTATCACGACTCTGGTGGATATAGATCAGACGGGTTTCATTCCGCAGAAATCTACTGATACTAATTTACGCAGATTGTTTGCCCACCTACAGATTGAACACCCAGAAAAAGGATCTAGAGTGGTAGTTTCCCTGGATATGGCCAAGGCCTTTGATTCAGTAGACTGGCAATACATGTTGACAGTTCTGCGGAAAATGGGGTTTGGGGAGATCTATGTGACCTGGATTTCTTTGCTTTACAGTTCTCCACAGGCGGGTATCAAGATAGCTAACTCAGTTTCACCCCAATTCGGCGTTCACAGGGGCATGTGTCAGGGGTGTCATTTATCCCCGTTCTTATTTGCATTGGCAATAGAACCGCTGGCTATAGCCCTGAGGCTATCACCTGGGGTAGGAGCATTGGAGGTGGGGGGTATTAGGGAATGTATAGCGCTATATGCAGATGACATGCTCCTCTTCTTGAAGGATGCAGGGCCATCTTTGGAGGCGGTGTTTGGGGTGCTCGACAAATTTGCTGAGTTCTCCGGGCTCCGGGTCAATTGGGAGAAATCCAACGTGCTGGCTATTGACGGGGAGGCGCGGGAGTTGGCGACCACTAGGGTCCCCATTGCCTGGGTGCAAGAATTTAAATACTTGGGAGTGAGACTTTCACCAAGAGTGGGTGACTTTATGTCTCTGAATCTCCTTCCCTTGCTGGCCAGGGTGAAGGGGCAGCTGGAAGCTTGGAAGCATCTGCCGCTGTCCCTCATCGGTAGGGTTAACCTGCTCAAAATGAAGGTTCTGCCTGTGTTCCTTTACCTTTTACGTAATTCCCCTATTTGGGTTCCCTGCTCATTTTTTCGGAGGGTTAATAGTCTCTTTTGATCCTTTTTATGGGCCGCTACGCACCCCCGCATAAGTCTTAGGGTTTTGCAAGAGCCATGGGGTCAAGGTGGCTTGGCATTGCCAGATCTTTTTAAATATTATTTAGCTGGGCAAATGGTGGTCGCCGGACGGTGGCTGACACGGGAGGATGGGGATTCGGCAAATGTACTGGAGGCGGCCCTTTTGGGCTCCTATGAGAGCCTGTCCTATCTGGTGTATAGGGGTTCAGGGGCTTCACCAGCTCTGACGGCCTCTATGCGGGCAACGATACGGGCCTGGGAAAAAGCGCAGACCTTGATGAAACAGCCAGAGGGGAGTTGGTCTCCTGACACTCCTCTATGGTTCAATCCTAAATTGCCACATTTTGGGGACATACCAGATCCGGTGATATGGGCCAGGGTAGGCATTAAGCAACTGAAGCATGTGGTGGGAGGGGGGAAGCTCTTGACGTTTGATCAGCTTAAGGTAAATCATGATCTTCCAAATTGGTATTTTTTTAGATACCTACAGTTGCGGCACGCTTTTCTCTCTCAGTTCGGTCCTGGGGCTTTGCAGGTGGGAGTTTCGCCTCTGGAAACTGTGCTGCGGACAGAGGACCTGAAAAAGCCTCTCTCCGTTGTGTACAGAATGCTGTTCCCGGACAGGCCGAAGCCTGTCCAAAACTGTAGAGATGTTTGGAGTGCTTTAGTACCAGACTTTGGAGGGGAGGATTGGGACGACATGTGGGGACACCCGTTTCAGACCCTAGTATCGGCTAGAGACAGATTTATCCAGTTTAAAATTCTCCATAGAGTATACTACACCCCAGCCAGACTGGCTAGAATTTACGGTACCGGTGCGGGGGGATGCTGGCGCTGCACAGCTGACCGAGCTGACTTTGACCATGTGTTTTGGCAGTGCCCGCGGATTGAGGAGTTCTGGAAGGGAGTGACAAAGGTTATACAATCTGTCCTTTCAGTGCCGATTCCAGTAACAGTTGCGGTATGCTTGCTCGGATTGGTGGAGGAGTTGGCACCTCGAAGGGCGCAGAGGACTCTGATTTCTCTGGCGCTGTTTTATGCACGCAAAGCTATCCTGTTGTGTTGGAAGAAACCCGAACCTCCTACGGTTTCTTATTGGAAAGGTTTAATTAATAAAGCTTTGCCGTTATACAAAGCCACCTATCTTAGCAGAGGGTGCCCTAACAAATTTGAGAGAGTGTGGCGGTGCTGGCTTGATGCCGCAGATACTGTGAATTAATCGCTAGGCGGGTGGTTTTCTCCTTGAGGGTTGGGTGAGGGGCGGGGCAGGGAGGTGCTTTCCCTTGGGTTGGTTACATCCCCATTTCAAGTAGTTCACTATTCAGCTACGGTACAAGCTATGGGTTTCTTATATGTGTGGTACTGTCGGTGTTCATAGACTGAGCTAAGAGGAAGGATGGAGGGCTGCACAGGAGGGAGTTTTGTTGGGTGGGGGGAGGGAAAGGGTGGGAAGGGCGGGGGGGGGGGTTGGGGGGGTTTTTGAGACCGTTTGGTATGTTTGTATGTTATTAATGTGTTGAAAACTTTCAATAAAAATAAATTAAAAAAAAAAGAAGATATCAGCCATAATCCAGCTGGGGTTATGGCTGATATCTTCTTTTTTTTTTAATGGAGGGCCAAAAGTGCTGATCTGTGCCCATTCATGCTCATCCATGGCTCATCCATCCCCATCCATGGCTCATTCATGCTTATCCATGGCTCATACATCCCCATCCATGGCTCATTCATGCTCATCCATGGCTCATCCATCCCCATCCATGGCTCATTCATGCTTATCCATGGCTCATACATAACCATCCATGGCTCATTCATCCCCATACATGGCTCATCCATCCCTATCCATGCCTCATTCAAGCTCATTCATTCCCATCCATGGCTCAATTATGCCCATCCATGGCTCATTCATGCTTATTTATGGCTCACACACCCCCAACAAGGTTTATTCCTGCTCATCCATCCCCATCCATGGCTCATTCATGCTTATCCATGGCCCATACATCCCCATCCATGGCTCATTAATGCTCATCCATCCCCATTCATGGCTCATCCATCCCTATCCATGGTTCATTCATGCTTATCCATGGCTCATACATCCCCATCCATGGCTCATTCATGCTCATCCATACCCATCCATGGCTCAACTATACCTATCCATGCCTCATTCATGCTCATTCATGCTCATCCATGCTCATCCATCCCCATCCATGGCTCATCCATCCCCATCCATGCCTCATTCATGCTCATCCATGGCTCATCCATGACTTATTCATGCCACATCCATGCCACATCAGTACTCATCCATGCCACATCCTTGCCACGTCAGTGCTCATCCGTGCCACATCCATGCCACATCAGTGCTCATCCGTGCCACATCCATGTCACATCAGTGCTCATCCATGCCACATCCATGCCACATCAGTGCTCATCCGTGCGACATCCATGTCACGTCAGTGCTCATCCATGCCACTACAGTGCCCATCAGTGCCACTACAGTGCCCATCAGTACCACTACAGTGCCTCACAAAAGTGTAACAGGTCAAATTAGATTTGAAATTTATTCCCCACAGAACACCTGATGGTGCTCTCTGCATGTTGGGCCTCTGTATGTGGCCAGGCTGTGGAAAAGTCTCTCATATGTTGTATCGCCATAATCAGGAATAGCAGAATGTATTTTGGGGTGTAATTTTTGCTATGTACATGCTATGTGTTAGAAATATCTTATATGGACAACTTTGTGTAAAAATAATGCGTTTTCCTTTTCTTTCCTCATTTTCCAAAAACGTGTGGAAAAAAAATCACATGTTCAAAAGACTCAGAATTCCATATAGATTATACATTGGGGTATTTGCTTTCCAAAATGGGGTAATTTTTTGGGCGTTTCCATAAAAAAAAAAGTGTTAGCCCTAGTACACACGGTCGGACATTCCGACAACAAAATCCGTTGGATTTTGTCAGACGGATTTTGTCCGAAACTGGTGTTGCATACGCACGGTCGGACAAAGTTGTCGGAAAATCCCATCGTTCAGAATGTGATGATGTTATTTCCTTACGACGGGACTACGTTCAGGCTAGTAGCCAATAGCTTTGGTCTTCTAATTTGATCTGAGCATGCGTGGAACTTTGTCTGATCGGAATTCTCTACTAACGATCAGACAAAGTCCGATCGGACCATGTTGTCGGAAAATTTTATAGTCCAGCTCTAAAACTTTGTCGGTCGGATATTCCGACGGAAACAGCCCAATGGAGCCCACACGCAGTCGCATTATCCGACAACACGGTCCGATCGGACATTTTCCGTCGGAATGTGTACAAGGGCTAAGAGGTAGTCAAGAAATTATATGTGTAATTTATGCTCCTAGAATGCCTGACAGTGCCCCCTGCATGTTGGGCCTCTATATGTGGCCAGGCTGTTTAAAAGTCTCACACGTGGTATTGCCATACTCAGGGAAGTAGCTGAATGTTTTTTGGAGTGTAGTTGCAAGTATGCATATGCTGTGTGAGAGAAATAACCTGTTAATATGATAATTTTGTGTAAAAAAAAAAATAATTTTGCAAATATTTATGGGAGAAATTTAAAACTTCAATTTCAGGAAAATTGTAGAAGAAAATTGTATGTATGGCCAGCCTTAAGCCTTGTACACATGATGCAAAATTTGGAATTTGGAAGTGGATTGTGGTTTGATAGGCTGTTGTCCAAAATTCTTACCATTAGTACGCTCCTTTCGACAATTGTTTTCCAATTTTTGGACAACAAATGTTGGATGACAGGCTAATAAATTTTTAGCGAATGACGGCTCCACATCTGATTTTCAGGAGGTCAGTACACAAATCCATCACACAAAAAGTCGAAAGTACAAACACGCATTATTGGAACCAAGGAATGAGCAGGTAGCAGTCGGTCTTGTAAACTACCATTCGTAATCTAGAATTAACATTTGTGATGCGGCAATTGATGAAATGTCGAAACGCACATTCTCATCTTCTTTAATGGAATAATAATGAAGCTGCTTTCCTGGCGATACTGATGTAGTTATGTCAAATGTATTCAAAGGGCATTTGTGCTAACACTAAATTAGGGGCCCAAAGGGTGGGACTTGAGAAATTAACTTCCTCTTTATACTCTCATAGTACGTCACTACATTGTTGTGTCAAACAACAATTTGCAGATAGTTAGTATGCTTGACAAAATCCTGCACGCGCCCTTTGACAAATATCAGATGCTCAGTCGTCCAAAAATCAGACCATTTGCACAAGGCTTTAGACTCCTTTCACACTAGAGGCTGACACACCGCTACACTGATCTCAGTAAAGAGCCTCTGACGGAGGCTCTTTACCACGTGATCAGCCATGTCCAATCACAGCTGATCACAGTGCCAATCGGAGGCTCTCCTGACAGGGGGGTCTGCGCTGATTGTTTATCAATGCAGCCCCCCTGGGGATGCCCACACTGGACCACCAGGGATGCCGCCAGGACCACAAGGGATGTCCAACACACATTGATGAGCAGGTATGCCCCTATGACCACCAGGGATGCCACACAGTGCCCTAAAAGATGCCAGTCAGTGCCCACAAATGGCTACAGTCAGTGCCCACTATAAATGCCTGCCAGATGTCTCCTCATTAGTGATGCCCAGCAGTGCTACCCATCAGTGTCCATCAGTGTCCATCAGTGTACACCCCTGTCACCTATCAGTGCCACCCATAATCATCAGTGCTGCATGTCAGTGCCCATGAGTAGCTGTAGTACATCAGCTACAACTTCACCTGGATACTCACAAACTCCTGGACCCGCTGCAATCAGGCTTCCGCCCGGGTCATGGAACAGAAACAGCTCTCCTCAAGATTTGGGATGACGCCCTCGAAGCAGCGGATGCCGGAGAGCCGTGTCTCCTCGTACTGCTAGACCTAAGTGCAGCGTTTGATACAGTAGATCACAATACTCTACTCGTCCGACTCACAGAAGTAGCCAGAGTCCAAGACATAGATTTTCAATGGTTCGCGTCCTTCCTAGGAAATCGGTCACAGACAGTGAAACTAGGAGAATTCCTCTCCGAAACTCGGGCAGTCACCTGCGGAGTCCCTCAAGGCTCTCCTTTATCACCCGTTCTCTTCAACATTTACATTCGCCCACTTCTCCAAATCATCAGATGCTCAGCTCTCTGCTTCCACTCTTACGCTGATGACACGCAACTTTATTTCCGGATCAATGGAAAAAAAGATCACCAACAACAACTTGAAAACTGCCTCAAATCATTAGAGGACTGGATGACCACTAACTCCCTCCAGCTGAACGAATCAAAGACAGAGCTTCTTATCTTACACCCAAATCATAAGCCCGCAACCAAAACCTCCTGGTCTCCACCCACCGTCTTTGGGCAGACTATCTCCCCAAAGACCAAAGCGAAGAGTCTTGGGGTTATTTTAGACGCACAAATGTCAATGGATGCGCAAATAGGATCTGTAGTCAGTGGATCTCACCATCTGCTATGCATGCTTCGCAGACTCATCCCTTTTATCCCAAAGAATGACAAAGCAGTGGTAGTTGGAACAATCATTAATTCACGACTGGACTACGCAAACTCACTTTACATAGGATTACCACAATATCAACTTGCGCGATTACAACTGATCCAAAACACGGCGGCAAGGCTGATAACAGGAAAAAAACCCTGGGAATCCATCTCTCCTTCACTGAGGAGCTTACATTGGCTAACCGTAAAAAATCGGATCACGTTCAAGACCCTTTGCCTCACCCACAAATGCGTGCATAGAGAAGCTCCGCAATACCTAATGGAGAAAATAAATCATTACACACCAAACCGCAGTCTTCGATCAGCCAACAAAAACCTCCTCCTCATGCCCAAAGCCCGGTATAAATCCAAGGGGGATCGGAGATTCGCTGTCCAAGGGCCTCGGCTATGGAATGCTCTACCAATCAACATCCGCCTGGAAGAAAATCACCTGGCTTTTAGGAAAAAACTCAAGACCTTCCTCTTTTAGCAGATGATCAAAGCTCGCCACAGCGCCTAGAGGCGATTCAGTTCGCATTGTGCGCTATACAAGTATTTAATTCATTCGTTCATTCATGAGTGCCACCTCATCAGTTCCCATCAATGCCGCCTTATCAGTGCCTTACTTATTTACAAAATTTTATAACAGAAACAAAGAAAATTTAATTTTTTTCTAAATTTTAAGTCTTTTTTATTTGTTGCACAAAAAAAATAAAAACCCCAGCAGTAATAAAATACCACCAAAAGAAAGTTCTATTTGTGGGAATAAAATTATAAAAAAAAAATTTGGGTACAGTGTAGCATGACCGCGCAATTATCATTCAAATTGCGACAGCACTGGAAGCTGAAAATTGGTTTTTGGCAGGAAGGGGCGAAAGTGCCTGGTATTGAAGTGGGTAAGTACTACCAAAAGGAATCTCTATTTGTGTGAAGAAAAGGACAAAAATTTCATATGGGTACAGTGTTGCATGACGAGTGATTGTCATTCAAAAGCTGAAAATTGGTCTGGTTAGGAAGGGGATTTAAGTGGCCAGTGAGCAAGTGGTTAATGATATGAATTCGGACACTGAAGGAACAAATTAGAAAGAGGAAAGAGGATAGAGAGAAGAAAAATTAGAAGGGACAAGTGAGAGAGAGGAAAAAAAAGAGGGGGGTAGGGTAATGCACACCAGACTCTAATCTGTGTTGCGAAGGCAGGCATCACAGGTCAACCAGCCTACGGTCAAAATCTGGTGGCATACCATGTGCGACTCAAGGGAACTTGGTCATTTTATTTTGGCCAATCTGGTGGAACTTGAACATTTTATCCAGAAACAAGGATCCTGCATTTTACTTATAACCTTATACAGTAAAACCTTGGAATGCGAGCATAATTAGTTCCGGAAACATGCTTATATATACTTATATATCAAAGCAAATTTCACCATAAGAAATAATGGAAAATCAGATGATTCGTTCCACAACCATTTATTCATAGGTGTTTCAGTTTATAGTCCATATAAAAAGATCATAGCAATGTGATTTTGTAACCATAAAATGTCCATCCGCAAATGGCAGCCTCCACCAAGGGGATTAGAAGCAAAATCCAGCAGGAGCAAGAAACTATAAAAGAGAGGCACCTCGAAGTGTAGCAATATGGTTACATTAAAAGAAGCACATCTAAGTATACAGGCATCTGGGGTAAAACTGTCAATTATGATCAGGTAGACAACCCTGCAATAGAGCGAACTGAAAGCGAGGCTTGAACCGTTTGTGGAGCGCAGCGTGGAAGAGACTACATCAATGGCGCTACAGAGAATGGTCTATGTGGATATATTTACCCCCAGATGCCTGCATACTTAGATGTGCCTGTTTTAATCATCAACCATGTGAGTTTCTAAACATTGTACCTTCATTAAATGTAACTGTATTGCTACACTTACAGGTGCCTCTCTTCTCTTTTATACTCAATTGTGACATGACACTACTTGTATATCAAGTCAAAATGTATTAAAATATTTTGCTTGTCTTGCAAAACGCTCTCAAACCAAGTTACTCTCAAACCAAGCTTTTACTGTTCTTGATGACCAATTTACTCGGGGTGAATTTTCACTACCAAAAGCGGTAACCCTAAGCCACACTCTGGATTGCATCGCAGGATCCAGGCAAAGTTACTTACCTTGTCTGATGTCCTCCCGCTGTGTCCGTGAACTGTGTCCTCCACCCTATGTACTGTATGCCGGGTTCTGTTCCCTGAAAGTTCTGTTACGCACTAGGGCGGCGCCTGGCGGCAAATTTAAAAAGTGCAAAAAACATACTCTGTAAGATTACATTACTATATCAAATCATTTCACATCCCTTTTGTCCCTAGTGCTTTGTCCAGTGTACTGCATACACTTTTATATTATATATACTGTTCGTCACAAAAAGGTTTTGCATGTCCATCTGCAGGTGCTTCACCCCCATCCTGCTCTCTGGGTCCAAGAACATGGCTCCCTACAAGCTCGGTGGACTATGCGGCCACCCGGAGGATGTGCGGCGGCGATGGGATCACTGAACAACTACAATCCTGCAATGCTGGTTTGTGCGATACATCCTCATTTTTTCATCCACCCATTAGTAATTATGCATCTACGTGTACAGAGATATCATTTTGCTTAATTTGAAATGCTATACCTATATTTTTTATACTGTCCAATGTCTTTAATTAGATATTTTGATATTTTCCCAGAATATAATTCCCCCTGAAGAGACCGGAAATCACAAGGGTCGAAATGCATCAGGGTTTTTCATGTGGATATATATGTTATAATTACAATTGGCAAACCATGCTTGTACATAGGGTGTTCTTTGCTATGAGTGATGTTCCATGTTTGTTTTTGTGTCGCACCACCTATATGGATGGTTCATTATTGTTAATTTGAAATTATTATTGCCTGTAAAATAAATTATTTTTTACATCAACCATTTCTATGCAAATTCTCTGCTGCTAAAAACCACCTGGGAAAACAGTGATAGTAAATAAGAATCACTTGCAGAATTGAGCAAGTGACAACAATTCTGCGACCGAGCAAATTTCAGTGTTTTTGATTACATTATTGAATACATTTTATTATTATTATTATATTATTATTTTTGATAATTATAGTTATATATTATTATATTATATTATACTTAATGATTTCAAACTTTATCACACCTGGGATGTCTACTAGACTCTTGTTTGGACAGATTTAAGTGAGTTATTCCTGAGAATTACAGGCATACAATATAAAATGCCAAATTTCTATGCAAAACAATGTATCGCAATGTATAGCGCAAGAATCTGACATAATCATACCGCCAGGGAGGTTAAGGAAAATGTAAGTTCATACCATACAACTAGTAAGTCAGTCACCTCACCTGTAAGTATTTCTTTAAAGAGGGCAAGCTTAAATTGATTATTAGATCGAATTCTTTAATTACCAATAGACCTGGTTCCAAAAATGAGTATGATGTTGTGTTGATTATGAACTAAATCATCCACAAAAACAACAGGTCACACAAAATTCACTGTGGAATTATATAATCTTTCTACAAAAGTGAGTTCACACATTATAGAGAAACACTCTCCCATAAATAAACCATTCACTTAATTTCACTTCAAAAGAGGTGCCAGTTGTGGTCCACATGAATCTACATCCTAGTATATAAAGTGATCATGTACTGGATCAAGCAACAAATAATACTTGCACAATGGCTTTCCATGTTGTTCATATAAGATTAGAATGCATAATTCAGGGGCTGCGGCGGCTGCGGCAGGGAAAGAGCTTTGTCCATAGATCCCTGATCCTGCCTTGATCCTGGGAGCAATCTGCCCAATTTTTCTCTGAATTGCAGGGGAATCTTTCCAGGATGATCATGGGCACCTCTGAAGATGGTCAAAAACCGCTGGCGAAAACAGGCAGGAACGTCTGGCATGGTTCGCCTGGGGATCCCAAGATAGCACCAACGACCGGGAGGTGTAGGAGGAGGAATGGCCTCCGCTGGTGAGTGTGGCCCCAGAACAGCCTGCATCTCCTGCAAGTGATCGGGTGAGTCCTAGACCCCAGACGGCACAGTTAAAGCAGAGGGAGAGATCTTTGGAGAGGCTTGAGCAGCATACCAGGAGCTCAGGCTGGGAGGAGAATGGGGTGGATGAGCCATCCCTTACATGGCTGCTATACAGGGCTGCCAGAATAAGCTTATAGATCACTTTGGGAAGCTCAAGCTTGAATTCTCTTTCATGAAACATGACATGCAGAATATAAGGGGAAAAGCTCAGGCTACTGATGACCATATTGCTGCTTTGGAAGATACTGTCAGGCCTATGGACATTGCTGTAAAGGTGACAAAGAAGGCCCTGTCTGAACATGCTTTTAAAATTTCTGACATGGATGATCGTATGAGATGGAATAATATCTGGCTAGTGGGGTTTCATGAAGGAGTGGAGGGGAGACACCCTGAGAAGTTCCTGGAGGGATGGCTCACTGCAAATATGGAGCCTGTGACTTTCACTAAAATGTTTGCTATTGAAAGGGCCCACCATGTACCAGGTGGACCCCCACCGAAGGGTGTGGTTCTTCGCTCTAGCTAGGGACCCATATTTCATATCTGTTCCCAACAAAAGAAAGCAGCACCCTTATGGAAATCACCTAATAACTGTCTGTGGTATAACAAAACCATCAAGGAGTTTTTCAAACTGGAGGATGGGAGAGTATGGGCTATATATGGGGTTAAGTATCTTCACCACATATTTCAGGAGGGGAAGTGGTGCACTTTTGATCAGCTGAGGGAACTGTTTGGGATACCCAGAACCTGGCATTTTCGATATGCTCTGCTGCGGCATGTGGCAGTGGCGTGGTTTGGTATAGGGGAAGTACATGTACAGAATACCTCATTGCAAAGGGTCCTGGGGGATCCTGACCTGGTCAAAAGAATTTCCAGATACTATAAGGAAGTTGCCCAGGGGACTCCAGGTTGATAGCGAGAGGCAGATCTCATTAAGAAATGTTTATACCGGAATTGTCAGAGGAGATGTGGCAGGAGGCATTGATACTTATCTGGGCTCTGTCACCTCTTCAACGAATAGGATGATACAGCTCCGATGCCTACATCAGATGTATTATACACCGGTTAGACTATTCAGTATGAACAGGAGAGACATTGCTACTTGCCATAAATGTTTGGAGGCGGATGGCTCTTTTGTTCATATGGTGTGGGAATGTACCAAGGTAAGACCATTGTGGTCTACGGTGACTGAATTTATCACAGACAACTTTGACCTTCCCAATTTATGCTCTCCCTTGAGATGTCTCTTGGGAATTTTTGACCAAGAGGTGTTGAATGAGCACACCAAACTGTTCCTCTGATTATTGTACTTTGGATTTAGGAAGCTTATAGCTAGGAGATGGATTCACACGGAACGACTGGCGTTACTGATGTGGTTGAAAGTTGTGAATGCTGATATTTTTCTGTACTGCATGACGCATGAGGCCAGGGGCGCCCCTAGGAAATTTAGGAAGGTTTGGTTTAGGTGGGCTGACTCAAAGAAGACACTGGCAGATGGGGTGAACGAGTAAAGGCTGAAGAAGTATGGAGACGGAGCTATATATATATATATATATATATATATATATATATATATATATATTGTGGTAGTACGGAATCTCCAATCCTGGGACCGGGTTTTGGGAACAGCCAGCAGTCTGGCTGGATGATTGCACAGGTGGGTCTTGGGCTTAAAACAAAGCCAACACCATGGTTCTGGGCTCCACCCTCCCGAGGAGTCCAGGCGTGTAAGGGAGAAGAAGTGTGCATGTCTGCACAGGTCGGTCTGTCAGAGCAGACAGAGGGTCCAAGCTTGTGGGCTGAAAAAGAAGCTAGTAAAGAGTGCTGAGGTACTGGGTGTACAGGAACTCTGTTAAAGAGCCAAGAGGGCTGCAGCAGAAGTCTGAGCAGCAGTGCTGCTAAAGAGAGCCAGGTGGCTTGGTATTTTTGGTTCTACGTACATTATTGCTGTGGAAAGCTGAAACCCCTGTGTGGGCAACTATTTTGTTATCGGACTTTTCTTTCTTTAATAAAAGTGGGCCTACAAGCCCTTAAAACGGCATATCTGGCGTGGACTCAGCTCACTGGTAAGCTCTACCTTTAAGCTAAAATAACCCCCAAATATTACTATATATATATATATATATATATATATATATATATATATATATATATATATATATATATATATATATATATGTCAAAAGTTGGTGGGAGGGACCTAAGTGTGGGCGTATAGACTTGGTTTTGTGAGGTTGTGAAATATTCTAATCTATATATGTTTTCATGCCTGGAGGGTTTGTATATAGTTATTTTCTTACTTAAAAAAATAATTAAAAAAAAAGGCGAAATCACTGGAATACAGGTGGGAATACTAGAATTTTACTGAAGTCATACTTTCCCTGGCCTGGGGAAGCGGTTCATTCAAGCACTCAATCTCCATATTGTATAGAGGGAGCCTAGCGCAGCATAATCCTGATAACAAACTGAAGGTGTTTGATGCTTTCATTCAGTAATACCCATCACAAAAAGCAAAAATATATATTTTTAGCAGGTTCATGTATTAACATTTTTTGGGCTGGAGGCTGTTTTAAGTGATACTCTGTTAGCTTATTCTCCAATTTAGCTTTCATTTTTTTTTACGATTGCCAATTTCACTGTCATTCACCTCGTCTAACTAGTTCTTCAAAAAAATAAATATATTGAACAACAAAAAAAAAAAAAATTGCGCAAACTTCTACTGATGTATTACCAGGTTAATGGTGAGTTTACCACTGTCCTCCATCCTACAAATGTAGGAGGATCAGAGAACTTCCAACAGAGGAGGATTGCTTTCTTTGCATAAACAAAATAAAGAGATTAGCATGATCTCATACCAAGGCACTACCAATGATTATATTGATAATATCAATTTATAGCCAATGTTTTTGATCACGGGACATTACCACATCATACTGTATGTATGAAGAATGCAGGGTTAATGAGACATTTAGTATAAAGTGGGCAGGAAGTGCTGTAAATTTTGGAAAGATGGAGCCGAGTATAAAAGGCTCTGTGCAGCACCTTAAATTGGATATACCTGTTGCTAGTGGAGCTTATTTAAGATAAGTAATGTGCCAGCATATTATTTAATTCCTCCTCATCTAGGATAGATATATCTTCCCTTCATTTCTGATACACCCATTGAAGATATAGCATTAATAGAGGTTTTTCTAAGCTCCATGGGATTGGTGTGGCTTCCACAGGGTTAGACTTCAGTGTAGGAGATTTGGGGAACTGGGCTTGAAACGTATGTTTCAGTAGTAGATATCTGAAAAACATGGAGTTAGGGAGGTCAAAGTTAATTTTCAGCATATCAACAGGAGCAGATTGGCATATTGTTGTATGTCCCTAGAGACAGTCACCTCTGAGTATTTAAATTGACTGACCAACTGGAAGTAGGTAGAAGGGGTTAGACCCTGCAATTTATGATCAAAGGGGGGAAAGTAAGGATTTTCTCCAATTTAGTTTAGTTAATTCAGCTGAAAATGTTGTTAACCTCTACCTACTTACATATATTTATTATCTTTTCCATAGATTACATTACTTTCCCTAACAATGCCTTCATATGCGTTTCACTCCAGAAGGACAGCTCAGTCTTTGTTCAGGTATTATACTGTCTAGTCTACTTCCTGGATAGAGATGACAAATAAGATGCCTGGACATGTCTTGGTTCACAAATATTAGATACAGATTAGCTTCCTGCTGCAGCCATTTGTGGAATATCAGCTGGACAGCCCATGAAGGGGCCTCTAAGGTTCTGGAACCCATTACAAGGGCATGTCCCTGCTTCAGTGAATGAAAGTACACTGGAAAGATTCTGAGTCTTTTTATACTACCTGATTGTACCTCAATGCTCCTGTGCATAAGGTGCAGAAATCAGCATGTCAAAATGACACCAAAAAATGACATCAATATAATGAGGTCTAGGGTGTGGTGGTAGTACACCAAAGGGCACTGGCCAGGGTTTCTGGTAAAGCTCAGAGTTTTCACCAGATAAGGAAAGGGAGGGAGGCAGGAGAGCCCCTATAGTCTAGTAGATTAATTCAGAAACAAAGATACGGTGCTTCCGCAATAAAAGACAAAAGGTTAAAATGGACTTATAACTATTAGGCTTCAGTCACCCAGCTGGGGGGGGGGGGGGGGGGGTGGGGGTCACGTGGCTTTCCTGATGTGTGGGTGGAGAAAACCTTCACGCAATGTCATTGTGGTTGCTCTCTATGCCTGATGCATTCCCATCCTGGGTGCTCTGTTGGGATTCTCAGGTGGGTGAACAAAGTGGTAGAAAGTGTCAGCGCTAAAAGGGCCCTTGGGTAGTTCACTTGGCAGAGGTGCACAATGTGGTTGTTCAAAGGATAGGCATGAGTCATCTGCTTTAGTAAAACATCCAATTACATAATATTGATGTGGTAGAAAGAGCCAGCACAAAAAGGGCCCTTAGATAGTTCAATTGGCAGAAGCCCCCATTTTGGTTGTTCAAAGGATAAGCATGAGTCATTTGCTTTAGTAAAACATCCGATTACTTTATTTCACGAAATAAAACACGTTTCATTGCATTAAAATGACACTTCCTCAATTTAAGGTGATACAATTGGTGTATAGTTTGTGGCAGTGATGTCATAAAGGTGGATCACATGTAGCTAGATGACATCACTACCACAAAGTCTACTATACAACAATTTTATCACATTGAACTGAGTAAGTGCCAAATTAAAGCCACAAAACACATTTGATTCAGTGAAATAAAGTAACTGGGCTCTTTTGCTAATAACTACCTAAGGGCCCTTTTTGCGCTGGCTCTTTCTACCACATCAATATTTTGGGGCCTTCTCTAACAACAATGATTGAGGGAACTCCACTGAACACCAATGCTACATAGCCCTTCTGCTCCTGAACAATGTTACAAACTCTCCTGGGTTTCAGAGGGATAGACATTCAAATGGTATCACAATACAAAAGCAGGAATGCTCCACTGATGCATCCCTTCTCAGACCGGGGAATCTTGAGAAGAAACTGAAAAAAAAAACACACAGGAGGGAGCAAATGCCTAGTGCATTGCCATAAACCTTTATTAACCATCAAACACACAAAAACATACTCACAAGTGTTCTGAATAACAGGCATTGTATCTTATTACATTCCACTTAAGCACTGGGAAGGCATCACACAGCCCAAATGGTCCCCCAATGTGATAGGCTTATGCATTTTGGGGGATGCACCCCCTTTCACCGAGCCATTTAGAAACATCTCCCCACTATTTTATATATAATATATGACCACTCAACACCCGCTCCCACTTTAGGTGGGCAGAGCCAGGGTAACAGATAGGGCAATCAAGTTGCCAAACAGTGTAATAAATAATCCAATAGAAGGATGAGGCAACATCTCCATAGCCAAAAAGCAAGAAACAAAAAACAAAAGCAGAGCCAGCACCAACTTATCAGTATAAACATTAATATGAATTTTATTTAAATATACATTAATCAGATCACTGTGTTATATAGTCAGATTGTCACTTGGATGGTATTTATGTATAGTAAATATGCCTCCATAAACAGTGCCAAAAAACCCAATATGAAAACATGTCCCCACCAGCGCTTACCGCCGCGAGCTGCTTGAATGCACACTTGTTTTAGGTCATCTGCAATCAGGTTTTTGTAATAGGGAGTTTGTATTATTCTGCATAACTGTTTCCTCCAGGAACACTTTATTAGGGTATATGGCATCTGATCTAACTTACCCAGTGCACGTGTTTAAAAGGAATTCAAGTCAAAAAATGTAATTCAGTCTCCCTTTGATTGCTATGTAATAATGTATAGAACTATGTATTATTCTTATTCATTATAAATAATTTGAATATATCTGTTGATCCCTTTAATTCACAGCTGTATATTTTATTTCCATTTTTGGCCCGACAATGTTGTCTTTACCCACAAGAAAGACAGTTTCTTTTCATGTTAGCGACCCTAATTAGTATTAATGAATGACACACATTGAAAACTACTATCACATGGGTTGGACTTGATGGACGTGTGTCTTTCAACCTCACCTACTATGTAACTATGTAAGTAGTGTTTACAGATAACTCTGAGTTAATATGATTTTAAGTTTTAAAAATTTGTTTTGTATCTCTTTTTTTACGGATTATATAAAACCTTTTTTACAAATAAATACCGGTATATACTGCAGGGATCATCCATGGCTTGGGATTTGCAGCACATTATTAGTTAGTTCACACCAGCAGTGCACATTAATGAGTGCTGGTGTGCATGCGCTGAAATATATTGATAAAACACATCACAACACTTTTCATTTTTTTTTTATTAAATTCAACTTAAAGAGGGATTCCACCTAAAAAAAATACATATTAAAAGCCAGCAGCTATAAATACTACAGCTGCTGACTTTTAATAAATGGACACTCACCTGTCCCGGGTTCCAGTGATGCAGGCAGCCGAGGCCGATCGATTGCTCGGCTCTCGGCTGCTGCCGTCACCATTCTAGGTGAGGGAATCAGGAAGTGAAGCGAATCGGCTTCACTTCCCGGTTCCCTACTGCGCATGCGCGAGTCGCGCAGCGCAATAGGAATTGTCCGCGCTGTCACTGGGACCCGTGTGTGTCCCAGCAGACAGCGCGGCAGGACAGGAAATGGCGTAGACTCCCACGGGAGTCTATGCCCGGAAGTGGGTGTAAATACCTGTCTTTGACAGGTATCTCCACCCCCCCCTCCCCCCTGTAAGGTGGCAATTGTGACACCGGAGGGGGGGAGGGTTCCGATCAGCGGAAGTTCCACTTTAGGGTGGAACCCCGCTTTAACATTTCTGTGTCTATGATGGTAGCTCATTAAGGTGTATTACAGTATGTCAGAACGAGTTGCGCTAAAGTGTAACATGTCCCTTTTGTTCAGCACACAATAACACAGTATAATAAGGCATAAAGGCAAAGTTCCTCTTCTATTTGTTGGACTGTGTTGGGCTAAGGGGCTGGTGTGAACAAGTTTTATGGATTCTCTAGAAAGCAAAGAGAAGAGCCTTTAGATTCTCTCTCTCTCTCTCTCTCTCTCTCTCTCTCTCATTGGAAATTCTGAATACAGCAGGTGGGTAAAGGATTTAGATGGGACACTGTTCTGACTCATCCACTTGTTTATGTAATTTTCAGCTTTAGTTTCTGCACTCTGTATACAAAATGCATTAATTGGCAAAGCAGATAAGGAGAACTTGGAAAACATGAAAAGGAGATCTGAGCTTCTTCTGTTGGCTTAAAATTAAAATGCCAATATTTGTTTTCAAGATGCCATATTTACTTGCAAATATTTATTTACATTTTATTTTAGTCTTGACCATAATACTTAAAGTATACGTAAAAGGCTCACTATATTCTAGGGTCATTAGATGAAGCACCAGACAATCAATTGACTGTTTTATAATTGTTTAAATGTGAGGTTAACAAGAAATAGCTTTAGAAACTGGATTGTTTTTTGAAATGTGAAATTATATAAAACAAATTACAGACTTACCTTTATTATTTTTTTCAAAACCTTTGTCAATTTGACATTTCATTATTGTTCCTGTTTTGTTTGCTCCATTAAATACTTAATATTTTTAATTTTGTGGTATAAGAATTTTTAATGGGTTTTAATACATGTAGAATATATAACAAACATGAGAATAAATTCCAAAAATTCAAGCAGAAAGATTATACAATAGCAAGGAATATACTTATAGCATATGTATATATAATGGATTTATATATATATATATATATATATATATATATATATGTAAAAAAAAAAAGAAAAGGATTAAGAACGGGAAAAACATATATCTATACCCTGTCTTACATGACAAGATGACATGCATTATTGCTTTAAACAAACAAAACAGCCCAGAGTGATCTCTTAAAAGAAAGTGTCACTTCACAGTGCCGCATATGCAAATTTAAATGAGGGAGAAGTGTTGGCAGTCACCCAGAAGGAGACTGAAGTTTATACAAACAGTAGGAATTGTAATCAAGGCCTGTAACATCTTTACACTAGGAGTCCCTAATTGCATCTAAAGAGGTACCTGAACTAATAAGAGTGCTTAAGTCGTTGTTATTACCATGTAAATTGGGTCTCATCGTATTAAAATGTTTCCAGGTTCGGTGTGATTTGACCTCAGTACGAAATCAACCATTTTAAGGCTTGAGAGGGGCCAGGAAGAGAGAAAAGGAAAAAGTGGCTGATTAGATACGTATCTAGTACGCCCAAAAAACTCCTGACTGAAGAAAGATTGTAGAAACACACGCTTGCTAGATAGTTACTTAGCTTTGCATTTCTTATAAGTGAAGGGGGTTGAAGGTATAACAAGGAGATGTGTATATGGATCCATTCAAACACAGCACATATTATTTACATTACAATACTGCTTCATTTGCATCTCTTTAACTATAGTACACTGGCTAGATTGCAGTTAGATTAGTTCTAGTGGCTGTTTGCTACCTGAATTTGTATCACTAGAAATAATATGGGAGGGCAAGTAATGACAGGACAGGAGTTACCATTGGGCAAAAAAGGCTTATATCTATCACTGAAAGAGACAAAGATGCAACTTTTCGTTATATAGTTATGATACTTTATATGTTTTTTTCCACTAGCAGAAAAAAACCCAAGTTTTCACAATATTCAGTGCCAAGTTACTGTTCATAACTTGGGTTATCTGATCAGGGTGTTGCTTTGGGCCTGGTGAGGCGGCTATAAGAGGGCTCATAGTGGGAGATCACCGTGCTCCAGGTCAGCGGAACGTGGGGGGGGGGGGGGGGTGAGGAGGACGTCCTGTGTAAGTTCACCTTACAAATTTTTCCCTTTAAGTTCTTCCTTGATACATATGTTGTTTACTTTTCAATCCACTAAGGTTGGTACAGACCGTTGCCTCCAATTCATAGGAATCAAGGATTTAACAAATGTGGGGTAATCAACCTCCTTCTGAAGTGCAGTGAAACAAAATAACCCATGGGTTTAGTTGAACAGCCACCTTTTGTATTATAAAATCAAGTTGATAACTGACAAAACTTTTCCCTAAAGGGACACGACCACCAGATGTGGCCATGGGTGGCACGACTACCACACTCTCTCTAGCACAGAGGAGAGTTTGTAGGGAACATTGCATGTAACTTTACAGGTGTGAAATGTCACCTAGCAAGCAGTTTATAATAAACTTGCTCTAGTCTGGAAGAGACGGAAGATACACAAGACAATTGCCGGATCTTATCCTTTTGTACATCATTAAGACAGGGCTGTAAATCAGATTAACAACGGGCATGATATGCCAGGTAACCTGGCTCTTTATAAAATTGTGAGACACAGTGCTGTAGAGCATTGCCCCCACAGGGGTTAAGTCATCTAATGATCAAATGGGCTGTGTATACAGTGCACAAAATGTGATAACTGGGCATATTGCCATTGGTCCATATAAGTATATCTTGTGGGTCCACATACTGATCGCAAAGGTTTCACTTTAGAGTCCTGAATTACGTGATGGAGTTGAGGTATATCATCCAAAAACCATGACCTGAAACCTTTAGCTAAAGAACCAGATAAAAAAGAATCATGGTATCAGTGGAGAATTATAACTGAATGAATATCAGGAATGCAAAGAATCCCAGATAGTCAGAGTGGATACCGTCAAAGCAGGTGCCAAGATGCCAAAGCTCTATGCTTATGAGGAAGCCATACGACAGTTGATGAATTAACTTCTGCCAGAGCATATTCCAGCTGCATCCAAAGCTTGGAGTCCTTTGCATATTTCCAATCTGCTATATGTGTTAAAGCTATTGCCTGACATTATAAGTTAAAATTAGGGAGACCTAAAGCACCCTACCATTTTGTGTGATACAATATGTCACATATGTGTGCTGGCCTTTTCATATAAAACGGTAAATCAGGGATTGAAGGGTAGAAAAGAAGCCTGAGACACCAATGGGAATCATTTGAAAAATTACTAAGATCCGTGTTAATATGTTCATTTTAACTATATTTTACACCAGCCAGGAGTGGGAGATATGGGACCACTTATGTAAGTCGGACTTAATTGCATTAAAAAATGGAAGATAGTTATAATGAAAATAATTAGAAAAATGGCCTGTTAGATTAATTCCCAAATATTTAAAAACGTCAAATTGCCAAGTAAATAGAAATAATTGGCGAAGCATCATGGCTTTGGTTAAAGATAGTCAAACAAAATTGATTTTTGTGCCCGGATCAACCAAATATATTTATTATTCAATAAGAATCATAATTTAACTAATCAGCAACTTAATTCTTGGTCAAAAATCACCAGAAACAGCAACTCTCCTATACTTATGGCATATCAGAAAAAACAGGGAGAATAAAAGAAATTCACCCAAGAAGAACAGCGAGAGACCTGTTGCATGATTATACAAAATAAACTTTAATTCATATCAAAAAGAACCACTATAATAAACCTACACCATGAGCAGAGACCATATTAACAATCCACAGACAATTAAAAATAAGACAAAGTTGTTTGATTAAAAAGGGGAGGTGCAGCTGCACTAACATACATCTCACTAATGCATATCCACACACACACCTCTGAATACAGCCTCCACAGACTATTAAGACAAAGGGACATGTGATTTTGTATCAGCATAAAAATTATGTATCATGCGGTCAAACAAAGCTGGATGAAAAAAATAATAGTCCAAAAGTACCCGGGAATCAGAACTATTTTGTCATGTTATATATATGGGTTTTTTTTGGTTAAAGATAGTAATAGTAAGAATCTCAGATTTTGACATATTCATTTTAAATTAGAAAGGGCTTGAAAAACCAGTAAAGAGGCCATAATGTTTGGCAGAGTAACCTGGGTTGCTAAACATAAAACAAAATATAGTTTGTGTTTTATTATTATTATTATTATTATTATTATTCAGGATTTATATAGCGCCAACAGTTTGCGCAGCGCTTTACAATATGAGGGCAGACAGTACACTTACAATACAAATCAATACAGGAGGCATCAGAGGGCCCTGCTCGTTAGAGCTTACAATCTAGAAGGGAGGGTCAAGTTGAAACAAAAGGTGATAACTGTGGGGGAAGAGCTGATGGAGAAAATTAAAATACAGTTAGGTGTGGGTGGGGTAGGCTTCTTTGAAGAGAAGTATTTTCAGGGATCGTCTAAAAGCTAATAAAGTAGGACATAGGCGGACAGATTGTGGTAGGGCATTCCATAGGATTGGAGAGGCTTTGGAAAAGTCCTGGAGGCGAGTATGGGAGGAGGTGATGGGGGAGCTAGAGAGCAGGAGGTCTTGAGAGGAACGAAGAGAACGAGTAGGTTGGTATTTAGAGACTAAGCTAGTGATGTAGCTGGGGGCAGAGTTGTGGATGGCTTTGTACGTAGTTGTTAGTATTTTGAATTTAATTCTTTGGCTGAGCAGAAGCCAGTGGAGGGATTGACAGAGAAGAGTAGCAGACACAGAGCGATTGGTAAGGTGGATGAGTCTGGCAGCGGCATTCATGATGGATTGAAGAAGTGATAGACTATGTAGAGGTAAGCCAATGAGAAGGGAGTTGCAGTAGTCGAGGCGGGAGATGACCAGTGAGTGAATTAAGAGCTTTGTTGTGTCATTGGTTAGAAAGGGGCGTATTTTGGAGATGTTGCAGAGGTTGAAGCGGCAGGATTTGGACAGTGATTGGATGTGTTGCTTGAAGGAGAGTTCAGAGTCCAGGACTACACCTAGAACCTTGGTGTGAGGGGATGGGCTTATGGTTGTGCCGATTTTGACAATGAGGTCAGGGGAAGGGCCATAAGTTCGGTTTTGGATAGATTGAATTTGAGGAAGTGGTGTGACATCCAGACTGATATATCTGACAGTAAATTAGTGATACGTGAGGAGACAGAGGGAGTGAGCTGAGGGGTAGAGAAATAGATTTGGGTGTCGTCAGCATAGAGGTGGTATTGGAAACCATGGGAGGCTATCAGTTGACCCAGGGAGGAGGTATAGATTGAATATAGGAGTGCTCCAAGAACAGAACCTTGGGGGGGCCCCAACAGAGAAAGGAAGAGGAGAGGAGGAAGGAGAGTTGTAAGAAATGCTAAAGGTGCGGTTGGATAAGTAGGAAGAGAACCATCATAGAATACAGTCACGGAGACCAAAGGTGTGGAGTTTTTTGAGGAGGAGGGGGTGGTCAACCGTATCAAAGGCAGCAGAGAGGTCCAGGAGGAGGAGTACAGAATAATGCCGATTTATGGTCTACTTTATGGACTGTCACACTGTGGCTATCTGGATTGAGTCTAACCTTCAGGAGAAGAGGTTCTATTGAAATAGCAAATAATAATGTTGAGAGGGGGGCAACCCTGCGCCCTTATTAATCATAAACAAATCGCTAATCAACCCATTTACCCATATCCTAGCAGTAGGAGAGACATAAAGAGCAGAAATGCGATGAAGCATCTTGGGGCCAAGCCCCATAAACTTCATTGTTGTCATTAATTAATCCCAGTCCACCCTATCAAATGTTTTTTCAGCATCAGTGGAAAGTAATAGGGTGGACTGGGAGCACCTCCAAACGTAAGAGAGGATGGACAGGGTTTGTACCAACTTATCCCTAGCCTTGTGACCAGGGCTAAAACCTGTTTGGTCAGAGGCAGATTTTAACATGAGGAAGATGATAGTGATCACATTTTTTTTTTTTATCTATCCTAGAATATGAGTTGTGTGTTTTGGAATAGTAAGAAAAGTCCCATGTTTTTGGGTGGAGGACCCATCAGGCCTGAATGAATTGGGCATCGTGCAAGGGTATTTTAATGTATGCTAAACGTTTACAGGGGATGTACGTGTGTCCATGGGAAGTATACAAAAAAGGGTCTAGAGAGATTGTAATATCTCCAGCTAGTAAAACAAGCCCAATCTAAATGCTGCCATGGTGGTACAGAAACATCTCCTTCAATCCAGGAAAACCACAGGCATCCAGAAAAAAAAAAAAAAGTAAATGGAAAAAAAAGGGGAAAAAATTAATAAAAAAATAAAAAACCAAAACACTCATACCCACAGAATAAAAAAAGTGATACACACTAACAAAGCACTTTAAAGCATGACTACTCCATGCACAGAATTGCTGTGGATCCTGCGGGGGTCAGGAGTCCAAGGCACCCAGGCATATCCAATAGGCCATTGCTAAAAACATGGCCCTTAGTCTCCCTAGCCCCAATTTAGAGTGGGGGGGGGGGGTCCCCAAATGAGGTGGAACGTGTGTCTAATAACTCAAGGGGCAAAAAAAAACAAAACTTAAATTCGTCTACCCATGTGTACAATAAGATAAAGGAGAGATCGATACCAACCCTTTACTCAAAGTGGACACATTATCCATTAACAGTTGAAAACACAACATCAAGTGTAAACTAAAAACTTTAAACCTTTTGGAGGTATAAGTTCATAGATAGAACACGCCTGGTAATGTTCACAAAATACCAAATTCCCCAAAACATAAGAGATCTCATCCCTGGTTTGTGAAAGTAAACACAAAGTCATTGCTTGCGGGGAGCAAAATATTAAACACCAAAAAAAGGGGAAAAAAAACTCTTAAACAATTTCAATCATGAATAGAGAAGGTGAGAGAAAAAAATGTGTTCACCTAGCACAAAAGTAATGATCTTGAAGCATAAACATATAGGCAGGCCTCATCTGTCTTTCTGTGATGATCCTGGGGTTCTTGGTTGGTGTTTTTTTCCAAACCGAGTCTAGAGAGGAGGAGAACTTAGGCATACTCTCTGTCCAGCCTGAAAGTTCTTGTTGATCCATGTTCAGATCTGAACAGAAATTAGGCAAGTCCTCTGGGAATGTGAGAGTAGAAAAGTGGCCATTCTTAGTAGCCATTAAGATGGACGGGAAAAACCAACAATAAGTGACATCCGCTGCATGTAATTCTAAGAGCGATACTGTCACTCGTAGGTTTCCTTTGAGAGGTCCCAGAAGATTTTAATGGAAACACCCTAGAGTTTGATCACTGGCGATCCTCTCAACTTCTACATAATGGAGTTCTTTTCATCAAAGTAATGTAATCTGCAAATAACATCTCGAGGTTGCTCTGCAGGAAGATCACGAGGCTTCAGCACTTGATCAAAACACATTTAGTTGGTATTTGGTTGCCCCATGATATTGTTGATTATTTCCCTTATCGTACTTGGCAGATCCTCATCTTTGATTACCTCTGGAAAAACCCACTAGTCTTCTAGCTTATATGATGCCACTCTGTGAGCCATTGGTAGCTCTGCCACCTGGGCTTAAAGCTCTTTAATAGATGCCTCATGAGAGTCTTGGAGCTGCTCAGTTTCCTCCATCTGAATAAGTACATGAGAAGAATCGGTTCTAACTGCCGATAATTATTTTTTAATAGTGTTCTCCAGGCTCTGGAACATGCCAGCAAGCTCCTGTTTAAGCTCATGTGCTAGCGACAACATCCCTGGACTCTGGGTGTCAGGGCAGTCAGACCCAGAGGAAGAGGCAGGAGAGCTTGGACGAGTGGATGCTGCATGTAGTGAAGCTGAGCAGCTTGAGTGACTTGCGAGCAGAGATTGGGTGTGTCCATGTGATTCATAGGAACCTGCTCTATCCACCACCAAGTACCTTGTGATGGACCCGGAAGCTGGCTGCTTTCCGGCCGCATGTCTCCCTGTGGGTTTTCCCGTCATGGGGCGGGAGGCTGTTGAGCAGGTCGGCATTATGGGTAGCCTGTGTGCAGAACTCCAACAGGATCTCGGCTCAAACACTTTCTCCCATCCTCAGCCAGTTTGATGTTGGAATTACATCATGGGGCATTTTTATGAAATAAATATAAAAAAGGATTTTTTTATGGTGTCTCTATGTTTATTAACCCTTTTACTGTTTTTTTTGTTCTATGTACCCCTTTCTCATTCATGCACCCCTCCCCTTTTCTTCACCACAGGTGCCCCTCTTTTTCTGGCTACAAGCTGTATGCCCGGATAAGGGACTGGTATAGATTTTAAGGGAGGTTCATTTAAAAAAAAAAAAAAAAAAAAAAAAGCACAGAATAAGACTCGAGATCCCCCTCATAATTCATAACAGACTGTTATCCAGACAAGATGAGCTTGGGTTTGCTTCAAACTTGATTTGGGTTCAGCCAAACCTAGAATGAAGCTGTCATTCCTAGAAAAATGGCAGCCTCGACCTGGAACATTCTCTACCCTGCAGCTGCACATACATGGGGGGGGGGGGGGGGGATGCTAATGACATAATTGACCTAATATGGCTACATGTAAATATGTACGTGGTAGGAAAAATACATATAAGCTAATGTATTTAAATAAAACTCTATAATACTACTACTTTGCCTAGAAATACAATATCAGAATATAAAAAAAATAATAATGAATAGTGGATCACGCTTTTGTTTGAATAGAATAGGTTTTAAAGACTGCTGCATAGTTTTCCATCCCTTCCAGGTATTGTTGTAGAATAGAAGACTTATAAAGGTCCATAACCAGCATTCAGCAGTGCCATCTCCTGTAATAAGACACGAAAAAAATTGAAGTACACAGAAAGTGTGCAAATGTCTAAAATCACAAAATGCATTGTATACTAGTCCTATATAAATCTGTTTTTTACTCCCACATTTTAGTCTACCTTTTTCAATAACTCCATTCTGAACCTTTCTCCTTACCCTAAAGTGGATGTAAACCTGAGGGGCACATATATCTGTAGTATTTACTTTGTCAAAAGCCCTAAGTCCCGTGTCTTTCTGCTGCTTCCTTCCTCAGCATAAGAACTTCTGACAAGCTCTCCCACACGGGAGAGAAAAGCAACTGAACATTTGTGTCAGAGAGGTTGCAATAAATAGAATAGCAGAGAGCTGATCTACTCACAGCACAGCTCTGCGTGTTTCTTTCTTCCTCTGCTTATGTGGAGTGGGGGGTGGGTGCCTTTCCTCCAATCAGCTGTCACACCATGTATGCCAAGACTCCCCTCCCACTGCTGAAAGAGGAAGTAAAAATTCTAACACAATGTTAATTTTCTAAAGAATATAGAAAGCTGAAGACAGTAGATATACATGTAAAACTTATGTAAGGAGATTTGTTTCATCTCTGTGTATCATCTGAGGCACTTCACTGGGTATATGTGAGGGTTTACATCCACTTTAAGCTGGCTATATATTATATAATTTTCTAATTTAATTTCCATTAGATTTACATTCAACAATGTAGTGCAAGGGCCTGCCTGATTGCATACAAATTAAAAGTGTTTAGGTTTGACCTCATGTTATATGGTTTTGGTAAATCTAAAGGAAAATTGTACAAGAAAATTGTATAATGTATTGCCGGCCTTAGACTGTCCCTGTCATAAATGTGCTGCCAGAATTATTAGTGATTGCAAAATATCACACTACTATTCAAACAGAAAACATTTAACTCCACCTATATTTTTACTGTTTTCATAGCCACCAATACCAGCTAGTATGAATGGGTGACTACAATCCACGATTCTTTCTGCAAAGTTTTATAGTTGGTTTCTATCAGGGCAGTGTTGATAGATACCCAAGAGGAGTTTAAAGCAATTTCCTGCTAGTTCTAAAAGTCCTAAATTCTATTAAGGTCCTGTTCCTACTGGAGCATGTATAGGGATTTTTGAGTATATGCCATAAGCAAAATATATATTATTGAATTGCATCCCTTCAATGCCTCTATTGAGCTACAGCATAGTTCAAATAGTGTCATTATAATAGTTTGAGTAGTGAGCTTAAAGGCTAAATTCACCTTTTTTTTTCTAAATTCCAGCTCCCTTATGTACCAACAGGAAAAATGAGCCACAAAATGTGCACTCCCGCTTGATGTGAATGGGGCCTGAAAGTGAAATTGGTGCGTTAACACTAGGGATGGGCCAAACAGACCCCTGTTCGGATCTAAATATCAAACCCCATTAACCACTTCCAGACCAGCACACGACGATGTACGTCGACAGAATGGCACGGGCAGGCATATTGGCATACAGGTACGTCCAATATTCAATGCCGCCCTGCCATCGGGAGCGCGCCGCCGGCGGCACGCTCCCGCGCTGGTCGGGACCCCCGTGAGTCCGGTCGCGGGACCCGCGGACTCGATCGCCGCGGGCATCCCCGCGAGCGTCTCATGGAGCGGCCGAATGGAGGAAATGCCGTGTAAACAGCATTTTTCCATTCTGCCTAGCAACTAGTGACGCTGATCTCTGCTCCATGTGATTGGAGCAGAGATCAGTGTTCACTAAATGAAAGCCCAACCCTCCCACAGTTAGTAACACACCCCTAGGAACACTTAACCCCTACACTGCCACCCACTGGTTAACCCCTTCACTGCCAGTGTCATTTACACAGAAATCACTGCATTTATATAGCAGTGATTACTGTATAAATGACAATGGTCCCAAAAATGTGTCAAAAATGTCCGATGGGTCCCCCACAATGTTGCAGTCACAATAAAAATAAAAATCGCTGATAGCCGCCATTACTAGTAAAAAATAAAATAATAAAAAATTATTAATAAAAATGCTATAAAACTATCCCTATTTTGTAAACGCTATAACTTTTGTGCAAACCAATTAATAATCGCTTATTGCGATTTTTTTTACCAAAAATATGTAGAAGAATACGTATCGGCCTAAACTGAGGGAAAAAATGTTTTTTTATATATTTTTGGGGGATATTTATTATAACAAAAAGTAAAAAATAATGCGTTTTTTTCAAAATTGTCGCTCTATTTTTGTTTATAGCGCAAAAAATAAAAACCGCAGGGGTGATCAAATACCACCAAAAGAAAGCTCTATTTGTGGGAAAAAAAGGACGTCAATTTTGTTTGGGAGCCACGTCGCACGACCGCGCAATTGTCAGTTAAAGCGACGCAGTGCCGAATCGCAAAAAGTGGTCTGGTCTTTGACCAGCAAAATGGTCCGGTCTGCAAGTGGTTAAAGTAAAAAATCAAAAGTGCCCATTTTGAAGACTTATATTCAAGTAATTGGGCATACAATGGTTATGGGGTCTGAGTCCTGCCCTGGGGGACATGTATCAATTAAACATTTTTTGTGAAAAATTTAATTTGTAAATGAGCAATGATTTTTTGCTTTTTAAAGTAAAAGCATAAAAATGAAAAATCCCTTCCAATATGCCTGGGGGGGGGGGGGGACCCCTTAGTCCTCCTGGCTGATTTGTATCTGTCTAGAATCTGCTGCAGCAATAATTGCATTTATAAAGCCCAAAAAAAATTTTCACTGCAAGCTGCCATTATCTTGCTCAGCAACAGCTGAGGAGCCAGTGTGTATGATGCGGCCACAATGTAGTGCACTGGAAACGAGAGCAAAGATTTTTTTGGATACATTCTGGTGTCACTTTGACTTTGGCTAGAAGTAACGTGTGTGTAAAAATTGGTCTTTGGGTGTTGGTGGTGTCTTCCCACCGTAACCTTATAGAGGTACTCATGATGAAAGCAAGAATTGGCCTTGCTGTAAAAAATTGCAATGATTTGCACCTGTCAAACAAGTGCAGAAAAATTACTCTTTGGGTGTTGGGGGCCCCTTCCCACCATAACCCTATAGAGGTGCTCTTGATAAAGTGGGCCTCTTCCTCCTGCTGCTCTGCCTCCAGTGCCCTGTCCATAATGCCATGCAGAGTCTGCTCCAGCAGGAACACAACAGGGATTGTGTCACTGATGCATGCACTGTCAAGGCTCACCATCACCTTGTGGCCTCCTCAACTGGTGACAATACAGTGCATGCATCCTTAATGATCAGCTATTGGTGTGGGGAAAAAAAAGCAGAGGTGGTCTGAACCTGTTGTTGTGCCGTATTTGCACAGGTACTCGTTGGCAGCCTTCTGATGCATGTATAGCCACTGCAGTATTGATCACAAATCAGGCGGTTTATGACCAGGTGGATTTCCTGCTGAATTTCAGCCAACCGAGCACTAGTTGTGTATGACCACCTGAAATGGCTACACACTCTTCTGGCCAGATTTAGCACATCTTGCAACCATGAGTATGTATTTAGGAAATGCTGCACCACCAAATTAAGGACATGTGCCAGGCATGGCACATGTGTCAACTTTCCCTGTCTAAGGGCGGACAGGAGGTTTGAGCCATTATTGCACATCACCATTCCTGGCTCCAGCTGGCGTGGTGTAAACCACCTCTGGGCTTGTCCCAGCAGAGTTGCAAGAATCTCTGCTCTGGTGTGGTTCCTGTCCCCTAAATACACCTGCTGAAGCACTGCTCAGCACCTTTTAGCCTGACTCTGGGAATAGCCCTTTGAACCCTTAGGGAGTATCTGATGTTCATAGGACAATTCTGCAGAGGAGGGCATGGAGGTGGCGGAGGAGCAGGAGGAAGTGGTAGAGCTCACATGTCTGGCATCATCACCACCAGCTGAATGGAGACATGGGGGCCCAACAAGCAGGGGCACCAAGTCCTGTCCGACATCCTTTTGAGTTACAAGCAGCGTAACCCAGTGTGCTGTGAACAAAATATATCGTCCCTGCCCATGCTTGCTGGACCACGTGTCAACAGTAAGGTGGATTTTACAGCTGACTGCCTTGCCCAAAGATGCCAGAACATTCCCATCCATGTGATGGTAGAGAGATGGAACGGCCTTATGTGAAAAATAGTAGCGACTGGGAAACTGACATTGTGGTACAGCACATTGTGTGAATTCATGGAAGGGGGCAGAATCCACCAGGCAGAAAGGCAGAAGTTGGAGAGTCAACACCTTTGACAAGTTGCATTTAGAAGCTGGGCATGTGGGTGGCAGGGACTGTATTTTTTTTCCCGCTGCAGCAGATGGGGCAGAGAAATTTGCCAGCTACAGTCTACAGCTGGTGGTGTGCTGCTGGCAGATGTGCTGCTAGGACTTGAGACACCCTGTGCTATACCATCATCCCTGTCAGTGGAGGTTGCTGAGAGGTAGTGGCTTGGTATAGCAGGGGCAGACTGAAGTGGGTAAGGAGGAGGAAGAGGGACAGATTTGTGCCCCTTTTGTTTGGCTTTTAGGTTCTCTTGCCAACAAGCTGAGTGGTTGGGCGTTAAATGCCTTGTTAAGCATGTGGTAACCAAATGGTTGGTGTTTTTGCCACATTTGATGTGCCTGAGACACAGTCTGCAAATAGCAACAGTGCAATCTGAGCTTTGGGGAGTGGGCCGGGAGATAACAGCTGCAAAATGTGATGGAATAGGGTGGCTGCTCTCTACTCTTTCTTGATGCCTCCTTGGGGTTGTGCTACCTCACCTTCAGTTTCCTCCTCTGCTCTATCTGGCACCCAAGTTGTATTAGTGACCTCATCATCCTCATCTTCATCTCCTCCATCTGCCTTATTACCACTGGAGACAACTTGGCAATACGCTGTGGCTTGGCCAAATTGTTTACCAGTGTTCCTCCCTGTCTCTAGGTTCATGTTCCCCTCCTCCTCAACCTCAGAACCAACATCTGAATCCAGTAATGGCTGAGCATCATCAAGGAGCAAGTGGCTTACTATGTGGTCAAATAAGTCAGCTGACTCCTCAATGGCTGATGTTGGGACTATGGCAGGAATAGATGTGGACAAGGAGGCAGGTTTATCTACTCTGGCAACTGCAGGGGACTGCACACTTATCTCTGCTTGCGTGACAGAGGATGAGGAGGATGAGGATGGTTTAGTAAGCCAATCCACCCCCTCCTCTGCATGCTGTGGCTGGATAGCATGGCAAACTCACTAAACAGAGTAAATGATGCCCTGCCTGAGGACTGACCACCAAGTCCACCTTTGACTGTGGACAGATTTGTTGCTGGCCCTCTTACAGTGTGAAGGGAACTTTTCCCTCTTCTTGTTGTCCTCCCAGATATAATTATTGGGAGGGAGGAGGCGGTGCTTATAAGCAAATGTAAAGAAGAAATTGAAATCTGTACGGAGATGCACTTTAATCAATGTAATGAGGCGTTTGGTGCACTTTAATTTGAGTACCCATGCGACACAGATGCACTCCACGGATACACTATAATATACTACAATATAATGCGCCAAACATACAGTGACGCACAGAACTATATGGCGTTAAACTGGCAGTAACTCACACAGAACTATATGGCGTTAAACTGGAAGTAATGCACACATAACTATATGTTGTTAAACTTGCAGTAACACACACAAAACTATATGGCATTAAACTGGCAGTAACGCAAACAGAATTATATGGCGTTAAACTGGCAGTAACGCACACAGAACTATATGGCGTTAAACTGGCAGTAATGCACACAGAAGTAAATGGCGTGAAACTGGCAGTAACGCACAAAACTATATGGAGTTAAACTGGCAGTAACGCACACAGAAGTAAATGGCGTTAAACTGGCAGTAACGCAATCAAATAGACAGTGTTCAACCATCACTACACTATGATCTAAACTGTCCCTACTCTAGCTATACACTAATGTAACGATTACTGACACGGTCTTACTACACTACACTGAAACTATATGAGCTGTCCCTATTCTACATTAATGTATGAATGACAAGGTCTCACTACACTACAGTGAAACTATCTGAGCTGTTCCTACTCTAGCTGCACATTATGCAAAGCTGAAAGATGGTCCTCCTCACTACACTCACACTAGCCCTAGTGTCATGGAGATCCTGCCAGAAATCTGCACCCCAGGCCCTCTGGCTCGCAGCCGCGGGCGCCATTGCGCGTGTGTGCGACCCTGTTGGCGCCAGACAGGCTATTTAAGCCTGTCTGTCACAGACGGTCCACGCTGTCTGCTCTACAGCGTTGGGTGCCCGAGAACCTGATCTGAAGTACTTACCTGTGATTTAGACCCGGCTTGTCTGTGACCTACCTGTTATCTGCCTGCACCCGACCCCGGTCTGTCTGTGACTACTCTTCTGCCTGCTCCATTGTACCTTGCTGCCAGCCCGATACCTGACCTTGGCCTGTCTGTGACTACTCTCCTGCCTGCTCCCTTGTACCTCACTTCCAGCCTGATACCTGACCCGGCCTGTTTGACGATCCAGTCTGCTAAGCTGATCCAGTTTGCTGAGCTGATCCTATCTGCTAAGCTGATCCAGTTTGCTGAGCTGATCCTACCTGACAAGCTGTTCCAGTCTGCTAAGCTGATCCAGTTTGCTGAGCTGATCCTATCTGCTAAGCTGATCCAGTTTGCTGAGCTGATCCTACCTGCCAAGCTGCTCTAGTCTGCTGAGTTGATCCTGTCGGCCAAGAAGTTCCTGTCTGCGGAGCTAACCCAATCTGTTCATCCCTTCCGGTCTGTTGATTCTGCCAGGCACCCGTGCCCCTCCTTACTCCTGTGTCTTCTGTTACCTTACCAGGAAACCGGTAGTGGGAGTCATATTCCTCTGCAATTCAATCTCAAAACCATTAGGTACGTGACACCTAGACTGACACTAAACTAATATTCTACACTAAGATAAAATAACGAGGGCAAAGACAGACCAATTTAGCACTACATCCCTAAAAAAATTGAGAATTTAGACAGGGACAAAGGGGTAAACAAAACCCTGGGACTTTAAAGGTGCTGTATAATGTATATATTAAATAGATATTCACAGAGTATGTATCATAAAATAACACATATTTTTATTTTATTAACAAAAGCACAAAATGATATTTACAATATATTAAAATTGTTATCCACATCAATACTCTATGATGAAACAAAAGAAATAATATTTATCACTTCAGAGTATACCATTCGACATGTTTCACTCCTCTGAGCTTCCTCAGCAGTTAAAGGTACACTTAGTAGATAAGCTAAAAATAATAATAGAGAGATATGGATCAAAAATATATCATAATCAAATTCACATTTCCATTAACAATAAACTGATAAGATAACATACTCCAATAGTACCCAATTCATGGGCACAACAACATTGTATGAATATGCAGTGTTCAAATATTTGTTCAATTTATATATTTTTAAACATAGGTCCACATAAGATCTTACCAAAAATATGCCAATTAGCCAGTTACACCGCAAAAGTATAGAAGCTACCAAGTAGAAAGTACTGTAACAGGATTTTACGTCACAGATAGGTATGTCTGAATCCGGGGTCACAGGAAGATTAATGATACATGTAGTGATTTGTATAAATAAAAATAGACAGTTGGGTATATTGAAACCAACTCAACTGACCCTCTCTATAATATGTTGTTGGGCAAATTACCTGAATACTAATTAAAGTAGAATCAGCGAGGTATATCCTCATCTGTAATGAGATGCCTGTTTGGTCATTCGATAATAACTTGACCGAAAGCAAGATAGAGAAACCCCAGAAAAATACAGTGACTACAAGTAGTATTCAACCCCCTGCAGATTTAGCAGGTTTGATAAGATGCAAATAAGTTAGAGCCTTCAAACTTTAAACAAGAGCAGGATTTATTAACAGATGCATAAATCTTACAAACCAAAAAGTTATGTTGCTCAGTTAAATTTTAATAAATTTTAAACATAAAAGTGTGGGTCAATTATTATTTAACCCCTAGGTTTAATATTTTGTGGAATAACCCTTGTTTGCAATTACAGCTAATAATCGTCTTTTATAAGACCTGATCAGGCCGGCACAGGTCTCTGGAGTTATCTTGGCCCACTCCTCCATGCAGATCTTCTCCAAGTTATCTAGGTTCTTTGGGTGTCTCATGTGGACTTTAATCTTGAGCTCCTTCCACAAGTTTTCAATTGGGTTAAGGTCAGGAGACTGACTAGGCCACTGCAACACCTTGATTTTTTCCCTCTTGAACCAGGCCTTGGTTTTCTTGGCTGTGTGCTTTGGGTCATTGTCTTGTTGGAAGATGAAATGACGAGCCATCTTAAGGTCCTTGATGGAGGAGCGGAGGCTCTTGGCCAAAATCTCCAGGTAGGCCGTGCTATCCATCTTCCCATGGATGCGGACCAGATGGCCAGGCCCCTTGGCTGAGAAGCAGCCCCACAGCATGATGCTGCCACCACCATGCTTGACTGTAGGGATGGTATTCTTTGGGTCGTATGCAGTGCCATCCAGTCTCCAAACGTCACGTGTGTGGTTGGCACCAAAGATCTCGATCTTGGTCTCATCAGACCAGAGAACCTTGAACCAGTCTGTCTCAGAGTCCTCCAAGTGATCATGAGCAAACTGTAGACGAGCCTTGACATGACGCTTTGAAAGTAAAGGTACCTTACGGGCTCGTCTGGAACGGAGACCATTGCGGTGGAGTACGTTACTTATGGTATTGACTGAAACCAATGTCCCCACTGCCATGAGATCTTCCCGGAGCTCCTTCCTTGTTGTCCTTGGGTTAGCCTTGACTCTTCGGACAAGCCTGGCCTCGGCACGGGAGGAAACTTTCAAAGGCTGTCCAGCCCGTGGAAGGCTAACAGTAGTTCCATAAGCCTTCCACTTCCGGATGATGCTCCCAACAGTGGAGACAGGTAGGCCCAACTCCTTGGAAAGGGTTTTGTACCCCTTGCCAGCCTTGTGACCCTCCACGATCTTGTCTCTGATGGCCTTGGAATGCTCCTTTGTCTTTCCCATGTTGACCATGTATGAGTGCTGTTCACAAGTTTGGGGAGGGTCTTAAATAGTCAGAAAAGGCTGGAAAAACAGATAATTAATCCAAACATGTGAAGCTCATTGTTCTTTGTGCCTGAACTACTTCTTAATACTTTAGGGGAACCAAACAGAATTCTGTTGAATTGAGGGGTTGAATAATAATTGACCCTCTGAATAAACTTTTCACTATTTAAAAAAAAATTAAACAAAGAAATAACATTCTTTTTTGCTGCAGTGCATTTCACACTTCCAGGCTGATCTACAGTCCAAATGTCACAATGCCAAGTTAATTCCGAATGTGTAAACCTGCTAAATCTGCAGGGGGTTGAATATTACTTGTAGGCACTGTAGTTCTGTAGAGGTATAAAGAATATGGATAATATGTTAATAATTAATGGCTGTCCTAAAATACATCCCGTGTACGAAGAAACAGCTAAATATAAAAAAGAACTGAAGCACCTAATGTAATAGAGTATCAAAGCTGACAGATCATGAGGTGATGGATGGATATACCACCCTACTGATACGCTGGCAGAGGCAGAAAATTGGCGTCCAAATGTCTGGGCCTTTACTAGTCAGGTTACCAAGGAAATTGCAAGCGTCAAATGGAAGGATTTATCTAGTTCCAATCTAACTCCATCTCAATTGGAGGCATTACATCAAAACAACAATATAATTATCAAGCCCTCTGATAAAGGGGAAAATCTGGTAATTATGGACACTAAGCAATATGAGAATATGGTCCTTGATATTTTATGCAACCATGAATGGTACAGAAATGTGTCCTCCTGTCACCTTCTTCTGACTTCTACTCAATATCTACATCTCATTGGATCAGCATACCATTCTGGTCTCATTACCAAGAAAACTTGGGAATTTCTCAATGTCACCTCTCCACGAACGCCTACTATGTATGCGCTTCCCAAGATCCACAAAAACCCTTTGCAACCCCCAGGCCGCCCGATTGTTTCAGGAAATGGCTGTTTAACAAAAAAGGCCAGCCAATTGGTGGATGATGTTTTGAGGCCTCATGTTGAGGGGCTTGCAACGTATCTACAGGATACGAGGGACTTGCTCAGGGTCCTTGATGGGACTGTGATCCCAGAAGGTTCCTGGCTGGTCTCCTTGGATGTTGAGGCCCTCTACAACTCCATCCCCCATGACTTGGGGGTGGCTGTTGTGGAGGGTTTCATTAGAGAAAACTGTGGAGTCTCTGAACAGTATAATACATTCATCTTGGAATTATTGAGATTCATTTTATCCAATAACATTTTTCTGTTTGGTGATTCCCACTTCCTACAGATACAGGGCGTGGCTATGGGGACCAAATGTGCTCCCTCATACGCCAACCTGTATCTGGGGGGTGGGAACAAAACCTGTTTTATCAGGACGATATGCAGGTTTTCTTTGAGTCCATACCACTTTGGCGACGTTTCATTGATGATATTTTCTTTATATGGTCAGGAACTAAAGAATCCCTTTTACTTTTTTTGGAGAGTTTAAAAACCAACAGCTATAATTTGAAGTTTACTTTTGAGCTCAATCAACATACATTGACCTTTCTTGATGTTCCGATTTTTGTAAATAAAGATGGGAGCATTGGTACTTCTCTTTATCGAAAACCCTCCTCAGGGAATTCTTTACTCCATGCAACCTCTTCACACCCAGCGCCATTAGTGGCAAGTGTGCCCTGTGTGAATAAAAAAGTGAGGGGTGGTGTTGCGCTCCTTATATAAGATTATATATTATCCTATATGTGGAATTATCAGCTAGTGATAATAACTAGAAAACATTCATCACAAAATAAAGTGCAAATGTGTAGATATCATATGCCAAAAAATTAACATAAATAAATAGATTACGTTAAAAAGGGACATAAATGTTCATCTTAAAATACCTAAAGTGCAAAAAATCTTTAAAAATTATTTATAAAATATATATCCAACATGTGCAAAATTGCATAAAAATATATCGGTGAGTAAGTGATATGTGATTCAAAAATGTGCAAAATATATAAATAATTCATACAGTAAGAGTAGATAAAAATGGTGTTGCGCTCCAGCTAAATAAATGTGATAAAACTAAAATAAACTAGCTAGTACCTAGGTAGCAGCAGGAAGGTGAGAGATAAATATTAAACTACGTGCTTAAATAAACTCAGACAATGTGCATAACCACTTGTGTGCAATACATCAAATAGTGCACTTGACATAAAGACAATCCCAGATCAAGTGCTATATAGAATCCAAAATATCAGTGAAACAGCGTGCAATACACATAAATTAATAAATTATATAATACAAATATAGACAGAAAAAATTAAAATTAAAATAACCTATATTAATAAAAATGATACTAAAAATATCAAAGGAGATGGAATTTATAAACGCTAAATGGTGCAACTTTAAAAGGTGCAATAAACAGTGATGATTAATAAAAAATGCACATAGTGCTAGTAATGATATTCGAACTCCAAGCACAATGGAGATGTGCTCTAAAAGCCAAAAAAGGTGCTCAAACGTAGCTCTTAAAATAAAGTTCACTATAATCATGCAAAAAATAAGTCCATTCAGTGATAGGCAAAACAATATCCTGCGTGCCCGAAAAGAAAGGGGGGGTAATTCCACCAGTGCTCCTGTGCGTCTTGTGTCCTCACAATAGGTGCAGTAATTACCTTACCTTACTGCTGTAAGGTAAACAGCACTCCCAAAAAACCACTTGTTATCCGCTGGTGTGGGTTCAATAAGTAGTATTACTCTGGACACTCATTCACCGTAGGCACGTTGTATCATACAGAGAAAACAAGGGGAACACTCCAATAGTGAAGTATGTATTCACAGTTTATTTAAATAAGAAACGAAGCTTGGGTACTCACATTTAAAACGAATAAAAATTGCACAATAACAAAACGAACGAGCGCCACATTCGTACTTCCGGACGTCACTTCCGGTGTCCTCACTAGCCAATTGCGTTCCTACGCATATCGTCATGTGACTTCATCAGGGAATAACAATATAGCTATCTGCGATCAGAGAGCTGTAATCGCTAAAAAATCCGCTGTAGGGCGCTGTTGTTTTTCCGTCACAGGAACTCCGATCTTCCCCATAGGGTTCTATTGCTCAAATGTGGCGCTCGTTCGTTTTGTTATTGTGCAATTTTTATTCGTTTTAAATGTGAGTACCCAAGCTTCGTTTCTTATTTAAATAAACTGTGAATACATACTTCACTATTGGAGTGTTCCCCTTGTTTTCTCTGTATGATACAACGTGCCTACGGTGAATGAGTGTCCAGAGTAATACTACTTATTGAACCCACACCAGCGGATAACAAGTGGTTTTTTGGGAGTGCTGTTTACCTTACAGCAGTAAGGTAAGGTAATTACTGCACCTATTGTGAGGACACAAGACGCACAGGAGCACTGGTGGAATTACCCCCCCTTTCTTTTCGGGCACGCAGGATATTGTTTTGCCTATCACTGAATGGACTTATTTTTTGCATGATTATAGTGAACTTTATTTTAAGAGCTACGTTTGAGCACCTTTTTTGGCTTTTAGAGCACATCTCCATTGTGCTTGGAGTTCGAATATCATTACTAGCACTATGTGCATTTTTTATTAATCATCACTGTTTATTGCACCTTTTAAAGTTGCACCATTTAGCGTTTATAAGTTCCATCTCCTTTGATATTTTTAGTATCATTTTTATTAATATAGGTTATTTTAATTTAAATTTTTTCTGTCTATATTTGTATTATATAATTTATTAATTTATGTGTATTGCACGCTGTTTCACTGATATTTTGGATTCTATATAGCACTTGATCTGGGATTGTCTTTATGTCAAGTGCACTATTTGATGTATTGCACACAAGTGGTTATGCACATTGTCTGAGTTTATTTAAGCACGTAGTTTAATATTTATCTCTCACCTTCCTGCTGCTACCTAGGTACTAGCTAGTTTATTTTAGTTTTATCACATTTATTTAGCTGGAGCGCAACACCATTTTTTCTACTATCACTTACTCTGGGGAGGGTTAGTACCCCTGCCGGTGTTTTACTGCAACCACAACTTTTATTTTAGGGCACGTAGATTGGCGCGAGAATACCTTTACTTTCAATTCATACAGTAACTTATTTGATCAAGGAGAGATCCATAAAAAATTAAATATATATATAAATATGTAAACACAGAAAAAAATAGAAAGAATATATATAAAAAATGAAAAAAATCTTAAAGTAAAATAAGTGTATCAAGTCTCTTAGTGCAAATAATGGACGTATGTTTCTTGGTCCAGTGTGCAACAGTGGTGCAGGTGTGGAAGTGTTTCACAAGAACACTTTGTGCTGCTATCTTGATATTCAGTGGTACTGTGCCTTTAAGTGATAAGCTATGGGTCTTCAGTGTCACTGACACCCGTGGCTAAAATAAATGGTTACCTTACTGCTGTAAGGTACACAGCATGTAGTAAAATTTAAAGGGATGGATCCCTCCGGATCGGGCTTTTCCTAGGCGTTCGTATGGAGTAAAGCCAGGGGGAGGGGGGGTCCTTTCTTTGCCTTTCCGCTGGGCGTCAGTAACTTGAATCACTCAGGCAGATACTATGCGTCTGTTCCGGTGTCTCGATTGCCTCTGGTATCCTACACGTTACGTCACGCCACGTGACTTCGACTGGTCACGTGGCGTGACGTAACGCGTAGGATACCAGAGACAATCGAGACACCGGAACAGACGCATAGTATCTGCCTGAGTGATTCAAGTTACTGACGCCCAGCGGAAAGGCAAAGAAAGGACCCCCCCCCTCCCCCTGGCTTTACTCCATACGAACGCCTAGGAAAAGACCGATCCGGAGGGATCCATCCTTTTAAATTTTACTACATGCTGTGTACCTTACAGCAGTAAGGTAACCATTTATTTTAGCCACGGGTGTCAGTGACACTGAAGAACCATAGCTTATCACTTAAAGGCACAGTACCACTGAATATCAAGATAGCAGCACAAAGTGTTCTTGTGAAACACTTCCACACCTGCACCACTGTTGCACACTGGACCAAGAAACATACGTCCATTATTTGCACTAAGAGACTTGATACACTTATTTTACTTTAAGATTTTTTTCATTTTTTATATATATTCTTTCTATTTTTTTCTGTGTTTACATATTTATATATATATATTTAATTTTTTACGGATCTCTCCTTGATGAAATAAGTTACTGTATGAATTATTTATATATTTTGCACATTTTTGAATCACATATCTCTTACTCACCGATATATTTTTATGCAATTTTGCACATGTTGGATATATAATTTTTAAAGATTTTTTGCACTTTAGGTATTTTAAGATGAACATTTATGTCCCTTTTTAACGTATCTATTTATTTATGTTAATTATTTGGCATATGATATCTACACATTTGCACTTTATTTTGTGATGAATGTTTTCTAGTTATTATCACTAGCTGATAATTCCACATATAGGATAATATATAATCTTATATAAGGAGCGCAACACCACCCCTCACTTTTTTATTCACACATTTGGACGCGAGTTTGGTCCTTTACGGTGTACGCAGCACCTTTTTTTTTTTATTTCCTTTCAGTATATTGTCACCTATTCCGTTTAGCGCAGGAGTACCTACTCTACAAGTGTGCCCTGTGGCCAGTACTTGCGTTTGAAGCGCAATTGCAGCTCCGATGGGGATTTTGAAAGGGAAGCCAGATTGTTATATTCACAGCTACAGCAATGTGGATATAGGCGAAAATGCTTAAAGAAATCGTATTCAAAAGCAAAAAATCTGAAAATTTTTACATGGTTCATCGCCAAAAAACTTTGATTCTGGGGTCCGGCTGGTCACCACTTTCTCGGGCCAACATAAACAGGTCAGGGATATCATGACTAAATATTGGTATCTCCTGATGGGTGATGATAAGGTAGCAAAACATCTCAAACCATACCCGGAAATCACCTTTAGACGATCCCTGAAGGACAGTTTGGTGCAGAGCCATTACACCCCCCGTAGGTGTCCCCAAGGAATTTAATAAGGGCACCTGGCCCTGTCACAAATGCAGCTTTTGCAAATATATACAGGCGGCTCGATCAATTGTTTTGCCAAATAGGCGAACATTTAAACCTAATTTTTCTGTTACCTGTCAATCCATTGGCGTTGTATATATCATGGAATGCGAGTGTGATGCTTTTTATATCGGCAAAATGAAGAGACAGTTTTTTTTAAATCAGAATTTTGATAGCAGAAAAATGCATTTTTATGCATTAGAATATGTTCCACCGGGCCAAAGGGGAGGCGATAATGATAAGAATTTTTTACAATGGGAGGCCAAGTGGATATATGATTTGTCAGCATTGAAATATCCAGGGCTTAATGATGCTATGAGCTTTAAGTGTTTTTTGTAAATATCAGATGGACTTACATATATTTAAAATTATTTTATTTTTTTTCTCTCTTTTTTGCATTTGTCCATATTTGATCTATATAACTTTTGTCAAAATAATTTTACTGAATTTAATGGGATTGTGTCACTTGGTATGCCTGAATATTATTGGGTGGGTCACATGGACGCCCAGGGCACAGTAGTGGTTCAGCCGCTTGTCTACACTGTACCTGTCTTGAGATAGTCGACAGTTTGGAGCATTTGGTTGCTGTGTGATATTTAAGCGCCAGTTAGCTCTGGGTATCCGATATAATAGGCAGTATCCAGTACTTAAGATGGCGCTTCCGTTGTAGGAAGGGCATACGTGCCTTCTTCTGGTATATTACAAGCGTAGGATCGGGCGCATGCGTAATACGGGGAAGTAACATTAGATACATCATTCCTGAATGTCTTCCTCATTCTTATAGGATGGAGGAACGCATGCGCAGTACTAGTTCTATGGCGCTGTATGCGCCATTTTCTTTAATCCAGCCAATCATTTGCTCCGCTGCCCTCTTTCCATATGCGTCCACAGCCCGACGGTGACGTCAGGCGCCGCCGGGTCCGAGGACTATTTAGATGCGGTGCATTCTCCGCCAATTTTCTGCCTCTGCCAGCGTATCAGTGGGGTGGTGTATCCATCCATCACCTCATGATCTGTCAGCTTTGATATTCTATTACATCAGGTACTTCAGTTCTTTTTTATATTTAGCTGTTTCTGTGTACACGGGATGTATTTTAGGACAGCCATTAATTATTAACTTATTATCCATACTCTTTATACAGCTATATACCTCTACAGAACTATTTTTCTGGGGTTTCTCTATCTTGCTTTCGGTCCAAAGGGGTCAAGTTATTATCGAATGACCAAACAGGCATCTAACTACAGATGAGGATATACCTCGCTGATTCTACTTTAATTAGTATTCAGGTAATTTGGCCAACAACATATTATAGAGAGCGTCAGTTGAGTTGGTTTCAATACACCCAACTGTCTATTTTTATTTATACAGATCACTACATGTATCATTAACCTTCCTGTGACCCCGGATTCAGACATACCTATCTGTGATCTAAAATCCTGTTATAGTACTTTCTACTTGGTGGCTGCTGTACTTTTGCGGTATAACTGGCTAATTGGCATATTTTTGGTAAGATCTTATGTGGACCTATGTTTAAAAATATATGAATTGAACAAATATTTGAACACTGCATATTCATACAATGTTGTTGTGCCCATTAATTGGGTACTATTGGAGTACCGGTATGTTATCTTATCAGTTTATTGTTAATGGAAATGTGAATTTGATTATGATATATTTTTGATCCATATGTCTCTATTATTATATTTAGTTTATCCACTAAGTGTACCTTTAACTCCTGAGGAAGCTCAAAGGAGCGAAACATGTCGAGTGGTATACTCTGAAGTGATAAATATTATTTATTTTGTTTCATCATAGAGTGAAAATGTGTTATGTAAAATGTGTTATTTTATAATACATACTCTGTGAATATCTATTTACTATATACATTATACAGCACCTTTAAAGTCCTGGGGTTTTGTTTACCTCTTTGACCCTGTCTTCATTCTTAATATTCTATACTGACAATTGAAGCAAAATAGCAGTATAGCACAATAACTAATAGCACTGAACAGAACCCTGTTCTATCTCTCTCCACACCGAAAATTACACTGAAAATGGCTGCCATTGAAAGAATACTTTTATACTGTGGGACGGGAATGAGCCATGACTGTATAAAGTCATGATGACAGTGTCCAATCATATCTCGGACAGTGCTCTGTGCCCTGATTGGCTGAAGCTTTCACTGCTTCAGCCAATCAGGGCTTCCAATGCACTTTTCAGCATCGCAATGCATTGTGGTAGGTTCGGGGGCTGAACAAACGGTCTAACAACCCATTTGTTCAGATGTTTGCCAAACGACCGAACAATGAAAGTTTGGCCCAAACTTTCGACCATCCCTAGTTAACACAAGAACAACAAGTCTCCATTCACATCTGTGCATTTCCTTGCATTTCAGAAATGCACTGCACCAAAAATTGCAGTAAAAAACGCACCAAAAAAAATTCTGAAGCTTCTTTGGGGCGATTGCTGTGTGTAGTGCAGCCCATTCAGGTGGATGGGCTGTCCTATGTGTAATGAGTGAAAATGCTCCAAAACACCTCCCCACCTCGCAATAAAAAAAAGATCTCGCTATGCAGAGTTGCGAACGGGGCTTGACAGCTGCGTGTTTCTGTCCACTCCCTTCTATGTACTTGTATAAAGTAGCCATATACTATGCAATCTAATTGTATATTGTGTATTTAGTGAGAAGGGTGATCACTGATCGATTGCACTTCATTTAACCACTTCCCGACCATCTGCCGCAGTTATACTGCGGCAGGTTGGCTCCCCTGCGCAAACCGTCGTAGCTGTACATCAGCTCTTTAAGACTCTTTAGCAGGCGTGCACGCCCGCAATGTGTCCCTGGAGCCATTGCGCTTGGGGACAGAGCACCGAGATCTGTGTGTAATCAAACAAATTCCGGTTCTCTCAGGGGAGTAGGAACACTGATCGGTCTCCTCCCCTTGTCAGTCCCATCCCCCCACAGTTAGAACACACATAGGGAACACAGTTAACCCCTTGATCATCCCCTAGTGTTAACCCCTTCCCTGCCAATGACATTTATACAGTAATCAGTGGCTATTTTTGCTCTGATCGCTGTATAAATGTCACTGGTCCCAAAAAAGTGTCAAAAGTGTCCGATCTGTCTGCTGCAATGTCCTGAAAGTAAAAAAATATATAATAATACAAATGCCATAAATCTATCACCTATTTTGTAGACGCTATTGCGCAAACCAATCAATATACACTTATTGCGATTTTTGTTTTTACCAAAAATATGTAGAAGAATACATATCGGCCTAAACTGAGGAAACTTTTTTTTTTTTTTTATTGGGATATTTATTATAGTAAAAAGTACAAAATATTGTATTTAAAAAAAAAATGTACTCTTCTTTTGTTTATAGCACAAAAAATAAAAATTGCAGAGGTGATCAAATACCACCAAAATAAAGCTCTATTTGTGGGGGAAATAAAAGACATCAATTTTGTTTGTGTACAATGTTGCACGACCGCTCAATAGTTAGTTAGTTAGCGACGCAGTGCTGTATCGCAAAAAATGGCCTGGTCAGGAAGGGGGTAAATTCTTCTGGGGCTGAAGTGGTTAAAACATGTGCAGCTGGGAGTGGGAGAGTGGATGAAGCAGAGTGTGTGCTAATAAGATCAGCTGGTCAACTCCTTCCTGTTTCATGACCTAAAGTCTGTAAGGATGTAAGACAGAAGCAATAGATAAGTTTTGAATCATGGATGTAGGACAGTAAGGTACGTGTCTGTAGATTTTATGGAAAGCTTTGATATTTGTGCAAAAAAAGTACATGAATGCTATATTGGTACATAGGGGAGCTGGAATTTAGGGGAAAAAAAAGCTGAACTTAGCCTTTAAGTTTAGGCCATTTGAATGTAATGGCAGATCTCTGAGGCAGGCAATTTGAATTTTTTTTTTTAATGATACAGGCTTCGAATTTCATCACTTGACAAGACGTCCCCAATACAATTTAGGCTTTTTTTCTCACTATTGGACATATGTGGATTTTTGCCAAGTTGAGACCCGGGACTATCTATTATAGCTACAGAGGGAGTATCAGCTGAATATAGTGTTCTTCTGGCTTTCTCACATTGAAAGGAAGTAAGAAAGGGTGGGACACAATGTAGAAGTTTATACAACTGAAGGTAGGTTCCTCTAATAGTAGTTTATATGAATTTGGCTATTTGAGTTGCTTGATATGCAAGCATATTAGGACTCCCCTAGTTTTTAGGTGACCAGTGTTCTGTTAATCTTTTTATTTTTTTTTGCCCAATATAAAGTGCAATATTTTATTTTGAATAGAAACTCTCACCTGGGAATGGGTATAGGGAGGGTTCTAAAAAGGTATAATAATCAGTAAATTTAATTAGGGCTGTGGAAATTAAAGATTAATGCCTCGATTAATCAATCAGTTTTTTGTGATCCTGGCTTGGGGTCCTTCGTGTTTCTCATCCTGTCTTCTCAAGGTGACCCCAAGGGGAAACTTCCCATTGCTACTACTTCCGTATTGTCTGATCTTCCCGCGGCATACAGCGATTTCCGGGATATGTTCTGTAAGAAGTCTGCTGAGGTGCTTCCTTCCCACAGATCTTTTGACTGTGCTATTGACCTTGTCCCTGGAGCAACCCTGCCCAGGGGTCGTACCTATCCTCTGTCCATTCCAGAGACCCAGGCCATGTCTGAATATGTCGCCGAGAATCTGGAGAGAGGTTTCACCTGGAAATCCTCATCGCCTGCAGGAGCAGGGTTCTTTTTCGTTGCCAAAAAGGATGGTACCCTCAGACCCTGCATCGACTATAGAGGTTTAAACGCAGTGACTATCAAAAACCGATACCCCTTACCTCTAATATCTGAGCTACTCGACAGGTTGAAGGGGGCTTCCATTTTCACTAAGTTGGATCTCAGAGGTTCATACAATCTCATTTGAATACCGGAAGGTGACGAATGGAAGACCGCGTTTAACACTAGGGACGGGCATTACGAATACCTGGTTATGCCTTTTGGTTTGTGTAATGCTCCAGCTGTGTTCCAGAACTTTGTCAATGAAATATTCAGGGATCTACTGTACCAGTTTGTTGTCATCTATCTGGATGATATTCTCATCTTTTCCGAAAATCTGCCTGCTCACAGAAACCATGTACGCACCGTACTTCAGCGCCTTAGAGAGAACAAGTTCATAAGGAATTACTCTTCCATTGTCGCGCCTATTATCTCTTTGACCAAGAAGGGTGCGAATGCCAAAGACTGGCCTCCCGAGGCTGTCTCTGCGTTTCACGATCTGAAACAGGCCTTTGTCTCTGGACCTCTCTTGAGGAGACCAAATCCTGGGGACCCATTTTTTATTGAAGTAGACGCTTCTTCGATGGGGGTGGGAGCTGTGCTTCTTCAGTTCTTTGAGAAGAAATGTCAACCATGTGCGTTCTTCTCCAAAAAAAATTCTCAGGCAGAGAGAAATTATGCCATTGGTGATCGGGAACTTCTCGCAATTAAATTGGTGTTGGAGGAGTGGCGCCATCTCTTGGAAGGTTCCCCTCACTCCATAACGATCTTTACTGATCATAAGAATCTACAGTACCTACAGAATGCTAAACGTCTGAACCCCAGACAGGCCAGGTGGAGTCTCTTCTTTTCCCGTTTTAAATTCATGATTACGTACAAACCTGGTTCCTGCAACGGTCGAGCTGATGCGCTCTCTAGGTCATTTGACACTTTGGACGAGGAGCCCAACCCTGATCCTGAGCCGATCATTCCGACCTCATGCATTGTTGTCCATTCTACCACCCTGGAATCAAAAATTCCTCCTGGCAAGACCTTTGTTCCCACGGAGCTAAGAGCTAAGATCCTTCGTTGGGGACATGATTCCAAGGTGGCAGGTCATGCTGGGTTCCTCCGATCCTTCCTGCTCATCAGTCGTCACTACTGGTGGCCTAATCTCCGCTCGGATGTTAAAGACTACGTTAAGGCTTGTCACGTCTGTGCTCAGTCTAAATCTTCCACTCAAGCCCCTGCTGGTCTTCTCATGCCCTTGCCCATTCCTAAGGAGCCCTGGTCTCATATCGCTATGGATTTTATCACTGATCTTCCACTGTCGGAGAATAATACGGCCATTTGGGTAGTAATCGATCGGTTCTCCAAGATGGCTCATTTTGTTCCTCTTCCTGGTCTCCCTTCTGCGCCTGCCTTGGTTCCCATTTTTGTACGAGAGATTTTCCGCCTTCATGGTGTTCCTTCTCATGTCGTTTCGGACAAGGGTGTGCAGTTTACTTCTCGTTTTTGGAGAGCCTTTTGCAAATCCCTCGACATTACCTTGGATTTTACCTCTTCTTATCATCCCCAATCCAATGGCCAGACTGAGAGAGTTAATCAGGAGTTGGAGGTCTTTCTCCGTACCTTGGTCTCTGCCCATCATGATGATTGGGCATCACTATTACCATGGGCTGAGTTCTCCCACAATAATCATGTCAACGTCAGTTCTCAGAAAACACCCTTTGTCACTGTTTATGGAAGACATCCTCAACTCCCTCTTCCTATGACTTGTTTTTCTGACATTCCAGCTTTGGCTACTGTTAAGGAATTATTCAATTCCATGTGGGCTGACGTTCATGATTCCCTCCAGAAAGCTGCCAACAAATTTAAGAATTTTGCTGACCGTCGCAGGCGTAAGCGACCTTCTCTTCAGCCAGGAGACAAAGTCTGGCTCTCCACCAGGAACATCAAACTCCGGGTTACTTCTCTCAAATTTGCCCCAAGATTCATTGGTCCGTACACCATAATTTCTAAACTGAACCCAGTTTGTTTCAAGCTCCAGATTCCCAAAAGCCTTAAAATCTCTAACTCCTTCCATGTTGCCCTTCTGAAGCCTTTAGTCCTCAATAAGTTCTCTCGTCCTCTCTCTACCGTAGCACCGGTCTCTGAGGATGATCAGGAGTACAAGGTTAGCCAAATTTTGGATTCCCAACTCTGTAGAGGTATTCCCCAGTACCTCGTGCACTGGAAAGGTTTTGGTCCTGAGGAGAGGTCGTGGATTTCGGCTTCCGAGGTCTTTGCACCTCGTCTGTTGAGGAAGTTTCATTTGAAGTTCCTCTCTAAACCTGGTCCCAGGCGGGGAAGGGGAAGGCCTCGTAAGAGGGGGGGGGGGGGTACTGTCATGGTTATGCAATAGAGTTCGTCTGCTTACCTGTCTCCATGTGTTCATCTCTGCCTTTTGTAATCCATCCTCTGGCATGGCTCCACCCTAGCTCCTATCAGAGAACTCTATATTAACCTGTGCACTGCAGGCCAACCCTGCTGATCAACCTTTGTGTGTTAGCTTCCTGTTACCTACCGTGTGCTCTGCTGTTGTTACGTTACCGACTTTGGCGTGTCCTTGACTATCCCTGTTTGCCTGTGATCCTGACCTTTTGGCGTGTCCCTGACTATTCCTGTCTGCTTGTGGCCCCGACCTTGGCTTGTCCCTCACCATCCCTATCCTCCTGTTGCCTACTGTGGGTGTGAGCTGGGGGACCCTGGGGGTCGCGACCTGGAGCCAGTTGCAGCCAAGTCCATCCTCACCACTAGAGGCTCTGGTGAACACCTGCTGGCTCTTAGACTCCGTGCCCCAGGGAATCTTACGCTCTAACCCCGGTGGGATCCATCTTGGTGTTCTGGCGGCCCTGTCTTCCTATCACCTTGACCCCCGTCCGCAGCAGTCAGCCGTAGGGTCCACAACCTTGTGGTGCACTCCTGATCCCTACGGTGTGCATCTGTCACCTGGCCTCAAGGTGACCTGACACTGTCCTTGCTGAGACCTAAGGAGACCTGAGAGCCGTCCGTGTTAACCCTTTTGATACCCCCTTGCATGACCACCTGTTTGCACAGGGGTCCATGCCATAAGGTGAGAGTAATTAGTTAGACCGGAGGTGGAGGGATTGTCACGCTACTGTGGGAAAAAAAATACAGTTTTTTACAGTATTACAGTGCTAAAGTTTGAATTTAAAACGTATTTATGTGAACTGTGAAGTTAAGTCAAGGATTGTGGAAACTAACTAGTGTCGGGTGATTGTATATAGTGTATACCACATTTACCACTGACTAATGCAGAGTTGCAATGCAAGGAGATCAGCTAAATGTGTGTTATAATTAATTGAAATTAGTAGATTAATCGATTTTAAAAAAATCGATTAATCGAATGCGTACATTTTAATCAGTAACCGCCCTAAATTTAATTGTATGTATTCTTCCAAATCACACTTGCTAAGAAGTTGACCACCATTCCAGGTTTGCCAAATTGTGTCTAAATAGACAGTGAGAAAGTGTAGTTTTGTTGAAAGAAGGTGAACAAAGAAGAAATATACAGGAGAGAGACACAGAGAGAGAGTAAGAGAGAGAGAGAGAGAGAGAGAGAATCCCTAAATAAGGGATAAACCTAATTCAAAATTAGACTGGAGCAGCGGCATCATAGGGGTAAATGGATGTTTAAAACCAAAAATGTATTTTTATATTTTATTTTTACTAAAAGTCAGATATGGTTGTAAAGGAAAATAGTAATTTAGGGAAGTTGAGAAGGGCCAGGAGAGGTGAAGATATGTTTGTTAAAGCGGAGGTCCACCCTAAAGTGGACCTTCCGCTCATTGGAATCCTCCCCCCCTCCGGCGCCACAATTGGCACCTTTCAGGGGGGAGGGGGGTGCAGGTACCTGTACAGTACAGGTATCTGCACCAACTTCCGGGATAGCTCTCTGCGGAAAGGGGCGTAGATTACGCCCCTTTCCGAAAGTCCCCCGCTGCCTGCTGGGAAACACACAGATCCCAGAGGCAGCGGGTCCATCCTTATTGCGCAGCGCAACTCGCGCATGCGCAGTAGGGAACCGGGAAATGAAGCCGAAAGGCTCCACTTCTTGATTCCCATACCCAAGATGCCGGCGGCAGCACCCGAGAGATCGGCTTCGGGTGCCGACATCGCGGGCGCGCTGGACAGGTAAGTGTCACTATTTTAAAAGTCAGCAACTGCAGTATTTGTAGCTGCTGGCTTTAAAAAAAAAAAAAACACGGACTCCCGGCGGACTCCCGCTTTAAGATGACATCTGAGAACAGTGCACATTTATAGTCTGTCAAGCCACATTTTGTACCCTTGATGTCAGGATGACAGAGAATGGTTATTGCGAGGGGTTCTATCGCTATCACAAACAAGAGTGGCACCCCTGTTCCGTGCCTCTCTGAATGTTATTTTGTGAGATTCATGACCTCTAATTAAGATTTGATCAATTAACCATGACAACCTATTACTTTGGTATTCACTGCTGAGAATTCTGATTAGTCACTGCAGAATACTGAACTTGACTTATCATTACTGCACATTTTATTACTAAATGCAATAGTACACAAATAGTATTTAAAGCCGGGCATGTTTTGACCTCAGTTACCAGCATGTTCTATATTCTTTCATCATTTATTATTGGACATACATACTGCAAGTCACACAGGCATGACAAACAGTATAACATTTCATTTTTTGTTTGTTTTGTTTTTATCACAAAGCTGCAATTAGTTTGTAAAGTTATGAAATTATAACTGTTAATTAATTTATTTCTTCACGAATCCAGTAGTATTCCTATATATGTAAAACATTTTATTTACATAAAGTAAACTTTATGAAAACATGTTTTCACTGAAATTATACTTACTATGAGATCATAAAACTTTTCTCCCATAGCCTCCTCATAGAATTGTTGATGCCGCTGATATTCTGGGCTATTTCTCTGCAGTTTCTGCTGTTTCTTGTCTAGGCTTTCTATCACTAACATAGACAAATCTTTGCCTTTTTTGCTGGTCTGCATTGCCAAGAATTTTTTTGTGCTTGTTATTGTGAGAAGATCATTGACAACCTGTTACAGATTAACAAAAAGTATATATGTAAAAGTCATGTGTATTACCACATTATGTTATTACTAAAAATTTGAGTGGTTGGTAAATCCCCCCAAAAAATCTATTTGTACAAAATTGTTGAAGTGAAGCTAACATGGCTTAAAATGTACCTAAAGTAACAATGGTGCTGAAATGTAGGCATCTGGTAGTGCCTTTAAAGCGGTAGTAAACCCGCAAATTCTTTTTTTTAAACCCGCAAAGCAAAAGGCATAATGAGCTAGTATGCACCGCATACTAGCTCATTATGAAATACTTACCTTAGAACGAGGCCCCGACATCTGGCCCGATCCACGCCGAGGGAGCTGATATGCTCCCTCTGCGTTTCTTCCGGGTATCGCGGCTCCGGCGCTGTGAGAGGCCGGAGCCGCAATATCGTCACTCCCGCGCATGCGCGCGGGAGATTTCAGTCCGGCCGGTCGGCCGCTGCCAGATTTTCACGGCGAGAACCCCCTTGTGCGCATGCGCCGCTGCAGTCAGCTGCGCATACCGAGGGGAATATCTCCTAAACCGTACAGGTTTAGGAGATATTTTTTTTACCTACAGTTAAGCCTTATTATAGGCTTTCCTGTAGGTAAAAGTTAAAAAAGTGAGCATACAACCACTTTAAGTACCTGTAATGGTTGCTTGTAGAGACAGTAGTTGGGCCCAAGATTTAAAAGGACTCTACGATGAAACACTATTAGATTTGAAGGCAATATAAGTATTTTCAGAGAGAGTTCATAAATGACAACTCTAAATTTCTCTAATTTAAATTCATAATTGTTGTGAGGGATGTGTCATGCCAGCGAGCAAGATGGCCACATAACTCAGAGCCTGTCCCACTCTATCCTGCACAGCAACACCACAGCATCCTCCAGACCCTCTGGACCCAAACGCTCCTCATTGTCAGTATCCCATCTCCATACCCCCCACACTATGTAGAAGCTGTGCAAAACAACTAAGACCAGATCTTGGAAGATCACAGTCTTCTTCTCAGTACTGTCAGTACATTGAGATCCATTAATGACAGAGAGCCACCATCCATCTTGACATGCAGCTGGCAACCGCACAACTTTCTATCCCAGGTGCCTCATCAAAGGTAGCCTGCTTTCTCTGATAAATTCATCCAGTTAGTCTCCCCTACATGACCCCCCTTAAAAACAAAGCATAGATGGGGAAAGGGGACGAGCAGAACAGCCACATTCACAGTGGCAGATAAAACTCTATGAATATTGTGGCACATATACATTAAAGACTATCCTGATAATAATCAATTTCTGTTTGAATTAACCTTAAATTCATGACTATTAAAACAACCTAGCTAAATTTGAGTTGTCAGTAATGGATAGATTGGCATCCTTCAAGATAAAAATGTAACCAAAATTATTCTACCTCTTTCGAATCCCATGTCCCAATCCCAATACCCACTTCATATTTCTCCTCCCTGTAAAAATTCATCAACCAATTTGTCTGGACAAACAAAATGTCAATTTAACAAACGCAAAATATACAAGACGAGGTCCCCCCCAAAAGAAAGAAGCTTTTCTTTTGTTGCATTAGATAATTGTATGTTTTGTATTGTAACTTACTGTATGTCACTAAAAATAATTAAAGAAATATTGAAAATGAAATCTAAAACTGTTGCCAGCTACAGGTTCTTCGAGATTTAAAATGTACTTTTTATGCATGCAGTACTGAATTCTCTGTGCATGTTCAATGAAAGACATCAAAGGTAATTTTTTTGTACTTTATTGTTTTCATGCATGGCCATTGACTGTGTTAGGTATTTATTAGCCATATTGTGTTTAACATCATGTATAATGTTTAAAAAACCTACCGGTAAAGCATAATGTTCTTCATCATAATAATGACCATCCCATATTTCCACGGTTATGCTTCCATATTTTTTTTGAAGCTGTATTTGTTTTTTCTGCAGGGCATCTTGAACAGCTGATTTTACTGAAGTCGTTGACAATGTCTGCATAAACCCCTAAAACAGTAAGAAAAGTTATTTTAAGATGGAGCTCTACTGCACTTTGGTGAGATGGGGATACATTTATCAACTGCACACATTCTATACTGTATATTCAACTATAAGGATATGAAAAATGAATCCACTGTTGAAGAAATTTGTATTTATGGAGTCATGGTGCATTAGGTCACCCATCGCTGTTCATTACCGATGTGGAAAAGTCAGCAGAAAAGACAATTTTCTGGTTGTAGGTTTGTGTCTAATTCTATTTATCTTTTCAGTGACCGGCAATAAAACCAATCCCCATCATTTTCAGCATATATGTGGAAGACACAAATTATGCATTAGGGCAGGGATGGCGAACCTTGGCACCCCAGATGTTTTGGAACTACTTTTCCCATGATGCTCATGCACTCTGCAGTGTAGTTGAGCATCATGGGAAATGTAGTTCCAAAATATCTGGGGTGCCAAGGTTCGCCATCACTGTATTAGGGTGTGTGGGTATGTGGTCTGTGGCACTCTTTAATGTATAGCTACTAAATATAATTGTTTTCCATGAATAGATTTAGATATTTCAGGTGTGATGGTTTTGCTGTCATTATATATATCCTAAAGCTGTGGCTCCACACAAGCTTAGGATATGTAAAATGACAGTATTAGGGCATGGTGGTGCAAGAGAGCAGCTCCTGAATATAGCCATGACTAAGGACTGTCTGAAACTCGTAGGATGTTTTACAACTCTGTACATGTATTTAATAAAGGAATACTATTTTGGATGTCACCCTGAGTGCCGACCATCCCTTTCCTTATTCTGGTACGTTGGAGGTGTCAGCAGCCTCAAGGTCTGAGCACCGGGTGGAGCTTTTATGTGGATAGGTTGCAGCACCTATACACTTGAGCTACTGAATACAGCCTCAAAGTATGTAAACTGATAATGCTGAGGCTGTGTTTGGCAAAGTAATCACTATGGGAGAGAAGATTAGGGATGAGCCGAACACCCCCTGTTTCGGTTCGTACCAGAACTTTCGAACGGACCCCACGTTCGTTACGAACGTTAGAACCCCATTGAAGTCTATGGGACTCGAACGTTCGAAATGGAAAGTGCTAATTTTAACGGCTAATATGCAAGATACTGTCCTAAAAAGGGTTTGGGGACCTGCCTCCTGCCCCAGGGGACATGGGTCAATGCCTAAAATGTTTTTAAAAATGGCCGTTTTGGCGGGAGCACTGATTTTACTGACAATGAAAGTGAAAAAAAAAAGTGAAATATTCCTTTAAATATGGTGCCTGGGGGGTGTCTGTAGTATGCCTGTGAAGTGCCACGTGTTTCCTGTGTTTAGAACAGTCCCTGCACAAAATTACATTAAACGGAAATAACACCATTTAAAACTGCTTGCGGTTTTAATGTTATATCTGGTTCCTGCAATATGGTTGAAAATTATTGAGAAAAATGGCATGGGTAGCCCTCCCTGCCCATTACCAGCCTATTTGGGTCTTGTACGCATATTAAGGGGAACCCTGTACCCATATTAAAAAAAGGAAATGCGTGTGGCCCCCAGGCCCTATATACCCAGAACAGCAGTATACAGGCTGTGCAAACAAGACAGGGACTGTGTAGGTTTGTTGTGTTAAGTTGAATCTGTTTGTAATTTTCAACTGGTACATTTTTAAAGTGTAGCTCCAGTCAAAAAAACTATTTTTAAGCTTTTTGAAAAACATAGGGAAGGGTTATCACCCCTGTATAATTTGTTTTGTCGTCCATCTTTTTTCATCTCACTTGCTGCTGTCTCCTTGCGTTTGCAAGTAGGAGATGTTTGTAAGTTGGATGTTTGAAAGTAGGGGCCTGCCCTATATGCTCTGCAGAAATGGCGGAACAAGGTGTTGGTTTTGCCACAACATTGTAAGCCCTGAAAGTGACTCTTGGTGGGCGCTGGAGCGCCCTGCTGTGAACGATTATATCAAGAATTGTAATTACATGCCATTGTTGAACAGTGGTAGAAAAATTGACCTTTGGTGGTTGTGGTGCTGGTGCCACAACACTATAAGTCCTCACCGTTACTCTGGGTGGGCACAGGAAGGGGCCCTCCTGTGAAATATTATATCAAGAATTGTAATTACATGTTCCTGTTAAACAGGGGCAGAAAAATTTGGCCTTAGGCACTGCTGCTGGTGCCACCACACTGCAACCTCTTCCATATACTCTAGTTTTTTTGCTGGAATTAGCCCTGCTGCAAAGCATTGCATCAAAAATTGTACTTAAACGCCCCTGTTAAACAGGGGAAGAAAAATTGGGCCTTAGGCTGAGGTGAATATTGCGGTGTATACTGCGGTCAGGGCACGCAGACAATAACCAGAAAACAGCAGAGATAAAGGGGTATATACAGATGTATACTGTGCTGTGCTGGAGGCACACACAACTTCCAATAACTCCTGCAGATGGCAATTGGGCTCAAATAGAGAACAGCTATGTAGGTGGATTATAGCGGTATGTACTGGGTACAGAGCACGCAGACAGCACGCACTATCTCCTAACACTACTGACTGCAAGCTCTATTATTAAAGATAGATCACTAGCTATATAGGTGAGGTGAATATCGCGGTGTATACTGCGGTCAGGGCACGCAGACAATAACCAGAAAACAGCAGAGATAAAGGGGTATATACAGATGTATACTGTGCTGTGCTGGAGGCACACACAACTTCCAATAACTCCTGCAGATGGCAATTGGGCTCAAATAGAGAACAGCTATGTAGGTGGATTATAGCGGTATGTACTGGGTACAGAGCACGCAGACAGCACGCACTATCTCCTAACACTACTGACTGCAAGCTCTATTATTAAAGATAGATCACTAGCTATATAGGTGAGGTGAATATCGCGGTCAGGGCACAGACAATAACCACTACACAAGAGCAAGATAGGAAATCAGCCAAAAACGATCGGTGTGTACTGTGTTGAAGGTACACAGAACACCCACTGCTTCAGATGCCAACACACTACACGAGGCCGCCTCAATGGCGGCCTTATATAGTGTGGGGCGTGCACTACACAGCCTGAGCATCCTGCCTGTGGCCAATCATGGCTCTCCTCGCTGCTGGCGCTGCGATTGGCCAAGCATGCGGGGTCACAGTGCATGCTTGGCCAATCATGAGCCAGCAATGCACTGCGCCATCGCAGTGCATTGTGGGCCGGGAGCGCCACACGAATTTTGACGCGAACGGACCAAGAGTTCGGATTTCGCCGAACGGACGAACAGCCAATGTTCGAGTCGAACGTACGTTCGACTCGAACACGAAGCTCATCCCTAGAGAAGATATTCTTACTCTTGGCTGCAGCAGACTCAAGGCTAGATTAAGAACATCATGGGCCTGGTCCTGAGGATTTTGGTGGGGCCTTTTATAAACAATAAATAAATAAAAATGCTATTTTTTGTTATAACAAATTAAAGAGAGAGAGAGAGAAAGGGGTGAAAGAGGTGTGAGGGGTAAGGGAGGGAGGATGAGAGAGAAAGGGGGGATGGGAGAGAGAGGATGCACATGACCATGTGTGGGAATGACATCAACGCAGCCTGGCCAAGGCAAGTGACCGAAGGCACGTGACCGAAGGCACAGAACCCAGAAGGAAGACCGGGCGAAGATGGAAGTGCTGGATGGAAGTGAATTGATCACAGCACAGCTCAGTCTGACAATTTAAGTGTACCCTAATGCGCTAATATGCTGTGCATACTTGTAAATTATGGCATAACCTACCCCAGGGCCTCTAAAAAGTAGTAATGTTAGAAAAGTTTACTACCGCTTTAATATCACAGGAACCTCTCATGGGGCCCCCTACTGACCCTGTGGCCCTTGGGCAGTGCCTAAGTACATAGTTGTCAACATTTCAAAAATATTTTCAGGGATGCTTTTTTTACAAGTGCTATATTTAGAGTAGCTGACATCCCCTGTGTTCCTCTATACATCACAATAGTAATTACAAAATGAAATAAGTACTAATAATGGGGCAGAACAAATATGAGGACTGTGAAATTTCCTTTAGTTAAACTAACAAAAGTGCCCATTCTAGAGCTGGTAACATTGAGGGTATTCAGTATAATTTTAAAGAACAGTTTTTGTGGATAAGAGGCATAGGGGAGGAGTATGGATGGATAAAAGTGGGAAGTATGTGCAGGTGAGGAAGAGGAATGTGGAGGGTCTAACAGTGGGCACTATGTACATGAGAGGAGTGCAGAGGGTATGGCAGAAGGCACTATGTACAGGAGAGGAGTGTGAAGGATATGACAGTGGGCACTATGTATAGGAGAGGGGTGTGGAGGGTATGACAGTGAGTAGTATGTACAGGAGAGGAGTGTGGAGGGTATGACAGTGGGCACTATGTATAGGAGAGGAGTGTGGAGGGTATGACAGTGGGCACTATGTATAGGAGAGGAGTGTGGAGGGTTTGACAGTGGGCACTATGTATAGGAGAGGAGTGTGGAGGGTACGACAGTGGGCACTATGTACAGGAGAGAAGTGTATGACAGCGGGCACTATGTACACGAGGAGTGTGGAGGATATGACAGTGGGCGTTATGTACAGGAGAGAAGTGTGGAGGGTATGACAGTGAGCAGTATGTACAGGAGAGAAGTGTGCAGAGTATGACAGTGGGCACTATGTATAGGAGAGAAGTGTTGGAGGTATGACAGTGGGCACTATGTATAGGAGAGAAGTGTGGAGGGTATGACAGTGAGCAGTATGTACAGGAGAGAAGTGTGGAGAGTATGACAGTGGGCACTATGTATAGGAGAGAAGTGTGGAGAGTATGACAGTGGGCACTTTGTATAGGAGAGAAGTTTTGGAGGTATGACAGTGGGCACTATGTATAGGAGAGAAGTGTGGAGGGTATGACAGTGAGCAGTATGTACAGGAGAGAAGTGTGGAGGGTATGACAGTGAGCAGTATGTACAGGAGAGAAGTGTGGAGAGTATGACAGTGGGCACTATGTATAGGAGAGAAGTGTGGAGAGTATGACAGTGGGCACTATGTATAGGAGAGAAATGTGGAGAGTATGACAGTGGGCACTATGTATAGGAGAGGAAGATGAAGTAATCTGGGAAGGAAAAATTTAAAGGTTTGTGGAAGGATGTTTAGGGACTGCGTAGTGGTTAAGTGGGCCATACATGGGTTGAAATTACACCAATTAAGCAGAGACCAGCCATAGTCGATCTATGTATGGGCTAGCTGGTTTTACACAAGTCAACCTATTAACCGACTTGAGTACAACCAGGCTGTCAGGTTTTCCCCAAAACAATCAGTGCTGCCAGCTATAGTTAGTAACACTAATCATTGTATTCACTGGCAGAACACAATAACACTGCGGGAGTGATTGCCCCATTCACAGGTCAGCAGGTGAGAGGGTGTGTGGGGACAGGCTGGGGAGAGTTACTAGTCAGTCCCTGGGTAGGCACTGGTTAGAATCAGAGCCAGATACACACAGGTTACATATGCCACGATCGGTAGAGCGAGAGCAATAATTCTAGCACTAGACCTCCTCTGTAACTCTAAACATGTAACCCGTAAAAAAATGTAAAGCATCGCTTAGTACACAACAAAAAAATCGTGCTAACTTTAGTGTTTTTTTTTTTATGAATGAAACAGCTTCTTTCCAAAAAAAAGTTAGAAAAATTGCTGCGCATATATCGTGTAACATAAAAAGTTGCAAAGACCACCATTTTATTCCATAGGGTGTCTGCTAAAACAATATATAATGCTTGAGGGTTCTGAGTAATTTTCTAGCATAAAAAAATTATGATTTTTACATGTAGGAGAGAAGTCTCAGAATGGGCCTGGGTGGCAAGGGGTTAATTATCATAAGTTATATGCCAATAATTATTATAAGCACTGTGAGTTCATCCTCTCAGTCTGCTGCAGAGTGTTCCAGCTTGTATTTAAACTGGCCGCTCTGTATGTAGCTTCTGACAGGCTGCGCAAGGAGCCCCGTTTCTCCGGAACCATAGATGATAGCAGCCCCATATTTTAACCAGTGCTGGAGTGGGTCTTTAGCTACCTACCCCCCCCCCCCCCCCCAAATGTGGGGTCTCTGTGACTCCTGATCGCCAAGCTACAATCCTCAAAGTCAATCTTTTTTTTTTTTTGGGCAAATGGGCCTATCTTGAGAAAGGGGCCTGGAGCTGCAGCTCCAATATCCCCTATGTTAATCCGAGCCTGAGCAGACTAATGAAATCATCGTTGCCTAGGCAAAGTTACGGAATGGAGATCAAGACTTAAATCTTTTTTAATGATACATTTTTGTTTAAAAGGATACTGTTGACTTGCATGTGACGTAAGGAATGCAGACAAGTAAGTTGCAGAAAGGTCAATTTTAGGATGTGTTAATGACATAAAGTTGTGTTCAGAAACATCACATGTAATTGTTTTTCTTCCTAATCGAAACATTTAAAATAAATATACATTTTGTCTGCCAAATTAAAGTGTTATCTGTCTAACAAAAAGAAAAATATGTTTGATGGGATAGACATCAAATGCCACAAAGTTAAAGCAATGTGAAAAACCATCCTCAAAACAGAACTCATTTCAAAAACGAAGCACCCCAGTGATGACTCTATAACAATTCACAGAGTGGGTTTCCTTATGCCGCGTATACATGATCGGATTATCCGGCGGACTTAATCCGGCGGACAAACCACCGGACTTTGCAGCTGAGGTCCGCCGGACTTTCCGAACAAGCTGACCTGCCCACACACGACCGGACATATCCGGTGGGCTAGGTCCGGTGGACTATGGCGGGAGTCCGCCGGACTTTTGAAATGAACGGACTTGCCCACACATGGAGAAAAGTCTGTTCATTTTGAACGTGGCTCCAGGTAGCTGGGAGTAGCGAAGGACGTGAATGTCGCTGCCTCCATTGGTGAGATTGACACCTTGCTAGCCCCGTCACCTGGTATGGATTTAAAGGGGAAGACCTACGCTGAAAAAATGGTGTGGGGGTCCCTGCAGCCCCCCCACCCCAAAGCACCTTGTCCCCATGTTGATGAGGATAAGGGCCTCTTCCCGACAACCCTGGTCGTTGGTTGTCGGGGTCTGCGGGCGGGGGGCTTATCGGAATCCGGGAGCCCCCTTTAATAAGAGGTGAAAAAAAGTGTAAATAAAAAAAAAACACAAGTTTTTAAAATAATTTATTAGACAGCTCCGGTAGTCTTCTCTTCTTCCGTCTTGGGGGGTCTTCTCGCCAGACTTCTCCGCTATCTTCTGCTAGCTCTTTTACTAGCGGAGGAGCCTGGCTTTCTTCTTCGTTGTCACTGCCGCCATCCGGGGGTCTTCTTCCGACTTCGGGGTCTTGTCCCGCTCTTCTTCGGTCTTATCCCGCTCTTGGGTTCTTCTGCCGGGCCTCCGCTATCTTCTTATAGCTCTTTTACTAGCGTTGGCCCAGTCTTCTGTCGCTGCCGCCTTCTCTTCTTCTTCCTCCTTGCGATGTTGACACAACGCTCTCTCTGGCCACAATGGCAGGGACGCATTGTGGGCAACTTATATAGGGACAAGGGGCGGGGTCACCGGGTGATGTCACATGGTGACATCCAGGTGTACCCACTTTGGTGAGTGTGTGTGTGTGTGTGTGTGTGTGTGTGTGTGTGTGTGTGTGTGTGTCTGTGCTACATTATTTTGCAAAATCTTCCTCAAGCTGTTTTGACTACTAAATGTTTAAATCCTTAAGAGACTGTTTGTGGGCACAGTCCTTTTAACTCCTGTTAATTTCCTCTGCAAAATGGTCAGACCTCAAAACCATATTCTGTTAGTGTCTCAAATTAACATACATGTGTTTTTTGCTTTCCTTGATCTTTTCCAAGTCCTGTTTTGTTGAGCAACACAATTTGTAGCATTTTTTTATTTTTTATGCGACTTGCTAATAATTTGTTGATCAACCTACAAACATGGCCTGTTGGGGGTACTTGAGGACACGGTTGAGAGCCACTGATTTGGAGCACTGAGCTTTTGAGGGAAACCAAGTGAGTGTTAGAACCCCTGGTTGTCTTTTTTAGGCTGGGCTTTGTGTCCCTTTTTGATTGTTTTGCAGATGCATGCTCAATCCAAGTACTGCATTTTACACTCCCCCCCACAAACAATTTTCATGCAACAGATTTCCCAGCTGTAGCTTAGCTAGGCTGATTGGCATGGCAAAACAAAAAAAGGTGTAATTTGTCTAAAAGCTACTTTCCTGGTGCCTTCATGGTAGCATATGCATGGATTGTGCATATGCTGCCATGGATAGGCACCAGGAAAAGAAAATTACAGAGAGGTAAGTATTCAATTTTCCATTTTAGTGCAGTGGTTCTTAGCCTCAGTCCTCAAGTACCCCCCGACAGGACATGTTTTGGGAATTTATCTTAGCTATCCAAAATACAGTATCTCACAAAAGTGAGTACAGCCCTCACATTTTTGTAAGTATTTTATTATATCTTTTCATGTGGCAACACTGAAGAAATGACACTTTGCTACAATGTAAATTAGTGAGTGTAAATTTGCTGTCTTCTCAAAATAGCTCAACACACAGCCATTAATGTCTAAACTGCTGGCAACAAAAGTGAGTACACCCCTAAGTGAAAATGTCCAAATTGGGCCCAATTAGCCATTTTTCCTCCCCAGTGCCATGTGACACATTAGTGTTACAAGGTCACAAGTGTGAATGGGCATCAGGTGTGTTAAATTTGGTGTTATTGCTCTCACTCTCTCATACTGGTCACTGGAAGTTCAACATGGCACCTCATGGCAAAGAATTCTGAGGATCTGAAAAAGTGTTGATCTCCAAAAAGATGGCCTAGGCTATAAGAAGATTGCCCAGACCCTGAAATTGAGCCGCAGAACAGTGGCCAAGACCATACAGTGGTTTAACAGGGCAGGTTTCACTCAGAACAGGCCTCGTCATGGTTGACCAAAGAAGTTGACTGCACGTGCTCAGCGTCATATCCAGAGGTTGTCTTGGGGAAATAGACATATGAGCGCTGCCAGCATTGCTGCAGGGGTTGAAGGGGTGTGTGTGTGTGTGGGGGGGGGGGTCAGTCTGTCAGTGCTCAGACTATTCGCTGCACAGTGCATCAAATTGCTCTGCATGGCTATTTTCCCAGAAGGAAGCCTCTTCTAAAGATGATGCACAAGAAAGCCTGCAAACAGTTTGCTGAAGACAAGCAGCCTAAGGACATGGATTACTGGAACCATGTCCTTTGGTCTGATGGGACCAAAATAAACGTATTTGGTTCAGATGGTGTCATGGGTGTGTGGCGGCAACCAGGTGAGGAGTACAAAGACAATTATGTCATGCCTCCCGTCAAGCATGGTGGTGGGAGTGTCATGGTCTGGGGCTGCATGAGTGAACCATGAATGCCAACATGTACTGTGAAATAGTAAAAAACACACAGGTCACACAGACCCTAGACCGCGCCACGGAGGCTCTGACAAGATAATGGCGTAAACCGAATAGGCACAGAGACGGTGTCGCCACCCCTAGAACTCGCAATCCCAAAAAGGAAATGCAAGTAGTAACAGAAAATATATATTTAAACGGGATCAGGCGCTACCGATATTGGCTAAAGTGGAGTATGTGCATAAAGGTGAGTACACATACAGCATTAACCACCTAGAAAACCACAGTAGTTGTTAGAGGTAGAAAACCACACTTTCCACTGGTAAGGTACAGAAAAAAAGGGAGTAAGCAGAGCAACAACATATGATATCCCCCACAACTAGTACCTATTAGTAGTATCTACTAGTGGGGGATATCAAATGTTGTTGCTCTGCTTACTCCCTTTTTTTCTGTACCTTACCAGTGGAAAGTGTGGTTTTCTACCTCTAACAACTACTGTGGTTTTCTAGGTGGTTAATGCTGTATGTGTACTCACCTTTATGCACATACTCTACTTTAGCCAATATCGGTAGCGCCTGACCCCGTTTAAATTTATATGTACTGTGAAATACTGAAGAAGAGCATGATCCCCTCCCTTCGGAGACTGGGCTGCAGGGGCAGTATTCCAACATGATAACTACCTCAAACACCTCCAAGACGACCAGTGCCTTGCTAAAGAAGCTGAGGGTAAAGGTGATGGACTGGCCAAGCATGTCTCCATTCCTATACCCTACTGAGCATCTGTGGGGAATCCTCAAATGGAAGGTGGAGGTCTCTAACATCCACCAGCTCCGTGATATCATCGTGGAGGAGTGGAAGGGGACTCCAGTGGCAACCTGTGAAGCTCTGGTGAACTCCATGCCCAAGACTGTTAAGGCAGTGCTGGAAAATAATGGTGGCCACACAAAATATTGCCACTTTGGGCCCAATTTGGACATTTTCACTTAAGGGTGTACTCACTTTTGTTACCAGCGGTTTAGACATTAATGGCTGTGTGTTGAGTTATTTTAAGGGCACAGCAAATTTACACTGCTATACACGCCGTACACTCACTACTTTACATTATACCAAAGTGTAATTTCTTCAGTGTTGTAACATGAAAAGATATAATAAAATATTTACAAAAATTTGAGGGGGGTACTCACTTTTGTGAGATACTGTACCAAGCCATTGACTCTGATTTAAAGCACCTGTGCAAGATGAAGGTAAACCTACAAACATGGCCTGTTGGGGGTACTTGAGGACACGGTTGAGAGCCACTGATTTAGAGCACTGAGCTAAAATCTAGCTCAAGACAATCCTATTCTAATTGTGGGCATTTGAGGGAAACCAAGTGAGTGTTAGAACCCCTGGTTGCCTTTTTTAGGCTGGGCTTTGTGTCCCTTTTCTGAAAATTGGCTTTACTTCCTGTCACATAGCCAAACAGAAAGTGAGGGTAAAACCCTACCAATGCCTTTCCTTGGGCACACACAGGTCAATCTAACTAGTGAACCCATTAGGTAAATTGCACTCTAGCACTTTGTTGTGTACACCCCAAATTATTAGGTATTTTGGGGTTTATTAAAGGCAAATCCACTCTGCAATACACGTGTACTCGCTGTAAATCTGAGGGGAAGCACAGGTGATTTTATCATCCAATCATGTAGATGCAAAGATGCTGTTTTTTTAATTTTCCTTGCATGTCCCCCTCGGATCTCCAGCAACTGCACTTCCAAGTGCACTTGTAGTGCAAAGTGGATTTTCCTTTAGTAAATAAACCCCAAAGTCCAAGATACCTAATAATTTGGGGTGTACACAGCAAAATGCTACAGTGCAATTTACCTAATGGGGAAACTCTGTAGATTGACCTGTGTGTCCTCAAGGAAAGACATTGGTAGGGTTTTACCCTCACTTCCTGTTTGGCTATGTGGCAGGACGTGAATAAATTTGAAATTTGAATCCCCAAAAACTGGCAAGACTTTTAATCCCTCTGCACTCTATCCCCAAGCAAAAATAAGAAAGGATTTAATTTAGTTTAACTTTGCAATGACACATTCCTAAGTTCAACTGTGATGCATGTGTAAGGATTAAGGGGTGTCAAAACAAAATGGTTGACCTTATGTCTTACTAAATACTTGTATTTTTCTGTCCTTCTCTGTAAAATAAGGATTCGTCATCTTTAGTCACGTACGCATAAGGAGAGGCCGCATCAGCCCTAAAAAGCAGTCTACGCCCAGAAGATTGTCTTATCAGCTGATAACACCCGGAGAATTGTCTTTCCTTTGCAAAAATGTTTTTTTTTTTACATTTGCTGATGTTTGCTCTTTTCTGTCTATAAAAGATGTAATAAAGAAGCCTCAGAGCCACAGTCAGTCAGAGACAGTCAGAGTTAACGACGGACTTCTGAGCAGAAATACTGAATAATACCTCTGTGTCTCTTTGCTTGGATAAGAACTCTAACTAACAATTGGGAAACGGTAACATAACCTGACAAATAGGTGACTTGTTGAGGTCACACCTAACATTTCTGGCGCCGCGAATAGGGACTCGCTGAAGAAACTACAAGAGGCGAACGAACATAAGGACGGAACGAAATGGTCGGGCACATCAAGAACCACAGACAAATCCTGCGCAGGTAAGAAAAGCTTTATTTTCTTATAAACTCTGTGCTTCTTAGATTTGTGCCCACCTGATCTGTCTGAATTGTTCTTCAGGTAAAAACCAACCTCTGTAGTAAGCGGGTCTTGAACTTAATATTTTGGCTTATGTTACCGTTGTTTCTTGTCTGTCTACTTGTCATCTGTCTGTTGTGACTGAGATAAGCTCTGTTTGTATGGTGTGAATTGAAACATATATCATCCCAATGGGTAACGGAATGCGCCCTTAACTCGTAAGAGTACTTTGGGGGTCCGACACTTAAGTTTGATATACGCTTTTTGATTCATGAGCCTAAAAACGGGTTGAAAGTATAAGTCCTGACTGCCTCAATAAAGCAAGAATAAGAAATGAATGCTGAGAGATTCCATGGTAATGGGACGGAAATAAGGTCTCCACAAAGCCCGGAGATCTAGTCATATGTGTTTGGCCACCAAAAGGGAATGCTTGTATATGTTGTAGCTGTCAGTCTGGTCATAATATTTGTCAGTTGGCTAGCATATAAGGTAATTCGATTTCAGAAATCTCATCTAGGAGAGGTTTTTAGTATTTTGGCACCCTAGGAGGAGAAGGCAACGAGACACTTAGTAAGTGATCCAAACGCCACCTAGGCAGGACTGTCAAAATGGGCCAGACACATGGTAAACCCCAGGAGGAATCTCAGAAATGTTATGCTGTTAAAGACATAATTACAATGTTGTATGGGAAGGATAAGGCACAGGGCACAAATAGGATTCTCAAGAAATTGGGGATGGATGGAGAAAATGGATTAAGTGTAGAAGGTTGGGAAGAAATAAAGAGAGACAGACAGGGAGAGATATTGCAGAACAGATGGGTATCACAAATACAATGTTTAATTAAGGTTTCCAACAGGGCTGAAGAGGAGGGATGGGAGTATTGTCAGGAAAAGGGTGGATGGGATATGAAGGTCCGACACAAAAGTCTTCCTTCTGCTCCCGGCGATAGGGTTAATACGGGAGGTACTCCACCTCCTTATAACACTACCACACCAGGTAATGAAAGACCAAAACTTTATCCTTCCTTAAGAGGATGGGTATGCCGAGTATGCGGTACCCAGAATACAGACTGGGCACAGGAATGTGTGCATTGCGGCGCTCAAAGACCAGAGCCCGTAGCTCCAGTCCATAGTCGGACTAGGGTAATACAAGTAAATAATCCAAATGCGGGTCAAGCAGGACAGCCACCTACAGTGACCCGACAAGTCGTTCTGAGGACATGGACACCTTGGTCGGCTGACACTCTTATGGCATTAATACAGAATGCTCCTGATCCCGTAGCAAAACCTGCCGCATTCTGTAGATTCGTGACACAATTACTAGACACACATGAAGCAACTTGGCAAGATGGGGAAGATTTGTGTAGACATAAAATGACACTAACAATGTTTAATCAATTTATGAATGAAATTGCTCCACATAGACCACAAGGGGATCCAGCGGCAGATCCGCCAGGAGTACATCCCCGTCATATAGACTCTAGACCCCTGTTTATTGCTCAGTTACGAGAATTTTGCCAAGGGAAACAGCAGGAAAGGGGTTCGACAGCGCCCATAAAACAGGCCCCAGGTCAGACTGTTACAGAATTTTACCTCAACATGGAAAGCATGATGGCTGACGAAGGTCTAGATTTAGCCTTACCCGTCACCATTAGGGCTTTCAATCGACAGTTTATGGAAGGACTAGTACCCCAAATAGGTGACAAACTGAAGGCATGTACTCCCGAATGGAGAGCCATACGGGACAGAGGAACATTGTTGCAGAAAGCACAAGGCATAGAGGCTGATTTAGCAGAAACTAAACCCAGAAGGACACCGGGAGTTAACACTGTTGCCCGGGTCAATGAAGGAGGGAATTCCTCCCGTAAACCTCTTACCTGTTATTACTGCAACAAGGTGGGACATATAAAAAGAGACTGTAGGAAAAGGATAAAAGACGAACAGGAAGGAAACACGGACAGAGACACGAGGGACTACAGACAGAGGCGTACCAATGATAGGGACGATCCGACCGCATGACTTGCCCCAGTCCTAGCTGAATCAGAGAACAAAATGCTCCACATGTTGATGAAGGTGGAAGGTAAACATATTCCTTGTTTGGTTGACACAGGAGCGTCACGCAGTCTGTTGTCTGATTCAGTAGTCCCTCCACACATGACGTCCCGTGACACCATACCCATAAGTGGTTATGACGGTCTTTTGTCCGATGCCCCACTGACTAAACCTTAAAAGGTAAAAATAGGGAGAATGGCAACCGCCTGACACTTGTGTATTGTTGCAATATGTAGATGACCTATTGTTATGTTGTCCGGATAACGATACTTGTTTAAAAGCCACTCTCTCATTGTTACAATTCCTGGCTGAAAAAGGGTGCAAGGTGAATAGAACTAAGTTACAGGTATGTCAGAAAAAGGTTGTCTTTTTGGGCCACTGTATATCCCAGGGTACTCGACACCTCACTGAAGACCGAGTCCAGGCCATAAGACAAATGAATATCCCACGCAACTTTAAGCAACTTCGTATGTTTCTGGGAATGGTGTCATATTGTAGACAATGGATACCACATGCCAGTTCTCTGATGCAGCCATTATATGATTGCTTGAAAATAGTACCCTATGTACTCACAGAAGCAGGTCATGAATCTTTTAGCACCTTAAAAAGGTTACTAATTTCGGCACCTGCGATCGGGATCCCTGACTATACCAAAACATTTCATTTGTACATTGCTGAAATCACGGGACACGCAACAGGGGTGTTGACACAACAACACATCAAACAAAGGCCGGTAGCATACTTCTCGGCGGCTCTCGATCCTGTCTCTAGAGGATCACCGTCCTGTGTACGAGCAGTTGCAGCAGTGTCAATTATCATTGACAAATCCTCAGAAATTGTCTTAGACAATCCTGTAGTGGTACATACCACACATGACATACACGCCATCTTATCACAGGTCCAACCAAAACACATATCAATGGCAAGGCAGCTGCGTCTACAATGCACTTTGCTCCTACCCCCCAATGTTACCTTTCAGCGATGCACTTCTTTTAACTTAGCACAACTTTTACCATTACAGACAGATTTGACAGGGGGGAGTAATGATGATAATGGTGTAGACACAGCACAAGATACTCAGGATTCTGACACACTTTCGTTTCAGGACATAACATCTGATGAACACGATTGTTTCCAACTTATGGAACAAGAAACCACGGGGGTTCCCACATGTCACAGACATACCCATTACAAATGCAGAACACACACTGTACATAGATGGTAGTAGATTTGCCGATGACAAAGGTAAATATCACACAGGTTATGCTGTGGTAACGGACACACAGGTAATTGAGGCAAAGTCACTACCAGTACACATGTCGGCACAAGAAGCGGAACTAACCGCTCTAGAGAAAGCCCTAGAACACTTGGAGGGACAAGAAGGGAACATTTACACTGATTCCGCATACGCCTACGGTGTGGCACATGATTATGGCCACATATGGAAAGCTAGAGGTTACCTTACAGCAGCAGGCACACCTGTTAAACATGGTGAAGGAATCAAAAGAGTCCTGAACAATCTTCAAAAGGTTATAAGAGTAGCCATCATGAAGATAGCGGCACACACGAGCGCAAAAACAACTGAGGCAAAAGGAAACGCATTTGCAGATTTAACTGCAAAGAAGGCAGCTCTAGGGGAAGTAAGCCCTGAGACCTTAGCCACGGTACAGGTGAGTATGCCCGAAACCACATGGCAGCAGCTAATGGAACTACAGGAACAAGCAGGGGCTATTGAGAAGGACCGTTGGGTTAAGGAGGGAGCTGCACCAGGCCTTGACAATGTATGGAGAGAAGGAGACAAAATATGTCTACCCGCTTCTCTATACCCAGCAATGGCAGCGGCTGTTCACTTACCCACTCATGTCAGCTCCAATTCTATGTATAGGATTGTAAGCCAAGGATGGCTAGCCCCTGGATTCAGTAGTACTGCAAGGAACTACTGTGCTGCATGCCAAATCTGTCTGATTAATAACCCAGGACAGAGAGTGAAAACCCCACGTAAACATCAGGTCCGGGCCCAATATCCTTTTCAGAGACTGCAGATTGACTACATACAAATGCCTAAGAGCGGCCCCTTTGAATTTGTTCTCGTGTGCATCTGCCTATTTTCAGGCTGGCCCGAAAGTTATCTTGTGAAATCAGCTACGGCAAAAGCCACCGCCAAGAAACTGATTACTGAGCTGATACCTAGGTTTGGTCTCCCAGAAACAATAGAATCAGATAGGGGGACACATTTCACGGGAGAAATAATGCAAAATGTGATGGCAATGTTAGGGGTTCAACAAAGTTTTCATACTCCTTACCACCCACAGAGTTCAGGATCAGTAGAAAGAGTAAATGGTACAATCAAGCTGAAAATACAAAAAGCTATGCAAGAGTTAAATAAACCATGGCCTGAGTGCCTACCCTTAGCTTTGTTCTCTATTAGGTACACCCCAACAGGAAAAACAGGGTTATCCCCATATGAAATACTGTTTGGAAGTGCACCTAGATTAGGTTTATATTTTCCTCAAAGTATGCAATTACAATGTGATAGGTTAACTACGTATGTAATACAGTTGCAACAGCGTCTGACTAAAATCCACAAGAGTGTGTATTCTTCTCTTCCAGACCCTAATTCTGTCACAGGTACACACGATCTACAACCAGGAGACTATGTGTATGTAAAGAAACATACCAGAAAGACACTGGAACCAAGGTTTGAAGGTCCTTTCCAGGTGCTATTGATTACAGCAACCTCAGTGAAATTGGAAGGGAAACCTACCTGGATCCACGCTTCTCATTGTAAAAAGGAGCCAGTTGGCAAATGACAACATGTATCTTTTTATTGTTTCAGTAATCCTGGCTAATAGTTTGGTTACCTCACAGAATAAAATACACAAGGATGAAGGATTTTCTAAAAAAATGTTATTACTGAAGTTTAAATATGCTTATGCCCAGAAGTCAGGATATGAGAAATGTTGGATTTGTAGCAAATTACACCCCAGCACAGCAAGTATACCACTGATGGCAGTTCCTATAAACTATACTGATCTTGCTAACAGTAGCATTAACAATTAGAATTACATGAATTAGCAATTGAAAGTATGAGTGCAGCACTGACAGGACTCTGTGAAACTACTGAGGACTATGAGTGCTGTACTTGGATACATAACACCAGCATTGAGGTACCTGATTATTATGACATCATTGCACAACACCGTACGGAAGTAAAGAATTTACAAGAGAAGGCCCGAAATATTGGTCGCGACTGGGATCCGTTTGGTGGAACTTTTAGTTTCTCAGGGTTATTCTCTTGGGTTAAGAAGGCAGCAATGACGATTATAGTGGTGCTCTTATTCGTATTTTTCTTTTATGCATGCTTTAAGTTGTTTATGTGCTTTTGCAAGAAAGCCAAGGTAAATGATGCGGAAAAGATGGAACTTTTGTGAAGATAGGTAGATTTAGATTCTTGACATCACCCATCTGTCAGAAAAGCCACTCTTCCTGAATTTTAGATGTTGGTACTGTCCAGGGGGATGGGTGTATACCCCTCTGACAACTCGCGGTCAGGGAGAGTACTCTGGATATAGGCTGACTAGAACTTGTTCAGGTGGACCCAGGGCAAGAGGGAGGGGTGATGTCAAAGGGGGAAATGTAAGGATTAAGGGGTGTCAAAACAAAATGGTTGACCTTATGTCTTACTAAATACTTGTATTTTTCTGTCCTTCTCTGTAAAATAAGGATTCGTCATCTTTAGTCACGTACGCATAAGGAGAGGCCGCATCAGCCCTAAAAAGCAGTCTACGCCCAGAAGATTGTCTTATCAGCTGATAACACCCGGAGAATTGTCTTTCCTTTGCAAAAATGTTGTTTTTTTTACATTTGCTGATGTTTGCTCTTTTCTGTCTATAAAAGATGTAATAAAGAAGCCTCAGAGCCACAGTCAGTCAGAGACAGTCAGAGTTAACGACGGACTTCTGAGCAGAAATACTGAATAATACCTCTGTGTCTCTTTGCTTGGATAAGAACTCTAACTAACAATTGGGAAACGGTAACATAACCTGACAAATAGGTGACTTGTTGAGGTCACACCTAACACATGTCAATGGCCCATTTAGACCTTGTTTAATAGAAAACACCAGTTGTCTTTCACTAGAACCATTTGTTAGTCCAGTCCTGGAAATCTGCATATGCTTTACTATTAATTTCCATAAAAATTGGGTTCCTGCAGCTATGTGCGCCAAATGCATCTAGATGCATGACCGCTGTGTATGTGAGATGCACAACTACTGTGTGTGCGGAGGTATGTTCCCGTGTTGCATATCTGGTACCCGGAAGCGGTGGCCAGTACACAAGAATGACATCACGCTCCTCCGGGAAGTTGTTTGCACTGCTGCTAGTTTCTTCCCACCACCATGCCCCACAGTTCTCTGAGGAAGAGATGATCCTTATTTGCAAATTAAGATAATTTTTTATTTATTTTTACATGGGGTGGTATTTGGGTGGGTCATGTGTATATGTCTAAATGATTTGGCCTCAAAACACACACCTACTTCCAGTGTACAGATTCGCTTCCAGGCCAATGTATATTGTTCCTGATTCTGTGTGTGTGTGTGTGTGTGTGTGTATATATAGATATATCTACATATATAGATGTAGGTTCTTGTGTCCACCAGCAGAGAGAAGTTGGGAAGATGCCACACTCCCAATTCTGGAGGCATAATAATAGTCTAGCACAGGGGACTTCAAACTACGGCTCTCCAGTTGTTCAGGAACTACAATTCCCATCATGCCTAGTCATGTCTGTTAATTTCAGAGCTTTACAATGCCTCATGGGAAGTGTAGTTCTGCAACAGCTGGAGAGCCATACTTTGAAGATTCCTGATCACTCTAGCATGTCTTGAAAAAAGGTGTTTTTTCACGTGCCTTGTATAATGCCCAATATAACTATAATGCCCAATACAAGTTTGGCACTTAAGATGGTCATGCACTATGCAATCTAATTGGCCAAACTCTGTACAACTCGATATATAGGAAAAATAGTTAATAGGAATAATAGGAAGACGAACTTGAATAATTAATTTAAAATATAGGAAATATAGGAAATCAAACAGGCTCTTGCACTAAATCTATTTTATTTAAGATCTAACTGATTGCAGTGTATGGTCACCTTTAATCACTTGACCACTGGGCACTTAAACCCCCTTCTTAACCAGACCAATTTTCAGCTTTCAGTGCTCTCACATTTCAAATGACAATTACTCAGTCAGGCAACACGCTACCCATATGAATTTTTTGTCCCTTTTTCACACAAATAGAGATTATTTTTGGTGGTATTTGATCATCACTGAGTTTTTTATTTTTTTCCGCTATGATATGAAAAAAGACCACAAAATTTGTAAAAAAAAAACATTTTTCTTTGTTTCGGTTATAAAATTTGGCAAATTAGTAAGTTTCTTCATAAATTTTGGCCAAAATGTATACTGCCTGTATAATGTATAATGCATCTTTGGTAAAGATAACCCAAATCAGTGTATATTATTTGGTCTGTGTGAAAGTTATAGAGTCTACAAGTTATGGTGAAAATCACTGAAAATTGATCTCACCTGATCACACCTGATGTACTGACGGCCTATCTCATTCCTTGAGACACTAACAAGCCAGGAAAGTACAAATAACTCCCAAATTAGCACTTTTTGGAAAGTAGACATTCCAAGGTATTTATTAAGAAGCATTGTGAGTTTTTTGAAATTGTAATTTTTTTCCCCCACAATTCTTTGCAACATGAAGATTTTTTTTTCTTCTCCACAGAATTTTCATATTAACAGGTTATTTCTCTCACACAGCATATGCATACCACAAATTATACCCCAAAACACAATTTACTACTCCTCCTGAGTATGGCGATACCACGCGTGTGAGACTTTTACACAGCATGGCCACATACAGAGGACCAACATGCAGGGAGCAAAGTCAGGCGTTCTAGGGACGAAAATGACACATTTCATTGTTTGACTACATCTAATGCTGCGTACACACGACCGGACTTTCCCGCAGACTAGGTCCGAAGGGATTAGTCCATCGGACAATTTGATCATGTGTGGGCTAGTCCGCTGGTTTTTCAAAAAAAAAAAAAAAATCCGATGGACCTAGAAATAGAAAATGTTTCAAATCTATCCGACAGACTAAAATCTGGAAAACCGTTCGTCTGTATGCTGGTCCGACTGACCAAATACAACACAAAGGAAGCTATTGGCTACTGGCTATTAAACTTCCTTGTTTAGTCCCGTTTATGCCATCACGTTCAACACGAGCTGACTTTCGAATGGACTTAGTCCATTCATGTTTGGCAAGTCCGTTAGTTAGGAAAGTCCATTGGAACTCCGCCAAAAGTCCTTCGGGAAGACCGTCGGACCTAGTTTTTCTGAAAGTCTGGTCGTGTGTACGCGGTATTACACTTTTGAAGGCCCTGTAGCAGCAGGACAATGTAAAAACGTCCACACAATTACCCCATTTTGGAAAGTAAACACCCCAACGTATAATATATAAGGCATAATGAGTCTTTTGAATGTGTAATTTTTTTTTGTAACTTTTTTCCACAAGTTTTTGAAAAACATGGAAAGAAAATGAAAACGCTTTTTTTTAACAGAAAGTTGTCCATTTATAAGATATTTCTAACACATAGCATGTACATAGGAAAGATGACACCCCAAAATATATTCTGCTACTCCTCCTGAGTATGGTGATACCACATGTGGGAGACTTTTCCACAGCCTGGACACATACAGAGGCCCAGCATGCAGAGGACACCATCAGGGACATACATTTCAAATCTAATTTGACTACCTATTACACTTTTGTGAGACACTGATGGGCACTGTAGTGGCAAGGATGCAGCATGGATGAAAACTGATGTGGCATGGCTGTGGCATGGATGAGCATGAATGAGCCATGGATGAGCATGGATCGAGCATGGATAAACATGGATGAGCATGGATGGAGCATAGATGAGCAAGGGATGGATGGAACACAGATGAGCACAAATGGATGGAGCACAGATGAGCCAGGGATGAATGGAGCACGGATGAGCCAGGGATGGGGGGAGCATGGATGAGCCAGGGATTGGGCAAGGATGAGCACGGATGAGCCAGGGATGGATGGAGCATGGATGAGCCAGGGATTGAGCATGGATGAGCCAGGGATGGATGGAGCATGGATGAGCCAGGGACTGAGCATGGATGAGCACGGATGGAGCACGGATGAGCCAGGGATGGATGAAGCACAGATGAGCCAGGGATGGATGGAGAATGGATGAGCACGGATGGATGGAGCATGGATGAGCCAGGGATGGATAGAGCACAGATGAGCCAGGGATGAATGGAGCACAGATGAGCCAGGGATGGATAGAGCACAGATGAGCCAGGGATGGATGGAGCACAGATGAGCCAGGGATGGATAGAGCATGGATGAGCCAGGGATGGATGGAGCACAGATGAGCCAGGGATGGATAGAGCATGGATGAGCCAGGGATGGGTGGAGCATGGATGGGCACATATTTAGCATGCATGAGCACAGGTGGAGCATGGATGGGCACATATGTAGCATGCATGGGCACAGGTGGAGCATGGATGGGCACATATGTAACATGCATGGGCACAGGTGGAGCATGGATGGGCACACATGTAGCATGCATGGGCACAGGTGGAGCATGGATGGCCACATATGAGGCTTGTATGGGCACATATGAGCATATATGAAGCAAGGATGGGCACAGGTCAGCACTGTGGGCACTCTTGAGACAGCCCATAGTGCTGCTGCACCCGCCTCCCTCCTCTCCTCGCACACTGTACCGATCAGTGCAAGGAGAGGGGAGGAGCTGCACCGGACAAGCTCTGGTTTGTTGACAAATGATCACTCCATCATTGGACGGAGCGATCACGTGGTAAAGGGCCGCTGTCATTGGCCCTTTACCCCGTTACGTGACGCGCTGGGTCCGGAGGACCCGATGGTCATGGATCTTCCCGAGTGCGCCCCCGATTCTGTGAGGACGTCCATGAACGCCATCTTTCGGCTATGGCCTGGTCGGCATGTGGTTAAAGATCAAGATCTAAAAATATTAATTTATTGGGTTTAGAAACACTTCTCTGTTCTTTGTAATATATTCAAAGATTTGGGTAAAAAAAAATTAAAATTACATTTAAAAGATATAAAAGAAGTAATAGGTATGAGATTAGCATCAAAAGGGTTAACTGAGTACACCTACTAATTGGCTAACAAGAAACATCCAATGAGATGAAATTAACCAATTGTATTGGGCGTGCGCTATTATCAATGAGAAAACTGTAGTTATCCTAGCAGCAGTTGCAGTTTATATATGCGGGTATTTATTATAGTTATTTGCGCTTCAATGTGCGCCGGTTCGCACATTCAATTCATGACTTTTCCAGAGCACCAATTAATGTATGAACTGGTGCAGTGCCTTTTTCCTTAGTAAATCACCCCCACAGTGTCAGTTATGTGCTCAGTACAATTTCACCCAGCTCTATACTTTAGAATACCATGTTTTGCCCTATTAGGTACAAGCTCTGTAGTATGGGATGAAACAGGTTTTTTTTTTTCAGGGTGGTGTGTAAATACAAGTTATAATTATGATGTGAAAAACAGGTTAATCAGCGATCGTTCTACACTACATATTTTACATTCATTATCAACCTACTCGCTCAGCAACAGACTGTTTATTGTTTCATGTCTGCTGCAAGTGTGTGTGTAATAGCTGTTTTGACTGCATCTCCTTATGCTCCTTCTCTTAAGAGTGGAATGATACAGATAAAAATTAAGATGTTAGATTTAAAAATCATTTTTTAAACATTTTGGAGACAGCTACTTATTAAGGGTCTCAAGATTTTTCTGGCAGACACTACTACTGGTAACATTTGTATGTATGCTGTATATTGTTTAATGTGCTCGCTACTGTTCACTGTTCATTAACCACTTTGGTCCCCAGGCCATTTTTTCTCCAAAGCCCCTTGAGTCCCATTTTATTTTTGGCAATGTCTCAGTTCCACACAATATGTTTTTTAGCATTTGCAGTCTACCCTAACATATTATACATCAATTTTGTGGAACAGAACGGGCTTTAAATTGATAGCAAATTTTGATACATATACTGTCTTTTTATAGCTTTGTTTTTTCATTGGCAATAAATAAAATTAAGAGGACATGTTTTTTGAAGCGCATGATTAGAGTCCGATCCCACCCAGTTGTGTGATGATAGCGAATACATTTTCGCTATTTTTTTTCTTCATCCTGCCAATCAGGACAATCAAAACATCAGGCGATCCTATTGGACGCCTGACATAGACCCAGGGAGGAAGCCACTGGAGCCAGAGAGGAAGCTGCCACCATGGAGCTGCTGCCCTGACCCTGCACCCGCTAGCCTGGAGCCGCTGCCCGCACCTTGCCGCGCTGGATGACACCCCCCATCTATCTGGATCTCTCTATTCAGATAAGTGCCAGACCAACCGGATGACGTGCGTGTGGGGGTTGTTAATGCAGAGCCGCCGGAGGGGTGGATGTTTTTTCCGCCCCCCGAACAAAAACCCACCAGCCGCCACTGTTAGTGCCACTGGTAAGATAGTGGAATGGTAAAACTCAAAGTGAATGTATGTGTTTTACTTTAGGAGAGCTTTACTGCCCTTTCGATGCTACATTGTGACTCACACGGCAGAAAAAAAAATTGGGTAAATTGCCAGCATAATATTAAGATAAAATTAGGTTGTGGAACAAGTAAACAAATTTTAATGATACTGGGTTCACATACGCCATACATATCATCTGACATCATTGTTGCAACCTAGGGATACATTTTTTTTTTTTGGGAGGCAGAATTTTTTTTCATTAATAAAATGATATATTGTATTTATATATATATATCCACTGTATCTATATATCTACTGTGTTTATATATGTGTGTGTGTGTGTGTGTGTGTGTGCAAAAGTTTTAGGCGGGTGTGAAAAAATGCTGTAAATTAAGAATGCTTTCATAAATAGAAGTGTTAATATATATTTGTATATATATATATATATATGTATATTTTTATCAATTAACAAAATGGAACATAAATGAGCAGAGGAGAAATCCAAATTAAATCAATATTTGGTGTGACCACCCTTTGCCTTCAAAACAGCATCAATTTCTCTAGGTTTACTGGCACACAATTTTTGAAGGAACTCTGCAGGTAGGTTTTTCCAAACATTGTGGATAACTAGCCAAAAATCTTCTGTAGATATAGACTGCCTCAAATCCTGCTGTCTGTTCATGTAATTCCAGAGTGAGTCGATGTTGAGATCAGGGCTCTGTGGGGCCAAACCATCACTTCCAGGCCTCCTTGTTCTTCTTTACGCTAGATACAGTAGTTCTTAAAGTGGTTGTAAACCCTTATAACCAACTTTGACCTACAGGTAAGCATAGATTAAGCCTAGACATCTTCTGTTGTCAAAGGTAGGTAAGCACGATGTGTCTTTCATCAGCTGTATTAAAGTGTTACTAAACCCAGGACCCTGCATTAAATATATCTGGTCTCCTACGGTACACAGAACATGGAAATGCAATTATTTTAGTAAATAGGATTGCTAAATACCTTTGTGACTTCTATCAGTGTCCAGTCAAGTACTGGTTAAAGCTTGTAGGGCGAGTTTTTTTTCATTCTTCGCTGACTATCCTATGAGGCTGCATGACCCCTGACTTTCTGTCTGGACAGTGCTGATTGGCCCTGTGCTGATCATATGCACCCTCACAAGAAAACAAAAACTCTCTAGCAATACACACCAGAGTGCCTCCTAGGGCTCTGTTCTATAAGCAGATGCCTTGGGGACAGTAAAAGAAGGGGAAGATTCAGAGAAGGCAGGATGAAACCGACTTTTCACACAATGCAGAGGATTAACTCCTTAGGTTTAGTAAAACTAAGTTTCCTTAGCCGACCACTGCATCTTTGTTTCTCAGCACTGCTCGTTTATTTGTGCTTCTTCCAAAGAGCTTAAACAGCATATATTGAAATCCCAGTCTGCTTTAAAATCTTTGCCTAGGAAAGACCTTGCTGATGCAGTAAATTACCTTGTGCCTTGTTGTTGCGCTCTGTCTTGCCATGGTGTATGACCTGTGACATGAAACGGTCTTCCAAAACCACTCACCTTAGTAGCAGAGTGTGGCTACATATGACATTGAGGACTTTGATGATCAACAAGTATTAAGGTAAGAAAAACTTCCAATACCAGTCCCCCCCACCGGGGCCGCTGATAGAAATCATGGGGCCCCGTACAGCCGATCTGATGGGGCCTCCTTCAGCTCCACCCTGGTCCTGCCCCTGGCCCCTCCTTCAGCCCCACCCAGGACCTGCCCCAGATGGTCAGAGACTGCAGACATAGTACAGCAGGAGATGATCAGAGACTGCAGATATAATACAGGAGATGATCAGAGACTGCAGACATACCACAGGAGATGGTCAGAGACTGCAAACATACCACAGGAGACGATCATAGACTGCAGACATAGCACAGGAGATGGTCAGAGACTGCAGACATAGTACAGGAGATGGTCAGAGACTGCAGACATAGCACAGGAGATGGTCAGAGAATGCAGACATAGTACAACAGATGATCACAGACTGCAGACATAGTACAGGAGATGGTCAGAGACTGCAGACATGGTACAGGAGATAGGTCAGAGACTGCAGACATAGTACAGGAGATGGTTAGAGACTGCAGACATAGTACAGGAGATGGTTAGAGCCTGCAGACATACTACAGGAGATGATCAGAGGCTGCAGACATACTACAGGAGACAGTCAGGGACTGCAGACATAGTACAGGAGATGGTCAGAGACTGCAGACATACAGTGGTGTGAAAAAGTGTTTGCCCCCTTCCTCATTTCCTGTTCCTTTGCATGTTTGTCACACTTAAGTGTTTCGGAACATCAAACCAATTTAAACAATAGTCAAGGACAACACAAGTAAACACAAAATGCAATTTGTAAATGAAGGTGTTTATTATTAAAGGTGAAAAAAAATCCAAACCATCATGGCCCTGTGTGAAAAAGTGATTGCCCCCTAAACCTAATAACTGGTTGGGCCACCCTTAGCAGCAACAACTGCAACCAAGCGTTTGCGATAACGTGCAATGAGGCTTTTACAGCGTCCTGGAGGAATTTTGGCCCACTCATCTTTGCAGAATTGTCCTAATTCAGTTACATTAGAGGGTTTTCGAGCATGAACGGCCTTTTTAAGGTCATACCACAACATCTCAATAGGATTCAGGTCAGGACTTTGGCTAGGCCACTCCAAAGTCTTCATTTTGTTTTTCTTCAGCCATTCGGTGGTGGACTTGCTGGTGTGTTTAGGATCATTGTCCTGCTGCAGAACCCAAGTTCGTTTCAGCTTGAGTACACGAACAGATGGTCGGACATTCTCCTTCAGGATCTCTTGGTAGACAGCAGAATTCATAGTTCCTTTTATCACGGCAAGTCTTCCAGGTCCTGAAGCCGCAAAACAGCCCCAGACCATCACACTACCACCACCATATTTTACTGTTGGTATAATGTTCTTTTTATGAAATGCAGTGTTCCTTCTACGCCAGATATACTTGGACACACACCTTCCAAAGAGTTCCACTTTTGTCTCATCGGTCCACAGAATATTGTCCCAAAAGTCTTGGGGATCATCAAGATGTGTTGTGGAGAAATTGAGACGAGCTTTGATGTTCTTTTTGCTCAGCAGTGGTTTTCTCCTTGGAACTCTGCCATGCAGGCCATTTTTGCCCAGTCTTTTCCTGATGGTGGAGGCATGAACGCTGACCTTAACTGAGGCAAGTGAGGCCTGCAGTTCCTTGGACGTTGTTGTGGGGTCTTTTGTGACCTCTTGGATGAGTCGTCGCTGCGCTCTTGGGGTAATTTTGGGCGGCCGGCCACTCCTGGGAAGGTTTACCACTGTTCCATGTCTTCGCCATTTGTGGATAATGGCTCTCACTGTGGTTCGCTGGATTCCCAAAGCTTTGGAAATGGCTTTATAACCCTTTCCAGACTGATAGATCTCAATTACTTTCTTTCTCAATTGTTCCTGAATTTCTTTGGGTCTCGGCATGATGTGTAGCTTTTAAGGATCTTCTGGTGGACCTTACTGTGTCAAGCAGCTCCTATTTAAGTGATGCCTTGATTGTGAACAGGTGTGGCAATAATCAGGCCTGGGTGTGGCTATAGAAATTGAACTCAGGTGTGGACAACCACAGTTATAGTATGTTTTAACAAGGGGGGCAATCACTTTTTCACACAGAGCCATGATGGTTTGGATTTTTTTTCACCTTTAATAATAAACACCTTCATTTACAAATTGCATTTTGTGTTTACTTGTGTTGTCCTTGACTATTGTTTAAATTGGTTTGATGTTCCGAAACACTTAAGTGTGACAAACATGCAAAGGAACAGGAAATGAGGAAGGGGGCAAACACTTTTTCACACCACTGTAGTATAGGAGATTGTTAGAGACTGCAGACATAGTACAGGAGATGGTCAGAGACTGCTGACATAGTACAGGAGATGATCATAGACTGCAGACATAGTACAGGAGATAATCAGAGACTGCAGACATAGTACAGGAGATGATCAGACACTGCAGACATAGTACAGGAGATGATCAGAGACTGCAGACATAGTACAGGAGATGGTCAGAGACTGCAGACATAGTACAGGAGATTGTTAGAGACTGCAGACATAGTACAGGAGATGGTCAGAGGGGTTAAACCCCTGCTCTGAGTTATGTGCTTTAGCCCACTGGTTTATAATGGGTTTTGCTTGGTGCCTGGCTAAGCATGAGGAAAACACTGGCTGCAGCTGCTCTCGGTAGCTGTTGCCCTGTAGTGCTAAACTGGTTAACATCTAAATCAGCAAGAGGAGGGAGCTGCTTAGCAGGAACAGGTCAATAGATTGAGTCAGGCAGTACTGCACAATGGAAACTGTAGTCCAAAGGAGAGAGACTACTACTTTAAGCTACTGTAATCAAGAACTTTTGAACTGAATTTCCCAGAGTGAAATTGCCAGGAGGATGGAAAAGAGCTGCATTTTCTCAGGCTGTACAGGATGCAGCTTCCTCTTGCCTTGAGGGAGACCAGCTGAAGGGTTAAGGCTGGTACACATGGGCTGGATATTGGCCGGCTATCGACTGGTTCAACAGAAAATCGGCCGACATTCAGTGAGTACAGTAGCCTGTCCAGCTTCAACAAACAAGCATGTTGGAAAACCAGCAGTCAACCCGCATCAGATCACTGCTCACAGACAATGACTGTGAGTGCTGACCAGTGTGTTCTGGCAGGAGAGGGGCAGTCCCCCTTAAGAACACAATAGATCAGCAAGGAGACCACTGTATTAACGTTGCATAGTTAGTACAGCAAGCTCCTTAGTTTTGTTTCGTTTAGCCCAATGGGTTTATCGAAAAAAAAACTACTTGTGTGTACCAGGCTTTAGGACTAAAGATTGTTCTTTTACAGCTGCTACAGAGAGACCATCACCTATTGCTTATGCTAAAAGGTACCTCTCAGAGGAAATTGCACCATAACCTAGCTATTCTCCTACAATGCAAAATACTGAAGTGGTAGCTACGGCGCTCTCATACTATTAATTGCACACATATGACATATGGAAACCAATAAAATAAGTGGCTAAGCAGTTTTCTAAAGTGTGAGTGCCACCCAAAATGCTAAATTATTGCTTTACAAATTGCATGTGAAATAATCAACATAAGGAATACAATAATAAAAATCTAAAAATATATACTCGCTAAAAAATTGCAATATTGGAAAATCATATATGCATTCTGAAATCCACACCATTGTGCTATAAAAAGTGCTGTGTGCTTATTTAGTGCAAAAACGTGCTAATAAAGTTTCTATATGATCCTAATGCATTAAAATCCATTAAAGAACCATCCAAGGGTGTGAAATCGCAAAAGAACAAAAAACATAAAAAACACAAAAAACACAGAAAAAACACAAAAAAAGTTCAAAAAAATCCAAGAAAAGTCCAAAAGAAATAACATCAGAAGATTCCTCAATAATCCAATCAAAGTGACATTGTGCTCAGTGTTTAGTGTATCCTGAATTGCAGCCAGTGCGTTTTCCGTGCATAGGACAAACTTCTGCACTCACCAGCTCCCCTGCCCCTGCATGGGTTAAATCGCCTCCACAGTGTGAGCCCCTGTGTCGCTGTATGGAGCTGGTCCGGTTACCATTCAGTTACTTCTCATTTCCTCATTGTAAATAAAAATAAAATATCCATAGTGTAATCTGTAAAATTTATATTTTATTTTTATTTACAATGAGGAAATAAGAAGTAACTGAATGGTAACCGGACCAGCGCCATACAGGGACACAGGGGCTCACACTGTGGAGGCGATTTAACCCCTGCAGGGGCAAGGGAGCTGGTGAGTGCAGAAGTTTGTCCTATGCACGGAAAATGCACCGGTTGCAATTCAGGATACACTAAACACTGAGCACAATGTCACTTGATTGGATTATTGAGGAATCTTCTGATGTTATTTCTTTTGGACCTTTCTTGGATTTTTTTGTGTGTTTTTTGTGTGTTTTATGGTTTTTGTTCTTGCGATTTCACACCCTTGGATGGTTCTTTAATGGATTTTAATGCATTAGGATCATATAGAAACTTTATTAGCACGTTTTTGCACTAAATAAGCACACACCACTTTTTGGTGTGGATTTCAGAATGCATATATGATTTTCCAATATTGCAATTTTTTAGCGAGTATATATTTTTAGATTTTTATTATTGTATTTCTTATGTTGATTATTTCACATGCAATTTGTAAAGCAATAATTTAGCATTTTGGGTGGCACTCACACTTTAGAAAACTACTTAGCCACTTATTTTATTGGTTTCCATATGTCATATGTGTGCAATTAATAGTAGGAGAGCGCCGTAGCTACCACTTCAGTATTTTGCATTTTCCTCCAACCTGTCAGGCTGGTTATATCTGGTAGTGGCAGCCTCCTTTTTTCCATATTTTTATACATCTTTATACATTTTCTATACATTTTCCATATATTTCTTCATATATCTATACATAGGTTCTGTCGGTCCATTTAAACTCTCAGTATTTCTCGTCCCCATAGCGCACCTTACCCCCCCCTTTTTTTCATTCTCCTACAATGCACTCTAGAATAGTTATAGTATTATTATTCACATTGCAGTTAATGGTTATATGCTCTGCTTATTGCTGATTTGTGAATTAAACCCAGTCCAGAACTCTATTTTGTTACTTTGGAAGAGTGATTATACTGTCTAGTGGGCTGTGTCTGAACCTACCTTCACCATAATCATTTATGCTCAAACCACCATATTTATTCTAACCTATACCAATACATTAAGTTAATTTACCACTAAACAGTCTTGTGACTATTTCCTGGTGCTAATTCACAGTTGAGTTTAAGGTAACTATACTCATGTTCTTATAATGCAGCGTACACACGATTGGAATTCCGGCCAGAAAAAGACCGATGAGAGCTTTTCATTGGAAAATGAGACCGTGTGTATGCTCCATCGGAATTTAGCTGTCTGAATTTCCACCAGCCAAAAACTGATAGCATGTTCTCAATTTTCCAGACGGAAAAACTTTCTATCGGTAATTCCGAACGTGTGTATGCAATTCCGACATGCCAAAAATCACGCATGCTCAGATTCAACTACGAGACAGAAGCTATTGGCTACTGGCTATTGAACTTCCTTTTTCTAGTCACGTTGTACGCGTTGTACATCACTGCGTTATAAATGATCAGAATTTGATGTGACCGTGTGTAGGCAAGACAGCTTGAACCGAATTCCGTCGGGAAAACCATCAGAGCTTTTTCCAACGAGAATTCCGATCATGTGTACGCGGCATTAGTGCTTGCAGTAATTTCCATTCAACCAGGTGGATCAGTGGGACTAAGGTTGTTCTTGGAGGCCAATTTTTGCATCATCTGTAGCCTAGCTAAAAATCATTCATGCAGCTTTGTAGCCTATTTCTTGGATTATCATCCTAGGAGTTAATATGTGTAAGCAACAACAAAATCTTTTTATTAAATGGCTGAAAAGAGTTAAAAAATAAACATTACACTGTAATAATGGATAATGAGGGAGAAGTCATTTTCTACAGAAAGTAAAAGTCACTGCTGTCACCAAGCTGATGACGCATGAAAGAAGTCACAGAGACCAACATGCAACATTAGCATCCACAGAGATCTGACTCACTGTGAAGATATTGCCAATAGCTTTCTTGTATTAGATTGGAACTGTATGAATCAGAGTGGTTCTTAGTGACCCACTGCCTGCAGTTTAATGCAAATAATCATTTTAGAGCAATCTGCACAAAGTTGGAAGTATGCATATGAAATAGAAAAACTGCATGTGAAATGTATTAGTAATTGGCTCAACTGTGTGGATGACTGGTCAGAGGCAGGGATATTTTACAAGATATTCTGGATACAGCCTTGTCACAGTAATTCACGTCACAATCAGAAGTCACAGGCAGATACAAACAGGCTGAAGGGAAGCTTCTGTCAAATGGCTTTGTGTTTTAGCTCATCAAATCGGCACAATCATTTATTTTGATATATTTCTTCAGCCAAGAAGAAATAAAGATCATACAAAACACTTCTTACATTTATTATTCAAAGATCGTTCTTTAATGTTGATTTTATTTAAATTATACAGTATATAATACTATATATATATATATATATATATATATATATATATATATATATATATATATATATATATATATATATACACTGTATATTTCACACAGTGTGTAGAATACTACTAAGCTTGGATCTGTACCAGACAGATACAAGCCCTACACATCAAAGCAAGAACTCCACTCCTATAGTTTCCTATCATTAAAGCCCAATTCCAGTCAAAACTTTTTATTTAGATCATGGTAGACTTGAAGCTTCTGTTAGATTTCTTTGCCATCTGTGTATGTATTGGAGAGCTCTATCCTAACTTCCTGTTAGTACAGGAAGTAGCGGGAAATCTCTATAATGAGCGCTGTGGCAGCACGCAGGTAAAATAACCTGGTTGTATTCAGGATGGGAAATATGTGTGTCCTAGATTCAGGCTTTATGCAGACTTTTACAATTAGAGAGGAAGAGTTAATGAGCCCAGCTGTAGTAAGTGGGCTCATTAAGACCTCTACAAAAAACCCCAGCATGCATAGGGAGATGCTCCATCCTGGAACCAGTTTTGTGTGTATAGACTGGGGAGTCTGAGATCTGTTCTGTGCGGTGAGTTAACGCCAGTGTGGCAAACCCCTACAATAGAGAAAGGGACTGGGGCAGCACAAGGCTGCACGCAGTTGTTAGGGAGTCTACGTGTGTAGTTAGAGGTCAAGCTGACCAGGATTTATTTTCTTGTTTTATTTTGTTTGGCTGTTATATGTATCACTGCATGTAGCCTAAATAAACCGGATCTTTTGTTTTTTGCACCTACACCGCTGTCTGCTGTGCCTGACTTTGTGTTGTGAACCCATCCAGGGGGTCACACACACCCGCTACCGAGCGAACCCCCTCACAGTTGGTGGAGAATGCAGGCAAATGCAAATCAGCAGCAGACAAATGCAACTTTGCAGCAGAGTTTGGAAGCTCAGCAACAAGCCCAGCAGCGATCTGAAGCCCGCTTCATAGACCTGTTGCAGAAGCAAGAGCAGAATTTTCAACAGCAAATAGAGACATTGATACAGCAACGTCCGCAGACCAATGAAGCAAGTGGGTACAATAATACCGCAACCTTTGGTGTGAGCCGTTTACTGACAAAAATGACTGGAGAGGATGATCCGGAGGTGTTTTTGACCACATTTGAAAGGACTGCTGAAAGGGAAAAGTGGCCTAAGGAGCAATGGGCTGGACTGGTGGCCCCTCTGTTAACTGGGGAATCGCAGAAAGCTTATCATGACCTAGAGCCTGACCAAGCAAAAGACTATGTGGTGCTAAAAGCAGAAATATTGGCACGGCTGGGTGTCACCCTGGCAGTCCGGGCTCAGCGTGTGCATAACTGGACTTTTCAGGTTGGAAAACCTCCCAGGTCTCAAATGTATGATCTCATTCACCTGAGCAGGAAGTGGCTGCAGCCAGAGATTTTGACCGCACCAAACATTGTGGAACGTGTGGTTATGGATCGTTTCCTGAGAGCTCTTCCTACTGCCATCCAAAAATGGGTAAGCCATGGAGACCCAGAAAATGCAGATAAACTTGTGGATCTGGTTGAGAGGTACTTGGCTACAGAGAACTTGACCACCTCTTCCAGGGACTCACGGACTTTGCCCCCTAAGACCAGATCATCCCCAGTGGCGGGTAAGATGACTCCAAGGGGTGAGGGTGGAGAGAGTGAGAGGGTGGGAGTTCTACCTAAGCTCTGGCGGGAGCAGCCCAGGAAGCCCATGCTGCAAGAGGCAGCGAAAAAAATTATTTGCTACCGCTGCCGGCAAGAGGGACATATTGCAGCCAATTGCCCCGTTGTGGATGAGCCTATGCAATGTGACTTTATAAGGGAGAGACGTCAGTCGCTGTTTGCGACAGTTGCATGCACTGCCATTCGGGGACCTGAGAAACATTTATGTAAAATGTGTATTAATGGTAGACATGTTGATGTGTTGCTAGATTCAGGTAGCCTGGTAACATTGATAAAAGCTGAATTAGTTACTACAGAGGTCTCTGGGAAGAACAGGGTGGCTGTTATTTGTGTGCATGGGGACACCCGAGAGTATCCTGTAACTTCAGTGTTTTTTGAGACCCCCAAAGGTAACCTCTCTCATCAGGTGGGGTTAGTGTCTCAGTTACCACATGATGCTATTGTGGGAAGGGATTTTCCAAAATTCTGGGAACTCTGGGATTGTCCTGAGGCCCCCACTGGTGCCCCTATAAACCAGGAAGATGACCAGAATTCCTCTGGGAGTGGTGAGGACTCTCCTGAATTTCCCTTGTCGGTATTGGCGGGGGAAACTCGAGAAACTGGGGAGGAGCCAACATCCTCAGATGAAAACATGCCGTCTGTGGAGTTTTCGGATCTTGAGGTTCACAGGGAAAATTTTGCCACAGAACAGTTAAAAGACCCCACCCTAATAAAGGCACGGGAAAATGTGGTGAAAATAGATGGCGAGTTAGTGAACCCAGATAAGACTTGCCCTTATCCTTACTTCCTTATGGAAAGGGACCTGCTATATCGAGTGGCTCAAAGGGCAGAAGAAACCATTGAGCAACTTGTAGTGCCCAAACCTTACAGGAAGTTGGTGTTAGAATTGGCTCATGGACACATTCTGGGAGGTCATCTGGGGACAGAGAAAACCAGAGAGAGGGTATTGCAGAGATTCTATTGGCCTGGGGTCATGAAGGAAATAGAAAAGTATTGTTCCTCCTGCCCTGTGTGTCAGAAGTCGGCACCTATGCCACATTTCCGTAACCCACTGGTACCTCTTCCTATCATTGAGGTCCCCTTTGAGAGGATCGCAATGGATTTGGTAGGTCCGATAATGAAGTCTGCTAGGGGGAATCAGTACATTTTGGTTATATTGGACTATGCCACCCGTTATCCGGAAGCAATTCCTCTCCGAAATACCTCGGCCAAAACCATAGCCAAAGAGCTATCCCTTGTTTTTAGCCACGTGGGTATTTGTAAGGAACTGCTTACGGACCAAGGTACACCCTTTATGTCCCGGGTTATGAAAGAATTATGCAAGTTGTACAAAGTGAAGCAATTGCGTACATCTGTGTATCACCCCCAAACAGATGGGTTGGTTGAAAGATTCAACAAAACCCTAAAACAAATGTTAAAGAAGGTGGTGGATAGAGATGGAAAGAATTGGGATTGTCTAATACCCTATCTGATGTTTGCCATTAGGGAGGTACCCCAATCCTCTACGGGTTTCTCACCCTTCGAGTTGCTCTATGGGAGACACCCAAGAGGGCTGCTGGATATCGCCAAGGAAACTTGGGAAAATGAGAGTTCTCCTCACAGGAGTGTGATTGAGCATGTCGCCCTGATGCAAGATAGAATTGCACAGGTAATGGCAATTGTAAAGGAACATTTAACCCAAGCGCAGTTAGCACAGCAGAGAGTGTACAACCGTGGGGCCAAGACACGTACTTTTTCCCCGGGGGATAGGGTCTTGGTGCTAGTCCCTACGGTTGAAAGCAAATTTCTGGCCAAATGGCAAGGTCCATATGAAGTAATTGAAAAAATTAGTGAGGTGAACTACAGGGTTAGACAGCCAGGAAGGCGAAAGCTGGAGCAGATCTATCACGTCAATCTGCTGAAAGCCTGGAGGGATAGGGAATCCCTAGTCGCAGAGACTTTGTCACAAGTACAGCCTGATTGCTTAGTTCCTGAGGTTGGAATAGCAGACACCTTATCGAAACCCCAACAACAGGAGGTTAAAGAGTTTGTACTTCGTAACAAAGAGATTTTCTCTGAGCTTCCGGGACAAACATCTGGCGTAGAGCATGACATTATCACCCCGCCAGGAGAAAGGGTAAAACTAAAACCTTATAGAATACCAGAGGCCCGACGGGAGGCAATACGTGGGGAGGTTCAAAGGATGCTGGAATTGGGTGTGATAGAGGAGTCCCAGAGTGACTGGTCCAGTCCTATTGTACTAGTGCCCAAACCTGATGGGAGCTGGCGGTTTTGTAACGATTTTAGACAATTAAATAAAGTTACAAAATTTGACACCTACCCCATGCCACGTATAGATGAGTTGGTTGACCGGCTGGGAACAGCCCGATATATGACAACTCTTGATCTCACCAAAGGGTATTGGCAAATTCCCCTGGCCGAGTCGGCCAAGGAGAAAACTGTGTTTGTAACCCCAGATGGGGCATTCCAATATAAGAGAATGCCGTTTGGGTTACAGAATGCACCAGCAACATTCCAGCGGAAAATGGATAAGATTCTGAGGCCCCATCATAAATATGCTGCAGCTTACCTGGATGATGTGATTATCCATAGCACAGACTGGGTCTCACATTTGCCAAAAGTACAAGCAGTCCTAGACTCTATCCAGGAAGCTGGGTTTACGGCCAATCCAAAGAAGTGTACCATTGGACAGGAGGAGGCCAAATATCTTGGGTACACTATTGGGAGGGGGGTGATAAAACCCCAAGTCAATAAAGTCGAGGCCATACAGAGTTGGCCACATCCCAACAGCAAGAAACAGGTACGAGCCTTTCTGGGAATCGCTGGCTATTATCGACGATTCATTCCCCATTTTGCTTCTCAGGCTGTGCCCCTCACCAACCTGACAAAAGGGAAAGAGTCGGTTATGGTTAAATGGTCCCCAGAGGCTGAGGAAGCATTTCAGTCCTTAAAAACAGCCTTATGTAGCCAGCCAATGTTGTACTCACCAGACTTCTCTAAGGACTTTGTTGTACAAACTGATGCATCAGACGTTGGGTTAGGAGCAGTGTTATCCCAGGTCTGGAACGGGGAAGAGCACCCAGTCATTTACCTCAGCAGGAAGTTAAAGTCCCATGAGGTAAATTACTCCACGATTGAGAAGGAATGTTTAGCAGTGAAGTGGGCTCTAGATTCCCTTCGGTACTATCTGCTAGGTAGGCACTTTGACCTGGTGACTGATCACGCTCCTTTAAAGTGGATGGCTCAAAACAAGGAGACCAATAGAAGGGTAAATAGGTGGTTCCTGGCCCTACAGGAATTTAACTTTACAGTTAAGCATCGCCCTGGTGTTAAAATGGGGAATGTGGATGCTTTGTCTCGGATACATGCGTGTCTGGCTGCTTGTGTCAAAAATGTAAATGATATGCACCTGCCAAACTGGTGCTGAAGAATAAGGCTTTGGGTGTTGGTGGTTCCTTCACACCGTAACCCTATCGTGGTACTCTTGATGAAATCAAGAATTGGCCTTGCTGTCAAAAATGTTAATTTTATACCCCGCTCAAACAGTTGCTGTAAAATTGGTCTTTGGGTGTCAGTGGTGCCTTCACAACATAGCCCTATAAAGGTACTCTTGTTAAAAGCAAGAATTGGCCTTGCTGTCAAAAACTGCAATGATATGCACCTGTCAAACAAGTGTGGAAACATTGGTCCTTGGGTGTTAATTGTACCTATGAAACTTACACCAAAAAGGGGCTTCCAGATGAAATCAACACCCACAAAGCTAGGCAGCCTAGACAGTCTTTCAGAGATTTGAGATCCAGAAAGCACTTAATCAGCAACATCAGCATCAGGGGCACTGAATGCCCGTTGATCCTTAACTGGAAAGCTCTCCATATCTGATTTCGCCCCTAGATAATCTCCCCCCATATGATGAAGACGCTGCCTATGAGATATGGAAGCTAACAGCCCTGTGCACTTAGAACTAAAAGAAATTTGAAAGGCATTACTGAGGCGGCCCCCTTCTCCACTGCTTGACCAACAGAAGCCTCAAAATTACGTTTTCTCTCAGACTGTAACCTTCCAGAGTCCGGCTAGGTGTTACATAAACTCCTCTTTAAGGTGTCCTTAAGAGATTTTATCTTCTGCTCCCTTTGTGAGGATGGGATTAGTTCAGAAACTTTCCCCTTGTAACGGTGGTCAAGGAGGGCTACCAACCAATAGTGATCCTTTTTTGTTGATGCCACATATTCTCAGGTCCTTTTGAAGGCTTTGAAGAATGAGGGAGCCCATGCACCACCAGTTTTCGGAGACATCAAAAGCACACTCCTTGGGGTCAAAGGAGGATTGCAGTATCTGGAACTGCCTCTTCCCAGTCACATACTACTCCCAAGTGTTCTGGGGATGGAAAACCATCTGTTTTAGTGTTGACATATGTCTTGCTCTGCTTCAATGCCTCCACTCCTCCTCCCTCTCCTCTTGTGTGTAGTGTGGCATAGGAAGAATGGTGTTATGTGGGCCTTGAGGGAAAAGGAAGTCCTCTTCTTCCTTCTCTGCTGCTTTGCCTTGAGTGCCCTTTCCATAATTCCACTCAGAGTCTGCTCCAGCAGGAACACAGGGATTGTGTCACTAATGCATGCATTGTCACGGCTCACTTTGTGGACTCCTCAAAATGGTGATAGATACAGTGCATGCATCCTTTATCAGCAGCCATTGACGTTGGGAAAAATGCAGAGCCAGCCTGAGCCTGTCATACTCATGCAGGTACTTGTTAACGACCCTCTGCTTTGAATCAGATTATTATTATTTTTTGTTTAAGCAAACGTTAAAACAACACAAACAAGTTGTTCAAACAAAATCACATTACAGCAAACACAACCCCAAAAAAAAGGAAATCCCTTTTTTGCATCCCAGTAGTTGGGATGCAAAAAAATATATCCTTGGATTAGAAACTATTGGGATGTTGTAGGGCAGCCCTCAAATTTTCCACTCGCCTACTTGCTTCATGGGTGAGGCTGCAATGATGGACATGGATGAGGCTGCAATGATGGAGATGGGTGAGGATGCACTGATAAGGCTGCAATGATGGACACAGGTAAGTCTTTCAGTTTAGGGTAGAGGGTTAGGAGTAAGTTTAGGTACTTTAAACTGCAAAAATGGAAAGTCTCTTATAGAAGAAATCCAGAGAATAGCAACCGTTTCACAGCTGGATTTCACAACCCCCGGATAGACCTCCTCTCACTAGACCTAGCAGCCGGTAGGGTGTTAAGTAATGTCTCTGCCAAAGACTTGAGTGTAGGATGTTTGAAAAAGTCTCTGCCACAGACTTGTGCGTAAGATGTTTGACAAAGTGTCTGCCACAGACTTGTGTGTTACTGAGGGACCTAGACAAGTTTACAGAGCTATCATACGATACCAGTATCTCTCAGCCGATCCGGCAATACCGTATGAGTGTAGATTGAGATTGTGTCCTTCAACTAAGCCTCCAGGCTCCTTCAGAGAAGCCAGCCTTCTTCTGAAGAGTCCTTCCCTGGGGTTTTCAAGTTGCTGGGCCTCTCTCTTCAGATACAAAGGGAAATAATAGATGTGGCGCTATACCTATATGTGGGGGTTACCAATAGGTTGGTATATAAAATATGTGAACAAAAGTGTGCTAAATGTGTTAGTCAATTTTCACATGTGTGAGAGTAATTCCTAACGTGCTGGCTAGTTTTGGGCAGAGATAATATATATTTGCCAGCGTGCTGGTTCAAAAACCAAAATTATGAAAAACCAAAAAACAAAAAATATCCAAAAATAATAAACACAAAATGCACAACAGTTGCAATAGATCACGGTATGGCAAATCCTGTGACTTTCTTATGCTATACTTATCTCTATAGCAATATGCAATGCTAAAGTGCAGGTGCGAATAAATTCATATAAAACAGAAAGTTGGGACTAGGTGTGGTACCTGGTAAAATGACCGTGAGAAAAATATAATAAAGTGCCAAAAAATAATAAAATATCACAGTGATAGTATAAACTGGTATTAAGTCTGCTAGTGATGCTATATAAAAATTAATAAAATTAATATGAAACCTAAATACCATACACATAAAGCATAAATGTAATAAAATAATAAAATAATATAATGCAAAGGATTAGAATAAAATAAAGATAGAAATATGCAAAAAACGTGCAAAAAATAGTGCAAAAAATGTGCAAAAAATGCAGGCAAATTGTAAACATTAGACGTGATGGAGCAAGTCTCTATTAGGTGGCGGAAAGATCCGCAGGTGCAAAAAGGAGGGGAGTGATGTTTTCCAATCGTGTTCTTCACATTCGGTGGCTTAAAAGGGTATTAAATTATTATGCTCTCACCGGAAGGAGGACCCCATCCGGGGTGGATCAACTTTCACAATATTAGCTATTGTGCGGCTCTCTGGCTTCCTTCAGCTGTAAAGGTTAGGGATCCCTCGTTCCTCCGTGAGTGCAATATGCCACATTTATATAGAGTAGAGAAGAGGCACATCCATAGTGTGATACCGTTTTAAAAATTTGTTTATTGCAGCAAATAGGTAAAAAATACTCACAAACAAGTAGTTTAAAAGTGCGGTAGTGTGTACAGCTTTAAAATTCCCGCTCTGCAATCTCCGTCTGAGCTCGAGGTGTACGCTGCCTGGCCACGCCCTACGCGTTTCGTCACACGGACGTCATCTGGAGCAGATGACGTCCGTGTGACGAAACGCGTAGGGCGTGGCCAGGCAGCGTACACCTCGAGCTCAGACGGAGATTGCAGAGCGGGAATTTTAAAGCTGTACACACTACCGCACTTTTAAACTACTTGTTTGTGAGTATTTTTTACCTATTTGCTGCAATAAACACATTTTTAAAACGGTATCACACTATGGATGTGCCTCTTCTCTACTCTATATAAACGTGGCATATTGCACTCACGGAGGAACGAGGGATCCCTAACCTTTACAGCTGAAGGAAGCCAGAGAGCCGCACAATAGCTAATATTGTGAAAGTTGATCCACCCCGGATGGGGTCCTCCTTCCGGTGAGAGCATAATAATTTAATACCCTTTTAAGCCACCGAATGTGAAGAACACGATTGGAAAACATCACTCCCCTCCTTTTTGCACCTGCGGATCTTTCCGCCACCTAATAGAGACTTGCGCCATCACGTCTAATGTTTACAATTTGCCTGCATTTTTTGCACATTTTTTGCACTATTTTTTGCACGTTTTTTGCATATTTCTATCTTTATTTTATTCTAATCCTTTGCATTATATTATTTTATTATTTTATTACATTTATGCTTTATGTGTATGGTATTTAGGTTTCATATTAATTTTATTAATTTTTATATAGCATCACTAGCAGACTTAATACCAGTTTATACTATCACTGTGATATTTTATTATTTTTTGGCACTTTATTATATTTTTCTCACGGTCATTTTACCAGGTACCACACCTAGTCCCAACTTTCTGTTTTATATGAATTTATTCGCACCTGCACTTTAGCATTGCATATTGCTATAGAGATAAGTATAGCATAAGAAAGTCACAGGATTTGCCATACCGTGATCTATTGCAACTGTTGTGCATTTTGTGTTTATTATTTTTGGATATTTTTTGTTTTTTGGTTTTTCATAATTTTGGTTTTTGAACCAGCACGCTGGCAAATATATATTATCTCTGCCCAAAACTAGCCAGCACGTTAGGAATTACTCTCACACATGTGAAAATTGACTAACACATTTAGCACACTTTTGTTCACATATTTTATATACCAACCTATTGGTAACCCCCACATATAGGTATAGCGCCACATCTATTATTTCCCTTTGTTTCTGCACCTTTCCACCCCCGGGTGGAAATCAATAGAGGCTGCTCTTACCTTTACACTTTTATTCACTCTTAAGGTTCCATAGCGCAACCCACCCCCCATTTATTTATCTCTCTTCAGATAAGACGGCACCGGACCACCTTTGGATCAATAAGCACTGAAATCCATTCAGGCCTGTCCCTGCAGTTGCGTTGCCTCGGGCTAGCCAGCCCCGAGACTCAAAATGCATGGTTATTCACCCCACGCTAGAAGGGCCATGGGGCTGGGTCAGGAGGACCCCTGAACCGAACAGGCAGAAAATAATCACCAGAACCCCGAAGCAGGTGATGTCAGTACCTTAAATACAACCTCCCAGAATGCACAGCAGGAGAACACTCCCACTGGGCTGGTTCAGAAAGAACAGTGGCATTCAATACACCCAGCTAAACGGCGTTCCTACTCTTGCCGGCAGTGACAGTGATACCTGCGGTCAAGGAGAACCCAGTGCAACCCAGCTGGACCGGTACTGAAAACAGAAATTTGGAAAATTAGTCCCAAACCCCAACTGTGGTTTCAGGAAAATTAACTTTGAAAAAACATTAATATTTGTGAAACTTAATTCTGCATAAAACATTTAAGTGTCATTTCATGAGAATTTATGAGGCGTGTATAGGGGCGGGGCATGGTAGGGGTTGGGTCGGGCAACTGGTGGCGAATAACCCTTAAGGCCTGGCTAGTAGCTCAGGAATTTAAATTTTGAGCCCTGTTGTAGGGTCTCCAATTTAATACGAGGGGTTTTGTTCCGCCATATTAATCACCTAAATATGGTATTAATCTTAATAAAAATCTGTATAGGTATCCAAATTGGGGCATTATGTAAAAAATAAAGAAGCTGAGGCATCCATATCAACTGTATTAGGGGGAGCTTATTCCAGGTTTTACTTTTGTTTTTTGAAATCTAGAAAGTAATGGAAGTATATTATCTACAATATATGATTGGGGGGAGTCAGAAATAGTTATACCCAGATATTTTATAGAGGACACAACCTTAAGAAGGGAAAGAGAAAATGGTAATGAGTCTGGAAGGGGATCCAGGGGCATTAGCATGGATGTGTCCCAATTTATGCCTAACCCGGAGAACCTGCCAAACTCCTCAATATATTTCATTACTACCGACAAAGATGAGCAGATATTGGTCAATGAAAAAAAGATCATCTGCATATAATGATATATTTTCCTCCATATCTCCCCTAATCAGACCTGTAGCATCAGAAGATGCTTGCATAAGACAAGCCAAGGGCTCTAGAGCCAGGGCAAAAAGCAAGGAGGACAGTGCACACCCCTGCCTAGTGTCCATGGAGAATCTAAAACCAGGAGATTGAAGGCCATTGACCCTAACTGATGCCACCGGGGTGTTATAAAGCAATGGTACCCACTGGCAAAAGCTAGAGCCAAGCCCACATTTTTCAAGAATGGTCCACAGGTATGGCCATTCTACACTCTAGAAAGCTTTGATTGCATCTAGTGCCAAAAAGGCACAGTTTGAATGGCGCGGAGACGGAACCTGAATATTTATATATGCACGTCTGATATTAAATTCAGTTGACCTATTGAGCACAAATCCTACCTGATCTGAATGGATAATATGTTTAATAACCTTATTTAATTTAGAAGCAAGTATCTTAGCAAGAATTTTAACGTCTGTGGAGAGAAGAGAAATTGGTCTGTAAGATCCAGGATATAACAGGTTTTTATCCTTTTTATGTAAAACTACTATTACAGATTGACCCATAGTGTCTGGAAGCCGACCCAAGTGAAAGGCCTAATTTAATATACTAAGGAGGGCGGGAAGCATCTCTTTATTGTATTTTTTATAGATCTATATAGGGAGACCATCGGTCCCTGGGGCATTAGAATTGGGGAAACTAGCCACCGCACTTTCCACTTCCAATAGAGTGGTGGAGCATTAAGAATCTCTCTCTCTCCTCTATTGGAATAACCGGAAGATTAATACTGGCCAGATAACTGGATAGCTCTGCTGGATTATAGTCAGCCCTAGAAGTATATAGATCCAGGTAATAGGACTTAAAAATGGATATAACAGGGCTAGTCTGATTAAGCACCTCCCCTTTTTCATTCACTAGAGCTGAGAAATGTGTAGGGTTAGATTGAGACCTAACTATCTGGGCCAATAAATTACTGTTGGCCTCTCCCTCAGCTCAGCTAAGTCTCTTCTGAAAGAACAGTTTGCTCCTAGCCCTAGATTCCAACAGTTCGTTGAGCTTATTTTGATATAGGAGCCATTCTTGTTGGGCATCAGGAGAGGAATTCTGAATATATCTGGCTTCCGCCGCCAAAGTATCCGCCTTTGCAAGTTCACAAGTTTAATAACACTTATGTTTTGTATTAACAGTCCCCGAAGATAGGCCTTAAGAGCATCCCATAAAACTTGTATGGAAGCAGAGTCCAGATTAAGGGACCAGAAATCCACAATACAAGTGGAAATTACATCCTCTTTGGGAAATGGTTAGGGTAACTAACAGAGGGGAGTGACCTGAGATTCCTTGAGGTTCAATATTTACATCAACTATAGTAAGGTATAAGATCAACGGAACACAAAGCCAAATCAATTCTAGATAACGTGTTTTGGAATAACATGTATAAGCGCATTCTTCAGGGTGTAACTTCCTCCACATATTGTACAGTCCCAGTTCCCTGCATAGTCACCCAAAGGGGGAGAGATGCCCATTGGTCATTGACCTTGGAGCTGGGCATCTGTTTCGCTTCGTATCAACTACACTATTAAAATCTCCAATATTGGCACCAGGGGTGAAACAACTACAAAGGAAATGATCTGACGAAATATTTCAAGATTGTATGGAGGGGGTATATATTTAGCGGCCTGTATCAACTTGAGATCTTCCAGCTTGCATTGTAAAAAAATGTTTTTTCCATTTTTGTCTACCATGGTCCTACTGCAGGAGAATACCACACCAGAGTTGACCAGAATAGAAACTCCCCTTGAATGGGAGGTAAAGAGCGAATGGTATGCTGATCTGACCAAATGGCGCTTCAGAAATCTGCTGCATGTGCAGCTGCTGCGGCATTGCCAAAGTCGACTTCCACCTGGTGGGCATGTCACAAACTAGGCGGTTTACGGGCAGGTGGAATTCCCGCTGAGATTCAGCCAACCAAGCACTGGCTGTATATGACCATGTGAAATGGCTACAGACTCTTCTGGCCTGCTTCAGCAGATCTTACAACTCTGGGTACCTATTTTAAAAAAAACTGCACCATCAAATTGAGGATGTGTGCCAGGCAAAACACTTGTCAACTTTACCTGTCTAAGGGTAGGCAGGAGGTTTGTGCCACCATTCCTGGCTCCAGTTGGCATGGATTGAACCACCTCTGGTCCTGCCCCTGCAGAATAAAAGGAAAAGAGATGGCGCCCTCTAAGTGCAACAAGTATTTAAAATGAATTTATTACAGATGAATTAAAAACACTCACAATTGAGCTGTTAGGTTCAGGCATATGAAAAATACTAGGTGCATCCGTATTCTCCCGAGTGGGTCTTATGGTTGTTTGAAAAGATCCAGTGTCTTTGTCTGTTTGCTCTCCGGTGGTGCTGTGGGTACCCAGCACCACCCAGAAGCACTGGGTACCCACAGCACCACCGGAGAAGGAACAGACAAAGACACTGAATCTTTTCAAACAGCTTGTGAGACCCACTCCACTGGGAGAATACCGATGCACCTAGTATTTTTCATATGCCTGAACCTAACAGCTTGTGAGTGTTTTTAATTCATCTGTAATAAATTCATTTTAAATAGTTGCTGCACTTAGAGGGCGCTGTCTCTTTTCCTTTTACTTTGTTCCAGAGCTTCTTCTTGCTTTTATGGACTGGCAGCCTATAAGTGCTCAAGACTATTATATGGACTAATGTTTTGAACGTATTGTTAAACACTAACATATATCACCCAGTCCATCACTTGCTACAGTTGCCTTTTTTATTGTCTTTCCAGCCCCTCCCCCCTCCACTTATGTGTATTTTTTAAGTATACAGCTACATCCAGAGTGTGCCATATTAATCCCTTGATTGTGTTGTTACCTGCCCCTACAAAGCTGCCAGAATCTCTGCTCCCGTATGGCTCATGTGCTTTAGACAGGCCAGCTGAAGCACTGCATGGCACTTTTCAGCCTGACTCATTAAATAGCTCCTTGAACGCTTACGGGATACTCGTAATTCATGGGACAATTCAGCAGAGATGGGCATGGAGGAGGAGGAGAGGGTGGAGCTTACAAATCCCACATCGTCACCACTAGCTGTATGGAGATGTGGCAGGACAACAAGCTGCAGCACTGAGCCTATCCTGCATCCTTCCGAGTTGCATGCAGAGTTACCCAGTGTGCTGTCAAATATAAATTGTTCACTTATTAACAAAATGTAATAAAGATGTGAAAATGTGTACGTGGATGCACTTTAATCAATGGAAAGTGGTGTTTGGCGCACTTTAACTTGAGCACTCACTACACAGACACACTCCACTGACACACTACACTGCATTAAACGTGCAGTGAGACATCTAAATATACTGCATTAAATGTGCAGTAATACACTGATATATACTATGTTAAACGTGCAGTAACACACTGATATATACTGCATTAAATGTACAGTAATGCACTGGTATATACTGCGTTAAACATGCAGCAATGCACTGATATATACTGAGATAGACGTGCAGTAACACACTGATATATACTGCGTTAAACATGCAGTAACGTACTGATATATACTGCGTTAAACATGCAGTAGCGCATTGATATATACTGCGTTCAACCTACAGTAATGCACTGATATATACTGCATTAAACGTGCACTGATATATACTGTGTTAAATGTACAGTAATGCACTGATATATACTGCAATAAACGTGCAGTAACCTACCCTGACTAATTAAACTGACACTGAAGTAAAAACGAGTGGTCACATTACACTCAAAAAACTGACACTAAATAATAATCAATGGTCACACTACACTCACGCTGAACTATCATTCCATTGACACTAAACTGATACTCTAAACTGACAATAGGAACACAATAGCACACTAACTCACTAACAGCACTGAACACAGTCCTGTTCTATCTCTCTCCATGCCAATATCACACTGCAAATGGCTGCTATGAAGAGAATATGAACAAACAGTCAAACCCCCCGATAATTCGGGTTTTCGTCGAACAGGAGAATAGCCAATGTTCAGCCCGAACTCATGCTTGGGCTGAACCATTTGCCCAACTCTAATAATGTGTATTTGTCTCAGTTAAGAGCACTAAAGCCTAGTACACACCACTAGTTTTTTTTTTTCTTCAACTCAGCAGGATGAATGAAAAAAACCTGACAGCTCAGGTCAGAGCCACTGTACTAAGAATCCAATGTTAGTACAGCGATCTCCACTGCTGAGCTTTTGTGTTCTGACAGGGGACGACCTTCCCGTCAGAACACTCTGATGCCAGCCACCATTTGGCCTGTGTGTACAAGGCTTTAGTGTCACTTTTGTCTGCTGCTTTGTTCCTCTGCTATCTGCATGAATCCCTCCTGACAAGTTTTCCTGACACCAAGAGAAAAATGGTGACAGGAGAGGGACCTCCAGCTTATTGACAGCCTCAGCCTTTTTCCTGTGTGCTGTGAAAAGGGGGTGTGTCCCTTCCCTCCAATTAGCTCTCAGAGTTCTCCTCACTGAGCTCTGCAGAATGTTACTTCAGCTCTCTGACCCTTTTTTTCGAACACTCAGACAAGCTTTAAAATTCAGCACATTGAACAGCTATAGAAAAGAGAATAGTGCAGTTAAACAGGTACAACTTATGTAGGAGGATTTGTTTCAATTCCATGTATCACCTAAGGCCAGACACTTCACTGGATTAAAAGAGTTTACAACCACTTTAAGTTTCCCCCCCAAAGCTGCTATGGTTGGTAGCAGGATTCATTGGATCAGATATTTTGCTACTCAACACAACTCCCTTGCTAATGTACCTTTGCCAACTGGAAACTTAGCTAGTATTTACCAGGAATAGACTTGGCATTGTGGATATTAATGTAATGCTATACCCCATACAGCCAAAAGGGTGCCAATTTTTTCAATGCAATATCAGTCCTTGCACCCCTCAACCGTAATAATGATCACTCTACCATGGGCTTCTAATTTACTGTTTTGTTTATAGCCATTGCAGATGTCCCATACTCTCCTGCAAATCACACGTTATGGTTAGGAGTATGAGGCATGAAGCTGCAGTATCATATACTGTATGCTAAAAGAGACATTTGAAGAATTATCACATCTGATAATGCTGGATTCCTAAAGGAGAGAACTTTCAGGCATTTTTATGGCATTACATTTTTCCCTTGTAATTTTTAAAGGATAACGGGAAAAAAAATTCTAAACTGCTGCTTGCAGTATGTTGTAGGCTATCAAACTAGCCTCCTGGTGGTGCCTACAATGTACCCTTTAGCCTCATACAAACGATCGGACTTTGTACAAACTTTCCTGTGGATTTTTGTACAAAGGGCGTTGGCCATGAACTTGCATACACACAGCAGGAGTTTTTCAGCCAACTTTCACCAAATCACATGTTTTTTCTGCACTTTACTGCCACCTTTGGTCAACTTCTGTATTGTTGTCTGATCTTTTGCATTGGTTCTGAGCATGTGTATTTGTACTTTGTACAAAAGTGCTATGGTTTTCTGTACACACGATTGGACTTTGCTCCATCAGACTTTTGTTGCCAGAAAGTTTGTCCGTTCGCACAGCCAACAAAAGTCCAATGAAAACCAGAAAAGTTTGTCCGATGGAGCGTACACACGGTTGGATGTTGCTTTAAAGCAGCTAATTTGCATGTTGTCAAAAAGTCTGATCGTGTGTATGAGCCTTTAGCTTCGATTTGGTTGTGCTTACTTTGCTTCACATTTTCACAATTTCAATAAGTAAAAGGGTTTTTGAGTGTTAGGACTGTGTTAACTTTCACCTTCCAGAAGCAGGTGAAAATATAATTAATGCATGATCTATAGTGTTTTTGTGAATGCAACCTAAAAATTTACTTTTCTAATTTTCTCTATTTTGGTCTGTTAAATATACGATTAAACACATTTTTTTTTTATATGCGTTTGACAAATGCACCTGTTGATCATATCAGGAATTAATAGCTTTTCTATGTCTTATGCATACTTTTTGTGTTATCTTAAGAAGTCCCATCAGTTCTCATCTTGGACTACAGAATAATTTGTGTCTATATAGAGGACTGTAAGAAAGGTCTGGTGTCACCATTGACACACTTCAATCTAATAGTACAATAAAAACAAAGGCAACGCCCTTTGGGACTTTATATGAGGTGTACACAATAGGCCAATGAAATTGACAAATATAAATACAGTAAAAACATTTATTGTAGAAACAGGGGCGTAACTAGAAATCACAGGGCCCCATAGCAAAATGTTATATGGGCCCCCCTCACCCTCACCCAGGGGCAGATCCAGAGTCTAGTCTTGGGAGGGGCACTGCCAGAAAATATGTTTTTTTGGGGGCAATTTATCGGGGCAATGGCTGATGTTGACGCAAGGAAGGCAGACATGGCATGGGTAGAAATGAGTAGACATGTGTATTCATTTTCGTCCGAATGCATTTTCGTCCGAATTTCGGTTATTTTCATTATTGTTTTAACAAAAGATAATGAACGTGCAGAATCTGAAAACTGAAAGATAAAGTAAAATGTGAAATGTGACAAAAAGTGTGTTGAATTATGCCAACAAGGAAGATTGGGTTCAACGTTTATCATGCACTCCTCTGCAGCGCCTCTCCCAAATTCAAAAGGATCCAGAAAAATGTATGTATTGACAGTGCAGCAAGTTTATGCACTAATCTAATACACACAAATGATATGCACTTACATTAGTCTGTGTATATTATTTGTATTGTACATGTGGTGTTATAGTTTAAAGTGGTTGTAGACCCTAAGACAAAAAAACCTGCAAGACAAAGGCATAATGAGTTAGTATGCATAGCATACTAGCTCATTATGAATTATTTACCTGAGATCGAAGCCTCTGCAGCCATCCTTGTACACCACTCCGGTGGCCGACATGGCTCCTGGAGTTACTTCTGAGTATCGCGGGCTCCAGCGCTGTGATTGGCGGGAGCCACGATGACACGGGAGCTGGTGAAATCCCAAACTTGTTTAAGGAACAATTTAGGGATCCTGATCGGAAGAGGTGGTAACAGATAGAGCAGTCATGGAAGGAAGTTAATTTTAAGAATGCTATTCCTCCCAAATCAGGAAAAAAAAGTACTTGACCATTGTCTGAGATTATAGCCTATGATGGTAAAAAGCGGGGGAAAATTAGCTGAAAATAATTATTTTAAGGAGGGAGTTAGGAAGGTCCCCAGATAGCGGATGTGATTAAAAGCCTACTTGAAACAAAAGTGAGGTTGAGGTTCCAACATATCCATCACTGATTTAAGGAGATTTATATTCAAGGCCTCAGATTTCTGGAAATTGATGTTAAAGTTTGACGGCTCGCCATATTTATGAAATTCTTCCATGAAGTTCTGGAGAGAAGTGAACGGTTGGGTGACAAAAAACAACAACAGGTGGTCATCATAACCAGTGACCTTATATTCCCACTGGGGTAAGTGCAATATAGAGATATTCTGATTTACCCAAATGTGGCACAAGAAGGGCTTTAAAGTCAAGATAAAAATGAGAGGGGAAACAGGACACCCCTATCTGGTTCCATTGCTCAGGGTGAACTCATTAGAGAAAATGTCATTAACTTTGACTCTGGCCAAGGGGCAAGGGTAGACCTCATCAATCCACCTGCCTAGGTTATCTCCAATGCCCAGATATTGAAAGACTGACTTCAGAACAGACCAATCAACCTAGTCAAATGCTTTTTCAGAATCTGTAGATAATAGAATCATAGGGGTGTTGGTAGAGTGCACCAAATGGATTGCTTTTAAGGCCCTAGATGTCTTATTTTTGGCTTCTCTATCAAGCACAAATCCAACCTGGTCCAGATTGGCCCAGATGTTGAATTTAAGGCTAAAGCCTCATGACTAGGGATGAGCCAAACACCCCCCGATTCGGTTTGCACCAGAACATTTGAGCGGACCGAAAATTCATACAAACTTTAGAACCCCATTGAAGTCTATGGGACTCGAACGTTCAAAACAAAAAGTGCTAATTTTAATGGCTAATATGTAAGATACTGTCCTAAAAAGGGTTTGGGGACCTGGCTCCTGCCCCAGGGGACATGGGTCAATGCCTAAAATGTTTTTAAAAATGGCCGTTTTGGTGGGAGCACTGATTTTAATGACGATTAAAGTGAAAAATAACTTAAATAAATTAAATATCGTGCCTGGGGGGTGTCTATAGTATGCCTGTGAAGTGCCACGTGTTTCCCGTGTTTAGAACAGTCCCTGCACAAAATGACATTTAACGGAAAAAAAGTCATTTCAAACTGCTTGCGTTTTTAATGTAATATCTGGTTCCGGCAATACGGATGAAAATCATTGAGAAAAAAATGGCATGGGTAGCCCCCCCAGCCCCTTTGGGTCTTGTACGGATATTAAGGGGAACCCCGTGCCCAAATTAAAAAAAGGAAAGGCGTGGGGCCCTCAGGCCCTATATACTCAGAACAGCAGTATACAGGCGGTGCAAACAAGACAGGGACTGTGTAGGTTTGTTGTGTTAAGTAGAATCTGTTTGTAATTTTGAACTGGTACATTTTTAAAGTGTATTGCTCAAGTCAAAAAAAATATTTTTAAGCTTTTTGGAAAACATAGGGAAGGGTTATCACCCCTGTTTTTTAATCTCCCTTCCTGTTGTCTCCTTCCGTTTGCAAGTAGGAGACGTTTGTAAGTTGGATGTTTGAAAGTAGGGGTCTGCCCTATATGCTCTGCAGAAATGTGGGCCTAAGGTGTTGCCACAACACTATAAGCCTTCAAAGTGACTCTTGGTGGGCGCTGGAGCGCCCTGCTGTGAACGATTATATCAAGAATTGTAATTACATGCCATTGTTGAACAGTGGTAGAAAAATTGGGCCTTTGGTGGTTGTGGTGGTGGTCCTCACAGTTACTCTCGGTGGGCACAGGAATGGGCCCTGCTGTCAAATATTATATCAAGAATTGTAATTACATGCACCTGTTAAACAGGGGCTGAAAAATTGGGCCTTAGGCACTGGTGCCACAACACTGCAACCTCTCCCAGATACTCTAGTTGGAGTGCACGAACGAGCCCTGCTGCAAAGCACTGCATCAAAAATTGTAATTACATGCCCCTGTTAAACAGGGGCTGAAAAATTGGGCCTTAGCCACTGGTGGCGTCACCCAGAACTAAAAATGTTCTTCCAAGCTGTCAGCAGGATCATTGAGGAGGAAGAGGATAGTCAGTCAACATAACAGGACAGTCACTCAGCATCAGCATAGGCAGTCTTGAAGGGATGTGATATTTCCCAAAAAATTATTCGGTTACATCAGCTTCAGGTGCTTGGTAGCTGGTGGTGATCCAAGACTGATTCATCTTTATGAAGGTCAGTCGATCAACCGAGTTGGTGGACAGGCACACCCTGTGATCGGTTACAAAGCCTCCAGCAGCACTAAAGGTGTGTTCCGAAAGAACGCTGGATGCAGGACAGGCCAGTAGCTCAATTGCATACTGTGCAAGTTCTGGCCTGTGATCCATCCTCAAGATCCAGTAAGCCAGAGGATTTTCGGTGGGAAAGGTGTCCAAGTCTGACCTTGACCCTAGATATTCCTGCAACATGTAAATCAGACGCTGGCGATGGTTGCTGGAACCAATCATACCTTGGGGCTGCAGGCTAAAAAAATTGTCTGAATGCATCGGTCAGACGGCCACCTTCTCCACCTCTCCTTCTGTGACTGACGGAAGCCTCAGCAGCACGTTGTCCAGGACCAGGAGTTTGCAGCCTCCCAGTCTCTGGGAACGCATTGAACAGACCTTTCTGCAAGGCCTCCCGGAGATGTCTCATCCTCTGCTCCCTCTGAGATGGCAAGATAAGGTCCGCAACCTTACCCTTGTACTGTGGATCAAGGAGAATGGCCAGCCAGTGATGGTCCCTCTCCTTGATCCGAAGAATACGAGGATCCTTCCGCAGGCTTTGCAGGATCAGGGAGGCCATGCAGCGTAGGTTAGCTGAGGCATTCGGTCCGGAGTCCTCTGGGTCACTAAGAACAACATGATCCGCAGCCACCTCCTCCCAGCCACGTACAAGTCCACCTGTTTCTTGGGACTGTAAATCAGCCCTAAAAGACTGCTGCTGCTAATGCTGAGTGCCAGGCTCCACCTCCATGCTGACACAAGCCTCCTCCTCCTCGTCCTCTTCCTGTGTGATGGGTGGGACAGCAGGAACACTGTCTGGATAAAGGGGGCCATGATAGGCAAGGAAGTCCTCCTCTTCCTGCCTCTGTTCTGCCTCAAGTGCCCTGTCCATTACTCCACGCAGCGTATGCTTCAACAGGTGGACAAGAGGTACAGTGTCACTGATGCATGCACTGTCACTGCTCACCATCCTTGTGGCCTCCTCAAACGGTGACAGGACAGTGCATGCATCCCTGATCATGCCCCACTGGCGTGGTGAGAAAAAACCGAGCTTCCCTAACCCTGTCCTGGTGCCGTAGTCGCACAGGTACTCATTGATGGCCCTCTGCTGTGTGTGCAGCCGCTGCAGCATGGCCAACGTTGAGTTCCACCTGGTGGGCATGTCACATATAAGGCAGTTCTTGGGCAGGTTCAACTCCTTTTGGAGCTCAGCCAGCCAAACACTGGCATTAAATGATCAGCGGAAATGCACACAGACTTTCCTGGCCTGCCTTAGGACATCCTGTAAACCCAGATACCTGCCCAAGAACAGCTGCACCACCAGGTAAAGGACGTGAGCCACACAGGGCACATGGGTCAGTTGTCCCTGTCGGAGGGCTGAGAGGAGGTTGGTGCCATTGTCGCAAACAACCATTCCTGGCTTAAGCTGGCGTGGCATCAACCACCTCTCGGCCTGCCCCTGTAGAGCTGACAAAATATCTGCCCCGGTGTGGCTCCTGTCCCCCAAACAAACCAGCGCAAGCACGGCATGGCATCTTTTTGCCTTTGTACTTGCGTAGCCCCTTGAATGCCTATGGAGCACCGCTGTTTCCGAGGACAAAGCACTGGAAGAGGCCATGGGGGAAGAAGAAGAGGAGGGGTGGAGGAGAGAGGTGTGTCACAACCAGTAGTAGCATTTTGGAGGCGTGGTGGTGGAACAACCTCCAACACTACTGCACCTTGTCCTGCATCCTTCCCAGCTGTCAGAAGAGTGACCCAATGGGCCGTGAAAGATTGGTAACGTCCCTGTCCATGCCTGCTGGACCATGAGTCAGCGGTAATATGCACCTTACTGGAGCAAGGAGAGGTCTGCTTTGTTCTTTGGTGTGGGTCTTTAAGGTACGCTTGCCAACGAGCTGCATGGCAGGTCAACATATGTCAAGCATGTGGTGCCCAAGCGGCTGATGTTTTGGCCACGCAAGATACACTTGAGACATATGTTGCAGATAGCAGTGGTGTGATCTGATGCACTCATCCCCAAAAATGCCCACACCAAAGAACTTTTAGAATAACATGCAGAGGCAGTGCCCTGCACAGGCGGAGCTCTGCGGTGTGATTCAGTCGGTGTGCTGGCCCTAAGCTGGCCCCCGAAGGGCATCCTGCCTCGTTGGAGATGTGCCTCCTCCTCCTCTCTCCTATCAGGCACCAATGTGGAGTCAGTGACCTTATCATCCCCTCCCTCTTCATCGCTGGAGCAAACCTGGCAGTATGCTGCAGCTGGTGGAATATGACTGCAAGTTTGCTATCCTTCTTGAGCATCCCCTCTCTCTGCGCTAACGCTACTGCCTTCCTCTAGCTGGGTATCATCATCAGAGCCTTCAAACCGCTGGGCATCCTCCTGGAGCATGTACCCAACACTGTGCTCAAACAGTTTGGGGGACTCCTCAGGAGGACATGGTGGGTCTAGGGAAGGAGTGACTGATGACATTGAGACGAGGGAAGAGGACACGTTGGCAGCTGCTTTGCTAGTACCCTGAGCCTGGTTGAGAGAGGATGAGGAGGATGAGGAGGGCTTGGTCATCCACTCTACCAAGTCTTCTGCATGATGCGGCTCAACATGTCCAGCTGCCGAAAATAAGGACAAGCGTGTCCCATGGCCACGTGCTGATGACGATGCACCGCGGCCACGACCAGCACTGTTGTCTCTAGACACAGAGCCTGCTTGTCCCCTTTTATTGGCTCGTGACTGTCTGTCTCTCCTTGTTGGCCTTCCAGACATAGTAATGGCCTGCAGGGACATGGGAAAACCAGCAATTGGGTAGCTTTTAGGTGCACACTGAGCAGATGGCACAGTACACCGACTGTAATTACTGCAGCTGCCTGCCTGTGTTACAGAAACAGAACAACACCAGCAATAAGGTGTAGCTTCAGGTGTATACTGTGCAGGAGGCACACAACACCCACTGTAAATGCTGCAGATGCCTGTATTACAGAACACCAGCAATAAGGGGTATCTTCAGGTATATACTGTGCTGGAGGCACACAACACCCACTTTAACTGCTGCAGATGCCTGTATTACAGAACACCAGCAATAATGGGTATCTTCAGGTGTATACTGTGCAGGAGGCACACAACACTCAATTTGACTGCTGCAGATGTTTGTATTACAGAACACCAGTAATAAAGGGTAGCTTCAGGTGTATGTTGTGCTGGAGGCACACAACACCCACTTTAATTGCTGAAGATGCCTGTATTACAGAACACCACCAATAAGGGGTATTTTCAGGTGTATACTGTGCTGGAGGCACACAACACCCAATTTAACTGCTGCAGATGCCTGTATTAGAGAACACCAGTAATAAAGGGTAGCTTCAGGTGTATATTGTGCTGGAGGCACACAACACCCAATTTAACTTCTGCAGATGCCTGTATTACAGAACACCAGCAATAAGGGGTATCTTCAGGTGTATACTGTGCTGGAGGCACACAACACCCAATTTAACTGCTGCAGATGCCTGTATTACAGTACACCAGTAATAAAGGGTAGCTTCAGGTGTATTCTGTGCTGGAGGCCCACAACACCCAATTTAACTTCTGCAGATGCCTGTATTACAGAACACCAGTAATACAGGGTATCTTCAGGTGTATACTGTGCTGGAGGCACACAACACCCACTTTAACTCCTGCAGATGCCTGTAATACAGAACACCAGCAATAAGGGGTATCTTCAGGTGTATACTGTGCTGGAGGCACACAACACCCAGTGTAACTCCTGCAGATGCCTGTATTACAGAACACCAGCAATAAAGGGTAGTGTCAGGTGCATACTGTGCTGGAGGCACACAACACCCACTTTAACTCCTGCAGATGCCTGTAATACAGAACACCAGCAATAAGGGGTATCTTCAGGTGTATACTGTGCTGGAGGCACACAACACCCAATTTAACTGCTGCAGATGCCTGTATTACAGTACACCAGTAATAAAGGGTAGCTTCAGGTGTATTCTGTGCTGGAGGCCCACAACACCCAATTTAACTTCTGCAGATGCTTGTATTACAGAACACCAGTAATACAGGGTATCTTCAGGTGTATATTGTGCTGGATGCCCACAACACCCACTTTAACTGCTGCAGATGCCTATTTCACAGAACACCAGCAATAAGGGGTATCTTCAGGTGTATACTGTGCTGGAGGCACACAACACCCACTTTAACTCCTGCAGATGCCTGTAATACAGAACACCAGCAATAAGGGGTATCTTCAGGTGTATACTGTGCTGGAGGCACACAACACCTAGTGTAACTCCTGCAGATGCCTGTATTACAGAACACCAGCAATAAAGGGTAGCGTCAGGTGCATACTGTGCTGGAGGCACACAACACCCACTTTAACAGCGCTAGGTTCACAAGAAAAGAACACACTGTCCCTGCCTATCCTGCTCTCTCCCTGAATGCCGCAACACTCTACACAAGGCTGCCGCGATGGCGGCCTTATATAGTGTGGGGCGTGTACTAAACCCCCTGAGCTATAATTGGCCACAGGCATCCTGCCTGTGGCCAATTATGGCTCTCCTCACTGCCGGCGCTGTGATTGGCCAAGCACGCGAGGTCAAAGTGCATGCTTGGCCAATCATAAGCCAGCAATGCACTGCGATGGCGCAGTGCATTGTGGGCCATGAGCGCCACACGAACATGGCCCATAAAGTTCGGAATTAGCCAAATGGGTGAACAGCCGGTGTTCGAGTCAAACACAAAGCTCATCCCTACTCATGACCAGAATTTTGGTGAAGAGTTTTAAGTCCAAGTTGAGCAGGGAGATAAGGCAAAAGTTCCCACATTGCATCTTGTTCTTCCCTTCTTCTGGATGACAGTAATAGTAACTCGTAAACATATAACATTTTTATCTCCACCAGGTCCAATCTTGGCAGGGATATAAGCTTTGATTAGCTTAAAAAATAATTTGTAAGAAAGTGTAGCGCTAAGAAAATATTGTGCAAACTTTGTGAAAAATATATAACATCCACGTGTATAACCACAAAGGCTCTCGTGATATCTATGGTAAGTAATTATACTAATAAACACCAAAACTTAATATTATACCAATTCTATATGACATTGTGCTTGTATGTATCCAAAAATAAAACAATCAACGTGAAAAAGAAAAATATAAATATAAAGTCTCTTTGCTTGAAGGAAAATATTCAAGTCCCACGTGCGTAGTTACGTTTCAGATACACCATCCGGTCCTAGAAGGTTAACATGCGAACACCCATGTGCCAATACCACCAGCTCAACAGATGCAGGCTTACCGGATATATCTGACCCAAAAGAATATATATTCCAAGGGTCATACACGCTTTTATATTCTCTGTGGAAATTCAAACTCGCAGGTGCTGGAATGCCAAAAGCAGCAAAACAGTCTTTCCCCAACACAAATGGTAACAGTAGATTTTCTCCAATCACATAGAGGCCCAATTCAGAGTGAAGGACACATAGAATGGAAAGATAGGGCCATATAGCGTAATTCCATTTAAAATTAAAATTTATTAAAATTGTAGTAACAAACTCACATTTATATAGTTAATCAAGTGCTTTCAATAAAAAATGGTGGCAGTGGGGTCCTCCCGAATGCATCGGGAGGACTCCACTGCTGCCATTTTTTATTGAAAGCGCTTGATAAACTACATAAATGAGTTTGTTACTACAATTTTAATAAATTTAAATTTTAAATGGAATTACGCTATATGGCCCTATCTTTCCATTCTATGTGTCCATCACTCTGAATTGGGCCTCTATGTGATTGGAGAAAACCTATTGTTACCATTTGTGTTGGGGAAAGACTGCTTTGTTCACTTTTGGCATTCCAACACCTGCGAGTTTGAATTTCCACAGAGAATATAAAAGCGTGTATGACCCTTGGAATATATATTCTTTTGGGTCAGATACATCCGGTAAGCCTGCATCTGTTGAGGTGGTGGTATTGGCACATGGGTGTTTCGCATGTTAACCTTCTAGGACTGGGTAGTGTATCTGAAACTTAACTACGCACATGGGACTTGAATATTTTCCTTCAAGCAAAGAGACTTTATATTTATATTTTTCTTTTTCACGTTGATTGTTTTATTTTTGGATACATACAAGCACAATGTCATATAGAATTGGTATAATAATACGTTTTGGTGTTTATTAGTATAATTACTTACCATAGATATCACGAGAGCCTTTGTGGTTATACACGTGGATGTTATATATTTATCACAAAGTTTGCACAATATTTTCTTTGGTGTGTTAGCAGCTTCTAGATATTTGGATAGCGCAATGTTTTTCTTTAGAAAATAGCTTAAAAAATAAAACTTTGGATTTTGGATGGTATTATGAAAGCTTGATCACCACTAACAGCTTGTTATTAGCATTTTATACAATTTTAAAAACTCCCACAGGCTCTCAATTCCAGATCAAGAGCACGGCTCAGTGCCTGCACACCCCCAAACTGCTATGAAAAAAGGAGGGATTTCACAAGGCAACAGTTGTATAGATACAGAGAATTATAATAAGGTGAACCTAATGTTTCCCTCCTGTTGTGACAAATTAAATATATATCAGTCAGCCTGAACTCATATGTTACATTTCCTAATACATTAGTTACAAATGCTTCAAGTTCAACAATGGTTCAGCCTGAAATGGACAATATAAAGAAGAAAATATGCACAATGGCCTTAGAACCAGTATTGGTGCGCAATGTACATCATATCATTAATTGTAAGCAAAAAGTAAGAAATATATAAATGTTATTGAAACACACAAAAAAAATGTATCAAATAAGCACTTGCGGAGGTCCGCCCACTGCTGCAAAAATGAAAAGCCAGCAGGTGCACATACTGCAGCTGTTGACTTTTAATAATCGGACACTTACATGTTCCTAGAGTCCAGCGATGTCGGCACCGCAGCTGATGTTTCCATCAGCTGTCGGGTGCATGCCGTCTCCAATGCTTTGTAACAATATTCGTTCTACCCATTCTACTCAATTTCATCAGTCTAAGCATGAGCTTGAATAGTCAGCCCTTGCAATGTACATAGATAACCCAGAAGGGAATTTTTTTTTTCAACAAAAGTGGAGTTACTCTTTAACATAAAGTCTTTCAAAAACATAATGAAATAAATTTAAAAAGCACAGCAACTACTCAAAAGGGAAAGGTTCTAAAGATTTGAAAGCCTCTGTGGCTTATTTAAAACTCTAGTTTAGTCAATTCTAACTAGTAAAATTCCTATTAATTTGCAGTATGGTTTATAGGCTAGTTACCGTTCCTTGATGCTGTACTATGCGATAAATCTAAACTCTGCAACAGTATTGATCACATGCTCTATAATAACCATGGTGTTATCTACACATGCATTTGTCCATGTTTTTTTATTTTTTTACATCATTTTGAAACAAATTTTTCTAAATTGTTTGTGATAATGTACTACATGTAACTGCAAGTAGTATGCATATACATCATCAAACAAGTGGCTTTAAAAAACACAGACAGGTGTTTGTATAGGCTATAAAAGCAACATGAAAATAGAAGGCAAACACATCGATTCAACCAAGGCCATTATTATTGACAATATTCTACAGTCTATGAGCAAAAGTGATATCTTAATAGATGATTATGAGATTTATTTGTAAAGAGTGCCATATTTATTAGACATCTGTATGGTGATAATAATGACAACAGAAACCTATGGGAATGTCGCTAGCACCAGTTAATACTGGCATGAGGATTGTTAAGTAATGACATTTCAATTTCAGAACTCCTACAAATATCAGCTTCTAGTGTTATAATGGAATTGCATACAACACACACAACGGAATTACTTCAATATGATGATTACCTAGCTAAAATGATTACATGAACCTTCCAACAGCCTTGTCTGGGTGGCTTTGTATTCTTACCATAATTTGAAAATATACAAGGTAATTAATTTCTTTAACAGCTTCATGGCAAATTATATTGAAACACAGTTTGTAAACCAGCCCATTATGATGTATGTATTTGTCACAAACTGCATGTCTGATCCTCGTGTTACAAGAACTCATCACAAGGATAAGCAGGCAAAAAGAAAACACGTTGCTTCATAAACAATTTATATCTATCTGACAAGACACAGTAATCCTATTAAATCTGAATGGAAGCTTCAAGATATGAAAAGGGTAATGAGATTGCAGAGGGATTACTTAATCATTTTAAACTGTTGAACTGTTTAGGTTATTTCAATTTCTTACACTGCAAAATAATGCAGTCATAGGCAATGCCCGCCACCTAATATGTTGCTGTCGGTTATTATTCGCACGTTTAAAGGAAAACTCCAGCAAAATTATAAAGCAAGGTTGTTGTTTTAAAATAGGGAGTGTTCAAATCATTCAGTATTACAAATTAACCATTACTTTCATTGTCATGTGAAATAAGTTAACAGTATGCTTGTGCCTGTCCTCTCCACTAAATTATGCTGATTGACAGAATAGTTCAAAAGAGAAGGAGCAAAGAAAGAAGTCTTTCATTGAATTATAGAAATCTAGCTTCATTTTTAAATTCATCCTTCAGAAATACTTAGATTCTGCCGGGAGGGGCAGAATCAAATTTATTCATAGCCACTACCACAGTCACTAGGAAGGATAAAATATTTTGCCTTGACAGACTCCATGGCAGCCTACGTGTGGGTTTACCCACTTCCTCTCCAACGCTATAGGACCCCACTCCCATATATGTGAGCACCCAGCCAGAGACAGCGTTCCTTTTTTGTCCTTGTCTTGGACCAACACAGCTTTGCACTTACGTTTGGCGTGATGTATAGTCCAGACAAAAAAACCCCCCAGTGGGCTGGAGTCGAGCATACTGTGAAGCAGTGCAAGAGCCCTGGGCCAAGCCATGGGCTGGTGAGTGGCTTCAGGCAGAATGTCCCAGTGGTGGTGGGGGGGGGGGCTGTGTATGCCCAGGACGGTCATCCAGCATGGTGCAGCTGATTGGCAGGGTCTGAAGATGTATCTCTCCATGGCAGCAGTTTAAGTATTCTGTGTTTCTTATGTGCCTCACATGGTGTCTGAAACGCTCTTGCATTCCAGGAAGTCGCATCTCTTTCTCGTCGCGGGCACGAAGGACTTATGCACATGTGCGAGCCGCAGGTGAAACCGAGGCTTGGTTTCGCGCATGTGTAGCTTGGTATAGGGCCCAGTGGTCATGCAGGCACCCACGGTGGTGACGTCATCAGGGTGGGGGATTTAAAAGGTGCCCAGCCCCTGCCACTATGGGGAATCCTGTGGGCAGTGTGCGGCAGCTTCCCCAGGTTCTGGACATCCTGGACAAGGTTAGCACTGCCACAGACACGTGACTCACGGGGGCGGGGGGGGGCGTTCTTAAAAGGGAAGTGACCACTTTTTTTTTTTGATAACCTTGCACTATGCTCCCTGTCCTAGGACTGTAGCCTCCTGCAAATGTGGACTCATGCTCAGTCTCCCTCTGGGTGCCATGGACAGGTCACCGCCTCCAAGCGGCCAGCCCTCACGCCCAAGGTATGTGTGGGGCAAAGGTGAGGGGACAGAGAACCATTATAGGCTTGTTATGAGTTGGCAGGTTAACGTATGATTTATTCTCTCTCTCCCTGTATGTCAGCCATTCCAGGTAAGATTGTCTCCGGGATGAAATAGACCCTGCCAGGCCGCATAGTCAGCATTCTTCATCTAGGTCCAGACACCATGACTCCCCGTCTAGGACCCATCATCAGAGGAGATGCTCTCATTCCTCCTCCAGACACCGCACCCACCGACATGCCAGCCGCTCTAATCGCAGAGCCTGCTGGGGATGTGAGACACAAGTCCCGGGGGGCAAGTCATTGTGTGAAATATGCTATGCCCGGGCAGTTGAGGAAAGAGAGACTGGAAATCAGCAGATGGAGTCTCTAGTGAATTGTGTGGTGAAGCAGTCCATCAAGGAATGGGGTACAACCCACACACAGAGGCAGACCACCACTGTCTCAGGCTCTTTGGCTGACGAGGCCCAGGAGGATCCAGGCCTATCCCAGCCATATGATACATCTCCAGGTCTTCAGACAGTGAGGTAGAAGGAGATGAATTAATCTGTGGTCTTGACTTCTCCCTGGTCTCACCACTAATTAAAGCGGGAGTTCTGCCGTTTTTTGTTTTTAAAAGTCAGCAGCTACAAATACTGCAGCTTTTAAAATTTGGACACTTACCTGCCCAGCGTGCCCGCGATGTCGGCACCCGAAGCAGATCTCTCGATCGGCTCTCGGGTGCTGCCACTGCCATCTTCGGTATGGGAATCAGGAAGTGAAGCCTTGCGGCTTCACTTCCTGGTTCCCTACTGCGCATGCGTGAGTCGCGCTGCCCAGTAAGGATGGTCCCTGCTGTCTCTGGGATCCGTGTGTTTCCCAGCAAACAGCTGGGGCCCCGCAGGAAGTGGCGGGAATACCCGCAGAATCTGCGGCTATCTATGCCCGGGAGTGGGTGCAAATACAGGTATTATACAGGTATCTGCACCCCCCCCCCGAAAGGTGCCAATTGTGGCACCGGAGAGGGGGAGGGTTCCAATGAGTGGAAGTTCCACTTTAGGGTGGAGCCCCACTTTAAAGTGGTCAAGGAATCCCTGAAATGGGAGAAACCTCCCATACCCCTAGCCAAACAGAGAAAGTTCTTCAGGCACCTGGGGAAGGCGCATTCCAACTTTCCACTTCTGACAGAATTGAAAGACGTCATTGTGGAGGAATGGGGCAAAGTAGATAAAAAAAACCTGTCAGGCAAGACTTCAACGCTCTAACCCTTTAAAACTGAAGACGTGAAGCATCTGGAAATTCTCCCCTAGTGGATGCAGCTTTAACACTTTAAGGATGGACTAGAGCGAAGAATTGACCAAGACCACAAGAGAATCTATGGATTGGCCGGTACGGCCTGTAAATCTGCTCTGGCCCTCGTGGCTATGTCCAAGGTTATGGAAGTTTGGACGGAAAATGTGGATTCGGTGCTCAGGGGCACCTCAGAAGTGACCAGAGGCTCAGCTGTGCAAGAGCTGAAGCTGGCATCAGCCTTCCTGGGGTAAGCCTCCATTAACATTTTCCGCCTGCTGGCCCGTACTACAGTGGGGAAGGAAAGTATTCAGACCCTCTTAAATTTTTCACTCTTTGTTATATTGCAGCCATTTGCTAAAATCATTTAAGTTCATTTTTTTTCCTCATTAATGTACACACAGCACCCCATATTGACAGAAAAACACAGAATTGTTGACATTTTTGCAGATTTATTAAAAAAGAAAAACTGAAACATCACATGGTCCTAAGTATTCAGACCCTTTGCTCGGTATTTAGTAGAAGCACCCTTTTGATCTAATACAACCATGAGTCTTTTTGGGAAAGATGTAACATGTTTTTCACACCTGGACTTGGGGATCCTCTGCCATTCCTCCTTGCAGATCCTCTCCAGTTCTGTCAGGTTGGATGTTAAACGTTGGTGGACAGCCATTTTTAGGTCTTTCCAGAGATGCTCACATGGGTTTAAGTCAGGGCTCTGGCTGAGCCATTCAAGAACAGTCACAGAGTTGTTGTGAAGCCACTCCTTTGTTATTTTAGCTGTGTGCTTAGGGTCATTGTCTTGTTGGAAGGTTAACCTTCGGCCCAGTCTGAGGTCCTGAGCACTCTGGAGAAGATTTTCATTCAGGATATCCCTGTACTTGGCTGCATTCATCTTTCCCTCGATTGCAACCAGTTGTCCTGTCCCTGCAGCTGAAAAACACCACCACAGCATGATGCTGCCACCACTATGCTTCACTGTTGGGACTGTATTGGACAGGTGATGAATAGTGCCTGGTTTTCTCCACACATACTGCTTAGAATTAAGGCCAAAAAGTTCTACCTTGGTCTCATCAGACCAGAGAATCTTATTTCTCACCATTTTGGAGTCCTTCAGGTGTTTTTTTTGTCCTTCCGTCGGGCCACTCTGCCATAAAGCCCCAACTAGCGGAGGGCTGCAGTGATGGTTGACTTTCTACAACTTTCTCCCATTTCCTGACTGCATCTCTGGAGCTCAGCCACAGTGATCTTTGGGTTCTTCTTTACCTCTCTCACCTCTCTCACCAAGACTCTTCTCCCTCGATAGCTCAGTTTGGCCGGACGGCCAGCTCTAGGGTTCTGGTCATCCCAAACGTCTTCCATTTAAGGATTATGGAGGCCACTGTGCTCTTAGGAACCTTAAGTGAAATTTTTTTGTAACCTTGGCCAGATCTGTGCCTTGCCACAATTCTGTCTCTGAGTTCTTCAGGCAGTCCCTTTGACCTCATGATTCTAATTTGCTCTGACATGCATTGTGAGCTGTAAGGTCTTATATAGACAGGTGTGTGGCTTTCCTAATCAAGTCCAATCAGTATAATCAAACACAGTTGGACTCAAATGAAGGTGTAAAACCATCTCAAGGATGATCACAGAAGAAATGGACCGCACCTGAGTTAAATATATGGGTGTCACAGCAAAGGGTCTGAATACTTAGGACCATGTGATGTTTCAATTTTTTTTTTTTTTTTTTTATAAATCTGCAAAAATGTCAACAATTCTGTGTTTTTCTGTCAATATGGGGTGCTGTGTGCACATTAATGAGGAAAAAAAATAAACTTAAATGATTTTAGCAAATGGCTGCAATATAACAGAGTGAAAAATTTAAGGGGGTCTGAATACTTTCCATCCCCACTGTATACTTTCCTCAGTCAACAACTAAGCTGGCTCGGTGGTTGCACCCTTGGCTGGCTGACCCAGCGTCAAAACAGGTATGGTGCAGGAGCCCCTTCAAGGGTCCCTTGTTATTCTGCAATAAGCTAGATAGCGCCATAGCCCTGACCACAGGTGGGAAGTCGGGTTTCTTGACCCAGGACAGGTGCCTATTTGGCCAGAAAAGGCCCCAACAAAGGAGACGCAGCACCAGGGAAGTGCGCTCCTACAGGCTGAGACATCAGAAGGAACTGGAGGAGGGCACAGATGTCCTTCCAAAAATCCACCAAGGTCCAGGCATCCAGCGGAAATGAATTTCCAAGTTGTTTTGAGATTGGGCCCGCCAAGGTGGGTCGGGTGGGGGCACGCTTGCTTCTCTTCCGGCACATCTGGGCAGCCTCAATTTCAAACTACTAGCCTGTTAAGATGGTTTCCTCGGGTCACACGTGGTCCTTCACCAAAACTCCTCCCCTCAGGTTTATTCTTATGCTGCTACCTTGGGCAGAAGATCAGAAGCAGGGGCTGCTGTCCCATGTGGACTCACTAGGGGCACAAGGGGCCATAGTACCCATCCAAAAAGACTAAGAGTTTCAGGGGGTGTAGTCCCCCTTTTTCTGGTACTGAAGAAAAATGGCTCATGGCGCCTGGTGATAGATTTAACATACCTGAACAAGTTCATACAATATGAAAGATTCAAAATGGAGACCCTGTCTACCATCCAGCAAGTCATGCAGTCAGGTGACTGGCTAATGTCAATCGACTTAAAAGATGCCTATTTCCATTTGCCCGTAGCGGAAGGATTTCGCAAACACCTCCGGTTTTGCGGTCAGGCAAAAACATCTACAATTCACCTGCCTCCCTTTAGGGCTAATAATCTCACCTCGGGTCTTCTCAAACGTTCTCTTGGCTGTGGTGGCCCTCATAAGAACATAAGGAATATGGCTATACCATTATCTCAATGACCTCCTGGTACTATCTCAAAACAAGGAGCAGCTGCAGATCCACAGAGCTTAAGTTATTGCGCCGCTATTAAAGTTCAGATGGTTACTAAACCTAGAAAAAGCCATTTAGAACCCGTACAACACCTGGTATGCCTAGGAACCCAGTTCAATACAATCGAGAACACCGTCTTTTTGCCGGCGGAGAAGATTCCGCCCATATGGGAGAGGGTGAGCTTTGCCCTAACTTCCGCATGACTGAGGGCATCACAATGCCTAAAAATGATGGGCACAATGGTCTCTACAGCCCTTATGGTCAAATGGGCTCTCTGGAGATTATGTCCCTTCCTAACAGGGTTTCTCCGGCAATGGGACTCAGGCAACAGCAACCAGCTCATACGCATAACCTTGGGCATGAGGAACAGCCCCTTTTGGTGGCTACAGTGCAGGAATATGCTCACATGCCACTTCCTCGCCCTGTCTCATGGGTCATGGCCATGACTGATGCCAGCGGTGCCAGATGGGGAGCCCACTGCAAATCAGAGCTGGCGCAAGGCAGATGGGATCTCCTCTCAAATATACTAGAACTAAGAGCAGCCTCTTGTGCTCTTCGGGCTTTCAGTCATCTCCTGAAAGGGGAGTCAGTATTGCTGAGAATGGACAATACCAAAGCAGTCTATGTGAAGAGGCAAGGGGGGATGCAGAGCTTGACCCTACTTCAAGAAGTGGAGCCAATTATTTCATGGGCCCAGAAGAACCTGGCCAACATCTCGGCAGTCTATCTTCCCGGAGCCCGGAATATAGGCCAAGTTTGTGGAGTTCTCCTCCTCCACGGTAAGATCATATATAGAGACCCAGAAGTACAGGACATCCTAGAATTTTTACTGTAGGGACTAGATCTGGTCCTGTCGATCAGCTCCCCCGAGGGTCCAGGTCTCAGCCCTATCGGCCTTTTCAAGCCGCTTACACATGATCGTAATTTTGGTCGGAAAAAGCTCTGATGGTTTTCCTGACGGAATTCCGACGGGATTTCACTCAAGCTGTCTTGCATACACACGGTCCCACCAAATTCCGACTGTCAAGAACGCGGTGACGTACAACACGTATGACAGGACTAGAAAGAGGAAGTTCAATAGCTAGTAGCCAATAGCTTCCATCTTGTACTTGAATCTGAGCATGCGTGAGTTTTTGTGGGTTGGAATTGCATACACATGATCGGAATTTCAGAAACTTTTTTCCGTCTGAAAAATTGAGAACCTGCTCTCAAAGTTTTACTGGCGGAAATTTGGCCAGAAAAATTCAGATGGAGCATACACACGGTCGCATTTTCCGACGAAAAGCTCTCATCGGTCTTTTGCTGACCGAAATTCCAACTGTGTGTACGTGGCATTGGACGTTTCCTGGGCCGTTCAGCTGCTGGTCCGGCAGTTCTTCAGAGGGGCGGCAAGACTTAGGCCTCAAAGAAAACCAAGATTCCCCAAATAGGATCTTCCCTTTGTCCTGGACTCACTTACAGAATCTATTACCATGCGATCTGAGCCGTCTTCTATTAAGGATCTCTGAGCGAAGCCCACTTTCCTTGTGGCCATTACTTCGGCCAAGAGAGTTTTTGGAGATCGGGGCCCTTGGTCACAAAGAACCATTTCTCACCTTTTTTCTGAACCAGGTGGTGCTCATACCCATGCTCAATTCAAAACCTAAAGGTACATTGGTCTTCCATGAGAATCAAGAGATTGTCATGCCCACTTTCAAAACTTCAGGGGCCTCTGAGGCTCATACACTAGACGTGGGGGAAACACTAAAAGATTACCTTCGAGCTTCATCTTCCTTTAGGCGTTTGGATCACCTGTTTGTCTTATTTTCTGGAAAAAATAAGGCTTCTCCCAGAACGATTGCATCCTTGATTGTCCAGACAATCTGGCAGACCTACACGGCTAAGGGCTTGGCTCCTCTGGAGGCAGTGACAGCACATTCGACCAGGGGCATTGCAACTTCCTGGGCAGCAGCCTGACATGTGGCTCCAGATATCATCTGCAGGGCGGCCTCGTGGGCCTTCATAAACACCATTATGACACACTATTGTGTGGAACCTGCATCCTTATCTTTTGTAAACTTTGGTTTAAATATCCTGTCAGTTGACGGAGTAAATTACAGTTCTTTTGGTTGATCATCATGTGTGGTTTGTCTAGTTATTTTCCACACGTAGGCTGCCATGGAGTCTGTCAGAAAAACAGAATTTTTCCTATCAAATACTTACTGTAATTTTCCTTTCCTGATGGGCTTCATGGCAGACTGAGTTCCCAGCCATGTATCAAGAGTTGGCTAGTTACGGAATGCAGCCTCTGGCTGGGAGCTCACATTTATGGGAGCGGGGTCCTATAGCATTGGAGAGGAGGCGGGGTAAACCCACACATAGGCTGCCATGGCGTCCATCAGGAAAGGAAATTTACAGTAAGTATTTGATAGGAAATTTTCGTTTTTTTTGTAGTGAAAGGGTTATGTTTCTTTTCTGTCTATGCCTAATGCAAATAAAGGTTAACTCCAGCCAAATGACTAAATACACAAATGAAATACATATACTATATAGGAGATGTTTTATCTACCAATGGATTGATGTTAGGTAAAACTTACAAGTCTAGTCCCCACAGCTAGTGTCCTGTGACTGGACAGTAAATAGAGAAGCAGCACACTTATGAGCTCATCTTTCTGTTACCCTTCTCTCTCCTCCTATCATCGTCTCTTGTTAGCATATGCTTAAAAAAAATCCTTAAATTTTATCTTTTTCCTGGAGGGCTCATTTGTAGTAGGTATTCAGTTTAATATAGGAACGATCAAACCATTACATAAGATTTGCCCAACTTAGTTTAATTCATTTCAGCTTAGCATTATATTGTAAATTCCCTATAAAATCTGTATTCATATAAAAGTGCAACTAAAACAAACTACATATTTTTTTTTTACAATTTACTCTGTTACCCGGAAAGCTCACATTTGGAATATTTTATACATGCATTATTTTACTTCAGGCAGAATTGAACTCTCACCTAATTCCATCCAACCATCTATCCCCAAAGATTAACCCCCTTTCTGAGGTATTCCAGTTCATGTAGTGTGGTTTTGTTTCCTATTTTCATCAAGAGTGTTATTTTCGCCATTATCGTGACTTCTCTGAAAATGCTGAGCTCTGCCTTACCCCTCACTTCCTGAATAGCCATTTATTGGTGAAGGTGGCTGTCCATAAATTGAACTGACTTAATAGGCAGCCTGGGAAGTGTGAGGGGTAGAGCCAAGTTCAACTTTTATGGGAAAATACAAGTATTTTGAGATGTAGTTATAGCTTAAGATTAATTATGCTTATTCTTTGTTTTATTATATTCTCTGCTTTTGAATTGCCCAAATTGGAGCAGGTTCATTTTTATGCAGCTGTCTACTGTAAAACTATTTACACATCTTTATGCTTGCATTGCTATGAAGTCTCTCATCAGCAGCACACCCCTTTCTATCTGAAAGGTCATTCAACCTAAAGTCACTTTCTTGCCCTGTGGTCACCCATTTAAACTTTATCATTAATAACAATTTTAGTCTCCTTTGAGAGACCTATGGTTAACAAGGACCATCACTGGATACGTTTCCAAATCATCACAGGGTTGTATGAATTACAGTATTTAAAGGCCCTAAATCTCTAGGAAATATCATGCATCTTAATTATTAAGGGCCAGTGTGATAGTACAATATATTAATTTCCACATGTGGTAATTAGAAATCAAGTAAACAGTACAGGAGAAGCTGTAAAGCATTCAGGGAATCTAGGAAGTTGCTGGAAGAGATAACCATAAGCTTATATTGGATTGTTAAATTAACTATTGTTTGAATTGCTATTACAGTGCTAATGTTATAAAATGAAAGTGTATGCTGTGACTATGGAACTCCTTTAAATCAAATGAAATCTAATTGTTATATTTTTTCTTTCAGAATAATGTTGCTTGATGAATAATTTTTTTTTTCAATTGAAATATTAAATATTTAAATAAAAATGTTCTAATTATAACATTTTAAAGATATGATATGGGAATTTCAAAGTTTACTTATTAAGCCTTACAAGTACTGTTTATTATTTGATTAAAAATGTTAATATGGGTATTTTCTAGTTATTATTTCCAGTTGCTATATGTATCTTCTCTAAATCTAAGATTCTTGTGTAGAATTAAATGTATCTAAACCCCCTATATATTGCAGTTTATCAATTTTTAGATGTGGTGGCTGATTTAATGTTTTGTTTTTAGGCATTTTTCCCCTATTCTCACCTAGTGGTCCAACCAGTAACACACTTCCTGTCCTAAGCTCAGCATACACAGACTGAAAATCAGTAGGTTCAGCAAGAACCAGCTGAAACTTGTTCTGTGTGTACCCCTGTCTGTTCAACAGAAGCTTGTTGTTAGCCTGGCTTCTGTCAAACAGTCATGCTGGAAAACCAGAACTCGATCAACGATTGAATCCAATGGTTGCAGCACAGGTCCATGTCTTTTGACAGGAGCGCCAGCTGTCAGAATACAATAGTGGGGCAGGGAATGTGTGGATGCGGGGATGTCAGTTTTTTTGTTCAACCAATGGTTGAACAAAAAAGGAACTGTTTATACCAAGCTTTAGGATGACTCCTCTGTCTATGGAGGATTAACAAAGATACCCATGGACAGCAGTATTGCCTAGAGAGGGTAGTGTCAGATGGACTTGTAGATTTAAGCTGACTTTATGTAAGTACCTAACAAATGAAAACTTAAATCCAGCTAACATTTTTTAAGCAGTTACAGAATCCGTTTTTTTTTTCTTTGAGACTAAAGTTTTTAATTAAATTAATAAAAACTGACAGCATTACTCCATGGCAGAAAAAAAGAGCTTGGGCAAATGAATTTATGTCATATGACCACATTTTTAAATCACATTGCTGGTCTTTATAAATGTAACAGAAGATTTTTTTTTAAAACATATTATAAAAAAGCTAAAGTAATGGCTAAAGCCAGAGGTAAAAAGTCGTTTGATGTTTGACAGCTACTGTCCTGTCTGCTGCCTGAACCTGTACTGATAACACATGTGGTCTTCCAGCTCTTCAGTAACTATTACAGCGTAGTGGATGACATTTTGGACAAAATGTCATACGCATGTAAATTTAGTTTTTGCCTCAGAACAGTAGGGGTTTTGAGGGTTGATTACATAGGTTGGCCTTAACATCAGTCTGGCCAGGCTGTGTTTGGAAGTTCTGCCTGGTCATGTGAACGGTGAGGTGCACATGACAGGCCAGAACCAGGCCTGGTTGGATGTTTAGGTATCAGCCTTCTCGGAACCAATCAGTGGGAGTGGCGAGGCCCGCTGAGGAGTCTGGGAAGGGATACTTAAGAGGTGTGGGTCACGTGTTCAGAGAGAGGAGTTCGTGGGACCCGTGTGGTCTGTTCTGGTTCCAGGACCGGGGTAGCCCCGTGAGGGGTCCCGGTCACGGGGTGTTCGACACCCCGCAACATGTTCCTGTTGGAGGCCCCTGATAGACCTGTCTGATCTGGGGTAGGGATCCGTCTGCAGGGCTGGTGCAAGGATTTTTGACACCCTAGGCGAAACCTCATTTTTCTGCCCCCTGGCTCGACCTCCAACCCCACCCCTTTGCCCTGCAGTGGCTATGGCTGGTGGCTGCAGATGGCTGTTCTGTGGGTAGGTATGATTGGTGGGTATCCCTGGTGGTTGCTCTCTCAGGAGAGGGAGGAGGAGGAGAGGGGCAGGGTGGACAGGGGGAGGAGGAGAAGGAGAGGAGGAGAGGGATGAAGGAGTGTAAGAGGAGGGGAGGAAGAGGAGGAAACGGGAGAGGGGGGAGGAGGAGGATGAAGAGAGGGGGGAGGAGGAGAAGAGGGAGGAGGAGTGGGGAGAGGAGGAGAGGGGTGAGGAGTGTGGGGGAGGAGGAGGGAAGAGGAGGAGAGGGAGGAGGAGTGTGGGGTTTTAGGAGAGGAGGAGGGGAGAGAAGAGTAGGAGGAGGAGGAAGAGAGGGGGCAGAGGGGAGGAGAAGTGGGGGAAGGCAGGGGGAGAGGGGGGAGGAGGAGAGGGGGTAGGAGGAGAAGGGGAGGAAGGGGAAGAGAAGTGAAGGGGAGGAGGAGGACGGAGGAGGAGAGGGATGAGGAGTGTGGGGGAGGAGAGGTGCTAGGAGAGGAAGGGGAGAGGGGGAGGAGGAGGAGAGGGAGGATTGAGAGGGAGGAGGAGAGGGATGAGAAGTGTGGGGGAGGAGGGGTGTTAGGAGAGGGAGGGGAGGGGTATTAGGAGAGGAGGAGGGGAGAGAAGAGGAGGAGGAGGAAGAGAGGGGGCAGGGGGGAGGAGGAGAGGGGGTGGGAGGTGAAGGAGAGGGATGAGGAGTGTGGGGGGGGGAGGAGAGGTGCTATGAGAAGAAGGGGAGAGGATTGGGAGGGAGGAGGAGAGGAGTGAGGAGTGTGGGGGAGAAGAGGTGTTAGGAGAGGGAGGAGGAGTGTGGGGGAGGAGGAGCAGAGGGGTGTTAGGAGAGGATGAGGGGGAGGAGGAGGAGAGGATGGGGGGAGGAGCAGGAGAGGGATGAGGAGTGAGGGGGAGAGGTGAGGTGTGGGAGGAGGAGTAGGAGGGAAGAGGAGTGAGAGGGAGGAGAGGAAGGAGGAGTGTGGGGGAGGAGGAGGAGGGGGATGAGGGGTGTGGGGGAGGAGAAGAGGGGTCAGGAGAGGTGTTATGAGGGGTGTTAGGAGAGGATGGGGGGAGAAGGAGAGGATGGGGGGGGAGGAGGAGAGGGATGAGGAGTGTGGGGGACAGGTGAGGGAGGAGGAGTGAAAGGGAGGAGAGGAATAAGAAGTGTGGGGGAGGAGGAGGAGAGGAGGGGTGTTAGGAGAGGAGGAGGAGAGGAATGAGGAGTGTGGGGGAGAGGAAAGGGAGGGAGGGAGGAGGAGGAGATGGATGAGGAGTGTGGGGTGGAGGAGTAAGAGGGAGGAAGGGTTGGTGGTGGAGGAGGAGAGGGATGAGGAGTGTGGGTGAGGAGGAGAGGGAGCAGGAGAGGTGTTAGGAGGAGGGGAGGAGGAGGAGTGTGGGGGTGTTAGGAGAAGAGGAGGGGGAGAGGAGGAGGAAGAGAGGGATGAGGACTGTGGGGAGGAGGAGAGGGATGAGGAGTGTGGGAGAGGGAGAGAGGGAGGAGGAGGGGAGAGGGGGAGGAGGGGTGTTAGGAGGAGAGGGATGAGGAGTGTGGGAGAGGGAGAGAGGGAGGAGGAGGGGAGAGGGGGAGGAGGGGTGTTAGGAGAGGAAGAGGGGGAGGAGGAGAGGGATGAGGGGTGTGGGGAGGAGGAGGGGGAGGTGTAAGGAGAGGAGGGGGTTAGGAGAGGAGGAGGGGGAGAGGAGGAGGAGAGGGATGAGGAGTGTGAGGGAGGAGGAGAGGGGGATGTGTGTGGAGAGGGGGGAAAGGATGAGGAGAGGAGGGGGAGAAGGGGTGTTAGGAGAGGAGGAGAGGGATGAGGAGTGTGAGGGAGGAGGAGAGGGGGGAGGTGTGTGGAGAGGGGGGAAAGGATGAGGAGAGGAGAGGGAGAAGGGGTGTTAGGAGAGGAGGAGGAGGAGAGGGATGAGGAGTGTGAGGGAGGAGGAGGGGGGGGAGGTTTGTGGAGAGGGGGGAAAGGATGAGGAGAGGAGGGGGAGAAGGGGTGTTAGGAGAGGAGGAGGAGGAGAGAGATGAGGAGTGTGAGGGAGGAGGAGAGGGGGGAGGTTTATGGAGAGGAGGGAAAGGATGAGGAGAGGAGGGGGAGAAGGGGTGTTAGGAGAGGAGGAGAGGGATGAGGAGTGAGGGGGGGAGGTGTGTGGAGAGGGGAGAAAGGATGAGGAGAGGAGGGGGAGAAGGGGTGTTATGAGAGAAGGAGAGGGATGAGGAGTGTGAGGGAGGAGGAGGGGGGGAGGTGTGTGGAGAGGGGGGAAAGGATGAGGAGAGGAGGGGGAGAAGGGGTGTTAGGAAAGGAGGAGAGGGATGAGGAGTGTGAGGAGGGGGGAGGCAGGGTGTGGGGGTGAGAGAGGGGTGGTTGAGGAGGAGAGGGAGAGGAGGGAGGGAGGGGAGAGGGTGTGGGGAAGGTGTGAGGAGGAGGGGGAGGGGTTTTAGGAGGAGGAGGAGGAGGAGGAGGAGGAGGGGAGAGGTGGAGTGTGGGGAAGGAGGGGGGCTCTTACATTCAGGCCATGTGTGGGACAATCATGACATCACACATGTGAGAAGTCTGAGGACAGATCCATACATACACACTATACACTAATACAGTGTAGTTGAAGTTCACTCACTGGGTTCTGCTCTGCAGACTGCATCCGATGACTCTGTCCAGTACAAACCCCCGCCTCCATGCCTCCAGATATCACCACTGACCAGGCACTGACTACTCCGATCGGCTGTAGTATGTCTGCACGTGAGTGACACCTTCCGCTGTACAGGAGAGGTGATAGAACACCGGGAGAGCTGGCCTCTGCAAGTGACACAGGGGGCAGGGTCAGGGGTCACATGATTAGACTCGGATATAAATCTCAGTCACTGAAATTCAGTGACTGAATCATGTATGGGCAGAGCTGGCAGTACTGAAAGAGACCAGAGACACAGGTCACTGGTATAATCATAGTGGCGCGCAGCAGCAGGGGATGTGTTTGTTTTCATTCTGTCAGCAGACTCAGGACATGTCCCCCAGTGCTGTGCTGCGCCTCTAATGATACTACAGGTGGACGGAGCGCCTGCCTGAGTATATGTAACATTCTGCAGGGGCGCCGGGCGGCATCCCCTGCATTATACAGCACCGCACCAGCACCGTACACTTACATAACACGGAGACTGGTGGGAGACAGGGATTAGAGAAACCAGCAGCCAGGCGCCCCAGGCAGCAGTGCGTCCTAGGCGATTGCCTAATTCGCCTAGTGGTAGCACCGGCCCTGTCCGTCTGTTCCCGAGTCTCAGACCCGGCTGGTCCGAGGCGCAGTAACTGAGGGAGGATTCAAGGTGTCCGGGTGTGCTCTCGGCTTGGAGAGGCGCCACGGCTTGTGGAAGTGACCGGGGGAGGACACTTCAGAGGAGGGCCGGCAAGTGGCATCCTGGGAAGTGCCTGGTTACTGAGTTGGCAAGGACATTGACAAATTCGCGCTTTTCTAGTACCATCGAGGAGACGGGAAACGTTCCAGGTACTGAGGAAAAGGTTCCTGTTCACCCTTAGTTACAACTTGTACACGTTCATAGGATTGCTTCAAGTTTTGAGTCAACGTGCTGACTGCCATGATCTCTGGCTAGAGATCTGTTCAGCCTTGAAGTACCCAGCTGCGAGTGGCTACTCTCTGGGTGGAATTAGAGACTTTACTAGACCTGCAGTTCAAGGTGCCTGAGTTCTTCACCCGTGCCCTCTGTTCCCCTGAGAGACTGTGTTATTGGATGCTACTACTGCAAAATAAAACCTTTGTTAAACGACTTTATCCGTGTCAGTGTTCAAGTCCTTGGGTATCAACCCTGGGAACCCCTAGACGTGGAAGAGCAGGCCAGGAGAAGGTAACTGGTAAGCCCAATAAGTCAAGACTCCCCAGCAAGGGTTCTGGCCGCTACAACAGTATTAAGCGAAGAGCCCTTTAATTATATATATATATATATATTTTTTTTATTCTTTATTTGAAAAAAAGTACAGAGATCACAACAACATTGTTTGTATTGTAGTTCACCTTGACGGGTCAGACCACGTAAACATACATCATGGAACAACTGGCAATATAAACATATAATCGTAGTTGGGTAGCAGACCTCCAGGTCGAGAAGCTAGCTCTATCCCGTATAGTTTTGGATGTTTTAACATCAATTTATTTTAAATAGAAAGGGAGATAGGTGCAACCCATGGGTCTAACAGCTCAAAAGAAGAACTAAGAAAGAAAGCAAAGTAGAAAAAGAGAAAGAAAAAAAAGGGGGGGGGGGGATTGGGGTGAGAGGGGGTAGGGGAAAGGAGCCTTCCTCCAGTCTCTCCATCCTCATTCCAGTACTCATCCCGGATTTCTCCATTCGCAGAAGAGTTATATCATCAGCCTTGCATGCTCCTCCGAATAGAAGAACTCCTGCCAATAGAACCATTTCTTGAGTAACTGCTCTCCGAGTCCCCTATCTGTGGCTACCAGGTCCTCCATTTTGTTAATATTGACTACTTTTTTCAACCAGACAGCCAGTCCCGGAGGCTCCGTCCGCTTCCAAAACAGGGGAATGCAACTTTTTGCTGCTGTGACCAGAAGAGGTAGGATGGATTTTCTGTATGCCTTGCTGCCTGTATAATGCAGTGGACCTCTGTCCAAAAGGGGGTCAGGGACCGACATGTCCAGAAAATGTGTTCTTATTCCGTGCATAATAGCTCAAAGGACATTAAGGTCCTCTCGAAGGGGGCCGGGGGGGGGGGGGGGGGGGCTGTGCTGCTATAAAGTGAGTTAGTTGGAGCTTTTGTCAGAAGGAAAGGTTCACTAAAAGAGGATCTTCCATGATGTTTTCCCTGGACATCCACTTTCCCAGGCAGAAGGCTGGATTACCGATTACTGGGGTAAGTGGTAAGGTGATGGGCACGATTGAGTGATAGCAAAAAGCTTTTTGGGAAATCCATCATGTCTCACCCAGCCACCCTTCTGCCAAGTCCGTAGGTCTTTTTTGATGTCCGTTAACAGGGGGGGGAGAAAGTTGAGAGAAAAGATATCCTCCGTCCTACAAGGCAGAAGGATGTCCAAGTATTTAATGTATGATCCTGTCCATTTAAAAGGGAAATCTATCCGTAGCAGAGGGTCCAGAGAGGCCGGCATGGAGACATTCAAAGCCTTAAATTTCTGGTAGTTAACCCTGAAGAAGGACAGCATTCCATACTTCTTCAGTTTCATCACCAAGTTCGGTATGGATATCAGGGGATTGGTTACGAACAATAATAGGTCATCAGCGAAAGCTGCAATTTTTGGGGATAAAGTGTGACTTAGGTGAAGTTAGGGTTGCCTCTCACCATACGGTGGAGGGTTCAAGATAAATATCAAGGGAGATAGGGGGCAGCCCTGCCTTGTCTCATTAGTTATCCCAAGGGGGGGGGGAGGTGGTCATTCACTTTTACTTGAGCTGAGGGTCGGGAGTAGATAGCTTGTATCCAGTTCATCATCTGCTGCCCTTGACCTACATGACAGAGGGTCTCAAACAGAAAGGGCCAATGCACCCTATTGAACGCCTTTTCGGCATCGGTCGAGAGGAGCAGCATCGGGGTCCTCCCCTGTTTTAGCAGCATGGAAAAGGTTAAGTGCCTTCGTGGTGTTGTCCCTCGCCTCCCTTGAGAGTACAAAACCCACCTGACCTGAGTGGATAAGCGTTGGGATAAACTCCGTCAAGCACATTGAGAGGACCTTAGTGAAGATCTTTAGGTCCAGGTTGAGGAGGGATATTGGTCTATAGTTTTGGCAGTGAAGAGGGTCTTTGCCCTGCTTAGGGATCACCATAATGAAGGCCCTTAGAATATCCTCAGGGGGAATCACTCCCTCCTTGGCATCGTTATATGCTGCTAGAAAATGTGGTATCAGAAGATGACCGAAGGTCTTGTAGTATGGGAGCGAGTATCCATCGGGGCCTTTTTGCAGTCGGACTATGGCACCTCGTCCCCAGAAAGAGGCACCTCCATCGCCATCAGTGCTTCGTCAGACAACCAAGGTAGGCCTGACTTTTGAATATAGTCACATATGGCTTCCCGTTCTAGGGACTTCTCTGGCTCAGAGGATTGGAGCGGCAAGTTGTACAGTGAGGTGTAATACTTGCGAAACCGGTCTACAATGGCATCAGTGGTATGCACCTTGGCATTACCATCCCCCATTAGTTCAGGAATAAAAGCTCGGGCATGTTGTGCTCTCAGAGCCCTCGTTAGTAGCATAATGCATTTGTCGCTGGGTTCGTAAAAAGTAAGTTTACATTTTGCGATAATGGTCTTGGCCCTGACCAAGGCCAGGGATCTCAGTTGGCTTCTCAGGATGGTGAAGTCCACCAGCACCCGGGAGGCTATCGATTATTAATTAGTGGCTTCCAGGGCCCTGATTTTGTCTAAAAGGTCGAGGGTTTGCTGGATTCTTGCCTTCTTGAGGCGGGAGCCAATCTTTATCAGGAGCCCTTTGATGGTGCACTTGTGGGCCTCCCAGAACATCAGGGGAGCACTGTCTGAGTCCGCACTGGAAGACAAAAAGCTTCTCAGTTCCCTGGATACTTTCTCCATGACCACAGGAATTTGGATCAAGGAGTCATTAAGCTTCCATTGCCATTGTTTGGGTACAGGGGGTAATAGATCTATATATACAAATACAGAGGCGTGGGCCGAGAAAGTAATGGATCCTATAGAGGCGGACTGCAAGGAGAGATTGAGGCAACATAAAGAGATCAATTCTGGTGTAGGACTCATGAGGGTGTGAGTAGGACATATAGTCCCTCTGGGTCGGGTTTAAAACCCTCCAGACATCCACCAGATGAAAGGCGTGGAAGTTCTTCTTCAGACGCTTAAGCGCTGCATAAGAAATCTGGGATGTTTGTCTGGATGCATCTAGAGAGGGGTCCATGGTGTTCATGTTGCCCCTCAGAATCACTGCTCCCTCTGCAAAGTCCTGTAACTTGGTCAGAGTGGATTCCAGGAATCCGATCTGGCCCGAGATGGGGAGGTATAGATTCACCAGTGTCACCAAGGGACTGTCCAAAGTCCCCTTCACAAAATGCGCACGCCCCTCATCATCACTCCACTGGTCCTGCAGCGCCCAAGGAGTCATGAAACGTATCAGTATACTAACCCCTTATGCCCCGTACACACGAGCGGACTTTTCGACATCCAAACTCCGACGGACTGAGTCCGGCGGACTATCCGCTCGTGTGTGGGCTGCAACGGACTTTAGCTTCGCAAAAGTCTGACGGACTTTAGAAATGAAGCATGCTTCAAATTTTCCCGACGGAACTCCGCCGGACCCGGTCCCCTTCGAAAAATTCGCTCGTGTGTGTGCTACTCCGACGGACTAAAACCGACGCTAGGGCAGCTATTGGCTACTGTCTATGAACTTCCTACGTCGAATCCAGTCGTACGTCATCACGTTCGACTCCGTCGGAGTTTGGTGTGATGGTGTGTGGTCAAGTCCGTTCGGTCGAAAAGTCCGCCAGAACTCCGGCGGAACTCCGCTAGAACTCCGTCGGAAGTCTGTCAGACTTAATCCCTCTCGTGTGTACGGGGCATAAGATTCGGATGAGCATCCATGGTAGGCAGCTGGGAAGTAGCGATCATGGAGTCTCGGTGTTCTATCTGCATGAAAATGAGTCTCCAGTAGGAAGCAGATGTGAGCTTTCATATGTCTCAGGTTAGGTAGCACCATAGTGCGTTTCTCTGGGGTGTTTAGCCCCTTCACATTAATAGACATTAGTCTAAGAGATTTTGAGGAGCCCATGGTCCAAGCAGGGACTGGAGGAATGAAAAAAAGAGGGGAGAGTAGATAGGATAGAGAGAAGAAAGAAGTAGGGTTACGCCTATGGCATAGTACACCTCTGGTGTGGTAGAGACCTAGTCTCAGTGCACCTCCAAGGCTCCATAACAAAGCCCTCAATGGAATGCTGCCCTATGTGGGGAAGGTGGTTAGATACAGCAGGGGTCAGGTGCTCCCTGTCCAGATCCAAACAGTTGAGAACTAATAATAAGGGTAAGGCAAACCAATAACTCTAACAGCTGGCATACTTTGTTCAAGGGCAGCCTGCCCTCCTGCAGATTAATACATCCACATCTGAAAGATAACGACACCAGGGGATCCCGGGGGGCCCGGTTCCAATCTAGAGGGATGGACTAACAGCAGACGGGGGTCAGTCCCCTCTTGAGTAATGGCATAACACATCAGCAACTAGCAGAATACAGACATTTCTGAGCTATAGAGAAGTAAAAGTTAAAACAGAAACAACATTGCCCCCATAGAGGATTTTCACCCCCCTGGGACACTGGTGACAAACTAGCTGTCCAGCCCAGCACTGGCTGCATTGTGGTTGAGGGGGCACACCTCCACTGAAGAGGCTGCCTTAAGGATGGGCCGCTCTGGATATCAGTTGGATCCGAGGGACCAACCCGATTACATGGTGGCCTCCCGGACACCCCAGGAGGTGCCTAGAAGACAGTAGTGCTGGGCTGGGGGTCCCATGTTAAAATCGAATACACTAGTCCCATTACAATGCATATCCCACCACAACCCACTACCCCACCCAACCACAGAGTATGCCATGGAAATTATGTCTGGCATAGCAAAGTGTGTTTATGATTTGGGGTATTTGGAGTTCGGTTCCCTCAAGCAGGGCTGGTCTCACCATTATTTGTAAGGCTGTAGTCTGTGGCCAGCTCCCCCTTAGTGGCTAATTTCCAGGTGGGTTGCGGGAACTCTGAAACCACCATAGCTGAAGCTAATCATAAATCCAGGGGTACCAGCCCCACAGCTCCTTCAGAGCATTCCCCGCTATGAGATGTTGGCAAATTTCTCACATAAGAGTACCCCCAATGGTGTGCTGGTAGCATAGAGCGTCAGACCTCCTTCGGGAGGTATTATGTTGTGATCACGGGGAGGACTATTCATTTTTCCAAGCATGTCACGGTGAGGAGCAGAGGGCAGTGGGGGGCATTGGGGGGGGACAACCTGGAGCTCCGAGTGGGACATAGGGGGACAATGGGTGAGCAGGGGGGTTTTGCAGACAACAGAAATCCATCCAGTGGGCAAGGGACAGGCTCATTCATATGTCTCTCATATGTCTCAGTTAGTCTACGCTGCTTGCCACTCATGTGAAGGCGTCTTTGGGGATCATGGCTCTGGGTCGCCCCTACCGATCGGAGTAGGGTCTCTACATCTGCATCTAGAAGAGCAGCACGAGAGGCCCGAAGGGGCTGCCTGAGGTACCGATCGGAGTTCTCTGCTTGGTAGAGGGCTCAGCCAGTCCCGCAGCGAGATTGGTTCCATCTCCAGGAAGTCAAACAGGTCCAGGTGTTCATCATGGTGACGTAAGGTGAGCAAATCATTCCCTTTGTGGATCGTCAGCTGACTAGGGAATCCCCAGCGATATGGCAGCTTGGCACGGCATAACACTTTGAGCAATGGCTTCAACATTGCTCTCCTCAATAGGGTTGCTCGGGACACATCTATACTGAGATGTGTGCCCCGTCAAAGTCCACTGGACCTTAAGCCGTGCCACTCTCATGATCTTCTCTTTTAGTCCGTAACGATGTAGGCAGCAGATTACATCGCGGGGCCTATCTACCTCCACTGGCTTGGGGCCGAGTGCCCTATATACCCCGTCAAACTCTGGTTGCTGGAGGGTCTCCATCCAAGACTTTGTGTAGAATTGCCCGAACAGTCTCTGTTAGGTTCTCTGGGCCAGACGCTTCGAGTAGTCCCCAGAGCTGCAGGTTTTGGCGGCGGCTCCAGTTCTCTAGGTCTTTGGCATGTAGTTGTACCTCTGCCAGCTAGTCTTGGTGCCTCCAGTGCTCCCGTTCCAGCTATACCACCCAGGTCTCCAATGCACCCAACAACACCTCCTCTGTGGTCAGCCAGTCGTCTAAGCCATGCACCTCTGTGCGAATCTCCTGGAGGTCCCGACGATGCTGTTCCTCCATTCTTAGCACCAGTGCCTCCATGTCTGATTTGGTGGGGAGAGCCCTTAACAGGGCTCGGATATCAGAGTCATCCCCTGATGGTTGTATGGAGAGTCCGGTGCTGGACTGGTTGCTGGGTGGGGAGTCTAGGAGGCCCGGGATCCCCATCAGGGATTGGGAACCCGAGTTCTGTGAGGCCGCCATTACAGCGGTGGGTGAGGATGAAGACCCGGCCGCGTCACGTGTTGCTTTGGTGTGGGCCTCTGGAGCTGCTCTGACTCTTTCTTTAAGAAACCGGTCAATCTGGGTAGCTGGAGTCGCCTTAGAAGATCCCCTGTACTTGCATCTCCTGCGGTAGCTCATGGCTGGAGATAAAAGTGCTGGAAAAGAGCATGACAGCCTTGATCACAGGATCTGGAGTCGGGAGCTTATGCAACAAGCGACTTCACTCCGCAATATCCAAGCCATGCCCCCCTACTTTTTATGACAAAGCTTTGCTAGGTAATACTGTAGTTATCACTTATAATTCCAAGGGGCATCCTTGGACAGCCAAATAATATAATATACATTTTTATTCTGAAAACCTGAACTTATCTAAAAATGTGAATGAATATTTAGATTCTTTATAAACCATAATGGTGATTGGCTTTTTTGTTTTTGAAAACATATAATATAACAGAAGAATAATAATATAAATATAAATAAATATAAAATATAAAAAAACATATAATAAAAACTTACAGCATTCAGAAACCCTTGAAACAGAGGAGCACTGTGAATACCACTATTGACATAACCACTGAAAGAAAAGCAGAAGAAAAGTGATGCAGTAACAGGTCATATTTTTGTATTTCTATATCCAGATATCATTACTTTCCTAAGTCCAAAAGTGTTAAATTATTCGTTTATATACTTTAACTGATAATTTTCACAATTTGTACACAATCAACAGTTTGTCAAGAGAGAAATGTATTTTAATTGAATAAGCATTGGTATAGAGCAGGGGTCTCAAACTGGTGGCCCTCCAGCTGTTGCAAAACTACAAGTCCCATGAGGCATTGCAAGGCTGACAGTTACCAGCATGACTCCCACAGGCAGAGGCATGATGGGATTTGTAGTTTCGCAGCAGCTGGAGGGCCGCCAGTTTGAGACCCCTGGTATAGAGACTAAGCAAGGATTGGCTAATTTATACAATAAATTTACTTGTGGCATCAACAACCAATAGGATTATGGAAAAGAATGCAATAATATTGAAAACATTAGAAAACATTGCTGTAGGTAAAAGAACAACACATTTACAAATAAAAAAAATCTATAGAAATAGTGTTACCATATAACAATTAACATTAATTAGTGTATTAAAACATTGCCATGTTCTGTCCAGTTGAACTGTATATTTGTAAATGACCATACACAAGTTGTATGATATGAAGAACCTCTTTAAATCCTAAAATGATCTTTGGAAATGTAATCCCTTCGACTTGATTTACAAACAGCTTTCAGGATTATGGGACCACAGTGTTTGACACAAATACACGACAAGAGGATTACATCCCTCTGCATCACTAAAGGTATCATCAACAGGAGGAAGGAGGTCCTGATTACCCTATATAGATCTAGAGTTAGACCTCATTTAGAATACTAATTACAATTCTGGATACTTGACTTACAAAGATACTTTGAACAAATTCAGAGATGGGCAACAAAAATGGTGCATGGTCTCAGACAAAAAAAAGTAAAAAAAAATAGAAACGAAAAAATAAAAAAAAGGGACAGACTAGATGAACAACTTGGTCTTTTTGTTCCATCACAGTTCTATGTTTTTCCTGGGATTGATTTATCAAGGCAAACAGACTCAGGGGCGTACCTAGAGCATTTGGCACCCGGGGCGGATCCTATATCTGGCACCCCCCCACCATAAAAATGTAAAAACACCCACCGTGTCCCCTGCATACCTCTGCATCCTTCAATATCTTTTTGTCACTACTGTGTACCCCCCCTCTCCACAACTGCACCTCTGGACCCCTTTAACCACTTGGGTACCGCGCTATTGCAAAATGACGGCAATAGCGCGGACCCACATTTCCGGGACTACGTCTATTGACGTCATCCCGGATACGAGCGGCCTGCGCGCCCCCTGAGGGGCGCGCGCGGCGCGCTCTGTGATCGGCGAGTCCGTGAGACTCGCCTGATCACCGATCTGTGTAAGGGGTCGATCCCGACCCCTTATCACGTGATCAGCTGTCAGCCAATGACAGCTGATCATGTGATAAAACGGAGCCGGTAATCGGCTAGAAAAAAAAAAAGCCGATCGCCGGCGGCCGTGTTCGGGACATCAGTCCCGATCACGGCCAGCAATTTAAGCGGACACCTGCCCCCTGCCAGTGCCCACCTGCCACCCGCAGTGCCATCCTGAAATAAAGTAAGTGCCCCCCTGTCAGTGCCACCCAGCAGTGCCCATAGTGCCCACAGTGCCACCCAGCAGTGCCCACAGTGCCACCCAGCAGTGCCCACAGTGCCACCCACAGTGCCACCCAGCAGTGCCACCCACAGTGCCACCCAAAATCTGCCTCAAAGGTGCTGCACCCCAGTGCCGCCCATCAGTGCCCAGCAGTGCCGCCCATCAGTGCCCAGCAGTGCCGCCCATCAGTGCCCAGCAGTGCCACCTATCAGAGCCACCTATCAGTGCCACCTATCAGTGCCCATCAGTCCCATCTATCTGTGGTACCTATCAGTGCCCATCCGTGCCACCCATCCGCGCCACTTATCCGTGCCACCCATCCGTGCCATCTTATCTGTGCCCATCTTTGCCCATCAGTGCCGCCTTATCTGTGCCCATCGGTGCCGCCTTATCTGTGCCTATTAGTGCCGCCTTAACTATGCCTATCAGTGCCCACCAGTGCAGCCTATCAGTGCCCACCAATGCAGCCCATCAGTGCCCACCAATGCAGCCCATCAGTGCCCACCAATGCAGCCTATCAGTGCCGCCTAATCAGCGCACTTCAATGAAGGAGAAAAATGACCCGTGTGCAAAATTTTATAACAAACTATTAAAACATGATTTTTTTTTTTTTTTTTTTGCATCTTTTTTTGTTTGTTTAGCAAAAAATAAAACTCCGTGCTGTAACTAAATACCACCAAAAGAAAGCTCTATTTGTGGGAAAAAAATGATAAAAATTTCATTTAGGTACAGTGTTGTATGCCCGCGCAATTGTCATTCAAAGTGCATCAGCGCTGAAAGCTGAAAATTGGTCTGGGACTGAGGGGGGTTTAAGTGCCCAGTAAGCAAGTGGTTAAATTACAAAGCACCCTGCACCTCTGGACCCCTTTACATTACACAGGACCTTGCACCTAAGGACCTCTTTACATTACACAACCCCCTGCACCTCTGGACCCCTTTACATTACACAGCAGCCTGCACCTCTGGACCCCTTTACATTACACAGCTCTTGTACCTCTGGACCCCTTTACATAACATAGCACCCTGAACCTCCTGACCCCTTTACATTACACAGCGCCCTGCACCTCTGGACCCCTTTACATTACACAGGACCTTGCGCCTAAGGACCTCTTTACATTACACAGCAGCCTGCACCTCTGGACCCCTTTACTTTACACAGCTCTTGTACCTCTGGAACCCTTTACATAACATAGCACCCTGAACCTCCTGACCCCTTTACATTACACAGCCCTTGTACCTATGGATCCCTTTACATTACACAGCACCCTGAACCTCTGGACCCCTTTACATTACACAGCACCCTGCACCTCTGCACCCCTTTACATTACACAGCCCCTCACAGCTCTGGACCCTCTGCATGTTACACAGATCCCCTACAGTGCAGACCCCCCTCCCTACCATACAGACCCCCATCTACAGTGTAGACCCCCCTACAGTACAGAATCCTCCCCTACAGTGCAGACCCTCCTACAGTACAGACCCCTCCACCCTATAGCGCAGACCCCCCCCCCCCCCTACAGTGCAGACCCTCCTACAGTACAGACCCACCCCCTACAGTACAGACTCCCCTACAGTACAGAATCCTCCTACAGTGCCAAATCTTCCCCTACAGTACAGACCCCCCCTACAGTGCAGGACCCCTTCTACAGTGCAGGACCCCCCTACAGTGCAGGACCCCCCTACAGTGCAGGAACCCTTCTACAGTGCAGGACCCCCTACAGTGCAGGACCCCTTCTACAGTGCAGGACCCCTTCTACAGTGCAGACCCCCCTACAGTGCAGACCCCCCTACAGTGCAGGACCCCTTCTACAGTGCAGGACCCCTTCTACAGTGCAGGACCCCCCTACAGTGCAGGAACCCTTCTACAGTGCAGGACCCCCTACAGTGCAGGACCCCTTCTACAGTGCAGGACTCCCCTACAGTGCAGACCCCCCTACAGTGCAGACCCCCTACAGTGCAGGACCCCCCTACAGTGCAGGACCCCCCCTACAGTGCAGGACCCCTTCTACAGTGCAGGACCCCTTCTACAGTGCAGGACTCCCCTACAGTGCAGACCCCCCTACAGTGCAGACCCCCTACAGTGCAGGACCCCCCTACAGTGCAGGACCCCTTCTACAGTGCAGGACCCCCCTACAGTGCAGGACCCCCCTACAGTGCAGGACCCCCCCTACAGTGCAGACCCCCTACAGTGCAGGACCCCTTCTACTGTGCAGGACCCCCCTACAGTGCAGGACCCCTTCTACAGTGCAGGACCCCCCTACAGTGCAGGACCCCCCTACCGTGCAGGACCCCTACAGTGCAGGACCCCTATAGTGCAGGACCCCTTCTACAGTGCAGGACCCCTTCTACAGTGCAGGACCCCCGTACAGTGCAGGACCCCCCTACAGTGCAGGACCCCTTCTACAGTGCAGGACCCCCCCTACAGTGCAGGACCCCCCCCCTACAGTGCAGACCCCCTACAGTGCAGGACCCCCCCACAGTGCAGGACCCCCCCTACAGTGCAGGACCCACCACAGTAAAGAACCCCCCTACAGTGCAGGACCCCTTCTACAGTGCAGGACCCCTTCTACAGTACAGGACCCCCCCTACAGTGCAGGACCCCCCTGCAGACCCCCCCTACAGTGCAGGACCCCCCTACAGTGCAGGACCCCTTCTACAGTGCAGGACCCCTTCTACAGTGCAGGACCCCCTACAGTGCAGACCCCCCTACAGTGCAGGACCCACCACAGTAAAGAACCCCCCTACAGTGCACAGCCTCCCCTAAGGACCCATAGTGTACCTGGAGCCCAAGGCAGCGGCATTGCAGGGTGGAGGTGCGAGCAGCACCCGAGTGAAGTGTCACCTGTCGGCTCAGTGATCCGGGACCGGGCGCAATAATCCCCTTCTCTCTGTGGTCACGTGACTCACGTCGCGCCGTTCTGATCAGTCTCGGGCAGCGGCTGTCACTCACAGCCGAGCAGAGTGAAGCCGCCTCCCACTCCTTGTCTACACAGTGCTGTGCATGGAGGAGGGGGAGGCGGCTTCACTCTGCTCGGCTGTGAGTGACAGCCGCTGCCCGAGACTGATCAGAACGGCAGCGCGACGCGACCACAGAGAGAAGGGGAGCCGGGTCCCGGATCACTGAGCCAGCAGATGTCACTCCACTCGGGTGCTGCTCGCACCCCCCCCCCCCTGCAATGCCGCCCACTGCTAGTGCCTCGGGCTCTCTCTGTGTGGGCTGCAAACCCGAGGCACGGCTGTCTGACACTTCAGTTGCGGAGGGGGGGGGCGCTGGCCTGACACCCCCCCCAGTGTGTGGCACCCGGGGCGGCACGCCCCCCCGCCCCCCCACTTAGTACGCCTCTGAACAGACTGTGCACTTTGCAAGTGCAGTTGCACTGATTTTCCCCAGAGCTTAGTCAATGTGGAGAAGCTTCACTTTGTAATATCGTGTGAATATCCATGTGAATCTGAATATCCAATCAGGTGCAAGGAAAAAAAACTGCATTTTTCTTGCACATGATTGAATGATGGAAATCGGCAGACCACATTCACTAAGCTTTGGGGGAACTCAGTGCAACTGCACTTGCCTTAGCTCTGCTGATTCCCATCATCCAATCATGTGCAAGCACAATGCCATTTTTTAAATTTTCCTTGTACCTGAATTGGTATTCTTTACAAAGTGAAGGTTCTCCGCATTTATTAAGCATTTGGGAACCAAAGTGCAACATGCACAGCCTAAATGCCTTCAGTTAATCAACCCATATTTAATCTACACAATCCAAACCCTGTGTTTACCTACCGCACCTAACCAATTGTTTTCTGCCCATACAACAATAGCAAAGAATCCTGATCCACTGAAACCAATATGACCCTGATTTATTAAGGATTGAGCATGTTAATTTTGGAAAGTGAATTTTTTCCTTAGTCACTGTGTTGAAAATTTACTTTGCAAAGGATATCCAACCCCACAAGGAAAATTAAAAGAAACTGCATGTTTGCCTGCATATGATTAAATAATTGAAGTCAAACAGCTTCCCATATGCACTAAGCTAAGTGGAAAATCCCTTGCAAAGTGAAATATTGCTTTTCAAAGTGACCATGCTCTATTCCTTTAATAAATCAACCTTTATGTACCTTTTGCACAATCAGGCCATGCAACAGAAAAAAATGCAAAAGTACCTTTTTTTCTGTTTCAAAGCAGTGGTTATATGATCTGTACAGTCCACTTTTCCTGTACTACTGTATGCAATAGGGCTGGACGAGGGAACATTATACAACTGAGAACTTTTGGCCTAGGGGAATAACACAACCAACTAGTCGTTTCATGGTAGGAATTGATTTCCATGGGCCAAAAATGTACAAAATAATATGCCATGGTGCCACATTAAATGGTGGATATGATCAAATGTGATGCACCTAAAGGACCACGTTTATTCAACATTAGCTTCCTTTGCAGCTCTTGGAATTCAATCATGACATCTCACAGCTGCAAAGGAAATCGATGATGAAAGACTTCCTTCAGTGATCGCAGATCTACAGAGTCAGCAAGTAGCTATATAATGCCGCCATTAATCGGTAAATACACTCTGTGGCTGTGATGGTGTAAGCAGAGGGGAGGCTACTAGAGAGCAGCGCTATTGTCAATCTAAGTTGTGCCACGGGTATTAGTAGAGACTAGAAGTACAGTAACAGCTGTATTTCCAGAAGTACATACTGTAGAATGTTGATTTTTTTGGACTGATAACTAAAAATAAATGAGCAATACTATGTAGAAAATGACCTTGTAACTTCTCAGTTGTTGTTAAAATCAGGGTCTTTGGAATACAACTTTAATGTCTGCATAAAATACAGCCTACTGCACTTCATTACTTCGTGTGGTACAAAGATGCAGAAAATCAGAATAATCTGTTTATGAAGAACATATAAAGACTGTCTTATCACCCTTCCTTAATAACATATTGGAGTAAGGGAGTCATTACTAAACAGGACATTGCAGGTACAGACCCTACAGATATGTTTGTACTTGTGAGGTATTTGTGAGTACTTGTGGATATCTCATAAGTCCCTCAAGATTATCCTAGCTATTGTAACACTAGAGTTTTCATTCTACTACCTGAAAACAAATCCATAATGAGAAACACTTACATTACATTAAATATTTCCAAATCTTATTTTCTGTAGAGTAAATATGTATATTAAAGTAAACCTGTCACAATCCTGGCAAATGCAAACTTAGAATATGATGAAAACATATGGCTGCATCTAAAGCTGTAGACAAATCTTGTCTGTTTGTCAGAGGCGGACTGACAACTCATGGGGCCCCCAGGCAATAGGAGATTATGGGGCCCCCAGGTAATCAGAGTTTCTATTGGCTGAGAAGGAACTGGAGAGGTGGGGTAGCTATAATCTCTGGATTTTTAGACCAAAAGGATGTCGGTAAGGGACATTTCAGAGACAGATATAAAAAAAACAGATTTTTACATACTGTCCCTGGTTTTACTGAGGCTGGCAACCCTGATGGGGCCCCCTAGTGGCCCGGGGGCCCTCGGGCAGTGCCAAAGTGGCCAAATGGTCAGTCCGCCCCTGCTGTTTGTGTAACAGTTGAACTTGTATATATCTCTGGATCTATTGATTGTTTTGCCATACAGTTTTCCCTCTGCTTTTATGTTGAATGTTCAGTTTGCTTTGACTTTTGTGGCAGGAATACTTTAAGAACCAGACAGCACAAAGATGCTGGTTTTAGAAATCGAATTCCATAGTAACCCATATTTTGGCTTAGGCCAGCCATAGATGGAGCTATTTTTTTTTTCCTGCACAGTCAGTGTTAATGGGGGAATCCCTTCCATGGTACCATTGTGTTCTCCCCGGGTGGGAGCTGTCCCTGCTGGGAGAACACAGTGATTATTGCTAGCAGCTATATAATTGCATATAAAATCTGACAGTTTGGTTGTACTCAAGTTGATAGATTGTAGGTACATTAGGTATATTCAGCCTGCACAAAAGGAAGTTTTGCAGCTTTGCAGTCAATACCTTTGAAGACTACAATACTGGTTCACTCTGCAAAGGAATGTTCCCTTAGCTTAGTGAATGTGGTGAAACTTTACTTTGCAAAAAAAACAAACAATCACACGATAGAAAAAAAAACCTGTATTTTTGTTTGCACATGACTGGATGCACATTATTGAAGAGAGGGGAAGTGAGAAAGAGAGAGAGTGGTGAGAGAGGAGGGGATGAGAGTGAGAGGGGGTGGAAAAGAGGGTAGGTGCTGGTGAGGATGAGAGAGAGGGTGCTGAGAGAGGGAGGGTGAGAGAAAGGGAAAGAGAGAGAGGGTGATTGTGGGGGGGGGGGGGGGTGAGAGAGAGGGTGGTGAGAGAGAGGGAGGATGAGAGGGGATGAGGGAGGGGGTGAGAGAGAGGAGGGGATGAGAGAGGGGGTGAGAGTGGTGAGAGAGAGATACAGGAGTGAGAGAGATGTGGGTGAGAGAGAGAGGGGTGCGCCTGTGTAGCGCCTGAAAAAAACCGGCCCCTTTCACTCCAGTGTGAAAGCCGGAGGGCTTTCACACTGGGGCGGTGCGCTAGCAGGACAGTGAAAAAAGTCCTGCTAGCCGCATCTTTGGAGCGGTGAAGGAGCGGTGTATTCACCGCTCCTAAACCGCTCCTACCCATTGAAATCAATGGGACAGCGCGGCAATACCGCCGGCAAAGCGCCGCTGCAGCGGCGCTTTAGGGGCGGGTTTAACCCTTTTTCGGCCGCTAGCGGGGGTTAAAACCACCCCGCTAGCGCCCGCAGACCGCCGCTAAAACGACGGTAAAGCGCCGCTAAAAATAGCGGCACTTTACCGCCGACGCCCGCACCGCCCCAGTGTGAAAGCAGCCTCAAGCATAGTGATAAAAATATAAATACAGTGCTCCCAAACAAAAACCCATAATAAGTGATAACAAAAAAATAAAGTCCATATGAAACTGTGAAGGTGCTTCACAAATAGTGTGAAAAAATGCAGGGAATGCTTCTCATCTGGTGTGCAGAAAGTGCAGAGAAAAAAATTAGCAGAAATTTTTTTCAGGTGCACCAAGACACCCCACATGTGTCCCCATTCACCAAATCACAATGATACCCAGCTTTTCAGTCTGGGAGTCAGTATAGGCTTATAGCAATATCCAGAAAGTGTTGCAGGATGGCAGATTCACTGATGAGATGATAAACAATCCTTCAACGTTAATACTCAGCCATACAAAAACAGTTATGAGTTATGTCTTATGTCTTATGGCCAACAGGAAACATTATTCCCTTGAGAATTAAGCAGTTGTTTAATAGTACAAAGGTGGTTTATGTTTAATTGTGCAAGTCTGCAGATCAGACTTTATTTGGCACTGTAGCTCTGCATTTATTTCCTTTGCTTAATGAGTTGTGCAAGGTCTGAACATGAGCCAGACATAACACAGCAAGTGCATGTACACAGGCAGAACTCTACTCTTCTATAATACCATGCTATGGCAGAAGTCATTTAACATCACTCTGCTACATAATCATTTAGTTCCTTACAGCCACTCTTTGTGGCTGTATTTTAGAAACCTTTAGGGCTCATTCACAAGGGTAGAAATAATGCTACATGAATGCACACTGCTCATAGTTTTATGCACATCTAAATTCAGCACTATAGCAATTAATAACAGATACACACAGATGCACCTACCTGTAAAAATGTGTGCTGGGCAGAAAAAAGTAGGACATCTTTGCGTCCAGGGCTGCACAGATCTGCAGAGTTCACAAGTGAATGCACATAAATGAGCCTAAATGTGTACGTGCGTAAATACAGTATGTAGCCATTCAGTTGAATAAAAGAATTGTACACATCTAAATGCTGTACGCATCTAAACATATCTAAATGCAAGTATTGCATATTTTCGTCAGCAAGAACCTGCACCATTTGTTTCATAACAAACTAATTTTCGGATAAAATTCGTCATATTTGTTCATTCAGGATCATCCGAATGAACAGAAGTCTCTTTTGACCAATGTGTAGGAAAACGAATTATCAGAAATAGCAAAAATTCAAAAGAATGCAAACCCAAAATAATGAAAATTCGAGAGAATGAAAATCCAAAAATACAAAAATGCAAAAACTATTCAATTACAATTTAACAAATGGATTACATTCGGATAATTGAGTTTTTCATATTTTCGTTATTTCCGACCATTCGTTATCACTGGATATAAAGAAATAGTTGATGGTGCATTCGTATTCATTTTTCTTTTGGATATATTCAGATTCATTAGATTTTTGGATAGGCAGTGTTAGTGTTTATTCTCTGGCCAATGAGCTTGTCCCTTATTCCCTTGTGTATTTTTTTGTGTCAGACTGCATTCCATCCAGAGTCCAGACAGGGTGTGGTGGGTCGGTGGCACTGTTTTGTTGGATTTGTGAGTTTCTCGTGGCACAGAGTGAGAGATGAATTATGAAGGGTCCAAGCCCTGAAGTAACAAATGCTGTAGCTAAACAAATGGAACATAACGAATACAAATGCATCCGAAGTTATGAATGATCTGAAGTAACAAATGCTCCATCCAAACGAATGGAACAGAACAAATACGAATGCATCCAAAGTTACAAATGAACCGAAGAAACAAAGGCCATATCTAAATGGAATTGAATGCATCAGAAGTTATGAATTATCCAAAGTAAGGAATACCGTATCTAAACAAATGGAACAGAATGAATACGAATGCATCCAAAGTTACAAATGATCCGTAGTAATGAATGCCGATCATAATGAATGATCTGATAAACGAAAAACAAACAATAAAACGAAGAGGAAACAAAACAAATTTTTAGGTAGTGCACGTCTAGTGAATAGACCCTTTCCCCCCTTTCTCTAAGTTTTTCATTAGCATGCACCTCTGAATGCTGATGTGAATTCACCTTATATTTTTAACATGTTTTCCTGCTTTACATACCTTTTTTATCTTGCACTTCCTACTTTCCCTGAAAGCAGTGGTGATATAGCCTTGGTCTCACAGAATGTCACCATTGCCATTAAGGAAATCCCTACTGAATCTGTGAGATCTGGCAGTATTGTCATACTGGGCATGCGTAGGCTGAAGCACATGATGTCATGCACTTCAACTTGTGCATGTGCCATATCAAATTATGTTTATTTGCTGGGGGAAAAAAAGCTTACCCCCCAAGATCTCAGGAAAGGGATTTTTCCCCAGCAGATGCCAGTAGTGTCGTATGGTACATGCATGAGAAGAAGCGTATGATGTCAAGCACTTCATTTTGCGCATACCCAGTATCATGCACATTTCAAGAATGGAGTCACAGGAACAGGGACCCATGCAGCACAAAGGTAGGACAAAAATAGGTAAGTATGAAGAACAAGTCACAGGGATATAGGTAAATTTGATTGTTTATTTCCTCCCTATTCAGGTATGCAGGTTTATAGAGTAAGGATTGGTGAAGGAAGGTCCTCTTTACCATCAAGCTACAATGGCAGCAGAACCACTTTTGGGAAATACACATCTTTGCTACACACTTCCATTGTTTCAGAAAAACACAATCAGCTTTTCACATGCAAAAGATACATTCTTTGTAGAATATATTGTATTAGCCAGAATGTTAGACTGGATATTCTGGAAGGCAAAGGAACAATGGGTGAAGATTGAATAGTCTCTCATAGGTCAAAATTTAGGTGTAATGTTGTGAACATAAAAAGAGAATAGCCTAAAGGTTAATCAACAATTCCCACCTGGACTAGAAAAACAAACCTTTTATGTCTGAAGGATGGATAGACTTTTAAGTATACACTGTGTGATGAAGGGCTCTTTCTTGCTCAGCTTTTCAGAATTCAGGGCAAAATGGGGATGTAGTATATTAGACTACTAGAGACAACACCAAATTGAGATGACTATGGTATTAACTATGGCATGAACCTGCTATACCAATAACCCCACCCTTCCCTCTAATGACTACACAACACTGAAATGGAGTAAATTGGCCATAGCAGCCATTTTATTAACCAAATATAAATCTCAAATAAATTATCATAATAATTAACATAATAACCTTTCAAACATAACATCCAGTTTATTCACTAAAATGGAGCATAAATCATGTAGGGAAAAGAAACAGACAAGGCTCCTATCACTGGCTCCTCCGGTCACCCAACTCGAGGGCTTTTTCCAACTCCACCCACAGTTTATGTGCCAACAGTGGATGTCAATCATTTCTTTAGAAATGGCGCAGTCCAAAAAAAAAATGAACCCTCTACCATGTAGTTACCACTTGTACAGTTCTCTTTTTCCTTTTTCCGTTGCAAGAGGTAATGGCAAATCCCGGACTATGAGTTCCTACATGTAGCACTCTCCCCCGAAAGAGCTGCTGGTTTTATTGGGCTTACCGTTACCTTCTTGAGCTTGTGTGCATCTAGGGGTTTCCCGAGGTAGATGGCCCAAAGAATTGTAGAAACTGACACTGGATCCACTTTTTGGGATATTTATTTGAAAAGGTAGACAAACCGTCTCTCAATGAAGAGTAGAGGGTTTAGGTAAGAAGTTCAGGTACTCTTGGAACTGCAAACGATAGAAAGTCTCTTACTATAGAAATCCAGAGAATCACTGTTCACAACTGGATTCTCACAGCTACCGGATAGACCTCCCCTCACTAGGCCTAGCAGCCGATAGAGTGTTTAAGTAAAGCAAAGTCTCTGCCACAGACTTGGATGTAGAGCACTTGAACAAAGTCTCTGCCACAGACTTGGATGTAGAACACTTGAACAAAGTCTCTGCCACAGACTTGGATGTAGAACACTTGAACAAAGTCTCTGCCACAGATTTGGATGTAGAACACTTGAACAAAGTCTCTGCCACAGACTTGAATGTAACTGAGGGACGTAGGTAAATTTAGAGAGCTATCATACGGTACTAGTATCTCGCAGCTGGTTCGGCGATACCGTGTGAGTGTAGATCCTTTAGTGTCCTTCAACTTAGCCTCCAGGCTCCTTCTGAGAAGCCAGCCTTATGCATGGCCTTCTCCCAAAGAATCCTCCCCTGGGTGCTTCTCCAGTTGCTGGGCCTCTCTACAGATGAGACGGCACCAGACCACCTTTGAATCCTCTCAGTTACTTTGACTTGGGCTATCCAGCCCCGAGACTCAAAATTGGGTGGATCTGCACCCCAGGCCATGAGGGCCATGGGGGCTGGTCAGGAGGACCAGGACCAAACAGACAGAAAGATCTTCTAGACCGGAACCCAGAAGCACGGGATCTCAGTACCTTAAATACCTTTTTCCAGAATGCACAGCAGGATGACACATCCACTGGGCTAGTTCCGAGAAAGAATGCCACTCAATACGCCTAGCTAAACTGCATTCTCACACTTGCCAGCAGTGACAGCGACACCTGTGGTCAAGGAAAACCCAGTGCAATCCAGTAGACTGGTACTGAAATCATAATTTGGCATAAACAACCCTAAAACCCAACTGTGATTTTAGGAATATTAAATTGAAAAAAACACATAGCATGTGCTCTTCAGGAGCTGGCGCTACATATATATACACACACACACACACAAACATACACAGTGGGGGTTATTTATGAAAGGCAACTCCAGTTTGCACTGCAAAGTGCACTGAAAGTGCACTTGGAAGTGCAGTTGCTGGAAATCTGAGGGGTAGATCTGAAGTGAAGGGAAGCTCTGATGATTTTTTTATCCAATCATGTGTAAACTAAAATGCTGTTTTTTATGTTCCTTGCATGTCCCCCTCGGATCTACAGTGACTGCACTTCCAAGTGCACTTTCAGTGCAATTTCAAGTTCACTTTGCACTTGTAGTTTGCACTTGTAGTGCAAAGTAGATTTGCCTTTAGTAAATAACCCCCCCCCCCCACAAAAGTGAGTACACCCCTCACATTTTTGTAAATATTTTATTATACCTTTTCATGTGACAACACTGAAGAAATTACACTTTGCTAAAATGTAAAGTAGTGAGTGTACAGCTTGTATGGCAGTGTCAATTTGCTGTCCCCTCAAAATAACTCAGTACACAGCCATTAATGTCTAAACTGCTGGCAACAAAAGAGAATACACTCCTAAGTGAAAATACCCAAATTGGGCCCAAAGTGTCAATATTTTGTGTGGCCACCATTATTTTCCTATTTTCCAGCACTGCCTTAACCTTCTTGGGCATGGAGTTCACCAGAGCTTCACAGGTTGCCACTGGAGTCCTCTTCCACTCCTCCATGATGACATCACAGAGCTAATGTTAGAGACCTTGTATCTGTACCTTCCATTTGTTCCATTTGAGGATGCCCCACAGATGCTCAATAGGGTTTAGGTATGGAGACATGCTTGGCTAGTCCATCGCCTTCATCCTCAGCTTCTTTAGCAAGGCAGTGGTAGTCTTGGAGGTGTGTTTGGGGTCATTATCATATTGGAATACTGCCCTGCTGCCCAGTCTCTGAAGGGAGGAGATCATGCTCTTCCTCAGTATGTCACAGTACATGTTGGCATTCATGGTTCCCTCAATGAACTGTATCTCCCCAGTGTCGGCAGTGTTGACTGTATGCAAGACACATTTGTCTTTGTACTCCTCACCTGGTTCAGATCACAGGACATGGTTCCAGTAATCCATGTCCTTAGTCTGCTTGTCTTCAGCAAACTGTTTACAGGCTTTCTTGTGCATCATCTTTAGAAAAGGCTTCCTTCTGGGATGACAGCCATGTAGACCAATTTGATGCAGTGTGCGGCGTATGGTCTGAGCACTGACAGGCTGACCCCCCACCTCTTCAACCTCTGCAGCAATGCTGGCAGCATTCATATGTCTATTTCCCAAAGACAACCTCTGGATATGATGCTGAGTACATACACTCAACTTCTTTGGTTGGCCATGGCGAGGGCTGTTCTGAGTGGAACCTGTCCTGTTAAACCACTGTATGGTCTTGGCCACGGTGCTGCAGCTCAGTTTCAGGGTCTTAGCAATCTTTTTATAGCCTAGGCTACTTTCATGTAGATCAACAATTCTTTTTTTCAGATCCTCAGAGAGTTCTTTGCCATGAGGTGCCATGTTAAACTTCCAGTGACCAGTATGAGAGAGAGAGAGATAACATCAAATTGAACACACCTGCTCCCCATTCACACTTGAGACCTTGTAACACTAACAAGTCACAAGACACTGGGGAGGGGGGGGGGTGGGTGGCTAACTGGGTCCAATTTGGACATTTTCCCTTAGGGGTGTAATCACATTTGTTGCCAGAGATTTAAACATTGATGGCTGTGTGTTGAGTTATTTTAAGGGGACAGCAAATTGACACTGTTATACAATACAATCTGTACACTCACTACTTTACACTGTAGCAAAGTGTCATATCTTCAGTGTTGTCACATGAAAAAATATAATTAAATATTTACAAAAATGTGAGGGGTGTACTCACTTTTGTGAGAAACTGTATATAGTCGAAATTAAACCGATATCGTATGTTCGCCTTCCAAGACCCATGAGTGACACTCTCTCTTTTGGTTTATATGCACTACTGTCTTTGCCGTGCACCTGGGCCCATTTCTTAACCCTGATTTGTGTGCTGTGGCAACCATTGAATATATAGATATAGCTATTTCTGTTCTGTGACCCTCTGATCTCAAGGGACAAAGTGCCTGAGGTAAGAGGACTGTTGCCTCCAGGAATTTTGAATAAAATGACAGGCTCCCCTGGACTTGAATGATGCTGTAATTATCTATTTTTATGATCTGAAATACATCTTTAAACCAAGTAAATTCTTTGTATTATTATACTTTTGAGTTGCTTAAATTATTGCACCACAACCATATATCTGAAAGATTAAACATAGGAACCTGGAAGTAATAAAGTTTATAGAGATTTTAAAGGTACATTAACCACTTGCAGACCGGACCATTTTGCTGGTCAAAGACCAGACCACTTTTTGCGATTCGGCACTGCGTCGCTTTAACTGACAATTGCGAGGTCGTGCGACGTGGCTCCCAAACAAAATTGATGTCCTTTTTTTCCTACAAATAGAGCTTTCTTTTGGTGGTATTTGATCACCCCTGCGGTTTTTATTTTTTGCGCTATAAACAAAAATAGAGCGACAATTTTGAAAAAAACGCATTATTTTTTACTTTTTGTTATAATAAATATCCCCCAAAAATATATAAAAAAACATTTTTTTCCCTCAGTTTAGGCCGATACGTATTCTTCTACATATTTTTGGTAAAAAAATCGCAATAAGCGATTATTGATTGGTTTGCGCAAAAGTTATAGCGTTTACAAAATAGGGATAGTTTTATAGCATTTTTATTAATCATTTTTTATTATTTATTTTTTTACTAGTAATGGCGGCGATCAGCGATTTTTATTGTGACTGCGACATTGTGGGGGACCCATCGGACATTTTTGACACATTTTTGGGACCATTGTCATTTATACAGTAATCACTGCTATATAAATGCAGTGATTCCTGTGTAAATGACACTGGCAGTGAAGGGGTTAACCAGTGGGTGGCAGTGTAGGGGTTAAGTGTTCCTAGGGGTGTGTTAGTAACTGTGGGGGGGTTGGGCTTTCATTTAGTGAACACTGATCTCTGCTCCAATCACATGGAGCAGAGATCAGCGTCACTAGTTGCTAGGCAGAATGGAAAAATGCTGTTTACACGGCATTTCCTCCATTCGGCCGCTCCATGACGATCGTGGGGATGCCCGCGGCGATCGAGTCCGCGGGTCCCGCGACCGGACTCACGGGGGGTCCCGACCAGCGCGGGAGCGCGCCGCCGGCGGAGCGCTCCCGATGGCAGGGCGGCATTGAATATTGGACGTACCTGTACGCCAATATGCCTGCCCGTGCCATTCTGTCGACGTACATCGTCGTGCGCTGGTTGGGAAGTGGTTAACCACTTCAATACAGGGCACTTTCCCCCCAAAACCTGTCAGGCCAATTTTCAGCTTTCAGCGCTGTTGCATATTGAATGACAATTGCGCGGTCATGTGGCGTTGTACCCAAACAAAATTCTTATAACTTTTTTACCACAAATAAAGCTTTCTTTCGCTGGTATTTGATCACTACTGGGGTTTTTATTTTTTGCGCTGCAAATAAAAAAAAGACCAAAAAACAAAACGTTTTTTGTTGTTTCTGTTACAAAACTTTGTAAATAAGTAGGTTTTCTCCTTCACTTCACTGTTTGCCGCCCCCCCCCCCCCCCCCCAAAAAAAATAAAAAATTACCACCAGCCGCCACTGGTGTTTGTGCAAAAACATCAGATAAAAGATTTTTTGGAAAAACAAAATACATGATTGTATGTACAGACACAAACAGTAAACAAATGGGGTAGTACAAAACACAGCTTGCCTAAGTGCACTATTAATGTGGTTATGCTTATGGACATCAATGCCGTCTCTACCTTTGAAAGCTATGTGGTAGGGGTCCAGTAAATATAATTTCAAGCTGTATTAAACATAAAAGAAAACATTTATTATATTGCAGCTTATCAATTCTTAGATGTGGTGGCTGCAATAGTTTTCTTTGCATTATTTTCAACCTGGTGATTTGGGGAGTAGGTTTGTTATTTTTTTTAAATAAAGCTCTCCTGCAGATGTAGACATTTGAGTGTTGAGACATACCATTTACTACTGACATGGGTGCTTACAATTTTTTTAACCTTTATCCCAAAAGAAAAAAAAACACTGTTGCTATACCTGCTTATAAAGTGTGAGCTGGAGTTTGGCTTCAGTTTATTAGTATCTCTAAATCTGCTAGCACATTTAAATCGGAGGTTCACACAAAAATTTAACCTCTGCTTTTTGGAACCCTCCCCCCCGGAGTCACATTTGGCACCTTTCAGGGGGGAGGGGGGTGCACCCACTTCCGGGCATAGACTCCCAGGGGAGTCTATGCCTCTTCCCGTGCCACCTCACTGTCTGCTGAGACACACACAGGTCCCAGAGACAGCACGAACCATTTAGATTGCACTGCATGACTCGTGCATGCACAGTAGGGAACCGTGAAGTGAAGCCGCAAGGCTTCATCTCCTTATTTCCATAGTGAAGATGGCAGTGGCAGCATCCGAGACCAGCAGCTGCAATATTTGTAGCTGCTAACTTTAAAAAAAATGTTTTCGCGGGTCTCCCGCTTAATTTAACCCTCCCCCCATTAACAATGCTGTGGTCGTTCATCCATATTACTGTCAAAAAAAAAGCAGCCAGGCAAGGTTTATCAACAACATTACTCAGCTACTGAACCAGAAAGATAAAAAGAAATATTATTTCTGTTTGTATGTTGCCGTTTATTCATCTACAGATCAAAGGGATGAACTTCAATCTGCAGATGAAGCCAGTTTAAAGCAACCTGTCATGAAAAAAAATGTTTTTGTTTTTTATTCAATGTTTCTCTGTTTAATCCCTTATTAACTGTTAATTTACTATAATCAGTCTTAATTAACTCCTTATTCTCCTTCTCCATTTATTTTTATTTTTCTGCTAATTTTATAAACTATTAAAAATTACAACTTTTTTTTTCTTTTTTTGTTTGCTTTGTTTGTTAATATTTTTACAGCTTTAACATAAGTTTACACATTTTACATCGAAAAAAATACGCAAAACTATAATTTTTTTATTACTTCATTCGTAAATAACTTTTCAATGCTTTGTACCATTGCTGACATCTGATGTGTAAACAAAACAGTTGCGGTAGGTATCAGTAATTGGTATCGGTGAGTACTAAAAAGAAAAGTATCAATACTCATTGTAAAAAAAATAAAAAATGGTATTGGTGCATTCCTAGTATAGAATAAATAAAGGAGAAAGGGAGAGGGGTAGAAAGGTGTGTATGAGTGGTGGTAGGGAGGCAAAGGGTAAAGAAAAGAGAAAGGGAAAGCAGAGGAAGGGAAAAAAGGAGAAAAATAAAAAAGGCTGGGTTGTGGTGGAATGAGGGGTGGAGGTAGAGTATAGGAATCATAGAGTATAGGTTTCTAAAGAGTTAAAGTATTAATATTTAGAAAGGAGTAGTCAAAATTTGCTGGCAGGTAGTGTGTGATTCATGGGTTTTAAATATTTTAGAATTTGGGCGGCCTGTTTTTTAACATACACTGGTGAATGTGCAGGTTAAATTCATCTGTAGGGATGGTGGGCCTTTTTCAGGCTTTAGCAATGGCCTTTTTCAGTGGTTATGAAAACATGGGTTAGTAACCGAGTTTTGTTTTTGGTGCAAGTGGGTGGCTATTTATTTAAAAGGGGTCCCCAAGGGAACAGCCAGATGTGAAGATGATGTGGTATACAGAACGCCAGAATTGTTTGCTTACAAGAAAGGTCCACCAGATGTGGCATTAGGTGCCAGTTTTGGGACAGCCCCTGTAAAAGTGGGGAGTGTGCTCTGACAATCTCAGGCTATGTGGGTCAGTACAAAGAACCAACAGTGCATCATAAAATAATTCATTTCAGAGGCACACTTTTTGATCTAGAACTTAGAGGTAGTCAACCACATTTATTTCCAGTTCTTCCTCCGGTTTGTGGTAAAGAGTGGGAGGAGTTGAAAAACAGTTGGAGATTATAGAAAGGTGTATATATGATTTTACTTGGGGAGTGTGTGCCATTGTTACATATTATTTTAAAGGAGGTTAGTATAAGTAGAGTGCCTAAGAATATTGTTTTAAATGGTGAGCTGTTGAAATCTTTCAATATGACCCGCCGACAATAAAATCAAGTTCCTTGAAATAGGAAGCAGTGTTTGCCACTGACATTTTTTTTCTCTGTGCCACCACCTTAACTATATTATGCTGACTAGCAATGCACCTATTGGAGAAGAAGAGAAGCAACTATTGCACTGTGGGAGCTCAACTTTTTACCTAGTTCAGACCTGCTCATGTTTGGTGTTTTAATTAGTAGTAATGGTCACACACAAACTTTTTACTTTTTAGAATACTTTTTAGAATATCTAATTTGTTGTTTTTTTTGTTTTGTTTTTTATGCAAAGGTTGTATTTCGTAAAACTAAACTGAAGTTATCTTGCGTAGCCAGGTGCATGCAAATACTGTATAGTCTACTATGCTACTCTATTTTCACCCCACTACTCTATTTTTGTATTTCCTGCTTATGCCAAATGAAAGAATCATTGATTATATCTGTTTAAAATAATTTCTTCCCCTGTTTCCCAAGAGCATGTACAGTACAATTAGCCAAAACAGTTAATATAACAAGAGAAAGGTGCAGCCCCAATCCAAAATTGCCGCAATTGCTACAAGTGACCCAAAAAATTACATAAACATGACAGGTGGACAAAAATTAAAATCAGTGATCATAAAATAAACCATAACTCCAATAATCTTCATGGCACATAAGTCCATACAATATTCAAAAGTCCAAAAGAGTGTTGCAAAAGCAGCAAAATCCAATGGTGCTCTTTCTTCTCAGTCCACATCACCACAGTGAATAAGCCATAACCCCCTTTATTAGCGTGGTCAGAATTCACCCGATGTTATAAAAATCCACAGCTTGCAACCACCTTATTGATAACCAATCCCATCCAAACAGATATGTATTTGAAAAGAGGAAGTGTAACCCTGTGATTAAAGTGTTACTAAACCAAGGCCCCTGCATTCACTATATCTGGTCTCTCACAGTACACAGAACATGGAAGTGCATTTATTTTAGTAGCTATAAACTGCTAAATACCTTTCCTCATTAGCAGTTAGAGCAGACTTGTGACTTCTATCAGTGTCCAGCTAAGCACTGGTTAAAACCTGTAGGAGGAGTTTTCTGAATATCCTATGAGACTGCAAAACACCTAACCCTCTGTCTGGACAGTGCTGATTTCCCCTGTGTTGATCACATGCACTCTCCCAAGAAAAAAAAAACCTTTCTAGCAATACACACCAAATTGAGCATGTGCAGCCTGACTCCATAGACTCTGTGTTATCAGGAAATGATCAGGGGAAAGTGGAAGGAGGGGAGGATCAGCGAAGCCAGGCTCAAATAGCCTTTTTACGCTGTGTACCACAGTGAGTATAACAAGCATACTTTACTGCATATACAGAATTTTACTTTTGTGGGTTTAGTAACACTTCAACCACTTGCTGACCACCCGCCATCATTATACGTTGGCTTTTTGAAGAGGAATATCATTGTTATGGGAGCAAGTTCACTTTTATCGTTGACAGGAGAGGGTGAACCCCCTTCCCCCCGTTGCTTACCGGAAGCCATTGGTAGCGGTGAAGGCAATCGGATCCTTCTTGGTCTGTGGTATGGAGCTGACTGAGGGGAAGATGGGCCCTGCTCAGCTCCATATCATTGCAGGGCGGAAGTGACACCAAAACATCTGTTCTGTCCATAGCTCTTAAACCATTTTTTCAAATGACTTTTTTTATTGCATTTTAGTGTAAATATGTATTTTTATCCCCAGAGCTCATATTTAAAAGGTCCTGTCATGCTTTTTTTTTTTCTATTTTTTTAAAAGAACAGTGTAAAAATAAAAATTAAAAAAGTAAACCACGAAACGTGTCATTTGAAAACCTTTATTGAACATTCCTTCTTCTTGTCTGAAATTCAACATCTCATGACCACCTTTCAGTTTTCAGCCTGGTATGCCAACTCAAACCTCAACAATGCCCTGGGCAAACTCAAACTACCCGACCCTTCTCTCACCCTGGGCAATGATCCACCCCACCCTGGTGAGGTGTTGACCACACCCATCCTTTGAAAGATGCCCATTCACCATGTGATCAATCCTGAGCCATATACTCTTCTACTTGCTCACTTGACTACGAGAAATCTCCCCAGGCCAACTATCAGTTTATGTTTCTTTTAGTTGAGTAAAGTTTGGTCATTTATTACTGTTTTGGTTGCGCTATGGTACTGTGCATGTAGATTTTGCTCTTTCTCTCTCACTGTAATGCGGTAGGAGATAGAGATTCCCTTACCACCCATGCTTCTCAGTTCTTAAAATAAAATAAAAAGTAAAATAAATAAGAAAAAAATATTTAACGCGCCCTGTCCCGTCAAGCTCATGTGCAGAAGCGAACACATACATGAGCAGTGCCCACATATGAAAACTGTGTTCGAACCACACATGTGGGGTATCACTGCGATCATTAGAGCGAGAGCAATAATTATAGCCATAGATCTCCTCTGTAACTCAAAACATGCAACCTGTAGAATTGTTTTAAATATCACTTATGGAGATTATTAAGGGTAAAAGTTTGTTGCCCTTCCATGAGCGGGCGCATTTTTGAAGCGTGACATGTTGGGTATCAATTTACTTGGCGTAACATTGTCTTTAAAAATATAAAGATATGCAGCACTATAAATGTAGTATTCCAATAAAAAGTCCATATTGTTTGAAAAAAAAGTCCTTGTTCAAGAGAAAACGCTGGAATCACTCACAGTGTAGACAGAAATACAAATTAAGTGAATACGGACTTATCCTCCACCGAACATCAACACACCAGGCCTCTTACCAAAAAGAATGAACCACTTAATCACAGGTTTTTAAACACTATGGACTTTTTATTTGTAATACTACATTTATAGCGCTGCATATCATTATATTTTTCATACTTCTTATTGTCACCATACAATTTATGCAGCTGCTTTATTACTGTTACTAGCGCAGTGATTAATCTTGAAATTATTGTTACATTATCTTTCACAATATAAAAACAAATTGGGCTGATTTACTGTTGCCTTATTTTTTAATTCAAAAAAGTGTATTTTTTCCAAAAAGATCCACTGCGCAAATACGGTGTGACAGAAAGTATTGCAACCAGGGCCGCTGTTAGAAATCATGGGGCCCCGTACAGCCTACCCGACTGGGCCCCCCCAACCCCGCCCTCGACCCCATCCTAGGCTCCTCACCTGACCCAACCTCTGCAGATTTGTCACCGTTTACATATGCACACGTGTTCATTATTGTGCATGAATACAGGGGGACAGAGGCAGTTTAATAATGTTTTCAATTTTATTTTATTACAAAAAAAAATGTACACTGTATCTTTAATTTCCCTATCTATCTCTTTTATGAATAACATCCTTTCTGATAGCATAGGGTCATCCTTCTGGAAAGGTCTGGGGTGTATTAGACCCCAAATCTCTCCTCTGGCCTCCAAAGCAGTTGATCAAACAAAGATCGATTTGATCAGATGTTTGTTTAAGCCAGTACTGGCTTGCTTATATGAGACCATGTAAGTAGGAAGCACATCATCAGCTCCTCTCACTGTGTCCCAGGAACTGGATGTTGCTGCCCACATCCTTAAAGCGGAGGTCCACCCTAAAATGGACCTCCGCTCATCGGAATCCCCCCCCCCTCCGGCGCCACAATCGGCACCTTTCAGGGGGGAGGGGGGTGCAGTTACCTGGATAATCCAGGTAACTGCACCCACTTCCGGGCTAGCTCTCTGCGGAACGAGCGTAGGTTACGCCCCCGTTCCGCAAGCGCCCGCCCCCTTCAGCAAGTGCCCCGCTGCCTGCTGGGAAACACACAGCTCCCAGAGGCAGCGGGGACCGTCCGGATTGCGCCGCGCGGCTCGCGCATGCGCAGTAGGGAACCGGGAAATGAAGCCGAAAGGCTCCATTTCCTGATTCCCATACCCAAGATGGCGGCGGGACCCGGCAGCCGAGCGAGCGATCGGCTTCGGGTGCCGACATCGCGGGCGCGCTGGACAGGTAAGTGTCACTATTTAAAAGTCAGCAGCTGCAGTATTTGTAGCTGCTGGCTTTAAAAAAAAAAAAAAAAAAACGCGGAGTCCCGGTGGACTCCTGCTTTAATGGGACCCCTGATTGAACGGGAGAGCAACGGTGGTGAAACCCCCTTCCACTGCCTGCAAAAGTAATCCAGGGGCTTCTTAGCCACTAAGATTACTTTTACTTTGTGTAGACTTGTTGGGGCTAAAAAAATAATATCCTGATCATTGCTGCAGCCATGACCAAGACATCACCCTTTCAATCCACTAATGTACCAGTACATTGCTGGACAGAAAGTGGTTAAAGGGGGGTGATTGGGAGGCACATGTTTACTGCCCCCCCAAGGAAAGTGTAAAGTAGCATCTCACAGCATTTTATGATTATCAGAATTATGGAAATTACAGAGGTAGCACAGTCAGCATGTGCTCTGTCATGGATCTGTCAGTGTCACATGGCTTTTGGGTGCTGACTTTGTTAACTGTGTGTTACAAACTTTAACCCTGCAATAGCATACAGCAATAACAAAGTAAGCACCAAACAGCAACATGACACACTGACAGATCCATGACAGAGCACATGCTGACTGTGCTGCCTGCATGAGGATCATAATGCTGATAATCATGACCTGCTATGCTGTGTGTCAGTGTGTAAGCCTACCTACACGAGACAGTGAGGATTCTATCTGCTGTTCTCCACTCACTCTGCAGTGCAGGTCCAGCCATGCTGTCCTCCAGGTTCTTGCTCCCTCTCATCCACTGAGCCACCTGTCGCCTCACCTCAGTCTTGGCAGTCGGCATGGGAAGCGGAGCTAAGTTACGAGGCTCTGTATTATCACTCCGCCAGGGAAGGCAGTGGGCAGTGGCAGCCGGATCTATTTAACTAGCAGAGCAATATGCGGTGAAGCTTTATGTACATGCGCCCGAAAAAGGAGAAATAGTCCAAGCGCTGTGCTCACCCTCTGGGCCCCTCTGTAGAACAGATGGGGCCCAGTAAAATGTAATTACAACCCCCCCCCCCCCCGCTCTTTCTCTAAGCAAGTATTAGTGGGGGAGAACTTAGTTTAGAAAGCTCTAGTTTTTAATTTGCAGAAATTAACTGTAAAGCTGACCGGGCCCCCCTGTGGAGCTGATGGGGGCGGGCCCAGTACAACAGGGCTGGCTGTACTGCCCTATCAGCGGCCCTGATTGCAACGGCCACCATTTTATTCTCTAGGGTGTTCGAAAAAAAAAGATATGATTTTTGGGGGTTTTAAGTAATTTTCTAGCAAAAAAAAATGATTTTTACTTGTAAACACCAAATCTCAAAACGAGGCTCTGTCTTTAAGTGGTTAAATATATAACTTTTTATATACGATATATATATATATATATCATGATGATGATGTCACAATGTACTACTTTAACCTATGTGTTTCATCACAATTTAATTCATCAAGGGACTGGAGCACCACATCAGGTCACCGTGCCAATATACCTTTGTAGGCAATTGAGGACTGATAAATTAAGTCCCACTGGATATCTGAAAACAGGATTAATTTTCAGATTAACAGCCCTTTCCCACTCCATCTAGTGGGCAAAAAGTATAAGGCAGTCCATTTAATCAAAGAGCACTTACTTTCTCTCATAGTTAAAAAGACCTACAACAGACATTCACTGCTCTCAGTCAGACTGAAATATTGTTGTGAACATAAACAATATGTTTATATTGTGAACATAAACAAATACTATTATAAATGAATAATTTATCATTTAAAATATTGTCAGGGAAATCATGTTGTGTGCATAATCGTACACAAACACGTGCAAGAAGATGTGTACTTGCTAATAATGACAGCTAGAGGTTTTGTAACCCGCACGCATGTGCATAGGAATTTGCGAGTGAAAACGATACATTCCTGACTCGCTAACATATTCCGCACACGTGTTCATTAGCGTGAATGTGCGGGAGTACTTGGCACCCTCTTGCCTATTTAAACTGGCTCCATAGACTAGAAGATTGCCGAGTGGTCGTCAGCTTCTACTATCTCTGACCCTGTGCTTTTTTCTGTATATACCTGACCTGTTTGACCTGTCTTCTGCCTACTGTTCCGGTACCTTCTCTGCTCACTTGATACCGACCCTGGCTTGCCCTGACGCCTCTCTGGGTCCGATTCTGTTCCTCTGCTGCTTGGTCTTACCGACTTCTGCCTAACTGAACACCCGAGACCCTGCATTCACCTGCTTTCCATCTTGGCTGCCGCTGTGTACCTGCATCTGCCAGACCACCAGTCTGCCTGTTGTTCCGCACCTATTGGCGTGTATGCGCATCAGTCAGTCTACCAAACTGCCCACTGTGTGGCACTCGCTGCAAGTATATTCTCTCCAGGATCTCCTACCACACATCCGTGCCCTATTATATCCTGTCACCACCTTCAGGAGAAACAGGACAGGAGGTGTAAGGGAAAGTCCTCCCGTCAGCTTGGCCTCAACCAGGTACACGACAGTACCACTCAGCCATGTCTGAGGCCAAAGGAGGTGCTTTCCTATTGGATATTCTTTGCCAGCAACTTCTTGCTCCTACTCAGGTTGTGAAAAATCTTATTGATGATTGCTGTCGGTTGAAGGGCTGTATTCAACTGTTAACTTCAACTTTGCCTGGTGATGGGCATGGCCGTCACATTTGAACCCTCTACCACTACATGTGCTTCTTCGGTACCCACCGTAATATTGCTGCCTCTAGAACCCCGGGTTCCCACACCAGAACGTTTCTTGGGAGATCGGAGTGCGTGTTGGGCATTTCGGAGTGCATGTCATTAATACTTCACGCTTCAGCCATGGACTTTCTCCCTGGCAAAAACCAAAGTGGAAATAATCATCTCCCTGCTGCTGGGAGAATCCTAACCCTGGGCCCATTGTTTACTAGAGCAAGAAAGCCCATTATTACAGACTTTACACTCCTTTGTGGTTATGGCCCACCTCTATGAGGATCCTCAGTGGGCTGCCATGGCAGAGTCAACCTTTCATATATTGCAGCAAGGCCATAGGCTTGTGAACGACTATGTTGTGGAATTTCGTAAATAGGGTGCAGACAGTGACTGGAACGAAGCAGCCCTACGTTACCAATTCCATTTGGGCCTGTCAGAACCCCTTAAAGATGAACTGGGTAGAGGGACTTTGCCGATTCCCTAGAAGGTCTGAGTCACGGATTGCGTGATCGGCAATAGGAAAAGGCGGGCAGTCTTTGTCCACCTAGGATGTTATTATCGAGAGCTCCTACCCATACCACTATACCTTTTGTTCCGCCTGCACCATCATCCACATTTGACCTTGCAGAAGTAGAACCAAAACAGATTGGCCTCCTCCATTCTCCACTATTCACAACGGAGAAGCTTCATCGCAGAATGGCTAACTTATGTTTCTACTGTGGAAATGTTGGTCACTTCATACAGACTTGCCCTGTGAGACCAAGCCGACCACCCTATTTCTCATTTATGGCTGGATGCTCTTCAGGAAATAATCCAGCTCATGTTGCCCTGCCCATCTCATTTCAAGTGTCTGGGCGAACTATTCCAGTTCAAGCTATTATCAGTTCTGGTGCTTGCAGTTGCTTTATGGACATTAACTTTGCCAAACAACATGGCATTCTGTTACAACCTAAGAAGCAGGGACTCATGGTACATTTGGCAGATGGGTCAGATCTCAAGTTTGGGCCTGTATGTCTCAAAACTGACTTACGCCTCATATCTTCTAATCAAAGACATCAAGAATTTCTTCAATTAGACATTATTCCATCTCCATTATTTCCTGTTATTCTTGGCATCCTCTGGTTGCAGGCACATATCCCGCACATAGACTGGAACACTGGCAAATTGACATTCTCTTCTTTGTTCTTAGACATCTTTGATAAAAAGAGAGCTGATATCTTGCCTCCACATCGCCCCTATGACTGTGCAATAGAACTGCTTCCAGGAGCCGAGATCCCATTTGGGTGGATTTTCCTACTGTCCGAGCTTGAATTAGAGGCCCTTCGGCACTACATCTCTGAAAACTTGGGAAAAGGCTTTATCTGCCCTTCCACCTCACCTGCTGGGATGGGCATCTTTTTCATAGAGAAAAAAGACTGTACTCTTTGCCCTTGTGTGGACTATAGGAAATTAAATAAAGTTACAGTCAAAAATAGATATCCTCTTACTTAGAGAGGCCAAAGTGTTCACCAAACTCGATCTCTGAGAAGCCTATAATCTTGTGCGTATAAGAGAAGGCGACAAATGGAAAACAGCATTCAGAACATGGTTTGGCCATTTTGAATACCTCATCATGCCATTTGGCCTGTGCAATGCACCAGCCACATTTCAACACTTTGTAAATGACATTTTTCGAGACTTCCTTGACCTCTTCATGATTGCTTATTTGGATGACATCTTGATCTTCTCCTCTTCAGTGGAATTGCACCGCATTCATGTTATCAAAGTGTTGGGCCGATTAAGAGAAAACAGACTCCAGGTCAAGGAGGTACAGGAGATTTCCTCCCTTCGTTTTCTCATTTCCAAGGAGGGAATTTCAATGGACCCGCAGAAGTTTAACTTCATCCTGGATTGGTCTGTCCCGACAGATAAAAAGAGTGACCAAATATATGTGGGCTTTGCAAATTTCTATAGAAAATTAATTAAAGCTGAGTTCCACCCATAAAAGTTATTGCGGCAAATAACATAACAAATGACATTTGGAGATTTTTTTTAACTTACATTTTAATCCCTGTTGCTATGTGGTCCCTTCTAACCTTCCCCTTCCTCCCTGACATCACTTTCCTCAGCTGCTCTGCTCGCTACAGCTCCTGGGAGATGTGTGTCATCATTTCCCAGGAGTCAGTAGGCAGCACCGAGGGCTAGGTTGCCATAACAATGGGCAAGCACTTCCGCCGCCGCCTGTTGTGATGGCAACCTGTATAGTTTACAGCGCTGCTACATGCTATTACTGCGCATGCGTGTGAACGGGCGGTGTGTGCTGGGAATACAGCATAGCTGTATCCCGGAAGAATATACTTGGATGGGAATCCACAAGAAGGAAAAATCTAAGGTGTTTTTTAAGATACATATATAATAAAGGCAGCACTATTGACAAGAATAAGAATAGCTTGATATGCATTATGCAAGATTAATAGTAAAAACAAAAAAAAACAAAGATGTGGGTGGATCTCGACTTTAAGGGATTTTCTTCCATCCTTTTTTCCATGACTCAACTCACAAAGTCACATACCCGGTTCCAATGAACTATTGAAGCACAAACAGGTTTTCACAAGCTGAAGCTCCTTTTTACCTCTGCCCCAACCCTGCGACACCCTGACTCAGCATTACCTTATATCCTTGAAGTTGATGCTTCTGAGAATATTGTGGGAGCAATTTTGTCTCAGAGATCAGGAACAAAATTTCTAATACATCCTGTAGCCTTTTTCTGAAGAAAGCTAAACCCTGCGGAGAAAAACTATGATGTTGGAGATTGTGAGCTTCTGGCTATTAAATTAGCTCTGGAGGAATGGCACTAGCTGCTGGAAGGTGCAATGCATCTTATTTGATCTACAGATCATGAAAACTTAGAATATCTTAGAACAGCCAAAAGACTGTGCCCAAAAGATGGGTACTGTTTTTCTCTAGGTTCCTATTTTACATCACGTTCCGCCCCAGGTCTAAGAATGTCAAGCCGGATACTCTGTCACGGTCACGGATGTTTTCAGAAGTGGAGGGGGCTCCCCTATAGGACACCATTTTGTCTGCACAAGACTTTTTACTTCTCCAGACAAACCTCATGACCCAGATCAAGCAGGCCTCAGGGCAGGAGTTACCACCTCAAGGAGTGAATTTGCAAAATAAAGATGGACTTTTTTGGTTTCAAGACAAAGTTTTTGTGCCTGAAAATCAACGTCTGCAGGTCCTCAGATTGTGTCACGACCATCCATTAGCAGAACATTTTGGATTCCAAAAGACTATAGAGCTGTTACAACAAACTTTTTGGTGGCCAAAATGGAGATCTGATTGTGAAAGCTATGTTAAGGCCTGCACTAACTGCATACGTAATAAGAGTAACAAGAATAAATCAAGGGGACTATTAAGGCAATTTCCTGTACCAATAAGACCATGGGAAATGATCTCAATGGACTTTATTGTTGAACTACCAGTATCAGATAACTTCACCTCCATCTTTGTGATCGTTGATAGATTATCCAAGGTGGCGCATTCTGTTCCTATGAAAGGGACTTCTTCATCGCAACAAACAGCCCATATATTTATCAAGGAGGTGGTGAGACTTCATGGCGTTCCAGCCAGTATTGTATCCGATCGGGCGGGTGCAGTTTACATCAAAATTTTGGAGAGAACTTTGCAAGAACTTTGCTTTTCGTTGGCCTATCATCTACAGACTAATGGACAAACTGAGCATACCAACCAGACAGTAGAGCAATACCTCAGATGCTTTTCTTTCTTTTCACAGGATGATTGGGCACATTTGCTACCTCTGGCTGAGTTTGCCTATGATAATTCTATGCATAGTGCCACAAATCAAGCTCCATTTTTTGCTAACTATGGATTCTTTCCTTCCGTTCTGTCTGACACAGTTCCTTATTTAACTGTACCAACAATTCAGCATAAAGTTAAGTTCTTTCTGGATAACAACAAGAAATTACAAGCTGCTGTTGCTAAGGCTCAGGACGACAACAAGAAGTTCTTCGACAGAAGGAGAAAGGGGGATTTATTCCTTATACAAAAAATTAGTGTAGCGCTACAATCTGTGCCCTCTATGGTCGTGTATAACCAAAAAAGTGATAATCACAGAAAAATGATAAAAGTAAAAACATATATCACTCTTAAAAGTGTATACTCATAATATTTGAATGTGCATAAATAAACACACAAATAAAGTGATTATTTATTTGTGTGTTATTTGTTGTTATCTTATAACAAGATAACATTACAATCCTAATATTGAAACAATATAACAGTGTCCAATAAGTAATCAAATCATAGAGTCCAATGAATATCTGAGGTTGCTTGTATGACATCTACAAGATCTCAGTGGATTTAAAAGCTTCACAGGTGATATTCAAATGAAGAGATCAAACTCTTACCAGATTTGTTGGACACATCAACCGTACGGCGGTGTGTCATACGAGCTTACATCACTTGACCTTCTGCGCTTAGACCCCTTTCACACCACACCGCCCTTTGCATCGGCGGTAAAATGCTGCTATTTTTAGCGGCGTTTTACCGCCGGATTTGTGGCGGATTTGCGGCGCATTTAGGCCGCTAGCGGGGCGCTTTTACCCCCCGCTAGCGGCCGCGAAAGGGTTAAAACTGCCGGAAATACGCCGTAATAGCGCCCCGCTGGGGAGCAGCGGTGGAGGAGCGGTAAACACACCGCTCCTTCACCGCTCCAAAGAAGCTGCTGGCAGGACTTTTTTCTGACGTCCTGCCAGCGCACCACTGTAGTGTGAAAGCCCTCAGGGCTTTCACACTACACACAATGGTGCAGCTTCTTTAGGGCGGATTGCAGGCGTTATTTCTAACGCTATAGCGCCTGCAAAACGCTCTGGTGTGAAAGGGGTGTTAAGAGGAACCAATCAAGCCAGATCCAGGAAAAGCAGCTAGGAAGGGATCCTGTAATCGACCCAGTAGTGCGATAAGCTTACAAAGAAGCACCATCCATCCAGATTGTACTCGCGGTGAAATGGCCCAGCAGGAATCCAAATAGATAAACACAAATTTTGTGCAAAAAGGAAAAGAAAAAAACACTCCAATGGTGCAGGTCAAAAATTATTTCGTAATTCATTCACATCTTATATGAAAGATGTGACATTAACCACTTGCCGACCGCCGCACGACGATATACGTCGACAGAATGGCACGGGCAGGCATATGGGCGTATATATACGTCCCTGCCTTCCCGCGGGTGGGGGGCCCGATCGGGCCCCCCCCCCGGTGCCAGCGGCGGTCGGTATCCGTACAGGAGCGATCCGGGATGAGGGGGCGGCCATTCGTTCATGGCCACCCCCTCGCGATCGCTCCTGACGAATGGAAGTGAGGCGTGACATCACTTCCTCTCCTGTAATGTAAACACAGGCAGAGGAAGTGATGTAATCTCTACTCCGTGTCGGTATTTTTCGTTCCGGCACCGAGGAGAGAGGATCGGTGAGTTGCACCAACACGACACTACACAGTAGAACATGCCAGGCACACTCACACCCCCCCTTCACCCCCCGATCACCCCCCCAATTACCCCTGCCCCCCCAGTCACAGTGACACCAATTGCATTTTTTTTTTGCATTGGTGTCATTTGTGACTGTAATAACTGTTAGGGCAGTTAGGGTTAGCCCCCTTTAGTTCTAAGGTACCCCCCTAACCCCCCCAATAAAGGTTTAACCCCGTGATCACCCCCCGTCGCCAGTGTCACTAAGGCTGGGTTCACATTGCAGCGGTTTATGAGAACGGATGTGATTGCACCGCACTGCAGTGCAAATCACATCCGATCTCTGTGCGATTCGAGTTCAGCCATACAGATAGTATGGCTGAATTTGCGTCGCACCCGCCGCATCCGCCGCAAATTCGCACGGGACCCTTTTTTTGGTCCGCAGCAGAATCGGATCGCATGGGTGTTCACACCATGCGATCTGAGTTTGCAGATCGCACTGCGATATGCGAACTGATCTGGGGGTGTCATTAACATTTCACTGACACTCCCAGCAGTTCGCATAGGGCAGTGTGAACTGCCGCCGGGAGGCATGCGATGCGTGAAACCGCCGCGGATTCGTGGCGTTCCCGCATCGCTCCAGTGTGAACCAAGCCTAATAAGCGATAGTTTTTCTGATCGCTGTATTAGTGTCACAGGTGACGCTAGTTAGGCAGGTAGGTATTTAGGTTCGCCGCAGCTTTTTATAGCACCAGGGACCCCATATACTACCGCATAAAGCCCCCTGATTGCCCCCTAGTTAACCCTTTCACCAGTGATCACCATATAACTTTTACAGGTGACGCTGGTTGGTTAGTTATTTTTTTATAGTTTCAGGGCACCCGCCATTTATTACCTAGTCTCACTAGTGTACCCCTAAATTTAGGGGTGTCTACTTTCCAAAATGGGGTCATTTGTGGGGGTTTTGTGCCATCTTGGCATTTTATGGCCTTCAAAACTGTAATAGGTAGTGAGGAGTGAAGTCAAATATTTACGCCCTTAGAAAACCTGAAGGCGGTTCTTGGCTTTCGGGGCCCCGTACGCGGCTAGGCTCCCAAAAAATCCCACACATGTGGTATCCCCGTACTCAGGAGAAGTAGCAGAATTTATTTTGGGGTGTCATTTCACATATGCCCATGGCATGTGTGAGCAATATATCATTTAGTGACAACTTTGTGAAAAAAAAATAAAAAAAAATTAAAGTTTGTAATTTTCCCGCAACTTGTGGCAAAATATAAAATATTCCATGGACTCAACATGCCTCTCAGCAAATAGCTTGGGGTGTCTACTTTCTAAAATGGGGTCATTTGTGGGGGTTTTGTGCCATCTTGGCATTTTATGGCCTTCAAAACTGTAATAGGTAGTGAGAAGTGAAATCAAAAATGTACGCCCTTAGAAAGCCTGAAGGCGGTGCTTGGTTTTCGGGGCCCCGTACGCGGCTAGGCTCCCAAAAAGTCCCACATATGTGGTATCCCCGTACTCAGGAGAAGCAGCAGAATTTATTTTGGGGTGTCATTTCACATATGCCCATAGCATGTGTGAGCAATATATAATTTAGTGACAACTTTGTGAAAAAATAAAAATAAAAATAAAAGTTTGTAATTTTCCCGCAACTTGTGGCAAAATATAAAATATTCCATGGACTCAACATGCCTCTCAGCAAATAGCTTGGGGTGTCTACTTTCTAAAATGGGGTCATTTGTGGGGGTTTTGTGCCATCTTGGCATTTTATGGCCTTCAAAACTGTAATAGGTAGTGAGGAGTGAAATCAAAAATTTACGCCCTTAGAAAGCCTGAAGGCGGTGCTTGGTTTTCGGGGCCCCGTACGCGGCTAGGCTCCCAAAAAGTCCAACATATGTGGTATCCCCGTACTCAGGAGAAGCAGCAGAATTTATTTTGGGGTGTCATTTCACATATGCCCATAGCATGTGTGAGCAATATATCATTTAGTGACAACTTTGTGTAAAAAAATTATTCAATCGCTTGAGGCAAAAAAATAAAATATTCAATGGGCTCAACATGCCTCTTATCAATTTCCTTAGGGGGTCTACTTTCCAAAATGGGGTCATTTGGGGGGGTTTTGTACTGCCCTGCCATTTTAGCACCTCAAGAAATGAGATAGGCAGTCGTAAACTAAAAGCTGCGTAAATTCCAGAAAACGTACCTTAGTTTGTAGATTGTAGACAACTTTTGCGCAAACCAATAAATATACAGTTATTGACTTTTTTTTTACCAAAGACATGTGGCTGAATACATTTTGGCCTAAATGTATGACTAAAATTGAGTTTATTGGATTTTTCTAATAACAAAAAGTAGAAAATATCATTTTTTTTCAAAATTTGCGGTCTTTTTACGTTTATATCGCAAAAAATAAAAATCGCAGAGGCAATCAAATACCATCAAAAGAAAGCTCTATTTGTGGGAAGAAAAGGACGCAAATTTTGTTTGGGTACAACATTGTATGACCGCGCAATTACCAGTTAAAGCAGCGCAGTGCCAAATTGTAAAAAGACCTCTGGTCATTGACCAGCAAAATGGTCCGGTCTGAAAGTGGTTAAAATGTGATCACTCGACAATATAAAAAAACAGCAATGTGACAGGCACGGGATAAGCAAGTCATACACGTTTCGACTCCTTGGGTCTTCAACTGGGGCATATATACAGATATGTCTCTTGTTATATTAGTTATTTATTGTGTATCCACTATTGTGCAAACTGCTGACTTTGTTTTTATATTGTTTTTCCACAAGTGCAGTGTTACATTTTTTCCAAGTTAGCAAAAAGATTTAAAACTGTTATTTACTAGTCTATAAATGACTAATGCCAAAACGTTTTTTGCCTTGGATAGAGTGGGGTTAGAACCCGTGTGTGTCTCGACTGGGGAGATTCACCCTCTCTATTTGTTCTGGTGACGACTGTCACCAGTATTAAAAGTAAAGATACATTTAAAATTGTTTAACATTGTCAACAGAATATGAATATATCAGAAATCAATGCGGTGGCAACTGTGTAAGAGGGGGTTTTCCTCTCACTTTCTCTGATTTTTCTACAGGTTGTGAAATGAGGGGAACTTTCACAACAATTTTATTGCTTCCATACTCTATCCAAAATGAACAAAAGTTTCAGATTTAGATGTATTTTAATACAATAAATAAATTACTAATTTCATTTTTAACACCTTCCTGCCCCGCCTTTAGCAAAATCACGGTCGGGGGGATTCATTTGTCCTGAGTAGATATCATATGAGGTCCTTCTGAACAAGTCGCTTGTGTGCGCCCCTGGGGGTGTGCCGCACGGCGATCAGTAGTGCAGTGTGTCGCTCGAACATACTACATCTCTGATCATGGTAAAGAGTCTATGACATATGACATAGGCTCTTTGCCACGCGATCAGCTGTGTCCAATCACAGCTGATCACAGTGTAAATAGGAAGTGGCAGTTATCGGCATTCCTCTATTCGTGCCGACCGCGTGTAAGTAGAAGAAAGACGATAGGTGGTTCTCCTGACAGGGGGGATCTCTACTGATAATCAGTGCATTGATTATGAGTGCAGTCCCATCAGCGATGCCCACTTGTGCCCACCAGTGATGCTCACCTGTGTCCACCAGTGATGCTTACCTGTGTCCATCAATGATGCCACAGGGGGGTCGCAAAGTGGGGGGGGGGGGGCTCAAAATGGAATAATATACTTGACAGCTTTCAATCTGCTGGGGTTGCTGACATCTCACCCAAGCAAGCAGTGCCCAACAGCAGTCTCAGGCCTTTTGGATGTCTAAACTTTAATGTCTTGGTGACAGGGTCTCTTTAATTACTCCCATGTTAAATAAACAAGTTGACATGAAGAAGGTGATTGATTTGAACAGCAGAAATGAACAAACAATACAACTATATTTTTGACATGTAAGGCATCTTCTATTGCTTCATTACCTCATTTAGATGCCAAAATGTATATTACAATAATTTAGTTCTAATTAACCAGCCCTTACTACATTACATTATATTATATTTAATACCACCAGTTTATAGAATGTAAAACCATTAAACATTGTGTAGATGGCATAATTATCTGACAAGCAAATAAATATATAACGGAGAATAAATAATATTTTTTATGTCACTGCCATTATATAGATTACACAGGCTTGTGTAACAGTTCATCTTTTAGATAACACGGTTAATTATTAATAAGCGCAGTATTGCTAGACTTTGAGCAAAAGCCCTTGCCTACTCTATCCGGTAAGTTGTGCACAATATTATATTGTCTCATAACAGACAAACACTAGAGGAACTTCACACTGGAGATTGACAGTTGTATCAGTCTTAATTCACAGGGCGTTTAAAGTTGTATTTTTCCTAAGTACAATTTTAAAACAATTTTAGTCCATGAATATTTACCAGTTTGAACTGATGCATTGCATACAGCTTAAAAGCATCTCAGAAATAATTTTAGTCTGCATTAGGAAAATTGTTTAAAATCAGAAGAGAGAAGTAGAGAATATGTAAATCTTACAACAGTCTATGCAAACTCCTGTGAAACTCATTTGAAACACATTTAATATCAGAATAATGTCTCTTTGGAAATTGCTTACCATTATTATGGTAGTATACTTTGAAGGTGCAGAATAAAAGTAAAATATAAAAACAGATGCAATACTTGCTAAGCAAGAAGGGCTTTATCTACTAAACAGGTTTCTGACTTTCAGATTTCATCAACCAAAGCTACAGAGGTTGAGGGAAGGAGGAGGGCTTGAGGAGGGAGCAGAGAGTTGGGCTTTAATGCATGCCAGCACATACATATGTAGATGATCCAGCTCACACTGGTTATAGACATTAGAGAACGGTCAGAAATACTGTATATGCAGGGCCAGATTAAAGTATCATGGGCCTGGTGCTGAGGATTTTGATGGGCCTTTTTATGGAAATAAATAAAATGAAAAATTCACACTGTATGCGCAAGAGAACCCATGTGAATGAGCCATTAATTGCTTTAATTATTAAATTTTTGAATTATTTTCTTCATTTATTATTATTTGTTGGAGTTTTTTTTTATACTTTTTTCATTTTTTTGGGAGAATAGAGAAGTGGAAAGGGGTTAATACTGTATACACAGGGGGGGTCCAGAGCAGGGGGAATCTAATGCACAGTCTTGGGTGATCAGTACGGGGGGGGGGGGCGCAATTACAAGCATCAATCTCCCTCTGGAGGGAGTGGTGATGGTGTCATGGTGATGGTGCTTGTGATTGCCCGCCGCACCGATCACCCGCGACTTTCAGATTCCCCTTGCTGCAGGAGGTACAAGGAGCGTCTCATACAGTGCAGTATCCAAATGGTCAGTCCGTCCCTGCTGGGCCTATATTAAGGTAGGGGCCTGGAGCTACAGCTCCAATAGCCCCTACGTTAATCTGGCCCTGTGTATATGAGCAATCTGACTTTCTCACACACTGTTTCCTGTGCCAGCCTAGCACTTTATACTATACCTAAATTTTTTTCTCTGCGGTCCTTCCTGCTAGACATTGCAGTACTTATATGATGACATTGAGGATCCATGTTGTGCAGGAGTACTGCGAGCCCAGGCTGGTGTCATCAGGGCTGGGATAAGAAGGGGGCGGAGAGGACAGAAGCCCCAGGCGCAAACATTTATTGAAGGGGGCGCAGCCTTGCAGGTGAAGTTCCAACTCACATTTTTTACAGATCACCCGCACCAAACATTTGCAGAGATGCAGCGGTGTGCCGAGTGTGCTCCTACACCCGGCACTAGCTAAAAGAAGCACATTCACTTCTCTGTCAGGTGGAGTGTTCGCTGCCCAACAGAAGCCTTCTAATCCTGGCCCGGGCATGATGTCATTAAGAGGCCGGAGATGAGATTTGAGAGGGGAGAGAGAGTAGCGCCAGCTGGGAACATGTGTGCAAGTAAGCAATTACCTAAGCAGGGACTGGGCTGGCAGCTCCTTCTTCCTAATTACTGGTAATTGTTGAGACATTGACAGTGTAATATTGCGTTACACTGTTAGTAATTAGGCTTTTCTAGTGGATTAGCTGGAGTGTTTAACTTTTTGTGGAGGGGGGGGCATGAAGGGATTAATGTACTGCCACTGGTCACGGATGCATTAGTGACTAGTGGCAGTTAATTAACCCATTTGTGCTGCATTAGTGGCACCAGTGTCATTGTTAATTAACCCCTTTATGCTGTAGCTGCCGATTATTGTTGCAGAAACTGGCATCAATGCTGTTTTTTTTTTATTGCTGCTACTGATACCAATGCTAGGGGTTTATGCTGGGGATTATTATTGCAAAAACTGAAACCAATGCTGGAGATTATTATTGCAGAAACTGGCACTGATGCGGGAGGTTATTATTGCAGAAGCTGGCCCTAATGCTGGGGATTATTGTTGCTATTGACACCAGTGCTGGTGGTTATTGCGTAAACTGGCACTGATGCTGGGGGATATTATTATGGAAACTGCTATTCATGCTGGGGGTATTTTTGTGTAAATGGACACCAATGCTGGGGATTATTATTGCTGCTACTGACATCAATACTGTGAGTTTTAATTATTGCATAAACTGCCATTTATGCTGGGGGTTACTACTGGTGCTGATGCTGCGGAATAAAACTGGCTACAGAAACTGTCACTGATGCTAAGGATTGTTATTGCTTCTAATAACACTAATGTTGGGAGTTATTCATTTTTAAACTGGCACTGATGTAGGTTTATTATTATCAAATTGGCATTCATGCTGGGGTTATTTTTTGCTTAAACAGGCACTAATGCTGGGAGTTATTGCGAAACTGGCACCAATTCTGGAGGTTATTGTGAAACTGGCACCAATGCTGGGGGTTATTATTGCAGAAACTGACGCAAATGCTGTGGTTATTATTGCTTAAACTACCATCTATGCTGGAGGTTTTTATTGTTGGCACCGATGTGAGGGGCTATTATTCCTGCTATGCCCAGCAATGCTGGGAATTACTTTTGCCTAAATTAGCATGATTACTACAAAGGATGGAGGAGTAACTTCATATACTCCAGAAATAGTGGGTAAATTTAAAGAATATTACGAGGACCTGTATAGCTCTCGCCAGAACGAGACGAGGAAGGGAATGGACAGTTTTTTTTAGGGACCTGAATCTCCCCTTACTTACCGAGACAGATAGAGCAGAGTTGGACTGTCCCATATTGCTAGAGGAGATGCAGCGGATCACTAATGAGATAGCGAGGCAGAAATCCCTGGGCCCATACGGCCTCCCAGCCGAGATTTACTGGCATTACGGGAAGGTATTGCTTCCTGAGCTTCTGAGGGTATTGAATGGCTCACTGGTAACGGGAGTGCTCCCCTAATCAATGATGGATTCCACTATAATTACATAAAAATACATAAGGAGGGCAAAGGTCCTCTTGATGTTGCCTAATATAGGCCCATTGCTCTGTTGAACACAGATATGAAAATTCTCGCAAAGGTCTTGGCGGCTAGGTTGAACAAAGTCATAGGGAAACTCTTCCACCCCGACCAAACGGGTTTTATTCTTTGAAGAACAACTAGTACAAATATAAGGAGGCTATATTTAAATCTCCAGGTCCCAATGGACGGGGGTGGAAAGAGGGTCATTCTATCTCTGGATGCCACCAAGGCCTTTGACAGCTTAGAGTGGCAGTATCTCTGGAAAGCAATGGAAGCAGTCCAACCCGGAACGGGTTTCATCAACTGGGTCAAAATGCTTTATAGAACCCCAGAGTCCAGAGTAAAGGTAAACAATGAACACTCTGATAAATTTGGATTGGGGAGGCCATTGGATTGGGGAGGCTCTTGGCCATTGCGATTGAGCCTCTGGCTATTACCCTTAGATCCTCTGACCAGGTGAGGGGCTTTAGAAGAGGTGATCTGGAGGAAAAACTCACATTATATGCAGACAACCTTCTGTTATTTCTTGGAGACACGCAGGATTCCCTTTGGGAAACCATGAATATTATTAATAGATTTGGTCAAATCTCTGGGTTAATGATAAATTGGGAAAAATCTGGCTTGCTAACCGTAGACCCCTTGGGAGGCCCCCTCCCCGGGGGGATGGCCCAGATCCAAGTGGTAAATAAATTTAAATACTTGGGTATAAATATTTCTAGGGACCACCAACTTGATACCTCAGACAATATTGACACGTTATTGGACAAATTTAGGGGAAAAATAAAAGTGTGGAAACTCCTGCCACTATCTGTGGCAGGTCATTGCAATCTAATTAAAATGATTTGGATGCCACAGCTCCTTTATGTACTTCACAATTCCCCAATTTAGCTGTATAAACAGTGGTTTCACAGGATGGACACTTTGTTTAGAGAAATGATCTGGAAGGGCGATCCAGCAAGAATCAGTTTAACTACTACTACTACGGTTCCACACCCCTTTAGCTATTTTTTGGTGTAACAACTTCAGCATATAACGGGGTGTAACCTAATAGGCCAAGAAGCAGGAAGAAAGATGCTCCTACAAAACACCCTACACGACTCAATAGCTGAAGCCATAGAGGCAGGATCCTTTCCCTCAGTAATCCCCATCCTGAACTTAATGATGAGAGTATGGGACACAGTGAAAATAATATTGAAGTATAGAGGTCTCCCTTGTGGGAGAATAGCAAACTGGGAGAACTACAAAAGATGGATTTAAGATGCCCTAGGTGTGGGGACTAGAGGAGGGAGTGGGAAATCCAGGAAAAACCCAGATAGCTGTCATGGGATGCTTATTCCAAGCTAGGAACTTGATCGGCCGAAGATGGCAGATGGCGTTTCCTCTGTCCAGTGGGAAATGGCTGAATATGAAGATTGAATGAGAGGAATGGATGGAGTTGAGAGGATGTAGCAAATTGGTTGTGAATTTAGACTCAAACTGAATACTAGACAGGTCCTCCTGCAGGACGACCTCCCCACAGAGGCAACATTCAACATGTGTATAATCGATATTACAACTATTGCTTTTGTGGGGGGGCTTAAAATATGGGGGAGGGAGGTTTGGCTCTGGAGGAATGTCTGTTTTGATACATTGTGTAAAAATTACGAAATTTGTGAATAAAGAAGTTTAAAAAAAAAATGGCACCAGTGCTGGGGAATATTATTGCATATAGTATATAGTATACATATATTATTGCATAATATATATAGTTAAAATGTGTGAGTGAACTGACTCTATTTTGAAATTAAGCCTAATTAAATTTGTTAAAAATATTCAAAATATTTTTTTAAATATTATCTTATTTTGAAACGATACTGACTCTTTCATAAGGGGAAGTGGGGGGGTGCAGTTTGCCATTTTATGCCCTGGGCTTTGGATGACTTAGTCCCGGCACTAGGTGTCATGACACACTCCCAGGGGCACTGTGGGCTCTAGCCAGCATGATAACACACCTCCAGGTGTCCAGAATGGCCAGGACTCAGTGAAAGTGGGTTGAATAATACTGGGTGTCAGAAGAGGACAAGCACTGGTTCAGGGTGTATTGAGTCTTCATGGGACAGCATAGGAAAGCCATTTAAACTTACTTGTCTAAGCCAAAAGAAATACCTGGTACTTCCTGGGTGTGAAGTAGCATATTTGTCTTGGTCATGTAAAGTGCTGGTCCAATCAGTAATGGAATATGGAGAGTACATAGCACTGTGTAGGCTATGACACAGATGACAGGGTTTTCCATTCACTCATGGTGGCTGAATATAATGTAACTATTTCCTGCTTAAGAATGGGAAATTTGAATAAATGTGTTGCTTTGCTCTGCAAAACAAAGCACATTTTCACGTTAAAGTTGACCTTCACCTAAGTATGAAAGTGGCGCACACCTCCTTCCTGCCCTATTCTCGAACAGATTTAAACATTTGTTTTGCAGATCCCACTTTCCAAAAACTTGCCTAGGTGAGAATTACTGCAGCTTGGCCCCCCTACCCACAACCCCCTTGGACATGTTTCATGTCCCAGGAGGCTGCCGGACCAGTTCCGCAGCACTCCCATGTCCCGCACATGTGCAGTGGGGAGCTGATTGTGAGATGTCAGGAAGTCACAACTGGTTCCCATATCCAAGATGACGGTGCCAGAGAGCCCAAGATCGGTGAAGAATTGGTTTTTAAAAATAACGCACTAGACTTCACAGGCTGGTAAGTGTCTATTTCTTAAAAGTTAACAGCTACAGTATTTGTAGACGCTGTTTTTTTTTTTTTTTAATTAAACAGTAAAGTTCCTCTTTAAAGAGGAGTTCCACCCATTTTAAAGTCAGCAGCTACAAAAAGTGTAGCTGCTGACTTAATAAACAGACACTCACCTGTCTCACGGTCCAGTGATGTATGTGCACAAAGCCTCACTCCTCTCCCCCTCCTCTCCTCGGCACTGGCATTGTAAATGTGGGCACCCGGCTGTGGCTTCACAACTAGGGGGCGCACTGCACATGTGAGAGATGCGTTGCGTGTTGTGAATGGCCGGGCAATCTTCAGGGACCTGTGACGTGTCCCAGAAGATTGCAGGGAGGGGGGAGAGGTGAACTTCCTTCCGGTGCCGTGGTGCCAGGGAAGGAAAAGGAAGCTGGGTGCCTGTCAAAACTGGGTACCTGCCCCCCCCCAAAAAAAATGACATGCCAAATGTGGCATGTCAGGGGTAATCAGTACTGAAATCGGAAGTTCCATTTTTGTATAGAACTCTGCTTTAAGACAGGAAATGTTCACATGGTCTGCATATTTGCTGACAATTATAGTAGAGCTTAACCCTTTCATGACTAAGCCTATTTTTGGCATTTGGTGTTTACAAGTTAAAATCCATAATTTTTGCTAGAAAATTACTTGGAACCCCCAAACATTATATATATTTTTTTAGCAGAGACTCTAGAGAATAAAACAGCGATTGTTGCAATATTTTATGTCACACGGTATTTGCGCAGTGGTGTTTTAAAATGCAACTTTTTGGGAAAAGGGACACTTTCATGAATTTAAAAAAAACGAAACAGTAAAATTAGCCCAATTTTTTACATAATGCGAGTAAATAGATACCAAACATGTCACACTTTCTAATTGCACGCACAAAAAATCTTAATAGGCGGCGCTTTAAATTCAGGTTAGCGTTACAGAGGAGGTCTAGTGCTAGAATTATTGCTCTCGCTCTGACGATCGCGGCGATACCTCACATGTGTGATTTGAACACCGTTTACATATGCGGGCGCCACTTCCGTATGCGCTTGCGGGGACGGTGGGCGCTTTTTTTAAATTTCTTTTAAAATGAATAAATAGTTTAAAAAAAATTGATCACTTTTATTGCTGTCACAAGGAGTGCAAACATCCCTTGTGACAGTAATAGGTGGTGACAGGTACTCTTTATGGAGGGATCGGGAGTCTGAAAGACCCCCGATCCCTCCTTTACACTTCAATGTATTCAGATCACCGAAAACGGCGATTCTGAATAGTGTAAATTTTTTTAAAACCGGCGCCATTGGCAGCCGAGTAAACGTCGCTTCCGTGTTTACTATTAGGAAACTGGAATTAAGCTGCTTAATGCTTCATTCCAGTCCCTGCCCAGCAGCCAGAAGCAGCGGATCATGAATCGGTGCTCCCGATTCACCGGTAACAGCGCCGGGAGGCGGTGGGAGGGGGGGGGGGCGTCCCCTCCCGCTCCTCCAGCATACCAGCCGAGCGGCTTTTAGCCGCATCGGTTGTTATGGCTGGATAGCCAATCGCCCGCTGTAAAAAACGGTACCTGCAGGTGCGGGCATCATCCCGGTATAACCCACTGGAAGCCGAGTACGCACATCTGCGTACGCTCGGCGGGAAGGGGTTAATATACTGCACAGCTTGAAAATGGTTCTGTGTGTTTTTCTTTTAAGTTATGTGAATTTTATATTAAATGTATGTGTGTGTTCAAGCACAGAAACTAAATAGTTGTCAGCTTGCAGACATTTTATCTTTCAAGTTTCTCATCCAGTGTAGCATATATCTACAGTGCATTCTGTGGTGTAATGTTTCTAATACACTCCAGGCAAGATATTATATATAAATATACACAGTCTCGTGTATGTATATATATATATATATATATATATATATATATATATATATATATATATATATATATATATATACACTCTGCATCCAGCGTAGCCTATATCTACAGTGCATTCTGTGGTGTACTGTTTCTAATACACTTCAGGCGATGTACACAGCATCTAATACAGTGTGTACAGTGTCTACTACACTTCTGGTGGCTTACACAGTATAACATACAGTACACAGTATAACATACAGTATCTAATACAGGAGGAAGAGGCACAATTCCAAATAGGCAGGATGTCCTCTAGGGGGCAGCTTAAGGGCAGCTTAAGGGCAGCCACCCTATTACATCACACTGCAGAGCTCTGCAGGTGCAGGGTGCTGCTGACTCCCCGCTGACTTTTAAAAGTTCATTGGTGTGGGCCTTTTTCGACACGTGTGCAGCAGATTGCACCATTGCTGTTTGCAACCTATGTCTGAATTGAATCAAGCATGGCCAGAACAGCAGTCGCTTGGGCACCACATGCTTGACCAGACATATGATGACCTGCCATGCAGTCTGTTGGAAACAGCACTTGAAAGACCCACATCATAGAAAAAGGCGAACTTCTCCTTGCTCCTTATCTGGGATCTCCAACCCTACTATACCTCCAGCCCTCTCAAAAACCTGCACTGAGAGGAATAAAGGTATAGCAATAGGTGTCCCAAGTACTTGCAGCCAATCTGCTAGCAGTACACCATCATCTGATTTTAGCAGGCAAATTTCCATACCCCAGTTCTGAACCATAAAAACAAACTCTGCTGGCAACTGGGAAGGATGCAGGACAGGGTTCAGTGTTGTTGGAGTTTGTTCACCTCCAAAATGCTAGTGGTGATTTTGCCACAGCTCTCTGCCACAGCTCTCTGCCACAGCTCTCTCCTCCACCCCCTCCTCTTCTTCTTCCTCTACGGCATTTTCTGCAGATTTGTCCTCTGAACTAGCAGTGCTCTGTAAACACTCAAGGGGCTACGCAAGCAGTCAGGCTAAAAGCTGCCATGCAGTGAGTTAGTCTGCCTAGGGGACAAGAGCCACACTGGGGCAGAGATTCTGTCAGCTCTGCAGGGGTAGGCTTAGAGTTGAGTGACACCATGCCAGCTTCAGCCAGGAATGGTTGTATGCGACAATGGCACCAACCTTCTCTCCGCCCTCCCACAGGGACACTTGACCCATGTTCCATGTATGGCACACGTCCTGAATTTGGTGGTGCAGCGGTTCTTGAGCAGGTACCCAGGCTTACAGGATCTCCTGAGGCAGGCCAGAAAAGTCTGTGGTCATTTCCGCCGGTCATACAATGCCAGCGTTCGGCTGGCTGACATTCAAAGGGAATGCAACCTGCCCACCTACCGCCTCATTTGTGACATGCCCACCATGGAACTCAATGTTGGCAATGCTGCAGTGGCTGCACACACAGCAGAGGGCCATCAATGAGTACCTGTGCAAGTATGTCACCAGAACAGTGTCAGGGAAGCTTGGCTTCTTTTTGCCATGCCAGTGGCTACTGATCAAGGATTCATGCACTGTCTTGCCACCATTTGAGGTGGCCAGAGGGATGGTGAGCAGCAACAATTCATGCATCAGTGACACTGTCCCTCTAGCCTTCCTATTGGAGCCCACTTTTCGTGGAATCATGGACAGGGCACTTGAGGCAGAACAGCGGGAGGAAGAGGAGGACTTCCTTACCTCTCAAGGTCCTCTTTATTCAGATAGCATTCCTGCGGGCCTGCCAAACACGCAGGGAGAAGAGGATGAGTATTGTGTCAGCATGGATGTAGAGGATAACACTCAGCAGCAGTCTTCAAAGGATGGTTTTCAGTCCCCAGAAACCCAAGGAGTTGTATGTGGCTGGGAGGAGGTAGTTATGGATCATGTTATCCTTAGTGACCCAGAGGACTCAGAATTGAATGCCTCTGCAAACTTACGCTGCATGACCTCCCTGATTCTGCAAAGCCTGCAAAAGGACCCTAGGATTTGTGTTATCAAGGGGAGGGATCATTACTGTCTGGCAACCCATCTTAATCCACGTTACAAGGGTAAGGTTGCAGAACTCATCCTGCCTTTGCAGAGGGAAAAGAGGATGAAACATCTTCAGGAGACCTTGAAGAAAGGTTTGTTTAAGGCATTTACAGACCCTGGGAGGTTACCATTTCCTGGTACTGGACAATGGGTTGCTGTGGCTTCATTCAGTCAGAGGAAGAACGGTGGAGAAGATGGCCGGCTGACCGATGCCATAAACAATTTTTCAGTCCTCAGTGCCAAGGTCTGATCAGTTCAAGCAACCATCGCCAGCATCTGCCTTACATGGTGCAGGAATATCTATGGGTAAGAGCAGATTTTGAGACCTTTCCAATAGAGCATCCACTGGGTTACTGGGTCTTGAGGATGGACCAGTGGCCAGAACTTGCTCAATATGCAATTGAGCTACTGGCCTGTCCTGAATCCAGTGTGCTTTCTAAATGCACATTTAGTGCTACTGGAGGGTTTTGTAACGGATCAAAGAGTGCGCCTGTCCACAGACTCCATTGATAGGTTCACCTTCATAAAAATAAATTAGTCTTGGATCAGCAGCTATCAAGCACCTGATGCTGATGTAACTGATTGAATTTGCTATGGATGTGGGATCCCTTGAAGACTGCCTATGCTGACTATTCTATTCCTCCTCAATCTTGATGATGCTAGCTTCCAACAATATTTTTGGTTTAGGGCACCAACACCATGACCCAAGGCCCAATTTTTCTGTCCCTGTTAAACAGGGGCATGTAATTACAATTCTTGATATAATATTTCACAGCAGGGCCCGTTCCCGCGCCCACCAAGAGTAACTATGAGGGCTTACAGTGTTCTTATACCACCAACACCTAAGGCCCAATTTTCTGCAGAGTATATAGGACAGGCTGTATAGTATATATAAAAACAACTGTATAAAAATATGACAGTCCTATTCCTGTAAAATTCTAATACTAAAATAGCGCTGAAATTAAAACAATAATCATGTGGCCAAAGCCATAACAGATAAAAGTCCTTTGTGCAGTGATGGTAGAGGAAACAGTTCAAACAACATTATAGGTGATCATTGACGATTATTTAAAGTGTTATCATAGCACTGTGTGAAGCACACTCCCCTCAGGGGGTTAAACTCACCATAAAACTCTAATGAGTAAGCCTTTTAGGATAAATATTCCTCAATAGGTTAAATCTGCATCCTCATCATCCACAGAGATCCAATGGCATAAGTACTCCAAAAACTCAATAGGTGCTTTTTTCATTTATAGGCCATTTTTAACAGCTGCTTAGGACTATTGTTTTTTATTTCACAGTAAATTAGAAAGTTGATTTGTTGTACTGCTAGGTAACTGTGGGACAGATTTGGTGCTGAGTGGTGTATTACAGGCCGTTAACCACTTAAGGACCGCCGTATTGCCATTGTACGTCATCACAATGGCACAGGCAGGCACAAGCACGTACATGTACGTGCCTGCCTTCCAGCGGGTGGGGGGTCCGATCGGACCCCCTCCCGCTGGATACGGCGGTCCGGTTCGCTCCAGGAGCGATCCGTGATGAGGGGATGGCCGTTGGTTTCTGGCCACCCCCTCTGGATCGCTCCTGGCCAATGACAAGCTTCCTCCCACTGTGTATTGTTTACACAGGAAGGAGGAAGTGATGTCATTCTCCTCGGGGCGGTCTTTTTGATCAGACTACGAGGAGAAGACACAAAGTAAGTGTGCACCAACACTACACTGACATGTAGGTACACACAGGCACACAAACCCCCCCCAATTCCCCCCCCCCGATCGCCCCGCCCCCCCCCAGTCACAGTGTCACTGATTGCATTGATCATTTCTTTACTGATCACTGCATTCAGTGTCAGTTGTAAAAGTAAAAACTGTCAGGGCAGTTAGTGTTAGGTCCAGGGTAGCCCCCTATCACCCCCCAATAAAGATTTAACCCCCTGATTGCCCCTAGAGTTAACCCTTTCACCCCCTTTTGCCAGTGTCACTAAGAGATCATTTTTCTGATCGCTGCAGTAGTGTCGCTAGTGTAGCTAGGTAGCTAGTTATTTTTTTAGGTTCACCGCCAGGTTTTTATATCGCTAGGTACCCCGATATACTACCCAATAATGGTTTTAACCCCCTGATTGCCCCTAGTTAACCCTTTCACCCCCTTTTGCCAGTGTCACTAAGCGATCATTTTTCTGATCGCTGCATTAGTGTCGCTACTGTCGCTAGGTAGCTAGTTATTTTTTTAGGTTCACCGCCAGGTTTTTATAGCGCTAGGTACCCCGATATACTACCCAATAATGGTTTTAACCCCCTGATTGCCCCTAGTTAACCCTTTCACCCCCTTTTGCCAGTGTCACTAAGCGATCATTTTTCTGATCGCTGCATTAGTGTCGCTACTGCCGCTAGGTAGCTAGTTATTTTTTTAGGTTCACCGCCAGGTTTTTATAGCACTAGGTACCCCGATATACTACCCAATAATGGTTTTAACCCCCTGATTGCCCCTAGTTAACCCTTTCACCCCCTTTTGCCAGTGTCACTAAGCGATCATTTTTCTGATCGCTGCATTAGTGTCGCTATTGTCGCTAGGTAGCTAGTTTTTTTTTAGGTTCACCGCCAGGTTTCTATAGCGCTAGGTACCCCGATATACTACCCAATAATGGTTTTAACCCCCTGATTGCCCCTAGTTAACCCTTTCACCCCCTTTTGCCAGTGTCACTAAGCGATCGTTTTTCTGATCGCTGCATTAGTGTCACTAGTGCCGCTAGGTAGCTAGTTTTTTTTTAGGTTTACCACCAGGTTTTTATAGCGCTAGGTACCCCGATATACTACCCAATAATGGTTTTAACCCCCTGATTGCCCCTAGTTAACCCTTTCACCCCCTTTTGCCAGTGTCACTAAGCGATCGTTTTTCTGATCGCTGCATTAGTGTCACTAGTGTCGTTAGGTAGCTAGTTATTTTTTTAGGTTCACCGCCAGGTTTTTATAGCGTTAGGTACCCCCATATACTACCCAATAATGGTTTTAACCCTCTGATTGCCCCTAGTTAACCCTTTCACCAGCGATCACAGTATAAGTGTCACTGGTGACGCTGGTTAGCCAGTTAGTTATTTAGGTTCCCCGTCAGGTTTTTATATAGCGCCAGGGACCCCCATATACTACCTAATAAAAATTTGAACCCCCTGATTGCCCCTAGTTAACCCTTTCACCACTGATCACTGTATAAGTGTTACGGGTGACTCTGGTTAGTTTGCTTTTTATAGCATCAGGGCACCCACCATTTATTACCCAATAAAGGTTTAACCCCCTGATCACCCGGCGTGTGATATCAATTAGGTTTTAGGGTCAGGGTCTGCGTCGCCCCAGGCAGCGCTAGGTTAGTGCCAGTACCGCTAACACCCACACGCAAAGCATAAACCTCCCGTAGTGGTATAGAATCTGAACAGATCAATATCTGATCTGATCAGATCTATACTAGCGTCCCCAGCAGTTTAGGGTTCCAAAAAAACGCATTGTTAGCGGGATCAGCCCAGATACCTGCTAGCACCTGCGTTTTGCCCCTCTGCCCAGCCCACCCAAGTGCAGTATCGATCGATCACTGTCACTTACAAAACAATAAACACATAACTGCAGTGATCGCAGAGTCAGGCCTGATCCCTGCGATCGCTAACAGTTTTTTTGGTAGCATTTTATATTTAAATCCGGAAGGCAGTGCTTGGTTTTCGGGGTCCCGTATGTGGCTAGGCTCCCAAAAAGTCCCCCACATGTGGTATCCCCGTACTCGGGAGAAGCAGCAGAATTTATTTTGGGGTGTAATTTGACTTATGCCCATAGCATGTGTGAGCAATATATCATTTAGTGACAACTTTGTGCAAAGAAAAAAAGTTTGTAATATTCCCGCAATTTGTGGCAAAATATAAAATATTCCATGGACTCAACATGCCTCTCAGTAAATAGCTTGGGGTGTCTACTTTCCAAAATGGGGTCATTTTGGGGGGTTTTGTGCTATTTTGGCATTTTATGGCCTTCGAAACTGTGATAGGTAGTGAGGAGTGAAATCAAAAATTTGCACCCTTAGAAATCCTGAAGGTGGTGATTGGTTTTCGGGGTGCCGTGCGCGACTAGACTCCCAAAAAGTCCCACACATGTGGTATCCCCATACTCGGGAGAAGTAGCGGAATATATTTTGGGGTGCAATTCCACATATAACCATGGCATGTGTGAGCAATATATCATTTAGTGACAACTTTTTGTAAAAAAAAAAGAATTTTTTTTTTTTTTGTCATTATTTAATCCCTTGGGACAAAAAAAAAATATTCAATGGTCTCAACATGGCCCTCAGCAAATAGCTTGGGGTGTCTACTTTCCAAAATGGGGTCATTTGGGGGGGTTTTGTGCCATCTTGGCATTTTATGGCCTTCAAAACTGTGATAGGTAGTGATAGGTAGTGAGGAGTAAAATAAAAAATTTATGCCCTTAGAAATCCTGAAGGCGGTGCTTGGATTTCGGGGTCCCGTACGCGGCTAGGCTCCCAAAAAGTCCCACACATGTTTTATCCCTGTACTCAGGAGAAGCAGCAGAATGTATTTTGGGGTGTCATTTTACATATGCCCATAGCATGTGTGAGCAATATATCATTTAGTGACAACTTTGTGCAAAAAAAAAAAAGTTTGTAATATTCCCGCAACTTGTAGCAAAATATAAAATATTCCATGGACTCAACATGCCTCTCAGTAAATATCTTGGGGTGTCTACTTTCCAAAATGGGGTCATTTTGGGGGGTTTTGTGCTATTTTGGCATTTTATGGCCTTCGAAACTGTGATAGGTAGTGAGGAGTGAAATCAAAAATTTGCACCCTTAGAAATCCTGAAGGTGGTGATTGGTTTTCGGGGTGCCGTGCGCGACTAGACTCCCAAAAAGTCCCACACATGTGGTATCCCCATACTCGGGAGAAGTAGTGGAATATATTTTGGGGTGCAATTCCACATATAACCACGGCATGTGTGAGCAATATATCATTTAGTGACAACTTTTTGTAAAAAAAAAAAAAAATTTTATTTTTTGTCATTATTCAATCCCTTGGGACAAAAAAAAAAAATTTCAATGGTCTCAACATGGCCCTCAGCAAATAGCTTGGGGTGTCTACTTTCCAAAATGGGGTCATTTGGGGGGGGTTTGTACTGCCCTGCCATTTTAGCACCTCAAGAAATGAGATAGGCAGTCATAAATTAAAAGCTGTGTAAATTCCAGAAAATGTACTCTAGTTTGTAGACGCTATAACTTTTGCGCAAACCAAAAAATATACGCTTATTGACATTTTTTTTACTAAAGACATGTGGCTGAATAAATTTTGCCCTCAATGTATGACTAAAATTTAGTTTATTCGATTTTTCTTATAACAAAAAGAAGAAAATATCTTTTTTTCTCAAAATTTTCTCTCTTTTTCCATTTATATCGCAAAAAATAAAAATCGCAGAGGCAATCAAATACCATCAAAAGAAAGCTCTATTTGTGGGAAGAAAATGACGCAAATTTCGTTTGGATGCAATATTGCATGACCGCGCAATTACCAGTTAAAGCAGCGCAGTGCGAAATTGGAAAAAGACCTCTGGTCCTTAAGGTGTTTATTGGTCCGGGGCTGAAGTGGTTAATATACACCCTTCATCACATTGTATGTTCAGAGTATATAGTGCCTGGGGGGCCCCCCACACCATTTTTTAAAAAATTCTGTGTGTGGGATTACCCTTAATATTCATACCAGACCCAAAGGGCCTGATAATGGACTGGGGGTGTTGACCCAACAATACATTACAGCTGTGAGTAGTTTTAAATTAAATTTTTTCCTTTAGAAATGTAATTTTGCTGTGGTATTGTTCTAAACATGGGAAAAATGCGCTACTTTACAGGCATACTAAGGACACCCCTCAGGCATGATATTTAAAGGAATATTTCGTTTTTATTGTTTCACTTTAAGCATTATTAAAATCACTGCTCCTGAAAAAACATCAGTTTCTAAAACTTTTTTTTGCATTGATACATGTGTCCTGGGGCAGGACCAGGTCCCAAAACACTTTATGGCAATAACTTGCCTATAAGCCTTTAAAATGAGCACTTTTGATTTTTCACGTTTGTGTCCCATAGACTTTAACGGTGTTCGCGTGTTCGAACTAATTTTTTGCCTGTCCGCATGTTCTGCGAACTGATCCGGGGGGTGTTCGGCTCATCCCTACTCATAACTCTTCAACTGGGGCCCAGTTGTACCATTGTGAACATGAGAGTAGTCCCAGTCAAGTCTGCAGGCAGCATTACAGCTACTACATGGCTTTATAGTCAGTTCCTAAAGGGCTCAGTCTCCCTAGCAGTAGAAAGTAAATACCCATATAAGCAGCTCACCAGTCCCAGTGATATTGCAGCTTACCATTCGGTCACACACAGTGATCAGTCCACTCTTTGCTCTGCACCCAGGTCACTCTGGGTATCAGCATATCTTGACACAGAACTCTGAATCCTTCTCAGGCCGCTGATATGAAACAGTGATGGTGAACACCTGACAGTGATCTGCACTCTCTGTGCTCCTTCATGGCAAGAGGCAGCTGTGTCCTGTACAGCCAGGAAAAATGCAGTATTTCCTCTCCTCCTGGCAATCTACCTCTGGGAAATGCAGCTCAAAAGCACTCAGCGTACAGTAGAGTTTCTCTCCCCTGGACTACAGTTCTCACAGTGCAGTGCTGCTGACTCAGTTTATTGAACTCTTCCTGCCCAGCAGCTTCCTCCTCATGCTGCTATAGCTTTTAACTAGTTTAGCATTGCAGGGCAGCAGCTACAGAGGGCAGCTGCAGCCAATGTTTCTCTCACTCTCCATTAGCAGCCAAGCACCTGGCTACACAAAAAATACTTGTATTTCTCCTTTTTTCATATTTTTTTCACCTCTATGTTGCTGATTCCCTGCACCCTTTTTCAGTCACTTCCTATCTAAATGCATTCAACCCAGTGTTTGCTGCTCATCATTGCACTGGACCAGCTTCCTAATAGTGACGATGGACCATGCAGGTGGATTGATGGTCACTGAAGAAGCTGCACTGATGGGCATTGATGGACACTGATAGGCTGCACTGATGGGCACTGATGAGGTGGCACTGGTGGGCACTGATGAGGTGGCACTGGTAGTTGGCACTGATGGGCACTGGTAGGCAGCAATGATAGGTGACACTGATGAGGAGGTACTAATTGGCAGCACTGATGGGCACTAATTGGCAGCACTGATGGGGACTAATTGGCAGCCCTGGTAGCCACAGATTGGAAGCACTAGTGAGCACTGTTGGAACTGCACTGATAATCAGGATATTGATAATCAGTGCCCTGATTATCAGTGTACATATCCCTTTTAGAAAAGCCGGTTACCGGCCCTCTTCTCCTATCCTCTTCTCATGCTGTCAACATGTGGAAAGGCATGCCAATAACAGGCTCCTGTTTAGTTGTGATTGGACACAGCTGATCACGTGGTAAAGAGCCGCATTTTAATGGCACCTGTTCACATATGAGCATTTTGTCACCTGAAGCAAAATGGCTGAAAAATGCCCTAAGCTCAAAAAAGAACACAAGCTTCTTTGGGGAAGATTACATGCTTTTTTCTGCTTTTTACATTGGTGGCCTGAACAAAATCACAGCAAAACGCAACTTTGCAATGCTCAAGTGTGAATGCAGTCTTAAAGCAACTGTCATAACATGTTAATACATATATGGAAACATATACAGAGTGTGATTAATAAATACCTGTACACATCACATTAGGAAAGACTTGCATTCCAAAAATGCAATAGAACATACATTTTTTTTGTGCTTGTTTGCAATACCTAAGCATAACAATACTAGATAGATAGTTATATAGCTAAATAAAACATTCCCTGGAATTAATAAATACTGGTGTAAAACTGTATTCTAAAAGTAGAGTAGCGTGCCCCAAATTCATGTACCTGTCTAGAACCTGTACTGGAATTTGGCGTATGCTGCACCACTTTTAAGCTGGGTACACATGGGCCTAAAATTGGTCAAAAAAGGTTGGTTTGGCAGGAACTGGCTGACTTTTGGCCCATGTGTACAGCTCCTCGTCCAGCAGAAGCTGGTCCCCTGTTATAAAGGGCATGCTGGAAAACACAATGGGGGTTAATTACGAAAGGCAAATCCACTTTGCACTTGAAAGTGCACTGAAAGTGCAGTCGCTGTAGATCCAAGGGGGACATGCAAGGAAAATAAAAAACAGCATTTTAGCTTGCACATGATTGGATGATAAAATCAGCAGAGATTACGCTTATTTCAGATCTTCCCCTCAGACCTAAAGCGAATGCACTTCCAAGTGCACTTGTAGTGCAAAGTGGATTTGCTTTTCGTAAATAACCCCCAATGACTCAGCAGGGAGATCACTGCACTAAAATTGGATGTGTTAGTACAGTGACCTGTAAGGATTTTTTTCAGCCCACTGGGTTGAACGACAAAAACTTTCCGTGTGTGCCCAGCAAAAGAAAGCACGCAAGACACTTTCACAAAATCTGTCTCTGTGAACCAAAAGAAAGTTGGTCTTAATTAGCTCCACTTTTGTAACATATGAACTGTTGGTATTTTACCTTGAATTTGGTTTAGGTATTGCCCACAATGTAGAAGTCGTGCAACGAAGTCGCTGCTAGAACCAAAACTACTGCAGATGTTTTTTGAATGAGGTGCAACACATAAGACCAATCAACGCCAGAAAAGTGAAGCAGTAGCTTTACTGAATTTCCCTACATAATATTTAATCCTTAATGCGGTATTAAACATAAAACCAAAAATGTATTATATTGCAGCTTACCATTAAAATAACAATGTGAAGCCAAACTCCAGATCACTCTTTATAAGTGGTTACAGCAAACAGTTTTTTCTTCCTTTTGGTATAAATGTTTGGCATGAATAAATAAAAGCTGATTATTTTAATATATCCTTGTCAGTGTTAAGCGGTTTGTTTCATCCACAAAAACTGATACATTCTGCTGGAGAGCTTATGCTTTTGAAAAACAACAACCTTGCTGTCTGGATCAGCAGATGTAAAAGAAGAAAGAAAGCCTAAAACACAGAAACAAATGCAGCCATCATACGAATTGGTAAGCTCTAATATAATAAATGTTTGCTTTTGGGTTTAATACTGATTTATATGTTTAAATAAGAATTACTGCAGAAACGTAAAACATTAGTATTACTGTATTCCAATTCTTTTCTTGATCTGAATGAATTCTTTTTTCCCCTAATTTTAAAAATGTGTTTAAAAGAGACAGCAAATCTGTTTCTGAACGTGGTTAGAGGATGACACTGCAGCAGATCTGTGTATTCAAGTATTTCTGTCAACAACAACATTAACTAAGCTCCTCAATTTCAAAGTAAATAAAGGCATCTGGGTCTCTAGCTCAGCAATGTTTGCATATTTAAACCTCATATACAGATGAATTTGCAGTGGACTGCATTTGCATATTAATGAAGATCTAATTGCTCTTTGCAGTCAGTTCAGTAGCAAATGACTGTAGTACTGTTTGCACAGAAATATTCTTTGCCGGAACAGATTAGTAACTGTATACCATTTTTAGCAGAAGATAATGTTTTCGGGTAAGGCTGATTTCTGCTGTAAGCACTTATTCATAAAACATACCTGCTACAAATTAGAGTTATGCAGTTTATACAGTTTATAATTGATGAAGACTGCTATACCAGTTAGAGAAGCCTTCCAGCATTCTTCCCTTTAATCCATGGGAAAAGGAAGAACAATTAAAAAAATGTTGCTGTAATAGGCGTTTGCCAACTGTTTCACAAAAAGGCAATCATAATAGTTGGCAAACCTTTTTCATAGCTAGAAAAGAATACTGGTGTATGGCAAACTTTACATGCAACACCTGTTCAATTAGAGCACCAAGATATTTATGAATCTTGTATTTTTGTGTCTAACGTATGAAAGGGAACAGCTTGAGCTTTCCAGAGGTTGCCACTACTCCACTCATGGGCAGAAAAAAAAACAAAGATAATGCCCCAGGGATTTTATGGGCAAGAGATACGACCTACCCCCTACTACTTTCTACTCCACTCATGGGACCATTGCTGTTCTGCTCCACTTTCATGTAATGTTTTATGTCTTGTGCTGTTTTGCATGAAGTTATCAATTTTCCAAAGTATGCCGATATCTAGTCGTGGTTTATTGCCACTAAAACTTGTTTACAATGTGATGTTGGTATCCTTCTCTGTTCACCCCTCCTTTTAAGAGCTAGTTGGTTTAGTCCTAGCCTCCCCATTTCTTTCATGTTCCCTCAGCCAGTGTTAATTATTCACAGGGACAGGGCTTAGGAAAGCTATTGTCTTCTTACATGTCAAAAGCCTAAAAAAAGCATCCTCTATAAGACAACTGGCTGGAATAAAATTGTGTTGAATTCAACTTCTGTGTCCTATTAGAGAGTTAGGCTGCCTGTGGATATTGTCAAGTCAGCCTGAGACCATGGTTTCTGGACAGATTGAGTCTAAGGGAGATATGTCAATGCATAAACGGCATTTGAAATAGAACAATTGCTAGTTCTGAGGTTAATGTTTTATGCTTTATGCCACACATGTTTTCTCTGCTATGGAGCTAGCAGTGGGAACCCCAAGCACTGGGTTAAAGCCTCAGCTGTGGAAGATATCAGCAGTTGTGAGAAATTCCTCTTACACTGGTTATACATTGTTAGTTTTTTTATTATTCAGCCAAGGGACAAGGGCGAGATCAGAAGGGCCAAAGAGCTCTTTCTGCTCACCATTGCCCATAGCTTGAGAATATAGTAGGTAAAAGTTGTATCAGAGAGACCTCTGAGGTCTTTTGTTAATCAAGGGGCATGGACCAGGTTTCAACCTGCTATAAACTTTTCCATAGGGACCCATAATTTGGTGGTGATGTGAACGTGGGGGATGGGAGATATATGTACTGTATATCTGAATTCTCTAAGCCCCTTAGAGTCGTAGGTGTCTGAAGTGTGGAGCAGGCTAGACATTTTTTGTTTCTACAACAAAAAAAATTGAACAAATGAGCTTCTAAGCTTCAGAAAAAGGCTCTGGGTCGATTAATGGGGATAATTTGCAGGTAGAACAAAACATTTGGTAAGACATTCATCCTTAAAATAATTATGCACACCAGCCATGTAAACAAGGAATAGTCCCATCAGCAAAATTCCTGCATACAGTAAGAGGTGGTATCAAAAATAGTGAGACTAGTTTTGTAACACGCCAACAGATGGCAGCACAAGGCTGAGCACACAGGAGCACCAACCTTTTTAAGTCGGAGTGCCAAAAGACATCTTCCAGTGTATATCAGGAGCTGTGCAATTGGTGATATTCTGCCCACATGTGTTTCCACTTCTGCTATTTCATCATGGGCAGCAAGTGAGAACAAAGTGGAAACGCGAAATCCTGTGTGAAACTGGATAAATCTGCCACAGAAACGTTTGACATGATTCAGTAAGTTTATAGCGATGTTGCAATGAGCTGAAGATTGAGCTCAAAGGTCGAAGGTTTGACACTAGGGATGGTCCCGATGTTCGCAGAAAAAACAAACATATGGAGCTTTTGCGGCAAATGAGAGTGCCACGGAACGCCCCATAATGCGCTGCGAGATCGCAGAGCATGCACCTGACCTGCTTGCTTTGGCCAATCACAACACGATCTGCTGTGAAAACCATGATTGGCCAAAGACAGGGTGCCTTTGACCAATCATGGCTCAGAGGGCTAAGTTCATGCCCCACACTATATAAGGTTGCTTACGCGGCAGCTGTGCATAGTGTGCATTAATGACGAGAGATTGATAACTTGAGCTGGATTAGGCTGGTTAGTTAGTGGTGTGCAGGCAGTTTAGTATATATGCAGTATCTCACAAAAGTGAGTACACCCCTCACATATTTGTAAATATTTTATCATATCTTTTCATGTGACAACACTGAAGTGGTGAGTGTACAGCTTGTATAACAGTGTAAATTTGCTGCCCCCTCAAAATAACTCAAAACACAGCCATTAATGTCTAAACCGCTGGCAACAAAAGTGAGTACACCCTTAAGTGAAAATGTCCAAATGATCAGCTCAGAATGAGAATCACCAGACAATGAATTTTACACCCACCTGCTGTATGACTTTCAATACAGAGAAGAATTTTCGGCCATGTGACTTCACCTAAAAGACCCTTTAAAAGGTATTTATTTACATTTGTTCCACTTGGCATTTGGCAAATGGTTAAAAATGCTCCTTTGTCACATTGTCCTGTTTATGAAGTTGAGCATTTACAACTACCTTAAAGTGATTGTAAACAATCACTTTGTAAATCAACTCATTCAGTTTAAAATAGAAATGAAAGGCAAAACATTTGTGTATAGTTATAAAAAAATATAAATGATTTTATCTAGAATCTATCTAAGAATATATCCTCTGTTCTCAGCTGCATAAGAGCCAGGGGAAAAAAAACAGCAACACACTGATCTTTCCAGTGAAAGCCTTTGCAGGGGGAGGGGTGTGTTGGGATAAGTCTTATCATTGGAGAGCAGATAGAATTCCTAGCATAGCTAGTAGAAAACTGACCATGACATGCTCACGTGCCTAGTGTGGTCAGTTTCTATTAGAAATGCAGAGGGACTAGCAGGAACACCAGGTATTTCACACAAAGGAAGCAAACAAAGAGAACAGAATACTTTCTCATACAAGAAAGAAAGAGAAATGTTGGGTTAAGGCTTGGTTCACACAGGGGGCGACACGACTTGCCGCTCCGCGACCTGCCGCGACCTCAGCGGCGACTTGCAAACGACTTCTGTATAGAAGTCAATGCAAGTCGCCCGAGGTCGCCCAAAAGTAGTACAGGAACCTTTTTTCTAAGTCGGAGCGACTCGAGTCGCTCCTCTTAGAACGGTTCCGTAGTACAGAACGGCGGCGACTTGTCAGGTCGCGGCGCGGCGCCCCCGGTGTGAACCGAGCCTTACATAATCTAATCTTTATACATAAGTACTCTTCTCCTCTGCTGCAGGCACTGCTTCTCACTAATTTCTTGACTCAGGGAGTTGGCTCCCTGTGGTCACTGCCCCCTTCACACTCCAAAGGCCAACACTCCACGAGAAAAAGAAGCTGCTCGCCATGTAAAAGCCTTCAGTTTAATATTATCAAACTCTCCATGATTCCATCTGGCATGTCCATGCCCTAAATATATAAACCACAACCTTTAGTGAAAATATAAATGATAAAATTATACAATTCTGCATGTAAATCACCTTTTATCATTGTCCCAATATGTACTCATACTGTACTACAGTATAAAGCGGCAATATTTTTGAGCTGGAACAATTTGAATGCCCCTGTATAAACATACAGTGAGGGGAAAAGGTATTTGATCCCCTGCTGATTTTGTACATTTGCCCACTGACAAAGAAATGATCAGTCTATCATTTTAATGGTAGGTTTACTTTACCAGTGAGAGACAAAATTACAACAAAACAATCCCGAAAAAACGCATTTCAAAAAGTTATAAATTGATTTGCATTTTAATGAGTGTAATAAGTATTTGACCCCTTCACAAAACATGACTTAGTACTTGGTGGCAAAACCTTTGTTGGCAATCACAAAGGTCAGACATTTTTTGTAGTTGGCCACCAGGTTTGCACACATCTCAGGAGGGATTTTGTCCCAATCTTCCTTGCAGATCCACTCCAAGTCATTAAGTCCCTTTAGCTCCCTCCACATATTTACTATGGGATTAAGGTGTGGAGACTGGCTAGGCCACTCAAGGACCCTAATGTTCTTCTTTTTGAGCCACTGTTTTGTTGCTTTGGCCGTGTGTTTTGGGTTATTGTCATGCTTGAATACCCATCCACGACCCATTTTGAATGCCCTGACTGAGGGAAGGAGGTACAAGAATTGACATACATGGCCCTGTCCATCGTCCCATTGATGCAGTGAAGTTGTCCAGTCTCCCTAGCAAAAACACACCCCAAAGCATAATGTTTCCACTTCCATGTTTGTTGGTGGGGGTGGTGTTCCCAAGAACCCCAAGGTCATAGGCACCACTCCTTCTCCTCCAAACACAGCAAGTTTAGTTGATACCAAAGAGCTCAATTTTGGTCTTATCTGACCACAACACTTTCACGCAGTTCTCCTGGGAATCATTCAGATGGTTATTAGCAAACTTCAGACGGGCCTGTACATGTGCTTTCTTGAGCATGGGGATCTTGCGGGCGCTGCAGGATTTCTGTCCTCCACAGCGTAGTGTGGTACTAATTGTTTTCTTGGTGACTATGGTCCCAGCTGCCTTGAGATCATTGATGATATTCTGCCGTGTAGTTCTAGGCTGATTCCTCACCGTTCTCATGATCACTGAAACTCCATGAGGTGAGATCTTGCATGGAACCCCAGACCAAGGGAGATTGATAGTTATTTAGTGTTTCTTCCATTTGTGAATAATCGCACCAACTGTTGTCACCCTCTCACCAAGCTGCTTGGCAATGGTCTTGTAGCCCATTCCAGCCTTGTGTAGGCCTACAATTTTGTCCCTGGCATTCTTAGACAGCTCTTTGGTCTTGGCTATGGTGGAGAAATTGTAATCTGATTGCTTTTGTGGTCAGGTGTATTTTATACAGGTAACAAGCTGAGTTTAAAAGCACTATCTTTTAGGCCAGGTTCACACTGGAACAGGCTGTGGATTGTACAGGAGTGCTGTGCGTCCCTGTTCCCCGTTTCGGGTGTGAATCAGGTCCAAATCTATGCCTGAATTCGGCCCTGAAATGGAGTCAAAGACGCACAGTGTTTCTGTGCAGTGCGCTCAGCAGCTGCAACGGAGATATGTGAACCGGCTCCATAGGGAGCCAGTCACATTCTCCTGCTATGCGAATTGGATGCAAAGAAACCCACATCTAATTCACATAGGTGTGAACCCGGACTAAAGAAAGTGTTCTTAATCTCAGCTCATTACCTGTATAGAAAACACCTGGGAGCCAGAAATTTTGCTGATTGATAGGGAATCAAATACTTATGTCACTCATTAAAATGCGAACCAATTTAGAACTTTTTTGAAATGCATTTTTTCTGGATATTTTTGTTGTTGTTCTGTATCTCTGTCTTTCTGTCTACCATTAAAATTATAGACTGATCATTTCTTTGTCAGTGGGCAAACATACAAAATCAGCAGAGGATCAAATACTTGTTTCCCTCAATGTAATTATATCTACTTTTAAAATGTTTACTTTTAATCATTTCCATGTATATTTGATAATCTGTAAAAAAAGAAAAAAAAACGTAGAAGACTCTGTTTAAAATGTACCTGTCAAACAGGGGAAAGACGGTCCAACCCAGTGGTGGCTGAAGTTGAAGCTCTTGTCCATTTTTGGATATCACATGACCACGCTTGTCACTACTAGTATGAGGGACATATGTGGCAGCCATACTAAACAGTTGTACTAGAAGTACACTGTTCTGATCCAAATAGGGATGTAGCATCTAGATAAAAAAATTCATTATGTAAACAATATATATATTTTTTAGATCATACACAATCAGCACACACATTAAACATGCAAAACTACAGCTAGGAAGAAGCCAAAACAAATATATAACTATTAATATAGAAGCATACTTTTCAACAGTCACGGATTGCACGGGACAGTCACCAAACTCAGATCCATGTCCCGGTCTGAGCCTGTCCTGGGCAGAATCCGGAAATTCCACTTCTGTCCCAGACAGCTGTGCTAGTGAGTGAGGTCAGAGCTCAGGTGCTGCTGGGCAGGGTGCCAAGAGTACGATCAGAAGAATATTAATTGCTGGTCTCTCTCTCCCCCTACCTCCTCCCCCAGCAGCTTAAATCCAACACTTTCATTGCAAGTCACTTCGACTGAACACCACCCAGGAGGTGGAGCCTGCAAATCTTGCAGTGTCTGATTGGCTGGAACACAGGGAGGGGGTGTGGCCAGCCTCTGAGATTGTGCCCATCCCGCCTTCTTTAGGGGAAATAGATAGAGGGAGGATATCTCTGACCAAATGAAGGGGGGGCTGGGCAGTGAACAGGGAGAGACTACCAAGGCAGGTACTCATATACAGTATCTAACAAAAGTGAATACACTCCTCACATTTTTGTAAATATTTTATTATATCTTTTCATGTGACACCACGGAAGAAATTACACTTTGTTACAATGTAAAGTAGTGAGTGTACAGCTTGTATAACAGTGTCAATTTGCTGTCCCCTCAAAAGAACTCAACACACAGTCATTAATATCTAAGCCTCTGGTAACAAAAGTGAGTACACCCCTAAGTGAAAATGTACAAATTGGGCCCAATTTCCCTCCCCTGTGTCATGTGACTCATTAGTGTTACAAGGTCTCAGGTGTGATTGGAGAGCAGGTGTGTTACATTTTGTGTTATCACTCTCACTCTCTCATACTGGTCACTGGAAGTTCAACATGGCACCCCATGGCAAAGAACTCTCTGAGGGCCTGAAAAAAAGAATTGTTGCTCTACATAAAAATGGCATAGGCTATAAGAAGATTGTCAAGTCAAGTTGAAATTGAGCTGCAGCATGGTGGCCATACAGCGGTTTAACAGGACAAGTTCCACTTAAAACAGGCATTGCTATGGTCGACCAAAGTAGTTGAGTGCACTTGCTCAGCATCATATCTAGAGGTTGTCTTTGGGAAATAGACGTATAAGTGCTGCCAGCATTGCTGCAGAGGTTGAAGGGGTGGGGGGTCAGCCAGTCAGTGCTCAGACCATATGCCGCACACTGCATCAAATTGGTCTGCATGGCTGTCGTCCCAGAAGGAAGCCTCTTCTAAAGATGATGCACAAAAAAGCCTGCAAACAGTTTGCTGAAGATCACCAAACTAAGGACATGGATTACTGGAACCATGTCCTGTGGTCTGATGAGACCATGATAAATGTATTGTATGGTTCAGATGGTGTCAAGCGTATGTGGCGGTAACCAGGTCAGGAGCTCAAAGACAAGTGTGTCTTGCCTATAATGACGCATGGTGTTGGGAGTGTCATGATCTGGGGTTGCATGAGTGCTACCAACACTGAGGAGCTACAGTTCATTGAGGAAACCACGAATGCCAATATGTACTGTGACAAAGAGAAGCAGAGCATGATCCTCTCCCTTCAGAGACTGGGCCGCAGGGCAGTATTCCAACATGATAACGACCCCAAACACACCTGCAAGACAACCACTGCCTTGCTAAAGAAGCTGAGGGTAAAGGTGATGGACTGGCCAAGCATATCTCCAAACCTAAACCCTATTGAGCATCTGTGGGCAGGGCTAGACTGGGACAAAAATTTGGCCCTGGACTTAATCACGACCGGCCCACTTTAATTTTGAGTGTCTCTATCAGCACTTCCCCTTACATCAGAGTGTCCTCCCTCTCCTCCCCCTCCCACGTGTACTCAATTTTGAAGGCAGCTTCTCGTTCCTCTCTCCAGTCATGTGATAAGTGATAAGTGATAAGGGGAGAGAGGATGGAACGTTTGCCAGCTGTCTATCTCCCCCTGCAGGCTGGAGGGAGCAGAAGGCCTAATGCTCTCTCCAGCAAGTTACGGCAGCTGCTCCACCTAACAGGAGTGAAATCGCGATCACTCACTGTCAGAGAGAAGCGGCTCCAGGACTGACCAGCCCACTGAGCCATCGGCCCACCGGGAAACTCCCTGTAGTCCCGATGGCCAGTACATGCCTGTCTGTGGGGCATCCTCAAATGTAAGGTGGAGGAGAGAAAGGTCTATAACTTCCACCAGCCTTGGGATGTCATCATGGAGGAGGACTGCAGTGGCAACCTGTGAAGCTCTGGTGAACTCCATGCGCAAGAGGGCAGTGCTGGAAAAGAGGGCTAAAAATATTAAAACATATCTGAGATAAAAGAAGAGTCAAAGATGCATGGCTGAATTTTTTGGTGTCTCAGTAGTTTAGACATTAATGGCTGTGTGTTGATTTGTTTTGAAGGGACAGAAAATTTACACTGTTATACAAGCTGTACACTCACTACTTTACATTGTAGCAAAGTGTAATTTCTTCAGTGTTGTCACATGAAAAGATATAATAAAATATTTACAAAATGTGAGGGGTGTACTCACTTTTGTGAAATTATATATATATATATATATATATATATATATATATATATATATATATATATATATATAATGTATATAAAACTGCTCATTCCTGCCTAAAACTGACAGGATCATACCTTGCTAAGTAAAAGTAGGCCTGGATTTAGGTATGGCAGCGATCAACATCTAGAGAGCGCGTAGTGCTTGTATGACAAATGCAGGAGGTTATCAAAGAATGTCTCCACATTATAATGCCGGCAGCATTTCACTTTCCACTAGACTTGGAACCAGACCAGGCTCTTTAGATTAGACTATAAATCAGATATGGTTTTATTTCTTTATTGCATCTAATACCAAGCACAAGTCTATATGCTGTAAATGTACTGTATATGAATCCTTTTGCTATAAAGTTAGTTGCTGGTTGGCAGACATAGCATTAATTCTTCATAACATAGCAGGGGAAAAGGAAACAAGTAATTACTTTACTCTAAATTTAGAATCCCTTTGGAAAGAATAGATCTACCAAACACCAAAACAGAAAAAAAAATATTTTCTTTAAAATGTAATTCCACATGTGACCTGATAAAAACAAAATAATCTCACTAATGGATATTGCAGTACACGTTGTATACAAAATAATCAATACTGTGCACTAGGGAATGCATTGCTTGTTCTAAGATGTGTTTTAAACAAAGTGACTTCTCAATTAGAGAGAGGTTATTAAAAGTCCACATTCTTTTGCAAGACGAAAACTGGATTTCATTAGTCCTCACTTTCAAAGCAATTAGACTGCAATGTGACAAATATCAATAAAAGATAAGCAGCAGTTTCTTTGCTTAATGGTGACCATATCTGCCAATAAAATATAGCTCAGGGTTAAAACGTCCATTGATGGTACAGTAAAATTCAGATCTACAATGTTATATAAAGTATGCCTAAAATAGTTGTCCAAATTATAAAAAAAAAAAAAAAACAAAAAACAATAATGGCATTCCTGCTTACCCCACACAGTTAAATCAAAAGCTCATAGGAAAACAAATACTGTTTATCCTCCTTGTTTGAAATTCCACTATTGAGACACCAAGAAATTCAGCCTTGCATCTTTCACTCTTCTTTTATCTCAGATATGTTTTAATATTTTTTATCCCTCTCACTAGAATGATACAATGTTGCCATAGTGGGTCATAACTATATCAAATTGCCCTTTAGTAGTAATATGGTGCCATAGTCCATGTTGCCAGGTTAATGCCATTCTACCTTCTGGAACCTTAATACCAAGGCAGTGGGCAGGCTAGGCAGTAGTCTAATTTCAGATGTTATCTCCCCTCCCCAAAGCCATTCTGTTTGTTCTGTTTACATTATTATGGGCAAACAACAAGTTTAACCTTTTCTTCCACAGTAGCATATACTCACCTTTCTTCCCTTCTATGCCAATCCGTTCAGTGACATGACAAAATTCTTGTTACTTTCAGGTATGGAGAAACATGTGTCTCACTCCAAATGACAATGCTGGACCAAACAGAGCTGTCACACAGGGATTCCATACCACTATATAACCTATGAAACCAGCAGCTTGTAGCTTGTAGCTTACACTGGGAGTTGCTTTTGCTCCTTGTAGATGAATGAGGGTGACAGAAGAGCAAAATGAAAATAAGTATTGTGTTAGGGCCTGGACCTGGGACCTCTGCTGTGTCTGGTAGTAACTCTTCTCACTCAGCCACCTAAGATGCTGGACAGCTCCCTGCCTAACTGCTTAGACAACCCTATGCTCTCCCCAACCAATAACTCGCTCTTGTCACTCCTGCTGCTTACATCTTTGCAACCACTCGATACTCACCTTTGGCTTGTTCCTTGACTATGCTTCTGGTAGATCCCAATCTGCAACCACTTGTTCTCGCCCTTTGGCTTGTTTACTGACTAGGCTTATACTTGGTTGCTGGTGCTAAAACCTCCCCCCCTCGGGGTGGAGACAGACGGGCAGGCAGGATCTGCGCAAGCACAGCAGGAAGCAGAAGGGTAGGCTGCGATCATAGCAAGCACCCACCACTGTTAGACAGACGAGAAGGAGGCAGCAAATCATAAACCCCCTCCCCCATGGGCCCCTTACTTTAGGAGGCAGGGGGAAGGAAGACCCGCTTCCTGAATGGCCGGGAGGAGAATCAGGAAGACAATAGCGAATATTAATTTGCTATTGTCACACAACTGGGTGGGCTCAGGGCGCAGTGCCAAGCCCATCCTTTTTTAAAGCCAATTAGAGCCTCAGGCTCAACTGCCCCTCCAGTGGCTCACATATTTGCTACTGGATCCTGGTGGGGCAATCCTGAGGCCTGCAACTGATACTAACACGCAGAAGGATCCATCTCCACAATCAGGAGCTCTGGTAAACACCGGTTAGTACTTAGACCCCCGCACCTTGGGTGAGCCCACAGCATCTGCCAGGGTGACCTGTTTGTTCACTTATCCAGCTGCCATACAGTAGCTACTGGTCTCTGAATCTGACTCCTGACTGTGACAATATGTGTCTATGTAAGTCCATTTAATGGAACCTGTTAATTTTTCCTGCATGGCCAAAGCATGGAATTACTTTAGGGGTGATAAAATAGACCCAAACAAAGTGGTTTCAGACAATGAGCCTGGCAAAGATTATTGATTAAACTTTAACTAGATTTGTAAAAATAAGCTTTCATCTTTATTGTCTGGCACCATGTATAAATATCTAACATTTTGAAGAAATATTATCTCATCTGTTAGTACTATAAAAGGAAAATGTTTGTGTTAATTTAAAGCGGAGGTCCACCCTAAAGTGGACCTTCCGCTCATTGGAACCCTCCCCCCCTCCGGCGCCACAATTGGCACCTTTCAGGGGGGAGGGGGGTGCAGGTACCTGTACAGTACAGGTATCTGCACCCACTTCTGGCGTAGATTCTGCAGAAGGTACGCCCCTTTCCGCAGAATCTACGCCCCTTTCCGAAGGTCCCTCGCTGCCTGCTGGGAAACACACGGATCCCAGAGACAGCGGGGACCATCCTTATTTCGCAGCGCGACTCGCGCATGCGCAGTAGGGAACCGGGAAATGAAGCCGAAAGGCTCCACTTCCTGATTCCCATACCCAAGATGGCGGCGGCAGCAACCGAGAGACGATCGAGAGATCGGCTTCGGGTGCCGACATCGTGGGCGCGCTGGGTGGGTAAGTGTCATTATTTTAAAAGTCAGCAGCTGCAGTATTTGTAGCTGCTGGCTTTTAAAAAAAAAAACGGAGGACTCCCGGCGGACTCCTGCTTTAAAGTGGGAGTAAACCCAGTTTCAAAAAACACTTACATTCCCGGCATGCCGGAAATGCTAACTTTCGCATTGGTTGTGCTCTCAACCAAACTTTCAAACCATCCAATGGCTGGTTTCGTAACTGATCACATGTGCAGCATTATAGCAAGTTGAAGAATCATTAGAGGCCAAGATGGCAGCTTCCTTGACTGAAAACGATAGAAGGGTTTACTTCCACTTTAAGTGGAGTATTATGATTATGCTGAAAAAGGTTTTGACATCATATTGTGTATATATTTAATTTGGCCAAAATAAAATTATTTAGAATTACACATTTCTAATGAAAACTTATATCTATAAAGTTTAATCATCTTTGTTATTATGCTCTTGAAGCATCAACATAGAAAGGTAAAATATTGTAATGTCTGGTTATGTATTTACCCACATGAGCTTCAGAAGGTTTTACCCCCTTCACGACCAGAGCATTTTTTGCTATTCAGCACTGTGCTAATTTAACTGGCAATTGCGCGGTCATGCAACACTGTACAACACGAATAGAGTTTTCTTTTGTCGGTATTTAATCACCACTAGGTTCTTCATTTTTTATCATACAAATGGAAAAAGACCAACAATTTCAAGAAAATCCCCCAGATATTTTCTACTTTCTGTTATATAAAATATCCAATAAAATCGAATTAATTAATTTAGGCCAAAATGTATTCTGCTATATGTCTTTGGTAAAAAAAATTAAGCATACATTGATTGGTTTGTGTGAAATTTAGAGCGTCTATAAACAATGGTTTATTTGAAAATTAATCAGCCCTGATGTACTGATGGCTTATTTCTTGAGGCCCTAAAATGCCAGTACAAACATTCCCCAAATTACCGTTTTTGGAAAGTAGACAGCCCAGGGTATTTAGCAAAAGGCGTGGCAGGTTTTTTGAAGTTGTAATTTTTTGTCGCAACTTTTTGGAAAATTAAGAAAATAAATAAAATTTGTTTATTTTTCACAATTCATTTTTTACATAATTTTGCCGGTCCAGTACAGCGTCATCATATGACTGGTGTGGTGGTGATAAGGGAAACTGACAATATGTAAAAAATAAATGTAAATAATTTTTATTCAATTTTGTAAACTTTTTTTCTTAAGAATTTTTTTTTTGCATACTGTCAATAGAGTACCTCAGTGTCACCATAGTGACACTGCACTACTCTGAGGGAGGTGATCAGGGATACTATATAAGCAATAGTTTTAACTGTCATGAAGGGTTTTCCATTCATGAACAGCTTTCTTATGGCTGTGATCTGTGATTGGCTACAGTTAATCACATGGTACAGGTAGCCATGCGATTGCTGTGGGCCAATCACAGATCACATCAAAAAGCAAGCGGTTTATGAATGGAAAGCCATTCATGACAGGTAGTTTACGTTGTTATCATGTGATCGCTGTGATCAATCATATTTCTATGCTATGTTTGGGGGACACAGCATTCACAAGAGAAGCATGATGCGTGCTCCTATCCCGGAAGAGGCACAATCACACATATATATATATATATATATATATATATATATATATATATATATACATGACTGAACCTGCCCATGCCACCCTGCCACAGTAAATGTACTGTGGAGGGGCGGCAAGTGGTTAAAGCAGCATTTAACCCGAAACCAAAAATTTATTAGCATCAGATTTCATTAAGATTTTTCCCCTCTGTTTTCACCTGGTGATCTAGTCAGTAACACATCTCGTATATGACAGTGCCCTCACTCTGGATGAAGGAGCACAGGAGTACCTCTGGACAGCAGTATTGTTAGTTTGGGAGGGGGGAGTGTTAAATGTACTAGCACTAACAAATTGAGGCCAAACTCCAGCTAATACTTTGGGATAAAGGTTTTACATACATAAATAAAAGTTGATCATTTTAAACACCCCTGCTAGTGTTAAATGGTTTGTCTCATTTCTGTAACTGATACAATCTGCTGGAGAACTTAAAAAAAAAAAAACAACAGACTTACTGGCTGGATCACCATATGAAAATAGAAGAAAGTCAGCCTAAATAAAGAAAACAAATGCAGCCATCACATCTAAGAAATGGTAAGCTGCAATATAATATATATAATATAATATAAGGTTTGCTTTTGCGTTTAATACCCTTTTAACCACTTGCCGCCAAATCACATACCTGTATGTCATTGGCTTCAAGTGGTTGTACGGGAGTAATGCATACAGCTGCAAGCATCACCCCGGTACCATTTCTTAGAGCTGACGGTCAGTTCTCTTGTAATAACAACCGATGCGGCTAAGCAGTCACTCGGATGTTATACAAGCAGTGAGAAGGGACGCCCCCCCACCACCACCTTCTGCCGCTCACCCGGGCTCTCCCATCCCCTGATCTTGGCGTTCTGAATACTTTCAAGTGCAGAGGAGGGGTTTGGGGTCTTATAGACCCCAGATTCCTCCAAAAAAGAGTACCTGTCACTGCCTATTACTGTCACAATTGATGTGTAAAAAAAAATTTAATAAATAAGAAAAAAATAAATTAAAGCATCCCATCCCTCCGTGCTCTCATGCAGAAGTTAATGCACAGGTAAATTGGCCCGCAAATGTAAACAGTGTTCAAACCAGAACAATAATTTTATTTTATTTAGCACATGACCTACTCTGTAACTCTAAACAGGTAACCGTTAAAATCTTTTAAAGCGTTGTCAATGGAGATTTTTAAGTACCGTAGTTGCACAATTTTAATGCATGACATGTTAGGTATCTATTTACTTGGAAATTGTAACATCATCTTTCACATTATACAAAGAAATTGGCCTAACTTTCCTGTTTTGTTTTTTTAAATTAATTAAAGTATATATTTTTTTTCAAAAGAAATGCATTTGAAAGACCGCTGTAATTCTAGCAAAAAAAATACAGATTTTAACTTGTGAGCAACAAATTTCAGAGAAAGTCCTGGTCTTCAAGTGGTTAATGAAAACTGCGAGCTCATCCTATTAAATAGTAATATATAAAATATGTTTGTATGCTATGTTTAAAAAAGCATATTGTATGTGTACTTGTTAGGTAAACTGGTTATAAGTAGCAGCAGATATACTGACAGTAAAGCAAATAATACACTCTGTGGCAGCATTTCAATACCCAAAACAATTGACAACAAAGGAAATAAAATGCTGTGTTTGTAGCAAGATTAAATATTATTCCTGTCATATTTGAATTAGATGTTTATGCACAATTGCTAATGTTACATTAAAATGTTTGTCAGGGATGAATTTACATTGGAGGTATGGCAAGTGGCAAGTGTTATGTTTTATCAGTGGATTTCTAGGATCTAGAGATATACATCACAGCTAGGAGGCAATCATGGAACTGGCAACCTGTCTGTATATAAAAACATAACACTGTCTTCAACAGAACTGGTGCTGTGCAAATTCTAAAACCTTTGGTTAACCTTCCAAATTAATTTAAGGAAGTCGTCTGAGCCTGAATGTGGCTTTGTTTGCCAAATTCCCTAAACAAATAGTGCCTAATCACGCAGAAAGAGTATTGTTCTCCTCCTGCTATTTATTGGTGCTGAATGTCAAGAAAAAGTCTTTAAGAATGAGACATTAGAGGATGTTCTATTAATAGAGACAAAGATCACATGTTATAATAGGTGTACGTGCAGATCACATTAGGAGATACGTCTATATAGGATCATATGTGTACATTCAAATAGTGAAAAAAGAAAAATCCATTTGCTCCATGTTATAGAAAAAAATTATTTAGGTCAGTGGTCATCAACCTTGTCCTCAGAGCCCACTAACAGGCCAGGTTTTATGTATTACCTTGGGCAAATGCAGACTAGAATACTGCAATCACTGAGCAGCAAATTATATCACCTGTGATGTATTTCCGTTATCTTGCAAACCTGGCCTGTTAGTGGGTCCTAAAGACAGGGTTGATGACCACTGATTTAGGTCATTTACTGACTGATGTGATGAAAATTTGAGCATTGTGTATTGTTTTATAAAATAAAAGTTTAAAGAAGGAGACCACAATGTACCCAGTTGCACTTTCCCATAGCATTGACAGATGCACACTAATGCTAAATTCTACCCTGCAACCACAAATTCTGCCTTCTTATCTGCTTGGCTAACCTTGGTGCAACAAGAACATTACAACAATAGGTTGTATTTGCTTGGCTTCAGAAAGAAGCAACCTCCAGTCTCCATGAGCAGGACTGCAAAGCATGGTCAAGACTACTTTCAGCTTCATCCACTTTCAGCTACCTCCATTTTGGAACTATTAGCAGAGGCATAGGTGAAGCACTCCACTCCAGTTTCCCTGGGTGCCTCTGAAGGCCTGTCTTGTATTGCCTCTCGCTCCACTTTATTTCACTCAAAAGGAGGAATGGAACTCATGCTTGATGAGATAATCAAAGCTATACATATCTCTCACACCTCCCAAGTGAAGGTGAACGTGCACAAAATTAGCATTAATTTAAACTACCCTGGACCAACATGCAGAACTGCCAGTGTTGAGTGGCAACCACAGCATCTTGGATAATGAAATCACTGCTTTTCTGAATCCTTTCTCTACATATAAGTTAGCACAGAATACTGGGACTGCCTTAGCCCTTGTACACACAGTCGGACATTCCGACATAAAATGTCCGATCGGACTGTGTTGTCGGATAATCCGACCGTGTGTGGGCTCCATCGGACTGTTTCCATCGGAGTATCTGACCGACAACGTTTTAGAGCTGGGCTATAAAATTTTCCGACAACATGATCCGATCGGACTTTGTCTGATCGTTTGTAGAGAATTCCGATTGGACAAAGTGCCACGCATGCTCAGATCAAATTACGAGACCAAAGCTATTGGCTACCAGCCTGAACGTTGTCCCGTCGTAACGAAATAATGTCATCACGTTATGAACGATCGGATATTCCGACAACTTTGTCCGACCGTGTGTATGCAACACCAGTTTCGGACAAAATCCGTTGGACAAAATCCGATGGATTTTGTTGTCGGAATGTCCAACCGTGTGTACAAGGGCTTAGAGTTCCATTCACACATAAATACATAGTAGAATCAATTGTCCCTTTTCCTGCAAAATAAAAACTCTTTCTTGCATTCTTTTACCTTTTGCCTTTTCTTGTTCGCTGTTATAATATATTGCCGACTCCCAGCAATACAGATAAAAAAATGAAAAAAAAGGGTGTGGAGTGCCCCCCCCCCCAAGTCCATACCAGGTCCTTTGGGTCTGGTATGGATTTGAAAAGGGAACCCCACGCCAATTTTTATATTTTTTTTAATGGTGTAGGGTCCCCTCCAAAGTCCCTTTTCTGGGCATGCAGCCCAGAAGGTCAATAAAAAGGAGAGGATGAGGGAGTGCCCCCCTCCTGAACCATACCAGGCCCCATGCCCTCAACATGGGGGAGTGGATGATTTGGGGCTCAGTCCCCCCACCCTAAAGCACCTTGTCCCAATGTTGATGGGATCAGTGGCATGACACAGTTGTACACACCAACACTTCGGTGGCACCACTACATGGTGTTATTCATCACAACACTACACTGCACTAAACTGACTGAACGCAATTGACTAACTATCCTGCCTAATATCCACTAAAACACACAACACACGGCTGCTGTGTATGCAGCCTTATAAAGTGTGGGGTGTGGACTTACGCCATGACTGGCCAAAGGCACCCTGATTTGGCCAAACATGGCTCCCACAGTACATTGTGCTGTGATTGGCCAAGGCATACAGGTCAGGTGCATGCTTTGGCCATTCATCAGCAATCACTGTGGGAGTTCGGTGCATTATAGGGCGCTCGACTGCGAGCGAACTTCCCAAAGAACTACCTATTTGTTCATGGGTTCAGCGAACACATGAACACCCAATGTTTGAGTCAAACAGCAGGCCCATCCGTAAATATGTAGTATTAGAGTGCTTTTGAGAAATGCCTTTATTCTCAAGGTTATGTTGGAAGCAATTGTTTTCAATGTTGTTAGGTTTTATTTTCTATAATTAATTAAAAGGCCATAATTTGACGTCTAGCTAGTCTAAACCACAGTATATAGAAAACCCTAACAGTATATTTGATAACCCCATAGAACATAAAAAAAAAATGTTTTTAAATATCAGAGACATGAAAGCACATTTTTTTTTTCCTATATGGAACTCTGTAAGTGTAAAGTGACTGGAAACTACAAAGGGAAATACAGGAATTGAAATGTTGTAGTGGTATATGAAACACAAACATTTTGCATGGAGGAGCGATCAAAAATTTCATATACGTGTGAGCAGTTATGCAAAATCCCTAAACGTGCTTTCTGTTAAAAGGGGACAATACCAGCTTCTGAAGCCAATGGTATAATTACTTTTTCCACATTATATTTATTGATATTTTTGCCAAATAAATTATTGAAAAGTAGACATGTGCAGAGTAAAATATTTAGTTTCGGAATTTAGTTTTCGTCCGAAAAATTTATTTATTTAGTTACTCCCGAAATTCGTTTTATTTATTTCGTTTTTCGTTCAAAAATTGCATTCGTCCTAAAATCCACATAGTATATACTAGTATATAGCATACTTCATGTGAACTTTAAAACCCTATTAAAGTCTATGGGACTCCAACATTCAAAATCTAAAGTGCTAATTTTAAAGCTAATTTGCAAGTTACTGTCCTAAAAAGTGTTTGGGGACCTGGGTCCTGTCCCAGGGGACATGTATCAATGCAAAAAAAAGTTTTAAAACGGCCGTTTTTTTGGGAGCAGCGATTTTAATAATGATTAAAGTGAAACAATAAAAGTGTAATATTCCTTTAAATTTCGCAGGGGGGTGTCTTTAGTATGCCTGTGAAAGGGGCGCATGTTTCTGGTGCTTAGAACTGTCCCTGCACAAAGTGTCATTTATGCAGGAAAAAAAGTCCTTTAAAATCACTCGCAGCTATTATGTCGGCTCCGTAATACAGAGAACACTCATTGAAAGTCATTGATAAAATAAATAAATAAATACATTTAAAAAAAGCGTGGGGGTCCCCCAAATTCAATTACCAGGCCCTTCAGGTCTGGTATGGATATTAAGGGGAACCCTGCGTCAAATTTAAAAAAAAATTGATGTGGGGTTCCCCCTAAATATCCATACCAGACCCTTCAGGTCTGGTATGGATATTAAGGGGAGCTCCGCGTCCAATTTTAAAAAAAAATTGACGTGGGGGTCCCCCTAAAAATCCATACCAGACCCTTTATCCGAGTATGCAACCTGGCAGGCCGCAGGAAAAGAGGGGGGGAGAGAGAGCGGCCCCCCCTCCCTCCTGAACCATACCAGGCCAGCGACGGAAGATCGTCTCTCCAGGGTCCAGCAATGGCTCATCTGAATCAGCGCAGCGAATCCATCCATCTTCTTTCTCCATGGGGGAGACACTGCGGGGATTCCGGCAGCCTGATGTTTGTTATATGCGGAGGGCGGGGCCACCCGTCACCTGACCCCGCCCCCCTCTGACGCAAGGGGAAACCCGGGCTTCCCCGTGACGTATGGGTGACCCTGCCCCCCTCTGATGTAACGGAAACCTGCCTGTGTTACATCAGAGGGGTGCGGGGTCACTCATATGTCACAGGGATCCCCACAGGTGATGGGTGGCCCCGCCCTCCGCATATAACAAACATCAGGCCGCCGGAATCCCCGCAGTGTCTCCTCCGTGGAGACAGAAGATGGATGGATTTGCTGCGCTGATTCAGATGAGCCATCGCTGGACCCCGGAGAGATGATCGTCCGTCGCTGGATGGCAAGAGTGGATTACCACCGCTGGAATCTTTTTTTTATTTTTTTTATTTTTAATAAAGGAATTTTTCAAAAGTGTGTTTGTCTTATTTAACTATTTTTTACACTTTCTTTGTGAAATGGTAGGGGTACTTTTGTACCCCCTTACCATTTCAAACAGGGGGGGCGGGATCTGGGGGTCCCCTTGTTAAAGGTGACTTCCAGATTCTGATAAGCCCCCAGCCCGCAGACTCCCACAACCACCGGCCAGGGTTGTGGGGATGAGGCCCTTCTCCGCATCAACATGGGGACAAGGTGCTTTGAGGGGTCACAGACCCCCAAAGCATCCTCCCAATGTTGAGGGCATGTGGCCTGGTATGGTTCAGGAGGGAGGTGGCCGCTCTCTCGTCCCCCCTCTTTTCCTGCTGCCTGCCAGGTTGCGTGCTCGGATAAAGGGTCTGGTATGGATTTTTAGGGGGACCCCACGTCCATTTTTTTTAATTTGACGCGGGGTTCCCCTTAATATCCATACCAGACTTGAAGGGCCTGGTAATTGAATTTGGGGGACCCCCACGCTTTCAATGAGTGTTCTCATTGTATTACGGAGTGTATTACGGAGTCGACAATTCATAATAGCTGCGAGTGATTTTAAAGGACTTTTTTTCCTGCATAAATGACACTTTGTGCAGGGACAGTTCTAAGCACCAGAAACATGCGCCCTTGCACAGGCATACTATAGACACCCCCCCCCTACGAAATTTAAAGGAATATTACACTTTTATTGTTTCACTTTAATCATTATTAAAATCACTGCTCCTGAAAAAACTGCCGTTTTTAAAACTTTTTCTTGCATTGATCCATGCCCCCTGGGGCAGGACCCGGGTCCCCAAACTTTTTAGAACAGTAACTTGCAGAATCTTTTCTCTCTGTCGAATATTTTCTCTATATAATCTTGGACTAATAGAGGTAAGGTTAGGCACATTCGACCACAGGTTCTATAGACACAGATTGTTATTGTCAAAGTCACGTCGAATCTCCTATTCTATATCAAACTGTTGTAACAATGAAAACGAAAATAAAGCATTTATTTATGTCGGATCTTTCGTTTTTCGGATTCTGTGCTTTCGTTATCGTTTGTCAAAACGAAAATAGCTGAAATTCGGACGAAAATGCATTCGGACAAAAACGAATGCACATGTCTATTGAAAAGGTACATTTTCTTTGTATCTTTATTTAAGTATATCAACCTGATCTGTAAGCACTGTTAAGCCGCGTACACACGGGCGGACTGTCTGGCCAACTTAGTCCGTCGAAACACATTTCAGCGGACAGTCCACTCGTGTGTGGGCTTCAGCGGAATTTTTCAGCGTGCAGTCTGGTGGACTAAGTATTTCGGAATTTCCGTAATATTGTCCGTCGTACTTTGGTTTCAGCGGACAATCCGCTCGTGAGTAGGCTAGTTCGACGGACTAAGTATGGCGCATGCTCAGAAAGGATTTACACGGCGAAAGGTTGCATTGCTGTGTATTGGACTTCCTATTTCTAGTCCCGTCATACGTGCTGTACACGTCATCGCGCAAACTTTCGACGGACTGTTTGTGCATCCGTGTGTGGTCAAGTCCGTTCATTCGAAAGTAGGACGGACTGTCCGTCGGATTGTCTGACGGACTAAGTTGGCCATACAGTCCGCCCGTGTGTACGTGGCTTTAGAATGAAGATCTAATGTTTTTCTGTTCTTGCATGACTGAAACTTACAACTATGTTGTACTCAAAATACTGTATTTCATACAATATTATTGAAGGGTAACATTTCTTGTATTTTGATTTTGGAAATGTAATTTTTTTAAATTTAATTAGGGAATTACTTATATGACTTTTCATACAATACAGGATATCAAAAAGCATCCAAAAAGTTCATAATTCCCTTCAAAATAATCAACCCAAGTTTAACAAAATGTGGGACCCTTGGATTAACTATACAGGTATATTGGCAGACTAGCAAGGCTTTGGGAGTACCTTACCTGCTACTGACTGGTTATTCCCCCCCCCCCCTTTCCCTTTTTCTCCTTACTTTCTCCTTCCTAATATGGGCAATGACAACATGGGGTGAAGTATAGTACACTTTAAATAGTGACCTTTATTAGTTGATTTTAGACAGTTTTCCAATTTGAAAAGTTTGCGATTTGTTTTCAAATTTACAAAGACAATAAAATAGAAAAGAAAATAATGGAATAGAATAGAAAAACATATAATAGAATAACAAGGAATATAACAGAAAATAAAAGAATAGAGTATAATAGAATAGAATAGAAACAAATAGAATAAAAAAAGAAGAGAATAGAATAGAAAGAATATAACCATCTTCTGAAGTCTGAATTTAAAATAGAATAAATTTGAATTTGAATACATAAGAAAATAATAGAATAGATTAGAAACAAAAAGAATAGACTATAATAGAATAGAAAGAATATAATTAAAAAATCAATAGAATAGAATAGAAAGAATATACATTTTTCCCAAAATTCAAATAGAATCAATTCAAAATTGAATAGAATAGAAAAGAATAGATTAGAATAGAATAAAAAAAATAACAGAATCGTATAGAAAAAAACAACAACAGAATAGAATAGAATAAAAAGAATATAACCATCTTCCGAAATCTGAATATTGAATAGAATCGAAAATAAAATAATAGAATAAACAAATAGAAAAAGCGTTGAATTCAAAAAACAATAGAATAGAAATAATACAACCATGTCCTAAAATTCAAATAGAATCAATTAGAATTTGAATAAAATACAAAAGAATAGATTAGAATAGGAAGATGGTTATATTTTTTATATTCTATTCTGTTTCTTTCCATACTATTCTGTTATTTTCTATTCTATTCTAATTGATTCTTTTCTATTCTATTCAAATTTAGATTAATTCTATTTAAATTTTGGAAAATGGTTATATTCTTTCTATTCTGTTCTATTTTTTTTAAATTCTATTCTTTTCTATTTGAATTTCAGAAGATGGTTAAATTCTTTCTATTTTATTTTATTCTATTTGTTTATATTCGATTCTACTCTGTTCTTTTATTTTCTATTCTATTTTGTTCTGTTTTACTCTAGTATATTCTATTTTTTTATTTTTTGTTATATTCTTTGCTATTATATTGTTTTCTATTCTATTTAATTCTCTTTGGAAATTGGAAAACAAATTGAAACCTATTTGAATTAGAAAACTATTCAAAATCGAAAAATTTCCGAATTCAAATTTGAAAACTATTCGAATTTGAAAATGATTCAAAATTGATTTGAAAACGATTCAAGTTGATTTGATTTTAAATTTGGAAAATTCGAATCAATTTGAATACAAATAAACAAACAAATTCTGCACATGTCTAGTTGGTTATATACAAATTTTCTGTTAATTCTGCTTGTATTGCGGCTGACAGCTTTACTGGGGTAATTAAACTGACAGTTGACCTTTGGAACTTACATGTTTAATTTGTCCATACACACATTCTGTGTCGATCTAATATTGATGGCATCTGATAAAACATTCACTATTTACTACTTCACCTGGCCCACCTCATTGCCCTACCAACCTCACCTTATCTGCAATTAATTTGCCACCATCGCAGGCTGAAGCTAGTTGGTTCATACAATATTTCTGCAAAATAGCCAGTGGCCTTGGCATACTGAATCTAGAAGAGTATTATTCTACAGGCCGAATCACACTTATAACATCACTACATAATTCCTATTAAATGCACTTCTGGACCTACATTAACTAGTTTAATGTGCCCCACTCCCCATTTTGCCTGTTTTCAAAGTAATCTGGCTACCTCCACACCAACAACCCACAATAACAGATCCCCCTATGTAACATTTTCATAATCCCACAATAGGACTTGTGAAATACTTCAGCACTTTAGTTTCACTTCACCTCCCACAAACAGGAATTCTGCACAACCCCTCATTCTCCCCACACACGAGAATCCATAGGCTTTCTGGTACTTTATGGCTGGGTTCACATTATTGTGAATTGTAGTGGGTTTCCCCACATCCAATTCGCATAGCAGGAGATCGCATGGACTGGTGTCTTTATTCAACCTTACTAACTAGGTAACTACGGAGGTGAACCACATAGATGTGAACCTAAACTCACAATAAATCAACACCAATGCACATATAATAAGTCTCATGCAGGAAAAAGAAAAACATAATTTCTTTACCATACCAACTATTCTGCCTAAAATGTGGTTTAACAAAAGTTCCATAACTTTTTAAAAAGAGGCCATGTGCTGAAATCGTATGTCTTACAAGCTATGTGATATTTACAATGTTTTATTACTTTTACAAAGACTGCAATGTAACCCTTAGGTTATTATCAATGAATAAAAGCAGTTTAGGCCAATGTGTATAGAGTTATAAGATCAATGATGTATATGCCAGTCGTGCATATTTTTTCTTAAGCCGTAAAAATTTCATTATTGGACACTGAGACCAACAATATTAAAATGTCATAATTGATGAAAATGCAACGATCTTGACACATACCGTAGAAGGATCAGTCCACCCTGGTGAGGTTTGCAGGCTTGTGAAGTCATGCTGTCTTGTCAGTAATTTTTCCTCTCCTCCCCAGTTTTGTGCCAACGCAGGTAACTGTATACTTTGGGCTCCCTTTAGAATCCTAGCAAAGGCATTGATGTAAAGACCTTCCACTGATTAGGTGTAAAATAAAAAAGAATAATATACTATTAGCTGGCCTGTGCAAGTAATTGACAATTATCATGTTCTAATGCCAGTTACATAGGCAGATTATATGTGCCAAAAGGTTGGTAACTGCCTGTTCTTATTGAAATAGATGACAATGACTTAAAATACTGTAGATTATTGAATGCTTCGAATTCAGAACACAAGTCAATGTAAAGCATAAATTAGGTACAGTTTATTTTTAAAAGAGAAAATAGGAGGTATTACTCCAGCAACCAATCCAAATTTTCATTAGCAACTGTATATTGTTGTATCTTTGTACTCAAAGAGTTATTCAAGCAAAAGGATAGGCTTCTGTTAAAAAAAGGTATTTGGTAAGCTGGATCAACCACGGGTATTTTATTATTCTTCTTTCTTATAAGTTCTTCCTTCTGTACCCACTTACATTGGGACCTTTGAATGTACCTATGCCTTTTGCATTGTCCTTAAAATAAATTAAATACATTAGGGAGAGTGGGAATGCCTTGTTATTACCCCAACCACGAAGTGCTTAGATTTCACTAACCAAGTCACTGGGAGTTGCAACTCTCCAGACTAAAAAAAATTAGATAGGAGCTTAGGTGGACTACACAGTTACCATATTTGAATGTGTGAATATTTAGTAGTACTCTTTTTCTGAAATATAAAGACCTTAAAGCCAATGAATACAAAGTAAACATCAAGTCAAAGCCAACCTGAAATATTCTTTCACAGAGTGCAATCTAAAATGTACCAGCAAAACTACACAACAATGTTTAAATTCCATTTAAAATTCTTTTGGTTTTAGCTTTGTATATAGTGGAGGCTTAAAACCTCTGTCAAATTTGTATTGCTGCGTGTGTCTCTATTTGGGAGACAAGTGATAATGGTGACTTTAGTGGAATTTTGAAATCTTCAGTGACTTCAGTGAGTGGCATCTTCAGTGTGAGAAACACTGGTTGGGTAGACGGTACCCAGAAGTGAAGTCTGGCTGTGAGCTCGGCGCTCGTTTTTACTATGTGCATGCTTGAATTTGTTTTAAATGTGAGTACCCCTATGTTTTTTTATATTAAAATAAATAGTCCAAACCTACTACACAAGAGGTTCCCTCCTTTCTGAATTTTTCCACACACACCCAGTCTATTTCCCTGAGTGGATCCATACTGACTGACCTAGCCCCAGGAGATGGGATGTTAGAGGAAGCAGACACCAGGCTACAAATACACCAGGAACCCTGTTTGGAAAGGAATATGGAGAAAACCCCCACTCTTCGAGTGATCACCCAGTTCTGACACTCTGACATGCTGATTACCTTACAACAGTGAGGTAAGAAGGTAGCACACCTGCGGGTGTTTCTCACACTGAAGATTCCACTCACTGAAGTCACTGAAAATTTCAAAATTCCACTAAAGTCACCATTATCATTTTTCTAGGCTACTTAGCACTTTATCACTACATTTGCACTATATTATTTGTTTATTTTGCTCCCCTGTTGGCACTATTTTCACTTTATTTATCATATGGACTTTTATGAACTTAATTAATTTATTTACATAATTTGATGCCAATTTCTTGTATTCATTTCTATTGCACTGATTACCTCTAAGTGCCCTGATTTATTATATATTGTAATTTCTTTATCTTAGCACCCCATATTTATTTGGTTTTGGAGCGCAACACCAATCTTTGATTATCATTATATATTACTTTGTGGGCAGTGTTTGACCCATACGGCGGTTGAAGCACCAGAGAAATTGCTATACTCCTCAGTAGCATGGGAATACCTACTTGTTCCATTTCTATTTGGAGACATCTCTTCACTTCCTGTTTATTTGTCAGATGTCAGATCAGGGAGAAATATTCTCCACATTTCCTGTCTGTTTGACAGTTGTCCAAAACAACAGGAAGTGAGGTAAAATCCCACAAATGGGCACACTGGCAAAAAAAAAAAAAAAGAAACGTTGGAACCTCTATGGGGACATTATGTTTTCATTTGGGAGATTACCACTCTTGTCCTTTATGAAAAATATCTCCTTTATGTGAACAAAGACAGTACTTTACTGAAATTCCAGGCCATACCCATTTTATCCAAAACAACAAAAAAATTAATAGTTTTTACATCTAGTGTATAACATGGTTTCTAAGTATTCAAAAACATACCAAATAATATCAATGCAACAACTGAATGTTTAATAAAAATGTTTTGACACTTTCTATGAATAATAGAGTGCCCAAGTAGATGGGAACAATAGCGAACTTCTAGTTGTTATTAAGATTTGCCGAACAAGTATGAAAACTTTAGCTTTGTAGATGCTTAGCAAACACACAATTCTTAAGAGGTCATTGCAGTTCCTTTCTCGTTCAATGTTTTTATTAAGGTTTTTCATGAGAAGTACATATAAGTAGGCTTAAACATGGGAAACAGTCAAAAATATGAACAATAAAAATGAATATAGATGTCACTGTATGATTAACAAGACTCTATCCGAAAACAAGACTTATAATATAGTAGATCCACTTAAAGAGCCAGAATTGGAACTCTTAAAGTGTTGGCGTATTTAATGAAACGTGCCTCCAGACTACCCATCCACCCCTAATGGGCACAAACTGTGGATGGGTGGGGGCACAACTGTATTCATTGCATTTCCTCATCCATTGTTATATTCTATCAATTTTATTCAGTAATGTAATGCTAAAAGCGAAGATATGAAAACTGCACCCATGTCAGCAATAAGAAATCATCTGTAAACTGACCTGAATATAGTAAACTATGAGTTACAGCATTTTGTAAATCATTACTGCTCTTGGCTGTTTATGAAATAGGTCTGTGTTTTTGCCGTTTTTTAGCTCTAATTTATTTAAGGAAAAAAAATGTATTTTAAGATTTAATTATTGTAATCTGTTTTATTATTCAAATACAAGCAGAATAAATAAAAAAGAAAATACGTTTTATTTTATTAAAGATGTAATTTACCTTCAAGTCCAAATGCTTGTCTAATTTTCAGACGCAGGCCACTATGCTGCCGATAGCGTACGGCATGATGAATGCTACAATAGCTAAGTGCTGGCTGTAGGAAAGAAGACTTATCACCTCCAATCCTTTTCTTATACCAATCTACCACATTGCCTTCTGGAACTGTAATAATAACAAAAACTAGTCAACTATCAATCAATCACCATATATGAAAGAAATGACATTACATTAGCATTTGTTCTCTATTCTAGTATAATAAACAGTATAATATTGGTATAGTATACTGTAGTAATAACAGTATAGTATATTATATACTATACTACACTATACTATATATAGTATAATATTTCTATAAGTCTTGACTTATTGTGTAAAGTACTTGGTATTAACAAAATACCACATGATAGAGAACATTACACATGCAGTAAAACTTTGGGACAAATGTCTAAAACATGGTAAAGAAAAAATTATTACATTGCATATTATACATACTATAGTTTCCAATAAAGGATAGCCAAACACAATTAAAAAAAATTAGGTTTATTGTAAAATAAATATATTAACTACTTCCATTCTGGGCCTTTTCTGGCACTTTTTGTTCACATGTAACAATCATTATTTTTTGCTAGAAAACTACTTAGAACCCCCAAACATTATATATATATATATATATACAGTATATATATATATATATATATATATATATATATATATATATATATATATATATATATATACACTTTTTTTTTTTAAAGCAGAGGCCCTAGAGAATAAATTGATGAATTTTGCCATTTTTTAATGTCACATGTTTTTTGCGCAGTGGGTTTTCAAACATAATTTTTTGGGAAAAAATATACTTTTTATACTTTTTGGAATTTTAATGCAAAACTACAATCCATAACCCATTTTTTTGTAAAATATAAAAGAAGTTACATCAAGTAAATAGATACCAAACATGTCACGGTTTAAAAATAGATTTTTACAATGTTGGTTTAATTTTTTTTTCTTCTTTTGCTTTTATTGCTGTCACAAGGAATTTAAACATCCTTGTGACAGCAATAGGCATGTGACAGGCCCTCTTTATGGAGAGATCTGGAGTCTATAAGAACCCAAATCCCTCCTCTGCAATTAAAAGCATTCAAAACCCCAAGATCTGTGTTTTTAAATGCATTCAAAATTAAGAAAAAAGATGGCGATGGTTTCCGAGCAATCCAGAGGGGATGTCATGTCATTGCTTCTGGGTTACTATTATGAACACCCGATCAAAGCCAACCCCAGCTTTTTCTTGGCTGTCAGGCCAGCCGGTGGATGTGTCAGCTGGTTGCTTGGGTCTCCTGATCGGACTGAGAGAGCCGCGGAAGGTGGGGGGGAGGGTGGGGATTGATTAGCCGATCCGAATGCTAATTCAAGAGAGCTGATCGCCGGCTCTAAAGAAATGATACCGGGATCATGCCTGCAGTTGTAGGCATCATCTCATTATAACCACAGAAAGTCCAGCAAAGTAAGAGTATGTTGCTGGATGGGAAGTACACAAATAATTGTATAAAAGCTCATTTAAACCAGATGCACTGAGATGCCATGGGATGCATTTTTGACCACGCTTCAACTGAATAGACAGTCCAAAATCCAGGATACTCTATGGGCATAGTTTACACTATTGCAGTGCAAAAAAAAGTACAGCATGTTGCATTTTTCTGCACTGCAAATGCACAGAAATGCAACGCAGTGCCATGCACTTAAAAGCCCAAGGAAGAAAGGGGGCGAAAGTGAGCTCAAAAGAAACACAAGCTTAGGAAGACTGCACCGCGAATGCATGTAAATACGAAAAAAAGTGCACCATTGCACATGCAAAAACACACAGTAAGCACGCAGTTTCTGGTGTGAATGGGCCCTTATTTCAGATGGAGGATGAGAATGTTTTAGATGTACAATGATACTATGCCACTTCTAGTATGAAAATGTATCAGATGGAAAAGAAAACCTATTATGTTAGATTTAGGAGAACTATTTATGAAGGAAAGTAGTATATTTGATGTTTGATGATAGTTTGACTGGTTCACACAATGCGTCTTTATTATGTATCACTATTTACCATGGATTCCCATTACCCTAGTTCACACCAGTGCAGTGTGTTCTAGTGCAGTCAACAAAAGTAAAATATGTTGCATTTTTTTTATATGGAACACAACTGGAACACAGCAAAACACAGAATAAATGCACTGTAGTGCACATGTCCTCAATTGAGATTAAGAATAAAATAGGGGAAGAAAACACACTGGAATGCATCTCAGAAGCATCAAAACCAGAACATATAAAAAATGCATTAAAAATGTGCATGCAGAAATGCATCGGAACATAGAAATGGTAGCGTAAATCAGCCCTAAAGGATGATATTTAACCAGTTCACGCCTGGCCTTTGGCAAGATGATGCTGGTGGAAAACTTGTGTAGATTCAGGTGGACATCATATGATGTCCTCTCAGATCATGCCCTGTGCGCGGCGCGATATGTCACCGGCTGCAGCCGCCGGACACAGCCGGACACAGCAAATGACTGATCATGATACCAGTGTGCTGCCGGTACCATGTGACTGCTGTAACCAATCACAGCTGATCAAATGACAGTTGTAAACAATGGATGGCGTTCTTTCAAGCCATCCATTGTATACAATTGTGTTGCTAGCTGTGATTGGTCAGTGTAATCCCCTGGTACAGACTGGGCCAATCAAAGCCCATCTGTACCATGTGATTAGCTCTGCTAATCACAACAAAACAAACTGAATGAATCGATTTCATTCAATAAAATGCTTGCATATAGCAATGAAATTCATTGCTATATGCAAGCATAATGTGTAAAAAACAAAAACAAAAAAAAGACGAATCACTTCCCCAGAATAGTACAATGTTACTATGGTAACATTATATTGCTCTGGTCAAAGTGTGTTAAAAAAAAAAGGGCGTAAGAAAATCCAAAAATAATAAAATAATTTAAAAAAAATGTTTTTTTTTTTTCATACTGTCACCAGTTAACCACTTCCCACCCGGCCAATGCACATATACGGCCAGGTGGGAGCCGTCTACTTCTGATAGGACGTTCAGGAACGTCCATCAGAAGGAGCGGGATCACGCGCGCGCGTGCCCGCTTAGCGGCGCAATCCCGATGCGCCCGTGTCACCCGGACACGGCGCATCTCAGATCGGCAGGAGGGCTCTCTGATTGGCCCTCCTGATCACATGACGGCCGTGTCCAATCACGGCCGTCATGTGATGTAAACAAACAGCCGGTTGCTAGGCAATCGGCTCCTCCTCTCCTCACACAGAAGTCATCGCTGAGGAGAGGAGAGCAGATCGCTGCAGCCGGCTGATGATCAGTGAGTATGAGCTGTTTTTACAGCTTTTTACTCACTGATCACCAGTCTAGTGTAATACACAACACACCACACAGTATAAACACAGTCCCCACATATGTCCACAAAACACACATGTCCCCAAAACATACATGTCCCCAAATAAAAAAAACACATGTCCCTAATAATAAAAACATGTCCCCCACATATGTCCCACTAAAATCACATGTTCCAATGATTATCTGCACACATATATACGTGATCACCTGCACACATATGTACATGATCATTTGCGTACATATGTCCGTGATCACACAAACCAATTATTATACACTTAGCGGAACTTTTTTTACCAAAAACATGTAGCAGAATACATTTTGGCTTAAATTTATGACAAAGTTTGATTTTATTGGATTTCTTTTAAAATAGAAAAAAGAAAATATTGTTTTTTTTCCCAAATTTCCACTTTTTTGCGCTTATATCGCAAAAAATAAAAAACGGAGTCGTGAATAAATACCACCAAAATAAAGCTCTATTTGTGCGAACAAAATGATAAAAATTTAATTTGGGTACAGTGTAGCATGACAGCGCAATTGTCACTGAAAGCGCTAGAGCGATGAAAGCTGAAAATTGGGCTGGGAAGGAAGGGGGCGAAAGTGCCCTGTATTGAAGTGGTTAAAGAGGAAGTAAACCCTGATGAGTCTACTTCCTCTTTCATTCCCTGCAAAGGCAAAGCATAATGGACTACTATTCCTCGCATGACGTCACTCCCACGCATGCGCACGGGAGCCGACACGCGCGCCAGCTCCGTCGCTGAGAATGCCGCGCTCAGTGCGCCTGCGCGCCGCTGTCTACGGCACATGCGCCGTAGACAGCGGTGCCCATTTTCGGGCAAATATCTCCTAAACCATACAGGTTTAGGAGATATTGCTTGGACCTACAGGTAAGCCTTAATCTAGGCTTACCTGTAGGTCAAAGTGGTTTGTAAGGGTTTACAACCACTTTAATGTACCTGATCACCACCACACACGTTATATGATGATGCTGCACTGCACTGGTAATAGTATGTAAAACATTTTTTTAATTTCTTAATTTTCCAAAAACTTATGACAAAAAAATGACAACTTCAAAAAACTCATCCTGCCTTTTACAAAATACCTTGGACTGTCTACTTTCCCCAGAATGACAAAAGGGTCCCCAGATATCCCCCAAATGACATAGGGGTCATTTGGGGGATATCTGTACTGTCTTGACATTTTTGGGGATGAGTGACCTCATCATGTGGAATAAAGTTGCATCAGGTAAAAGATGAAGGATGATGAGCACAGGATGAGGTTTTGTCATACACATGAGGTTGTGTTCTATGAACTATGAAGCTGTGTTAAACACATGACAAAGCTGTGTCAATAAATGATAAAAGTGGAGATCCTAAAACTGGTATCACAGGCCTGACTCTTGTGCATTTTTCTCATATTTAAAGTGTTAATAAACCCACAACAGTTAAAAAAGTCTGTATATGCAGCAAAGCATGCTTGTTATGCTCACTGGTTAATCCTCTGCATTGTGTAAAAAGGCTGTTTGATCGTGTCTTCTCTGTTCCTCCCCTTCTTCCACAGTCCCCAAACCCTCTCCTGATAGAACAGAGCCTCGGGGGCAAGCTGCACTTGCTCGGTTTGGTGTATATTGCTAGAAAGTTTTTCTTTTTCTTGGGAGAGTGCATGTGATCAGCACAGGGCCAATCAGCCTTGTCCAGACAGAGGGTCGGGGGTCCTGCACCCTTATAGGACAATCAGGGAAGAATGAAAACTCCTCCTACAAGCTTTAAAGTGGTTGCAAACCCTTACAACACTCTTTGACCTACAGGTAAGCCTAGATTAAAGTTTACCTGTAGGTCCAAGAAATACCTCCTAAACCTACGCGGTTTAGGAGATATTTGCCGAAAGACATGCGCCGTAGACAGCGGCGCGCAGGCGCACTGAGCGCGGCACCCGTCAACGGCAATATGCTGCGCGTGTCGGCTCCCGTGCGCATGCGTGGTAGTGACGTCATCGCGGCTTCACCGAATGACAGCGGCGGAGCAGCGAGACCCACCGGGAAGATGGATGCACCGGACAACAGGGGACAGCGGTGACATCGCTGGCTCCTGTGTCAGGTAAGTGACACATAATGGACTACTATGAGATGCATAGTAGTCCATTATGCTTTACCTTTGCAGGGAATGAAAGAGGAAGTAAACTCATCAGGGTTTACTTCCTCTTTAACCAATGCTTAGCTGGACACTGTTAAAAGTCACAAGCTAGCACTAAATGCCTTTGAGAAAAGGTATTTAGCAGTTCATATTTACTAAAACTATTGCATGTCCATGTTCTGTGTACTGTGGAAGACCAGATATGGTGAATGCAGGGTCCTGGGTTTAGTAACACTTTAAGTAGGCTTTCTCCCACAGTCCTAAAACATACTGGCAAGATCATTTACTTCTTCCCTAACTAACCTTAGTATGCATGTGGCTCTGGCAGGAATAACAAGGGGTAAGCCTCATCAAGGGCGGGGATAGATTTGAAGGTTTTAATATTCTCTGTAAGCACATTAGGGTGAGATTTTGTGTTGATGTTTCTGTTCACAGATCTTAGAATGTGACAATAATATTTAAATCAGATTCTCATATATTCATCTAAATTCAACACTGCAACACTCTATTATTAGAACCTATCCAAGCATACAGTAACAGCACAAGATAGATGCACAGCTTAATGTGGAACTGTACTGTTCTAGGAAGACTCCTGAAGAGAGTTGGCAAAACACTTGATTGCCACTCATGGCTTTTTTGTATCTGTGTTTTTGTTCTTGTAAATGCAGTGTTTCTCATTATGGTATTTGTTTAAAACGTAAAAAGTAATGAAGTGACTGCTTAATGCTATGGAAAAATTGGTGTCAACATATTCTCCTTCCGTAGCATGCCAGTCTGTAGTCTGTATACCTTGGCTCTGCTCTTTCTCCATTAACTGTTCTGCCATATCCTTCACCTGCATGGGGAACAAGGTATCCTTTTGAAATGTGGACATAATCTCCATTTCTGACCTTGTAGGCTTAGCATCATCTGTGAAGTAGTATCCTGAAGCATAGCTGGGCACAGGCACTGAGCTCTGCAAGAAGAGAAAGCATATAGAGAATGTGACATGATTGGCAAAAATAGAATAGTTGGCATTGTACACACCGCCATATGTTATGCTGCTTCAGCATTGCTAAATCAACATAATGATGCCTGTAATGGTTTGTATTCATGCTTGGACTGCATACACTGTTCTTGAAACAAATTTTACACATTTCAGCTGCAGTAGCTTTTAATAAAATGCCATGGGAGCAGCATAAAAAGGACAATGAGAATGGCAGTAAATTGCTAACAATAATTGCACAATGGTTTTATGCTGTATCTTAGCTTGATATACATGGACCTACAGTATTCCATATGTATCCACAGTTTTATCACTGGTATTACAGTAGATGTCAAACAACAGCTAGAAAGCTGAGTGGTCACTAGAAGAGGATTAAAGTAAATTTTATTGCTTTAGGCGAACCTAAATTGGAACTCCAAGAAATAAAAATTCTAATCTCGGGAGCTCAATTGCTGTATTTTTGGTTTCAGCAGGTAGAGTTACACCATAAAGCTCTGTTAACAAAACCATGAATAAAGAGCAAAATAAATAGAAGCACTGAAATACTTAAATCAGAACTAAACCCTCCTATCCTTGATAGCCAAAGAAGCTATCATCTTAGCATTTGTTTGATCTACAGTTATTATGGTGCTGCACGTGTGATCATCTGATACCAGTCATTTGATGGTTTGACAGTTTGGTTCACAGAAAAAGTAACTGACAGTTTTCATCAGGGCTCGAGTGCTGCGGGAACGCATGGGAACAGTGTTCCCGTACTATTTCCACAGCGGGAAACACCGTTCCCATTAGCCGCCTGAGGGCTGAGGCTATGCAGCGCGTAGTCCTCCGCTGCTCCTCGGCCGCCCGAGTGACTGGTTGCTAGGCAGGGGCCGCTCCGCGTCTAGCAACCAGTCACGTGACGTTGGCCGTACACGTGGGCACGCACTGGCACGAGCCAGTGAGCAGTGTGACACACGCTGCGTGCCTGCTTGGATCCAGACTGTCCCCTCCCTCCCCTCTACCCAGTGCCAGACAGTCCTGGCCTCCTGGGGACACAGCCGCTGCATTGCTTCCGGTTTACTTCTCTCCCGAGAACAGAAGGGAAGAGGATACCAGGTTAGTAACTAGTGTGTAAGTTTCACTCTGCAATACCCTGCCAATACTCTGCAATACCCTATCAATACTCTGCCAATACTCTGCAATACCCTATCAATACTCTGAAACACCCTATCAATACTCTGCAATACCCTATCAATACTCTGCAATACTCTGCCAATACTCTGCAATACCCTATCAATACTCTGCAATACCCTGCCAATACTCTGCAATACCCTATCAATACTCTGCAATACCCTGCCAATACTCTGCAATACCCTGCCAATACTATGCAATACATACCCTGCCAATACTCTGCAATACCCTATCAATACTCTGCAATACTGTGCCAATACTCTGCAATACCCTGCCAATACTCTGCAATACATGCCCTGCCAATACTCTGCAATACATGCCCTGCCAATACTCTGCAATACATACCCCACCAATACTCTGCAATACATACCCCGCCAATACTCTGCAATACCCCATCAATACTCTGCAATACCCCACCAATACTCTGCAATACTCTGCCAATACTCTGCCAATACTCTGCAATACCCTATCAATACTCTGCAATACCCTGCCAATACTCTGCAATACCCTATCAATACTCTGCAATAACCTGCCAATACTCTGCAATACATACCCTGCCATACCCTACCAATACTCTGCCATACCCTGCCAATACTCTGCTATACCCTATCAATACTCTGCAATACTGTGCCAATACTCTGCAATACTCTGCACTACCCTGCCAATACTCTGCAATACTCTGCCAATACATACCCTGCCAATACTCTGCAATACCCTGCCAATACTCTGCCAATACATACTCTATCAATACTCTGCAATACCCTATCAATAGTCTGCAATACTCTGCCAATACTCTACAATACCCTATCAATACTCTGCAATACCCTGCCAATACTCTGCAATACCCTATCAATACTCTGCAATACCCTGCCAATACTCTGCAATACATACCCTGCCATACCCTGCCAATACTCTGCAATACCCTGACAATAATCTGCAATACCCTATCAATACTCTGCAATACTGTGCCAATACTCTGCCAATACTCTGCAATACCCTGCCAATACTCTGCAATACCCTGCCAATACTCTGCAATACTCTGCCAATACATACCCTGCCAATACTCTGCAATACTCTGCCAATACTCTGCAATACCCTGCCAATACTGTACAATACTCTGCCAATACTCTGCAATACATACCCTGCCAATACTCTGCAATACCCTGCCAATACTCTGCAATACCCTATCAATACTCTGCAATACTGTGCCAATACTCTGCAATACCCTGCCAATACTCTGCAATACATACCCTGCCAATACTCTGCAATACATACCCCACCAATACTCTGCAATACCCCACCAATACTCTGCAATACCCCACCAATACTCTGCAATACATATCCTGCCAATACTCTGCAATACCCTGCCAATACTCTGCAATACATACCCTGCCAATACTCTGCAATACTTACTCTGCCAATACTCTGCAATACCCTGCCAATACTCTGCAATACCCCACCAATACTCTGCAATACATACCCTGCCAATACTCTGCAATACCCTGCCAATACTCTGCAATACATACCCTGCCGATACTTACTCTGCAATACTTACCCTGCCAATACTCTGCAATACCCTGCCAATACTCTGCAATACATACCCTGCCGATACTTACTCTGCAATACTTACCCTGCCAATACTTACTCTGACAAGACTCTGCGATACTTACCCTGCAATACCCAGCAATGCCCTGCCAATAATCTGTAATACTCAGCAATAATCTGCCATACCCTGCCAATACTCTGCAATACCCTGCCAATACTCTGCAATACATACCCTGCCAATAGTCTGCAATACTTACTCTGCCAATACTCTGCAATACCCTGCCAATACTCTGCAATACCCCACCAATACTCTGCAATACATACCCTGCCAATACTCTGCAATACCCTGCCAATACTCTGCAATACATACCCTGCCGATACTTACTCTGCAATACTTACCCTGCCAATACTCTGCAATACCCTGCCAATACTCTGCAATACATACCCTGCCGATACTTACTCTGCAATACTTACCCTGCCAATACTTACACTGAGAAGACTCTGCAATACTTGCCCTGCAATACCCAGCAATGCCCTGCCAATAATCTGCAATACCCAGCAATAATCTGCCATACCCTGCCATTACTCTGCAATACCCTGCCAATACTTATCCTGCCAATATTCTGCAATACCCTGCCAATACTTACCCTGCCAATACATATTCTGCTAATACCCAGCTATACCCATCCATGCTCAGCCAAAATATTATTGGGGGAGATGACGTGGATATTACAGTGGGGGAGATGTATATTGCAGTGGGGACTATATGGTGGTGACATTTTCACAGGTTTTTGCAAATTCAATTATTATTTGCTGATCCGAAAAATTATCTAATCTGTGACTCTGATCCAAGGAATGATCCGATCCGTGAGTTTTTTGATCCGTTGCCGATAATCTTGCATGGCAAGGGCAATGTTATTCCAGTTTGTGGGATATTTTCTAATTTGCTGTATTTGAATTTGGAACAGGGTGTATTTGTGTTAGAAATTCCCTGCGAGGGAAAGATCATCACCCATTGTGTTGATTATTCTGTTTGACAAGTTAACTTATTTTGTTTTTGTAAACTGGCACTTTACAATAAATGTTGTACTGTATTTTCTGTGAAATATATATGCATATGAGCGTACCTTTTTTTTTTTTTTGGTGGGGGAGTGGATCTTGGGTGGGAGTTCCCACACTTTTTTCCCCAGGACTTGACCACTGGTTTTCATTAATGGCATGCCAGGAATGTAACTGTTTTGGGGAACTGTTAAATGGATGGGGTTAGCTTTACCTTCATGGGGACCTAGGTTTTATTTCCAATAATTTTTATTCAGAGATTTTTTTTAGATTTTTAGAAAGTATACCAACCCAACATTTTCCATTGTAACAAATAACAGTTGCTGGTTATAAACCAGGTTACAAATCTTTGCGATACTTAAGAGTACATGTCAATAAATATAAATTATCATCATCTACATTATAGAAATATAAAATAAAATAAGAAGAAAACAATATAACAGAAGAAAAAGGCATCAAGCGGTGAAATTACATCGTGTCCCATCCTGACACATCTCACCTCTCTAAAGATAGTCAGAATGTGGGAGAATACGCTTAAATAATGTAGTTTTAATGCTAGAGTAACCCGTCTCTTTCATGGTAATCCTTGAGTGCAGGATAACATATAGAAGAGAAGACACTGAGTTATAAAACCCCCCTGTTATATCCTCTTGATGCAACAGTCAGACTTAACTCTCATGTAGTCACAAATATCTCAATTGGCCCGAGGGCCTACCCAAAGGGAAATATAGAGAAAGATAAGGAAAGGGCATAGACGATAGAGGGAAGGAAGACAAAGCAGGGAAGGGAGAAGTGCACCCTAACCTAAAAGGAAAGCACTCCATGGCAATCACATCTCATAAGGCATCTGAGAGTTATTTAATCCAGGGATCCCAAGATTTGTCAAACAAAATGACTTTATCATTCAGGATTGCAGATAGGCGTTCATTTACCATAATCCAAGATAACTTTGACTTTAGCAGGTTGAAGGGAACCATACAGGATTTCCAAGACCTGGCAATGGAAATTCTGGCTGCTACAAATATAAAGGCTATGAGCCTCTTTGTGAGTCTCGACTTCCCCTCCACCATGTGACCCAGCTGTAATTACAGAGGCAATTTAATGAGGTTCACTTGAGTGAGTGAATATATGAAATTGTAAATACGAATCCAGAACCTCCTCACTTTTGGGCAAAACTTCTGAAGCACTGCAGGGAAGCACCCGGGACATAGGGTGCTAACCTCACTGCCACCATGTACAACCGAAGGAAGACCCTGTAGTCAGTCTTGATCAACAAGGTATTAATATATGATTTGGATGCACATTGTGCCAACTCACTCTACTCTTCAACTTCCAAAACATCTCTCAAGTCTTGCTCCCATTTATGCATACAAAAATTTTTTGGAGGCAGTGGCCAAAATACTGTAAATTTTGGGCAATGTGTGTTTGTTGAAACTCATACATAGATATTCCATCGGCGTATAGGAGGTTAAATCAGAGGTGTGATTCAGTGTCGATAAGACATGTGCTATCTGAGTATATCAATATAATTCTAAATTAGGAAGCTTATGCTTCTCCTGAAGAAATTCAGTTTGACAAAACACCCCTTTGGTCACAGAGATCTGTTATTTGTAGCAAACCTTTGTTGGTCCACCAAGCTAAATTTGGAAGATGAAGACCCGGGGGGAATTAAAGGTTGCCAAACAGCGGAACCAATGGGGTGTGTGGGGATTTAAATCAATGCGTGGCCAGTAAGCTATCAATAGTTTCTATGGGTGGATTGATCTATCGTTCGATGCATTGATTCATTTTATAGATTTTCTTTTATATCAATAGTTTCAATGAAAATTATAGAGTAGAAGACAGCATAAATGATCTATCCTTCACCTGCATTCACATTGAGTGGCTAATCTCCTTATTGGGGTATAGGGATGCTTCCAAGTGTCAGAGTGTCGTGTATGAAAATCGATCAACTGAGCCAACAGCACAGCATGATTGTATTTGATCAGGCCAGTACACTCAGGCCCTGGGACCTAGGTTTCAATGCCCCCTGGTCATACCTGACGAAGGGGCCCTGCATGGCTCCAACACATTTCTGTATGTTTATCACGTGACCACAAAATAAAGCTTTGGACCCTTTTGAGGAATCCTTGGTGCGCTGATGACATTTAATTATCCACGGTTTCCAGCCTATGATCATTACAGCACCCAGCACCACTGAACACCGGGTTTTCTTGAATGTGTGCATGGGGAACATTGTGTTTAGACTGGTCATAAAAGCGTTAACATTATGTGTATCCCCTGTTCCTAAAAATTAGGCTATAGTGTAAATGTAGTTTTTGGCTGAGCTGTAAACAGTTTAGATTTGATTGGATATTTGGTTCTGTTCTAAACATGGCTGAGTTGTGCATTTCCCACCGTTGCCAGTAGGTGTCACTGGTACCACAGGACAGCGTGAGAATTACAACTAGGTTGAGCTGTAATGGATATTCTTTTTCCAGAAACAGCCCAGCCCCAGTAAGAGGTGCCTGGCTGCTGTGCATTCTGGGAAGGGGTATTTATTGGACAGATGCCATGTGCTCTTAGTCATTCGTTACCTCGGGGCTAACAAGGATGTGCTGTTGCAAGTAGGCTCAGAAGCCTGTCTGGGGCTTACTAACCCTGAGGTGGTCCTTAGGCTGTCTTGCCTGTGTGGAAGAAGCCGAGCCAATCCTGAGGAGATTCAGGGGAGGACCCTTGCTGGAGAGAGGCAGGGTGAAGGCTGGTCTCTCAGGAGGGCCTGGTGATTCGTTTGGAGGATGCACCTATATCTAAACTACCCTTATAGGTTCTGGTACTGTTAAGCTGTTCTACAATCTAAACAAGGTAACTAGCTCCTGGCTGCTAAGTATGTGAGAGACACTTATCCAAGAGTTTTACTGGCTGCTAAGTCTGTGAGAGAGACTTATCCAGGAGTTCTACTGGCTGCCAAGTCTGTGAGAGAGGCTTGTCCAGACATTCTACCCATTGCTAGCTCTGTGTGAGAGACCTACCCAGGTATTCAAGTTCTGCTAAAAGAATGCTGTTTGTCCTTTGGATTCTGTAAGTGGAGTCTGTAAGTGATCTGCTAAAAAGGGTACCTGAAACCTCCTCTAACCCTCTTTCCTACAACCTTTCTCAAGTTCTCATTAATGCATTGAAAAATACCTAAAGTGATTGGCACCTAAATTCTGTTCTAACTTTCCATTATAGCCATGGACTCAGCCCTGGGGTGAATGTAAGCTCGCTCCCTGCCTCTGGAGGTACTTCTTTGCTCCCAGTAGACCGGGGGGGGGGGGGTGCTACATATGTATACCTGTTCTTGGTGCATCCCCAACCTAAAATGCTAAACTGTAAATAAATGGAGCCATCAATTATTTCTTATTCAGTCAAAGAAGTTTGGACACTGTCACCTAGCCCCAGCAAAATTAAAAGTGTCTTTGCAAAGGGCCCCCTGACCCCCTATTCTCACCTGACCAGCACTTCTTCTGCAGCAAAAACAAAAATGAGTTATGTCAGTGACCTGGAGGAGCGGTGACATCCCTTCCTCGGTAATGTGACAGCTCTTGGGTCTAAATGATTGGCTGCTAAACCTAAGCACTCTCACTGGGGAGAAGGCAACCTACTCCTCTATACAGAAAAGTGACATTGTTAATTTTCCCATCATTGGCAAATTTACAGTATCTCTTTAAGTTCTCACATCTATAATATACAGTAAGATACATAAAACGAACTAAAACGCAAAAGAAATATATATATATATATATATATATATATATATATATATATATACACAGCATATACTGTATATATACAGGTACAATCACAACCCTCCCAGTCAAATACTGAAAATATAGCTTTTCTTCAGCAATGGATTACAATACTCATAGATTATATAACTAGGAAGATATACAAAGGGCTATTAAAGTGGGGTACCCCCTAAAAAAAAAAAATTTAAAGTCAGCAGCTACAAATACTGCAGCTGCTGGCTTTTAATAATCGGACACTTACCTGCCCCAGGGTCCAGCGATGCGGGGGAACGAAGCCCCCCCCTCGCTCCCCGCTCCGCTTGCGGCGCCGTCATGCATACTGTGGGCACCCGGCTGTGGCTTCACAGCCGGGCACCCACTGCGCATGCGCGAGCGGCGCAGGGCGCCGTGATACGCCGTACAGTCACCTGGGACACATGACAGGTCCCAGGTGAATGTGCGGCGCGAGGGGAAGTGATGTCACCAGCCCGGGCAATGAGGAAGGCAGATTACGAGGGACCCCCTAGCAACTGGTATTTAGAGGTGAGTAAAAAATTTTTTTTTGCCAATTTTTTTTTTTTATTTTTTTTACGAATTTTAAGCAGTTTTAATTTTTTGGTGGCAACACCACTTTAATTAATACACAGCAATGTTTAAGAACAGAAAGTAAGTGGCAAAGTACATAATTCAAAAATAACCAATCAGCAATCATGCTTCATTATTATGAATAAAGGAAAACTACTATCGGTTGTCTACTATGTGACATATACTGCAGATCCTCATTTCTTTTATATCATCCCTTTTAATAAGCCTGAAAGTGTTGCTGCACAATAATCCAGAAGTAGATAAATACTGCTTTACAAGTGCAGGTGTGCAAGAGTAGTGTGGAGGCTTTCTAGGGAAAAACTCCACAGTTCTAATATTTTCCTGTCTCTCAGTGGCAGTGTTTTCTTTTGACTGTGATCTACCCTTTGTGCAGATCCTCCCACTTATACTGCTGGCCTGGAGCAGATTCTGTTCTCAGATACAGGGCACAAAATTTCTTTCCCTTTTTGGTTTGCATTTGTGACACAATACTACATGCTTGAGCACTTTTCAGATGAACATAGATGTGCTCCAGTGCTCTGACCTAAATATGCCAATGACTATCATTTGCAAAATGAAGACGGTCTTAGAATCCACATGTATATCTGATTATTGCAGCTGTTCTTTGAAAAGGATGTAGTTTAATATTAAATGCCATATTCATTCCTCTGAATGCAGCAGTTCACAGTCACTTGCGTCTAATACCATTTGTGCACCGCAGTGTGCCTTTCCAAAACTTTAGATATATTTACTGGTTATAAACACTTGAATCCTAAAAAGGACAGTTATTTTTTCTTTATTTATAGGTTGACGGGTAAAAAAATAAATAAAAAAAATTGAAGAAAGCAGGAAGAAGATGGAGACTGAAATAATAACAAGAGACAATAGAAATGAGAGAATAAATGTAATGTGTATAGGCTTTGCTTCCTACCTTATAGTGCTAAAAAATGGGTCCTCTTAAGTGTTATGCCGCGTACACACGATCAAACAAGCGGGTGGAAAAGTCCGGCAAACTCAAGTCCGCCGGACATTCCCCCTATGTGTAGCCTCCGGCATACTTTTTTGACCCGAAAGTACGGCGTACTTAGAAAGTAGTTTTACACTCCAATCTTACCGCCGGACTCGCATTTCGGCGGACAATCCGGCCGTGTGTGTGCCAGTCCGCCGTACTTTTGAAATGAGCGGACTTTTCCCGCCCGGAGAAAATTCCGCTCATTTCGAGCGGGTCTCCAGGTAGGCGGGGCCCGCAAAGGATATGTCGCTGGCCCCGCCGCCTGGTATGGACTTAAAGGGGAACCCCGACGCCGAAAAAAATCAGCGTGGGGGTCCCCCCAGGTCCACATCAGACCCTTGTCCGAGCACGCTACCCGGCCGGCCAGGAAAGGGGGGGACGAGTGAGCGCCCCCCCCCCTCCTGAGCCGTACCAGGCTGCAGGCCCTCAACATGGGGGTGCCTTGGGGAAGGGGGGGCCGCGCGGCCCCCCCACCCCAAAGCACCTTGTCCCCATGTTGATGAGGACAAGGGCCTCTTCCCGACAACCCTGGCCGTTGGTTGTCGGGGTCTGCAGGCAGGGGGCTTATCGGAATCCGGGAGCCCCCTTTAATAAGGGGGCCCCCGGATACTGGCCCCCCCACCCTATGTGAATGAGTATGGGGTACAATGTACCCCTACCCATTCACCTGTAAAATAAAGTACAAAAAAAACACAACACACAAGATAAAATAGTTTATTGCCCCTCTTCGGTTCTTCTGCCGGGCCACCGCGCCTTCTTCTAGCTCTTTTACAGGCGGTGGCCCAGTCTTCTGTCGCCGCCGCCGCCTTCCATTCTTCTGTTCTTCTCTTCTTCTTCTTCAGATGTTGCCTCGCCGAGTCCTCCGCTCACAATGACAGGGAACGGGCACGCGGCGACTTATATAGGGACAAGAGGCGGGGTCTTCGGTTGATGTCACATGGGTTGATGTCACATGGCGACAGTCCCAGCATCCTCCGGGACTGTGACATCTTAAGGGGGCGGGGTCACCAGAAGAACCGAAGAGGGGGACAAGACCCCCGAAGTCGGAAGAAGAGGCCGGCGGCGAGGAAGAAAGCCGGGCTCCTCCGCTAGTAAAAGAGCTACAAGAAGATAGCGGAGGAGTCCGGCGAGAAGACCCCCGAAGACGGAAGACCCCCGGAGCTGTGCAATAAACTATTTTATCTTGTGTGTTGTGTTTTTTTTGTACTTTTGCCGCGCGGCCCCCCCTTCCCCAAGGCACCCCCATGTTGAGGGCACGCGGCCTGGTACGGCTCAGGAGGGGGGGTCGCTTGCTCGTCCCCCCTTTCCTGGCCGGCCGGGTAGCGTGCTCGGACAAGGGTCTGATGTGGACCTGGGGGGACCCCCACGCCGATTTTTTTCGGCGTTGGGGTTCCCCTTTAAGTCCATACCAGGCGGCGGGGCCAGCGACGTATCCTTCGCGGGCCCCGCCTACCTGGAGACCCGCTCGAAATTAGCAGACTTTCCTCCGCGTGTGTGTGGGCGAGTCCGTTCATTTCAAAAGTAGGGCGGATAGTACGGCGGACTTAGTACGCCGTATTAGTCCGCTGAAAAAGTGCCGTGTGTGGGCAAGTAGCCCGTTCGGAAAGTCCGACGGACAGTCTGGCGGGAAGTCCGCCAGACTAAGTACGTCGGACAGACGGCTTCGTGTGTACGCGGCTTAACCCATCGCAGTCCATGTCTATGAGCTAGCTGATTAATTGAAACCACTGTAGTCCATATGTGATTGATACCGTAGTTTAACAATTATTCAAAGAGAGAAAGAGTAATTTTATTCCAATACAAGTCAAGGGGTCAATTCAAAGAGTGTTCAATCCATTTCAGGGCTGCCAAGTTAGCTGCTGACAAGGCCTGTGCTTGTAATCATATAGGAAGAAATAACATTAAACATCCAGTTCACTTCCAGCCCATTCACATAATTTTCAATCAATGCTTGTGAAGGGGGTTGAATACTCTTTGGATTGTCCCCCTGACTTTTATCACAATAAAGGTGTACCTGAACCTCTTAGCAGTGGTGTGGCGCTTCAATTTACATTTTTGTTACATTACACTACAAGCAAAGGAAACTGTGGAGATCCTCTGGAGTGAAGCATTTTTACATAAACATCAATACTTTAGGATGGCAATACCAATAAGATAACATTATGAGTACAGTGCTATTTTTCCACTTTCTGCAACTAAGTCAAATGTGACTGGCAGTCTAGTTGAGAACGGTCCCCTTGAATGTTTTCTTATGCTTGAGTTGAGTTTTTCAATCTTTCTGCGCTAAAGTTTATTTAGACTTGCAAAGTATTAGACCCCTTTCACAATGAGGTGTTTTACAGGCACTAAAGTGCTAAAAATAGCACCCTGAAACAGCCGCTTAATCCACTCCAGTGTGAAAACCCAGAGGGCTTTCACACTGGAGCGGTGCACTTGCAGGACGGTCAAAAAAGTCCTGCAAGCCGCATCTTTGGAGCGTTGTAGGACCAGTGTATTCACCGCTCCTTAAGAACCCCTTCCCATTGAAAACAATGGGGCAGCGCTGCAGCAGCACCGCAGCAGCGATTTGCGGGTGGTTTTAACCCTTTTTCGGCTGCCAGCAGGGGCTAAAACTGCCCCGCTATCGGCCGAATAGCGCCGCTAAAACGACAGTAAAGCGCCGCTAAATATTGCACCGCCTTACCACATTAGTGTGGAAGTAGCCTTAGAGTCTTTGACTTAAATTCCCAAATTACAGTGCAATAAGGATGACTATAACAAGTGCATGTATCAGAAATACATTTCTCATGGATTCACAACTGCTGGAACAAGTGATTTTCCTCTGACAATAATCTTAAATGCACTAAGACAAATTCATTGTGTAAACACAACTGCTGCAATAAAATCAAAATGCACTCTAAAACAGATCTCCTAAACTAGATAAAATATGTGGTAAGCCAGCAAATCATTGAATTACATTTTAAAAATACATTTACAAGAAACGTACAAGTTGGAAAGTAACAGATGTATCATGGGCCGTATACTCGATAGGATTTTCCGACAACAAATATATTCGATGTGAGCTTGTTGGCGGAAAGTCCGACCGTGTGTATGTTGGAATTTCTGGTAACAAATGTTTGAGAGCAGGTTCTCAAATTTTCCAACAACAAGACTTTTTGTTGGAAATTCCAGCGTGTGTACACAATTCTGACACACAAAAGTCCACGCATGCTCGGAATGAAGCAGAAGAGCCACACTGGCTATTGAACTTCATCTTTGTCGGCTCGTTGTACGTGTTGTATGTCACCGCATTCTCGACGTTCGGAATTTCCGACAACATTTGTGTGACCCTGTGTATGCAGCCAACATCCTTCGGAAAAAATCCACGGTTTTGTTGTTGGAAATTCCTATCGTGTGTACATAGTATAAGACTACAATACCAATAGTTGTGGGCACCTTGTAAGCAGCTTAGGCACTGATAACAAAACAACTCAAAAGGCAGCGAGCAATTCCCCCTGCTGTGATAAATATTCATCATTTTACATGTATTATTCTTTTAGAATAATAAAAGAAGAATTAAAGTGAAACCTACAACATTTCACCTCAGTCATTAGCACCTAAAATTAGGTTCGCTAGGGTACACACTATAAGAAAATCGGGCAAACATTCATCCAATTTTTCTCATTGTTTCACAGCAAATCGGAACGAAAATTCGGAAGTTGTGTACACACTATGAGAAAATCGTACGAAAGTTCGTTGGATGAAAATTCTTGCCCGATTTTCTTATAGTGTGTACTCCACTTTAGCGTCTACTACAGACAGGAGAGGTTCACTTTCCAGCAGGACAATGACCCCAAACACACTGCTAAAGCAACACTTGAGTGGTGTAAGGGGAAACATGTAAATGTGTTGGAATGGCCTAGTCAAAGCCCAGACCTTAATCCAATAGAAAATCTGTGGTCAGACTTAAAGATTGCTGTTCACAAGCACAAACCATCCAACTTGAAGGTGCTGGAGCAGTTTTGCAAGGAGGAATGGGCAAAAATCCCAGTGGCAAGATGAGGCAAGCTCATTGAGAGTTATACATTTGGGTGAATAGTTATGCACATAGACTTTTTCTGTTATTTTATCCTATTTGTTGCTTGATTCACAATTAAAAAAAAACATCTTCCAAGTTGTGGGCATGTTCTGTAATATAAATGATGCAAATCCTCAAACAATCCATGTTAATTCCAGGTTGTGAGGCAATAAAACACAAAAAATGCCAAGGGGAGTGAATACTTTTGCAAAGCACTGTATGTCTTTGCCTCTGTCGACTGTAGGCACAAGCCTACTTTAAAGTTAATCTAAATACACAAATGTGGTAAATTTGGCACATGCTCCCAACACTAGTACACTATTTTTACAATATTAAAAGGACAATTACATTTTTGACTTCCACTATGTAGCAAACCCAGCTTGGCCCCAGGAGTTATTAACAAAATATGACCAACAGAGCTCAAGACTGTTGATAAATGTTATCAGTTAGTACTGTTCACATCCTTTACATTTCTGTCTAAACTATTAAATCCTATTTCAATTTTTTAGACCCTGTTCAAATCTGAGCATTTTTAAACACCTTTTACTGAGCTGTGTGAAATACTACGAGTAAGCTTCAATATTTGTTTTGTATAATGGATTTTTAAAATAATCTGAACTTGCCTCAGTGTGTGGTAGGAGTCGAACCAAAAGAAAACAGCAGGGAAAAGCAGGATATTTTTGTAAGTCTTCAGGTACTAGTGAGTCCAGTGTTTTTGAAGGTAAACCTGTTCTCAGTCTCAGTTGAAATCCTCCAGCCTTAAGCTTACCGTCATCATTAAAAACACGGAGCATGCAGTTCCCTAAATATAAAAAAATGTATAGTTATATGTTAAAAGTGTGAAATATTTATAATGTTTATAAACCTTTTAATGGAAATAGTTTCGCCTTTCAAAGGGTTTGTAACGCTGTGCATCCAGCCTTGTGATTAAGGGACCTCTGCCAGATAATACAGCTTGATCCTTCTCCTTCTGTCGGTACATGTGCATACAGCAAAGCCTAATTTGCTGCTAGTGCTACTCTCCCTTATACAGTTGTTAGAGTGATTCTGTACAGGGAATTATATCAGGGCTGATATCATGACAAATTTTGCTACTTCCACTAGTTGCATTTAACAATAAATCGATTGTTTTTTTAGCACCTTCCTGACCAGCCACCGCAGTTTTACCGTGGCAGGATGGCTCCCCTGCACGAGTCATCATAGCTGTACGTCAGCTCTTTAAGACACCTATGCAGGTGCGTGCGCGATGACCACCGGGCACCTGTGTTCGCTTGAGACAGAGCGATAACTGGGATCTGTGTGTAAACACACAAATCCCGGTTCTCTCAGGGGAAAGGAGACAGATTGAGTGTTCATACTAAGTATGAACAACGATCAGTCTCCTCCCCTAGTCAGTCCCATCCCCCCCACAGTTAGACCACACCTACGGAACACAGTTAACCCCTTGATCGGCCCCTAGTGTTAACCCCTTCCCTGCCAATGACATTTATACAGTAATAGGTGGCTATTTTTAGCTCTGACCGCTGTATAAATGTCAATGGTCCCAAAAAAGTGTCAAAATTGTTCAATCTGTCTGACGCAATGTCACAGTCACGATAAGAATCACTAATCACCGCCATTACTTGTAAAAAAAATAAACAAAATAAAAATGCCATAAATCTATCCCCTATTTTGTAGACATTATAACTTTTGCGCAAACCAATCAATATATGCTTATTGCTTATTTTTTTAACAAAAATATGTAGAAGAATACATATCTGCCTAAACTGATGAAGATTTTTTTTTTTTAATTTTGGGATATTTATTATCCGCTTCCCGACCGCTTCACGCCAATATACATTGGCAGAAGGGCATGTACAGGCAGAATCACGTACCTGTACGTTGCCCTTTAAGAGGCAGTGGGGGGCGCACATGCACTCCACTTCCGGGTCCTGACTCCGCTTGCGGGTCCTGCGGACTCGATCGCCACAGGGATACCCGCAATCGCCTCACAGAGAGGAGGAAGGGGGAGATGCTAAAGTAAACAAGCATCTCCCTGTTCTGCCTAGCAACAGTGACACTGATCTCTGCTTCCTGTGATTGGAGCAGAGATCAGTAATCTGTAAAACACATCAACGACCCCCACAGTTAGCAACACGCCCCTAGGCCACACTTAACCCCTACACTGCCACCTAGTGGTTAACCCCTTCACTGCCAGTGTCATTTACACAGGAATCGGTGCATTTGTATAGCACTGATTGCTGTATAAATGACAATGGTCCCAAAAATGTGTAAAAAATGTCCGATGTGTCTGCCATAATGCTTCAGTCATGATAAAAATCGCAGATCGCCGCCATTTAAAAAAAACAAAATTAATAAAAAAGCCATAAAACTATCCCCTATTTTGTAAACGCTATAACTTTTGTAGTAAACCAATCAATAATCGCTTATTGCGATTTTTTTACAAAAAATATGTAGAAGAATATGTATCAGCCTAAACTGAGGAAATTTTTTTTTTATATATTTTTGAGGGATATTTAAAGCGCAAAAAATAAAAACCACAGGGGTGATCAAATACCACCAAAAAAAAGCTCTATTTGTGGGAAAAGAAGGACATCAATTTTGTTTGGGAGCCACATCGCATGACCGCGCAATTGTCAGTTAAAGCAACGCAGTGCCGAATCGCAAAAAGGGCTCTGGTCAGGAAGGGGGTAAATTCTTCCGGGGCTGAAGTGGTTAAAGCAAAAAGTACAAAATAATGTGTTTTTTTCAAAATTGTCGCTCTTTTTTTTATTTATAGCGCAAAAAATAAAAACCGCAGAGGTGATCAAATATCACCAAAAGAAAGCTCTTATTTGTAGGGAAAAAAAGACATCAATTTTGTTTGGATATGCACGACCACGTAATTGTCAGTTAAAGCGACGCAGTGCCGTATCACAAAAAATGGCCTGGTCAGGAAGGGGGTAAATTCTTCCAGAGCTGAATAGCCACATTCATAGATGTTTTTTAATATCTGCCTAGAGTTCAGCTTTAAGTGACACTGTGGTGTTCCTGGTTTTAACATGGGAAGGTGACACTAATTATAGTATTAGATGTTTTTTTAAAGTTACACATACAGATGTAATATAACGGTATAGAAACCATCACAGTTATAATTACTTCTGCATTCTTCCCCATAAAATTTCCTGTTACAGTAAACTTCCTTTTTAAATTTTAGTAGATGGCTGATCCCATTCCTATAAAAAATGTTTTAAAGTACAAATTAATGCTCCTATATGACAGGTGCCAAATCCAGCTCAATGTCATTTCAGCAACAGAGGCACTGCTGTCAATATACAGTAGAAAGCAGTGGGCAGGACTAGGTGTGGCCAGGTGCAGCACTGTAAATCAGCAGTGACTGTGCAGATAGCTATACCGCCTTAACATTTTTTCATCTCACCTTAGTGCAAGATGGCACAGACTACATGAGAGTCTCAACACCACTCCAAATTCAGGAGAAGTGCAGCACCATTGTCCCACCATCACAGGGAGATAAGATAAAGAGAAAACTGTCGGGGGGACTAAGAGAAAGATAAAGTGTATTTAAATGTTGTAGAGCAATTGTTTTTAAATGGAGGCCAGAAATCTATGAAAAAAATAATTTACTTACCAATTATGGCAACATTTCCAGAGTCCACAGTAGACACTTGAAATAAAATACAGGAAGCCACATGAAGCTGGTCATCCTTTGTATTTAGTGTGTGATGGAAGTCAAACATAGGATTTCGAGCTGGACTGTCCATTCTTGGAAAAGCCACAACTGAAGTCTGAGCTTTGGTTCCAGAATTTAGAACCCGGCCAGAGACCTACAGACAGAAGACAGTTAAATTGAATACATAGACCATCAAGATCCATGTAGCATCTATAGGCATCCCATATGTAAAAAAGACCCTGTCAGCAGAGCAAACAGTTTTTTATTTAGAAATATGAGTGCTTAATAAAATTGCCCCAACTAAGGCATAATTTTACTTACCTTTAGTAGAGTTATAGGCTGAGAAAAAATGTGAAGAATTTAAAACAAATTCTTCTCTTTTCCAGCTGCTATCTACTACTCTTCCTCCAGTTACTACCTCAGGTGTAAGAAAAAATTAGCTGAGGCTGTGTGCAGAAGAATCACTCCTGAACACAGCCTCAGTACATGTAAGCTGAAAATTGACAAATGAATCTTCATTCTGCGAACTGCCCCAGATCCTTCTTATGCCCTCTACACACGGTCGGAAATTCTGACAACAAAATCCATCAGATTTTTTCAGACGGATTTTGTGCCAAACTTGTCTTGCATACACACAGCTGCACAAAGTTGTCGGAAAATCTGATCGTTCTTATCGAGGTGATGTAGAACTCGTACGTTGGGACTATAAATGGGCCAGTAGCCAATAGCTGTGGTCTCTTAATTTATTCTGAGCATGCGTGGCACTTTGTCCATCGGAACTGTCTACATACGATCAGAATTTAAAGGATCGGATTCTGTTGTCGGAAAATTTTAGATCCTGTTCTCAAACTTTGTGTATCGGAAATTCTGACGGAAAAAGTCCACTGGAGCCCACATCTGATCGGATTTTCTGACAACACGATCCGATTGCACATTTTCCATCGGAAATTCCGACCATGTGTACAGGGCATTAGCGCTATTTGTTCCTATAATCTGTGATTGGATTCAGTTCTCCTGCACATAGCCTCAGCTATCTTTTTTTTTTTTTTTTTTGGGGCTGTGTGCAGGAAAACAAACTCCTGATCACAGTCTTTTCTCTTTATTTGTTTACATTTTCTGAGGCTGTGACCAAAAGCTATTCTCCTGCACACAGCCTCAAGGAAAATAAAATGACAGATAATTCTGTGTTTAGAGAACTGCTCCCATTTACTGCCCATGCATATGTTAACAAACAGTTCTCATGTTATGATTGGGAGATGCACTCTGAACACAGGTTCCACTGCCATTTCCATTTGCCTGTGTATGTATGCAGGAGAGGAGCTTCCAATCATAGCTTTAGTGTGGTTAGATTACATTTGCTAAGGCTGTATTTGGGAGTGATTCTCCTGCACACAGCCTCAGCTTTCAATTTAAATTATGATGTAGTGTCTGGGGGAAGAGCAGCAGGGGGCAGCTGCAAAAGAGAAGAATCCGCCACACCTGGATGTATTTAATTCTCAGTTTTCACCTGACTGTAACTCTGCAATATGTTAGTGAGATCAATGCCCAGAGGATGCAAAAGTATGTACAAATAAACAACTTTTGAAATTATTAATTGGTCTGACAGGCTCTCTTGTGTAACACTGAACAATTATGCACAATTGTGCAAAGATGCAACAATTACATTTTTATATAAAAACAGAAAAGTATTTTTTGTAGAGACACATGTATCTGAATGACCAGGATTTCAAATACAATAAATATACACTTGCATTTTAGTATACAAGATATTTAATGGGAGTGTATAGGGAATATATAGAAAAAGAAATAATGGCTGTAATATATCTGGCTCGGTCCAGCATTTGGCATTTGGGAGTATTGAAAGTGCCACACCAGCTTAAAAGGCCAGCAGCAAATGGTCAAAATTGTTACTGTAGGTAAATGGTTACCTTTGTGTCATTACAGATACATTTTCAAACACAGAAATCCTGTATTTATTACCTCTTCCTCCTTGTAGAATTTCTCATTTGATTCTCTTTTTTAACTTAATTGGCTGTCAAATCACAGCCTTAGTTATGAATTTAATTAAAATTGAAAAAAATAAAGAATTGAAATTCCTTTACATGAAGCGATATCTAGGCTTCATAGAACAGGTAAGGGTGGCAAGAACATCTTGAGCAAGACTCCTTCTAAACTCTAGGTTTAAGGCCATCTATAAACCCCCTTAATACATTGGAGGATAATTTGTACAGTGGGTCTACAAACCCCATTAACGATTGAAGTCTCTTATTATTTGTACTCACCTTGGTAATTGTTGCACAGTCAGGTATATAGTACAACGCATCAATGTATAAATCAAAGGGCTCCTGCAATGTTGATGAATGTGGCAATAATGTGGATTCATTATGGGGCACCCAATGTGATATAGGGATTAAACTATTACCTTCCATTTTCCTAGACAGAAAACAATTAAAAGTAGCCATACATTAACTATGAATTATTCAATAGTTATATTTTTACAATAAATATTTTAAAAAGTAAACACATGGGGCCCGCTTCATTCCTAATAATACTATATATATATATATATATATATATATATATATATATATATATATATATATATATATATATATATATAAAACGCTGGCCTGGGGCTGTAGTGGATCCCTTTACTACTTTTCCTATATATTGTTATGAAAAAAAGAAGGTTTGTGCAGTTTACGGTATTTACTTTTCCCCCTAACATTACGACACAATTGCATTAGCTAACATGTCATGTCTACAATGGAAAATGTGGTGTTTGCAACATGTGTTCTGTAAACTTCTACTAGTGAAAAAAATATAAATTGTTGTTGATGAGGCTTTCTCTCTTGTATTGAAAACAAAAAAATGTATTACATGTAAAAAGGTGTGCATTTTGTTTTAGCACCAACATGTCAGTGATGTGTCTTAACCATGAAGAGCAATTAGGATAGCCACCTGCCCTAAGCAGGAGTGTCTAATTAAATGTAGTGATTCTAAGTTTCAGTCAGCTAAATTGATAGTTCAGCTTCTTTGGGTTCTCCTTTGCTTTGGTTATTCTATATGTCTTTCTGTTGCCAGTAGGTGGTATTGAGAGCTGCACTAACCAGAATTATGAATATTTATCTTCTCTGATCAAACAATAGGAATGTGCTGGGCACTGGTGCATGCTGGGAGAGGGTATACGTGTCCAGGAAGTGACCTTGGGAAGTCAGTCTGTTCGCTCTAGGTCTCCTGCCTTGGGGAGGGTTATGCTATGCTATTGGAACCTCTTAGGCCTGCTGTCTGAGGGGATGACCATATGGCTTGACAGAGGCTTGGATCTGGGGCCTAATCTGTGTAGCCTAGGAACTGATGAGCCATGGAGAATCTCCTGATGTCTTGAGGGCCTGAAAGAAGTTCAGATGTGGAGCTTTTTGTCCTCACTGGAGTATAATGTCTTCTACCCAGGTGTCATGGTCGGTTCCGAGTTCCAGCAGTCCATGGAAGACTTACCCACAGTATTGGTCCGTTGAGCGCTAATAGGTCTTCCCGGGCGCGCGCGAACGGATGCACGCGGGTGCGAGCAGGTACGATCGGGCGCACGCGGGTGCGCGAGGTTGCGAACGTGCGCACGCGGGTGCGCGGGGTCACGAACGGTTGCACGGTTTCACGTGGGCGCGAACGGGCACGCCGTGCGACCGTTCTTGGCGCCCAGAGGGCTTCTTAAGTGATCCGTTCTAGTGGCCCGGTGCTGTCCTGTCTACAGCGTTCCTGAGAGTTGCCTCTGATAACCTGATTGTTCCTGTCTCTGATCTACCCGGCTTGTTCCTGATTATCCTGCTTGCTGCCAGCCCTGACCCTTGGACTTCCTGACTACGCTTCTGCCTCCTCCTTCAGTACTTCTGCTGCCAGCCCGTTGACGACCCGGCCTGTGTTTGACCCCGCTACTGCCTGCTGTTCCAGTCTGTGTTCTGTGACCGCTGCTGCCTGTTGCCTGCCTGCCAGCCGTTCCTGTGTTATCTCCTGCACCTGCTTGCTGCCAGCTGCTGACTACCTTCCAGCCGTTTCAGAACCACCTGCTGGTACCCGCTGTTGTCTGCCGCCAGTTCCTGGACCAAGCCCACCTACACGGACTTGGCACTTGTGCCCTCTGCCCTCTAGAGCCCCTGTTCCCACTCTCAGGGGATCTCGAGCCAGAGGCTTACGAGAGGCCGCTCCCTGCACTCCGGGCTCCTTCCACCAGGTACGTGACAGTACAGGACAGCCATGTCCGAGCCCACGCAGGGAGCCTCTCCAATGGACGAACTTTGCCGCCATCTCGCAGGCCTCACTCAAGCAGTGAAAAGTTTACAAGAGGGCTATAGTCAGCTGGAGGAACGGGTCCAGGCCCTGTCCACCTCTTCTCCTGCTACTTCCGGAACTTCTGCTACTCCTGCTGTAGTAATGCTGCCGCCCGAACCCAGGGTGCCTACACCCGAGAGATTCTCTGGAGATCGTGGGAAATTCCGGGCTTTTCGCAACTCATGTGAACTGTTCTTTGCTCTACAGCCCAGGACCTTTTCCCTTGAGGCTACCAAGGTGGGCTATGTGATCTCTCTACTAACCGGTGAACCTCAGTCTTGGGCCCACCGCCTACTAGAAAAGAAGGATCCTTCCCTTGAAACCTTGGACATCTTCTTTCTGGCCATGTCGCGGTTATATGAAGATCCACAACTAACCGCCACCGCTGAAGCAGCCCTGCATTCGCTGCAGCAAGGTCGCCGACCTGTAGAGGACTATGTGTCGGAGTTCCGACGCTGGAGCTCCGACACAGACCGGAACAACGCGGCATTACGCTATCAGTTCCGTATGGGCCTATCGGAACCTTTAAAGGATGAGCTCGCCCGAGTGGGCATTCCAGAGACCCTAGAAGCCTTGGTGGAACTGGCGATCCAAATAGACAGGCGGCTGAGGGAACGCCGCCTGGAGCGGTCCTCAACAACTTCTCGTCCGGTATGGATGCTTCCTCGGGTCCCCAGCTCTCCTCATCTTACCTCTCCTACTGTCACCACGACAAGTCAAGATCTCCCTGAGCCCATGCAGCTGGGCTTACTCCGGCCTTCCTTAACGCCTGAAGAACGCCAACGCCGTCGAGAAGGAAATCTCTGCCTTTACTGTGGAGGGTCTGGACACTTCGTGCGTAATTGCCCTGCCAAGCTCCGCAAGTTCCTCTCCGTATCTCCTGCCCTTACGTTAGACTGTCCTAGTGCTGCCTCCCATTTGACTGTGTCCATTTCCTTGCAGCTACCAGGAGGGAACGTCCAGACCAACGCCATTATTGATTCGGGAGCTTGCAGTGGCTTTATGGACCTAACTTTCGCCTCTAAACATAACATCCCTCTTCGGCCCAGTGCAAGGGGACTTTCTATACATCTGGCCGATGGTTCCGCTCTCAAGTCCGGACCTGTAACCCAGGAGACTCAGCCCCTATTAACCTCTATTGCCGGGATCCATCAAGAATTGCTCTGTCTGGATATTATTACTTCCCCCCTCTTCCCTATCATTCTCGGCATGCCCTGGCTGAGGGCACATAACCCCCTTATTGACTGGTCCACCGGGGAGTTAAGATTCCCTTCACCTTACTGTCTCCAGCACTGTTTGTCGGGAACCGACCAGGCCTCTTCTTCATTGCTCTGCCTGGAAGTTGACGCAGAAACCCACCAAGTTGTACCACCTGCCTACCATGATTACCTGGACGTGTTTAGCAAAAAGGGTGCGGAGACCTTACCCCCTCACAGGCCATACGACTGTCCCATTGAATTACTTCCAGGGGCAGAAATTCCTTTTGGGAGAATTTTTCCACTATCAGAGACTGAGTTGGTGACCTTGAAGTCCTACCTGGACGATAATCTCAGGAAGGGATTTATACGTCCCTCTACTTCACCGGCGGGAGCAGGGATCTTTTTCGTGGAAAAAAAAGACCAGACTCTGCGCCCCTGCGTTGACTACCGGGCCCTTAACAAGATAACCATTAAAAATCGTTATCCCTTACCACTTGTGCCGGAGCTTTTCCAGAGACTGGGGTCAGCAGCAGTATTTTCGAAACTAGATCTCCGGGGGGCCTACAATCTGGTCCGCATCCGTGATGGCGACGAGTGGAAGACTGCCTTTCGTACTCGCTTCGGGCATTTTGAGTACCTGGTCATGCCCTTCGGTTTATGCAACGCTCCCGCCACATTCCAGCACTTCATCAATGATATTTTCAGAGATTACCTAGACCTGTTCGTCATTACCTATCTGGACGACATCCTGATCTTCTCCTCCTCCTTGGCAGAACACCGGGAGCATGTCAGGAAGGTACTATCCCGACTTCGTCTGCACGGGCTATATGCCAAACCGGAGAAATGTACCTTTGAACAATCAAGTATTCAATTCCTGGGGCTGGTAATTTCTGTAGATGGCATCGAGATGGACCCTCAGAAGGTCTCCGCTATCCGTGATTGGCCCGCTCCCACTGACAGAAAAGGGGTCCAGCGTTTCGTGGGATTTGCAAATTTCTATAGGAAATTTATTAAAGGATTTTCCACTATTATAGCTCCCATCACCAGACTGACCAGGCAGGGTCTGAAGTTTCAATGGTCCCCAGAGGCTCAGGAAGCCTTCTCTACCCTGAAAGACTTGTTTGTGTCGGCTTCTATCCTCAAACATCCTGACCCGACCCGGCCTTATATCTTAGAGGTCGATGCCTCTGAGATTGCGGTTGGGGCGATTCTCTCCCAGAGACATGGGCCTAGGGCCCGTTTGCACCCAGTCGCATTCTTCTCCCGCAAGCTAACCGAAGCAGAGGCGAATTATGACGTCGGAGATCGAGAGCTATTGGCCATTAAAGTGGCCCTTGAGGAATGGCGCTATCTGCTGGAGGGGGCCACACATCCAATCCTCATTTACACAGATCACAGAAATCTGGAGTATTTGAAGTCCGCCAAGAGGTTGAAGCCACGTCAGGCCAGATGGGCTCTTTTCTTTTCCCGGTTTTTGTTTCACATAACTTATCGCCCGGGTTCCAAGAATACCAAACCGGACGCCCTGTCCCGAATGTTCAACGAGCCAGAGACCTCTCCACATCCGGATACCATCCTGACCTCAGGGAACTTTCTTCTTCTTCAAGCAGATTTGCTGTCTCTGATCAAGCAAGTCTCCGCTGGTGCCACTCCTCCACCTAACATCACACTTCTGGCCCAAGACGAACTTCTCTGGTATGAAGGCAAAATTTTTGTTCCCCAGGAGGCTCGGGTGCCAGTCCTCAGTGCATGCCATGATCACCCGCTGGCCGGCCATTTCGGTGCCCTCAAGACCACCGAGTTGGTCCAGCGCACCTTTTGGTGGCCCCAGTTGAGATCTGATTGTAAAAAATACGTGGAGGCATGTGCCATTTGCATCCGAAATAAAAGCAGCAAGTCCAGGGCCTGGGGTCTGATGAAACCATTACCTGTTCCAGAGAGGCCTTGGCGGATGATATCAATGGATTTCATCATAGAGCTTCCTCCATCAGAAGGCTACTCCACAATCTTCGTGGTAGTGGATAGGCTAACCAAGATGGCCCACTTCTTGCCGATGAAGGGCACCCCCTCCGCTGCGGAAACCGCTGAGGTTTTTATTAAAGAAATCGTGAGGCTACATGGTGTTCCCGCAAACATTATTTCCGATCGGGGTGTGCAATTCACGTCCAAGTTCTGGAGAGCACTCTGCAGGGCCTTGAAAATTGATCTTTGTCTCTCGTCTGCCTACCACCCACAGACCAATGGGCAAACAGAACGGACGAACCAGACGCTGGAGCAGTACCTGCGCTGCTTCTCGTCCTTTTCTCAGGACAACTGGGCCTCCTTGCTCCCGTTAGCGGAGTTCGCTTATAATAACTCCATCCACTCTGCCACAAGTCAGTCTCCGTTCTTCGCCAATTACGGCTTCCACCCCACATTCTTGTCCCAAGACCTGCCTGAAAGCCCGGTACCAGCAGTCCAGGAGAATATCGACTTCTTTAGTTCCAACAACAAACTACTGCAGGAGACCATGGCAAGGACCCAAAGACATAATAAAGAAGTCTTTGACAGGAGGAGAAGGGGGGAGCTTGAACTCAAGGTTGGGGACCAGGTTTGGCTCTCCACATTGAATCTAAAGATGGCCTGCCCTACTAAGAAATTGGGACCAAGGTTTGTGGGTCCCTTCCCTATTGTAAAGAGGATAAACGACGTAGCATTTGAGCTAAAACTGCCAGAGTCGTTCCGGATTCACCCCGTATTTCATGTGGCGTTACTCAAACCAGCCGTCCCGGATCCCTTTGACAGTCGGAGGATTGTCCCACCTGAACCTGTGATCGTCGACGGTGAAGTCGAGTACGAGGTGGAATCTATCTTGGACTGTAGGCGTAGACGGAATCAAGTTCAATTCCTGGTGAAGTGGAAAGGGTATGGACCTGAAGAAAATTCTTGGGAACCTGAATCCAACATTCATGCCAGGAGACTGATTCTTGCCTTTAAAAGGGCCCATCCTAGTAAAATGGCTCAATTGGGCATCCGGAGGCTGCCCCTTGGGGGGGGGGCAATGTCATGGTCGGTTCCGAGTTCCAGCAGTCCATGGAAGACTTACCCACAGTATTGGTCCGTTGAGCGCTAATAGGTCTTCCCGGGCGCGCGTTAGCGCGAACGGACGCACGCGGGTGCGAGCAGGTACGATCGGGCGCACGCGGGTGCGCGAGGTTGCGAACGTGCGCATGCGGGTGCGCGGGGTCACGAACGGTTGCACGGTTTCACGTGGGCGCGAACGGGCACGCCGTGCGACTGTTCTTGGCGCCCAGAGGGCTTCTTAAGTGATCCGTTCTAGTGGCCCGGTGCTGTCCTGTCTACAGCGTTCCTGAGAGTTGCCTCTGATAACCTGATTGTTCCTGTCTCTGATCTACCCGGCTTGTTCCTGATTATCCTGCTTGCTGCCAGCCCTGACCCTTGGACTTCCTGACTACGCTTCTGCCTCCTCCTTCGGTACTTCTGCTGCCAGCCCGTTGACGACCCGGCCTGTGTTTGACCCCGCTACTGCCTGCTGTTCCAGTCTGTGTTCTGTGACCGCTGCTGCCTGTTGCCTGCCTGCCAGCCGTTCCTGTGTTATCTCCTGCACCTGCTTGCTGCCAGCTGCTGACTACCTTCCAGCCGTTCCAGAACCACCTGCTGTTACCGGCTGTTGTCTGCCGCCAGTTCCTGGACCAAGCCCACCTACACGGACTTGGCACTTGTGCCCTCTGCCCTCTAGAGCCCCTGTTCCCACTCTCAGGGGATCTCGAGCCAGAGGCTTACGAGAGGCCGCTCCCTGCACTCCGGGCTCCTTCCACCAGGTACGTGACACCAGGGAGCTGGCAGTTGATCTTTCAAGTGCTTTACAGTTAGGAGGTACAATGGGTTGGCTTCAAGGTTCTTTATCTATGAGGACTATTGCCCCGTACACACAAACAGTTTTTCTGACGGAATTCTGCTCAAGCTTGGCTTGCGTTCACACGATCACACAAAAGTTCTCTGAACTTTCAGTCATCAAGAACACGGTGATGTACAACACTACGACGAGCCGAGCAAATGAAGTTCAATGATTCCGAGCATGCATTGAATTGTTTCCGAGCATGCGTAGGAATTGGTACAGGCGATCGGAATTTTTTCCGACCCAATCTTTTGCTGTCTGAAATTCCGCCAACAAAAGTCCAATGGAGCATACACATGGTCGCATTTTCTGACTAAAAGCTCTCAGCTGTCTTTTCTGGTTGAATTTCCAATTGTGTGTACTGGGCATAAGAGTACTTTTGTTCCCTTTTTGTGGAGCCCGCTAGTCTTCTAATTCCTGGGGGCCTTGTACCCTATCCCTCTCTCCCTGGAGTTTAAGTGTGAGCTAATAAACTCCTTTTTTTTTGCACCTTAAAGTGACTGGTGCCCATCTGTTGCCTAAGTGATCTACATCCTGAGGTGAAATGGCAGACCACCCTGTTTTTGGGAGTTTTCATTATGCCTCCAGGAGACAGGTGAATGCTACACTAATAAATGTGGTTTAGAAGACATCATATTTGCTTACCTGCTGTACTCATCCCCATGAATTATTTTCTGTGAGACCTTTGTTGGATCATATACTGTTAATTCAATAGTTGATTCATATAATCCTGGAATAGAACATAATACATTTAATAATTTGAATGAATTTCCCAGAGGGGTTGTAGAACAGTTTATTTTGTAATAAAATCAAAAACATTGTGTCACTTATTTTGTTATAATATTATAAAATAAAAGACAGAATGGTCGACTTACTGTATGTAGGCAGGGAATGAATTACCCACTAGAGCATCCTCTTGTGCATCGTAAGTATGTGACTGAAGTAGACATTTAAAAGTGTCAGTGCTGGGCTCAGCCCTTCCTTCTCTGAGCTGGCCACTCAGCTGTCGGCTAATTGCCAATGCCTATCTCTCCACAGTGACTCACATGTTGATGATATCCTGCTCGTCAGTCCTACCTACTTAAGCCAACCAGCCCAGATGATCTCTGCCTTCGCCTTGGTCACATCTCTAGAGACACTCTCCTGTGTTCCTGTTAAAGACTTGCTGGCTGATGTGCCTTCTGGCTCCAGATCCTGCTTGCTGTTCCACCATGCTCATCTCTGGCTCCCTGATGTTTTGGCTTGTCTGACTATCCATTCCGGTTCCTGAACTATGTTTTGACTACGTTTACTCTGTTTAACTTTTTTTATTATTATTAAACAAGTGAGATTTAACTGTACTTTTGTCTCAATCATATTCATTCTGACAGAAAAGTACCTAGTGGGGTGCCATTTTTGCCTTCCTTTCTGCACTCATCATTCCACCCTCAGGGACCCAGCTACATCTTTTGTGTCAATGTCACTGTGCAAGCAATTTTAGCAAGTCACTAACCAATTAACACCTACCACCTGACTGCGACCCTCCCTCCCTCTTGTGTTGAGCTTATGTCCTGCTTTGTTAGGTAGCAGCAAGGCTGACATTAGACCACCTGACCCTCCTCCCATCAGAACCCTCCACAATCCAAATAAAAAACAGCCCACCTCTACATGCCCTAAAAAAACTGCAGTAGACCATGCTGTTGTGCTGACTGGCTGTGTGGGCAAGGCACTCAGGAAAGAAGAGACATGTGGTGTGACAACGGGCAGCCATTTTGTGAAATGTAATTGTGAAAAGCCTAAATTAATTTCATTAATTGACTGCCGAAAAATGAACAAACATATATATTGGGACACAGAAATGTATAATTATTCTGGGGGTCACTCACTCACTTCATAGTGTTACAGTAAGAATATTCGAAAGTGAAAATCTCTGCGCAACCTTAAATATTCAACTCTCTTCCAAACAATTTAAAAAGTTCTCTCAATCTACTAAGTGTTGTTGAAAAGCACTAAAATATGTTCCCACATCCAATTCAAGATAAATACTTTTTAAATTGCTGTGCTACATTAAATCATAAATGCCACATTAAAAAGCAAAATTGTGTTATACGTAATAAATAGCAATATCTTATCATAGTAGAACCATAAAAACTCAATTAAATGTGTCCAATATACAAAAGAAGTTATTTAAATCAAACAGTCCAATGTGTAAATGAGAGAGAACCCTCTCACTTACACATTGGACTGTTTGCTGTAAATAGCTGTGAAAAATGTAATCATTGGGCACAGTATGTATGCTATTTATTTGGGCCTAAATCACTCAACTCTGGACTGGCAACCTTGATTTGTGGGATGTAGGTAGTCATTTCCTTCTTTAAGTAAAACAGAAAAGGCTAAAAATTTAGAGAATGTGTGAGAATGGTGACATCTTTTTGAAGGTCACTTACTTGCACTACTGCATATAGAGCTTTCTAGGAAGGCTTTTTTTCAGCCACACACCCAGACACTGCACTACTCTGATGCATGTGAAAATACAATGAGGACTGCACTTGCTGGCTGAATATATAATTTACAAGCACAGACAAAAAGGAACCTGTAAATAATTTGGCAAGGAGCATGGAGCCCCACCTGTAGACAGGTGTAGTTTTTACTCCATTCAGTAGGTGGTGTCTGGCTGCTGTATGGATAGGGTGAAGACTTACGGGAATGATGTTCATCTGCAGCCTACATGGGCATCACAAGGGGAACGGCTGTCCGATTGGACACTGCAATCCCTACCGATCTTCTGCAGCCATCTTGGATGGAGCAACCCTGATAAATAAGGGACCTGCCAGGATTTGGGCATTTGTGAGTAGACAGAGTAGGGGCAAGAACCTGCTTGTTAGGGATAGAGATTTACCATCAGGAAAAGGTTATAGTACAAGAATGGCAAGCATAGGGATATCGCTGGACTCCCCAAAAGTACCAGTCACCAGACCTCCTCCATAGCCTCCCTGAACTGTCACCCTGCCAGTCACTTATATCTCCTGCAGCTGCTTATTAAGGTAGGCCTCACCTGTAACATGCCTTACTGTGTCAGAAGAAATACAGCTGCATATCTGTGTTGGTGCTATGTGATCTGCCGGTATAACCACTAGACCACTAGAGCCTGCACTACCTTTCGCACCATTAGTGTTTGCATTCACACAATGTAGGAAGTTGTTCAGGGGTTGCGTAATGCATTAACCCCTCTAGTTACTGAAATTGTTTCTGTAAGTTATTGTGCCTGTTACTGCAAATATTTCTGCACCTGTTATGGCAAGTGTTAATCCAGGTGATAATAACTGCACACCTCCCAAATTTTTGAGATAGGAACGAGGGATACCTATTAGCAAAAATATGTAGGCAAAAAATGTAGGCATAGGACACGTAGCCCCTGCCACACCCCCTTAAAGGAGAATTATAAAAAAAAGTTATTAATTAAACCCACAACTGTTTTTTTTTGTTTGTTTTTGTTTTTTAACTACTACTATTTCTTCACACTGGCTTTTGAAACTTCCAAATACAGCAATTTTGAAATTTGATGAAAGGTTTAGCACTGGGAAACACTTTGAGAAAGATAAATAGTGCCTTTACAACTACATAGATCAGACCAAAAGGAGGGACACATGAGGAGGAAAGAGGGACAGAGGGACTCTGTCCCAAAATCAGGGCCAGTCCCTCTAAATCAGGAACAGTTGGGAGTTATGCCAACTGTGCTCCTATAAGTACTTTTGTAACTTCTCTGCCATACTACTGTTACAAATACATTGTTACTGAACAGTTAACTTTTCATAGTCTTTGTGTGTGTAATTTCCTCTGTATCAGGTATAATAAGTCCTGCCCACACACCTGCAAGCCGCAAAAGAATTAAACTTACTACCATCTGCATGTTCACATGACTACATTTTTTTTTTTTTAGGTGTTGTAGCTAGTGTTGCATATAAAATATTTCACCTTTTTTTTCTCAAGGCACTACAATGTCAAAACTGAAATGTGTAAATCTTTAGAGGCATCTCTACATTTTTAAAACCAAAACCTCTGAATCATTCCTGAGTCCATTCCCAGGCCAACAAATGCCAACTATAATGTAACACAGTGACTTCCTCCAGCTAAGCCAGCAGCACGGACCCATTCCTGAAGCCATCTCCAATTCATTAATCAACAACTAAGATATAAAACAGTTATGTACCCCAGCAGCACTGGCCCATTCCTGATGCCTTCCCAAAGTCAATGCACACCAGGCAAAATGCAACAAAGTGATGTCCTTAAACAGCAGTGCCATCCCCTGGTCAACATTTGCAAAGAAAAATGTAACAAAGTGATGTTTTCCAGAGGTTGGAGGAAAAATAAGGTCCCAAAAAAGACATGTGCCTGTAAATTTGTTATTCTGCAATTCTGCATAATCTGCAATATTCAGTTTGTCTGTAGGTGAGCAGGTGACCAAACAGGCATCTTTAAAGGAAATTATACTATGTTCAAGGAAAAAGTCAGTGTTCAGGAAGAGAGGCTAATATAAGCAAACTAAGGCTAATATATGTAAACCTTTTGCTATCCATATATACTGTGTGCTTATTGTGCCTCGACAAAACAATAGTGAATAATATTAAATCCATAATCTCATAAAAAAAACACTGTGCATCAACATATGTAAAAGTTAAAAGTAAAGTAAAAGTCCACCAGTTCATCTAAAATTCCACATGCATTATATGTGAAAATTATTTAATTAAAAGTGTACCAATTTGTCTATCAATGTATATTAAATAAATAAACGGAAAGTTCCAAAATGCGTGTGTGTGTCACAATGTGCCAAATCATTAATATCTCCTGGAAGCCAGTGTCACCAAGCCTTCACCAATATGCACTCCAGTGCATCCCCACTCCAAATGGTGTGCTGCAAACACCAGCATATATATGCCCAAAGGAATAAAATAATCATATTCTCCCTTTGTGCTCCTGCATGTAATTCCTTGCAAGCACATTGTAACTCCACTCCTATCCACCAGCACTATACTCAGTTACTATTTAGGGAAAGATTAAAAAAACGAGTGTAAAGTGCATCAAAAGTTGGTTAAATAAAGAAAAATCCACAAAAGTGCTCACTACAAAGTGCTCAGTCCATGTAAATCCTGATAGCTCTTGTAAAAAAATCACCCTGCACACAAGTGTTTTCCAGTGATTCCTCCACCACAAATATTCAGCCTCTTACCAGATAGATTGATCTCCATACATAGATGGCATATTCATAGTCAGCATTTTTCTTCTTCCAAACGCGGCGAGTCCCCCTCCTCAAGAAGGCACATGTACAGTAATGCCAATGAACATATAAATGATTCAGAGAAGGATTCAGAGAAAGTGCTGTGGTCAGATGAGACCAAAATTGAGCTTTTTGGCATTAACTCAACTTGCCATGTTTGGGGGAGGAAAAATGCTGACTATGACCTTAAGTACACCATCCCTACAGTCAAGGATGGAGGTGGAAACATGATGCTTTGGGGCTGTTTCTCTGCTAAAGGTGCAGGCTGACTTTGCTGCATTGAGGGGCCAATGTATGGGGTCATATATTGTAAAATCTTGGATGAGAACCTTCTTTCCTTAGCCAGGACACTGAAGATGGGTTGTAGACAAGGGCAGACTGACCATTTGGGCACTCCGGCACTGCCTGAGGGGGGCCCTAGGTCAGGAAGAGCTCCATGACCGGCTCAGTCTGCCCCTGGATGTGCCCATAGCTTATCATTCAGGATAGAGGAAGTTTATGCACCACGGAGGCAGTGAGCTATGTCATTCCTGCCTGCAGTTGATGAGGCTATATGAGAAGACTCAGGTGCTGGCCAGGATTACAGAGCGATCAGGGAGCCATGAGGATGATAGAAGTCACAGGCACTCTGGCCTCTTCTCCTCCTGGGGAATTCAGCAGAAGGACGGGGCCACAGTATAAATCCATGCTGCGGGGGAAAGCCAGTCAGAGAGGTGGAGCCTGCAGAGTGAGAACAGAGTGGAGTCATGATAGCCACCTGACCTTCCTTTTAGTGTGCACCAGTAGGTCAGCGTGTAATCACAGCAGTTTAGTGTGTCTATGATCACCAGCAGGCTGACTGAGAGTTCCTTCTTGCCCAATTCCCATCTACCAGGTGCTATTCCCTGGTACACTGGAAAGAATGTTCATTACATTGGTGGTCAGCAGAAAGAATGTTCCTTACATTAGTGGTCTGCAGAAAGAATGTTCCTTACATTGGTGATCAGTGTGAATAATGTTTCTTACATTGGTGGTCAGTGAAAATAATGTTTCTTACATTCGTGTTCAGTGAGAAGAATGCCCGTTACATTGATGATCAGTGGGAAGAATGCCCCTTACATTAGTGGTCAGTGGGAAGAATGCCCCTTACAATGGGGGCCAGTGGGAAGAATGCCCCGTACATTGGTGATCAGTGGGAAGAATGCCCCTTACATTGGTGATCAGTGGGAAGAATGTTCTTTACATTGGAGATCAGTTGGAAGAATGCCCCTTACATTGGTGATCAGTGGGAACAATGCTGTTTACATCAGCGGGGATCAACCCTGTCCTCAGGGCCCACTAATAGGCCCGGTTTGCAAGATAACTGAAATACATCACAGGTGATCTTATTTGCTGCTCAGTTATTGCAGTATTCTAGTCTGCATATCCCCAAGGTAATACATAAAACCTGTCCTGTTAGTGGGTCCTGATGACAGGGTTGATGGCCACTGCTTTACATTGGTGATCAGTGGGAAGAATGCCCCTTACATTGGTGGCTGGTAGAAAGAATACCCCTTCCAATGGTGGTCGATAGGAGGAATGTCCCTTACATTGGTGGTCAGTGGGAAGAATGCCCCTTACATTGGTGGTCAGTTAAAATGTTATAAAGTGGGCCCCATGATCTCCTATTGCCCGGGGGCCCCATGAGTTGTCAGTCCACCCCTGGTCGTGGGTGGGTCTTCCAGCATGACAATGACCCAAAACATACTGCCAATACTGCCAAGTCAACAAAGGAGTGGTTTAAGAAGATGCACATTAAGGTCTTGAAGTGGCCTAGTCAGTCTCCAGACCTTAATCCTATAGAAAATTTATTGAGGAAGCTGAAACTTTTGAGTTGCCAAGAGACAGCCAAGAAACCTTAAGGATTTAAAGAAGATCTGTAAAAGAATGTGGACCAAAATCCCTCCTGAGATGTGTGCAAACCTGGTCACCAACTAAAAAAAAACATCTTACCTCATGTTTTGCTTGGGGATCAATACTTATATTACTCACTGCAACTTAATTTATAGCATTTGTTTTATGTGTTTTTTTCTGGATTTCTGGTTGACATTCTGCCTCTATCATTTAAAATACACCTATTATAAAAATTATAGACCCTTAATTTTTTTGTAAGTGGGCAAACTTATAAAATCTGCAGGGGATCAAATAATTATTTTCCCCACTGTAGCATGTGCATACTGTCTTCCTTGTTGCTATAGGATTTTGTATTACTATAAGTTCTGGTGCATATACAAGCCTTCTTACTTATTTACACACCTAACTGTCTTGTGAAAGAAAGCTTTCAAAGAAGAAAATTGTAACAATACAGATTAAGTTCTTGGATTGTACAAGATCTTTTAAATTCCTTATTTTTTTAACACAAAGAGGGATTTCAACCAGAGGTGTAACTATAGGGGTTGCATTTCCAACCAGCCCCATGCTTCAGTGGGCCCATGTAGCTCCCCTGTACACCTGGATGCAAGGGGTGGCAGGGGTGGCATATAGAGGAACTGATGCCCTCTATTTTCCTCCTGTAGCCACTGAAAGCCTGCTTCTCCTCCTCTCCTTTCAACAGGCATTCAGTGGCTGCAGGAGGAAAATAGAGGGCATTGGTTCCTCTATATGGCACACCCGCTGCCCTCCTATCCATTTTACTTGCTTCCAGCTGCTCCTAGGCCCCCCTGTGTGCTTCTTGTTCCCCCCCCCCCACAGCTCTGACGGCTTACTCCCTCCTGCCGGCTGCTGCAGGGGATGTGTCAGGCTGGAGAGCGGGGAAGGGGCCGGTAAACATGTTCATTTTCTGAATGGGCACAGTGAATTATCAGTACCGATCACTCCTGTGTCCATTCATAACGAAAGCATCGCAAACTGTATTTACTATACTTCAATTTGTGAATGAATGGTAAGTTCTTTACAGAGTTTCTGTGCAACTGAGGCTGTAGAGATGGAGATTGAGGGCTGTGTCCTCAATCTACTTTCTCTGTCTCAAAAGGGGAAACACCAGAGCTCTGTTTAAACCCTTGATATTGCACCAAAGCCCCCCAAAGGGGCTCCTAGAAAATGTAAAAAAATATATAAATAAAATGATAAACATTTTTTTTAAATAGAATTGTAAAAAAATGTGAAAAAAAAAAAAAATCCTGACACCAATGGTGGAACTACCAGGGTTGCAAAGGTTGCACTTGCGACTGGGCCCTGGTGTTCTGCCACTCCTCATGGTTTCTTGCACCGGGCCCTGAAGGTGCTAATTACGTCTCTGATTTCAGCTAAATATTAGTTTATATTGACATCTTTTCTCTGGTGGGCCAGAGTCCCAGTCCACCCCATGTGCATGCATACATTCAAAGTAGTAAATAAGTACTAGAAAAAGGCAATCGGCCTGGACATAAGTTACGGCAGCTTCTCCATAACACAGTTGAATTTTAATCCTTGTTCGAATTGTGTCTCCCATAAGAAGAAGTATGATAAAACGTTTCCCCAGGATAAGGTCAAAATGGAAAACAATTACAATGTTAAGAGAAACTGTATTAAGAAGCTAAGCAACTTTATGCTTAAAGAAATCAAGTAAGGCCCCTTTCACACTGGGGCGGTTTTCAGGCGCTACAGCGCTAAAAATAGCGCCTGTGTAGCGCTTGAAAAAAACGGTCCCTTTCACTCCAGTGAAAAAGCCAGTGCGCTGGCAGGACGGTGAAAAGAGTCCTGCCAGCCGCATCTTTGGAGCAGTGTATTTACCGCTCCTAAACCACTCCTACCCATTGAAATCAATGGGCAGCGCGGCTGCAGTGTGGCTTTGCGGGTGGTTTTAACCCTTTTTCCACATACCGCCACCAAAACGACGGTAAAGCTTTACCGCCGACACCCGCACCGCCCCAGTGTGAAAAGGGGCCTAAAGGCTAGGCCTGTGACAAAATCTGAATCATTCTTGAATTATTATAATGTGCAGGTTTATTTATAAAATATATACAGATCTATTTAAATAAACAAGTGTGGAAACCTTCAGAGTATTTACCATAAGCCACAATCCACCCATATTTGTGGTTGGGAAACAAAAGAGACCCTGGTCTGGGCAGCAACCCAAGTAGTATCCACTGTGTTTGTCTACCTATGCTCAACTACTTAAAAATCCTACCAGCTTCTAAGAATCAAAGGGGTTCACACACATTGGTCATCTGCACACTAATTATGAATTAGTGTGATATATCAGAGAGCTACTACTATGCCATTAACTACTGTATATATGTTTTTTTTTTAAATGAGAAGGCTAAATACCTTTCTGCAGCTGTGATGTCACGTGATCCTCCTCCATTCTTCTTCACCGAACTATGGAGAGAATCAGGAGGGCCCGAGGTTCCCCAGAGACGTCAGCCAGTCGGGCAGTCAGTAGAGGGGGATCAAAGGTGGTGTGGAAAAAGGTATTTAGTCTTTTCATTTAAAAAAAACACGTACACTGTAGTTAATGGCAGGACAATCCAGAGGGGATATGTGCATATTTGCTGCATATTGCAGCTGAATAGCGGAGGAAGGGGCAGAAAGGAGAGCCACTCTCATGCTGACAGGCAAGGAGGGAGGGGGAGAGGGGGAAGACTCAGAGCAGTGGGCTGGCAGAGACACGTAACCTGACTGTGGTTTTAATGGCTCAGCAGCCATAATTACCATGGTCAGCACAAACAGGGGGACACAACAACAGGCGGGATCAACTAGGTATATTACATGATAGGAAGGAAGGGACAAATTACACAGCACAGGCACTGTGCTCATGCCTTAAAGTAACAGGATCTTTGTTTTTGTTTTTTTAGGGTTACAGCCACTTTAAGTCGCTATATAAACAGTGGCATTGCACAATTTAAGATAGCAGACATCCAACCATAGTCCCACCAGGATTATGTAAAATCTACTGTATATTGGAGGGCCACAAAGAGGAGACTTAAAAAAAAAATATCAAAGAAGCTGTTGTTGGATGCTACCTTGGAAGATGTTAAAAACAGAGGAAGTTCAAAACCATGAGGACAACTCATAACTATCCTTGACTTTTTAACCTATAATACTGTATTCCATTTTGTATGATTTGCTTATGATTTGCACACTATACTTGCAAGCTATATATGGCACTGATAATGTTTTGAAAATGATCACCCTATTCTTTTATGTATTTGCATTCTTTAGACTCTGATAAGAAACTAGCCTGCCTATATAACTCTTCTTGTTACCTTAAAAGTACAATTGTAAAATAATGTGATACCTACATAAGAATGATTATAAAAAAATTCAAACGCACCAAACAAAATAGTTACTTGAAAAGATGCTGAGTGTATTTTTTTGTATCTGTTCCCTATTGCAGTAAATATTATTAATTTAGTGGGTATATTTTGTCACTGTCTACTGTGTTTTGGATTGGTATAGATAAGAAAAGGAAGAATTATGCTGTTAACATCATATATGATGCACACATTTGATGTAATATTTGTTTAGAGGCAAGTAGAGAAGAGAGAATACTGGCTAGTCATTATTGGCATTAAGGTAAGGAAGAGACACTCAGATCATGCCCAGCTCAAGAAGAATGCTAAAGAATATATCAAATGGAGGTATAGTACTGGATATACTGAGCCCCTAGATAAATAGATAAGAAGGGCAGGGATCCACAATGGGTAATAAGGCCACAGAAAAAAAAGGATCCTTAGAACTAGAGTCTTAGAAAACTATAGTGACAGAGGAGCTTAAATTATGGGAGAGATCTTACAAGATCGAATCTACCATGCACTCTGGGGTGGTGATGGCAGTACTTCCAACTTCGGGACTTTGTCACCTATCTCTGTAGAGTCGCCACTCTTGACAGGGACCTGCCCCATTCAAGCAATACTGTGTGCAGTATGAGCAGCCCACATACATTATTGCACAAATATATGCCATCCTTTTAAATCACTTTCACTTGGGGAACCCATACTACAGAAAGGGAGAGAGATTTAGCCCCTGTACACACGGTCGGACATTTCCACAACCAAATCCGTCGGATTTTGCCCGTCGGATTTTGTCCGTTGGATCTTGTCCGAAACTGTTGCATACACACGGTCGGACAAAGTTGGCGAAATATACGATCTTTCAGAATGTGATGACGTAATTTCGTTACAATGGGACTACATTCAGGTTAGTAGCCAATAGCTTTGATGTAGGAATTTGATCTGAGCATGCGTGGCACTTGGTCTGATCAAAATTCTCTACACATGATCGGAGTATGTCCGATCGGCCCAGTTGGTCGGGAAATATTTCCAACATATTGGAAAATTGGGTCCGACGGATATTCCGACGGAGTCAGTCCGATGCATACCACACACAGTCAGATTATCCGACGACACGGTCCGATAGGACACATTCCGACGGATTTTCCGACCGTGTATACAAGGGCTTAGACCTAACCAATAATTCAGGTACATAAGTTGCGTGGCTAGAAAACAACTAAGAAATTTTGGTAGAGCAAGACCACCAATTTCCCCACAGGCTTGAAAGCAGATATTTGCCATCCTAGGGACTTGACCCTGCCAGATAAGGAAAAATAAGTATTCTAATTTCCAAATGATGGTTTGCTGTTAAAAGAGAAAGATATTTCAGTAGATATTGTAGCCCTCTTTTGGGGGGTTGATAAATTACCCTCCTTAAACAGGATAGTGCACAAAACCTGTAGGTAAATAAGAGAACAAGACCGCTTGTTAAGTGCAAGAGTGCATTTGATAATAAAGTTGGCAGGGCCTCCACCCAGGACAGGGATTCTGTAAACAGAGGAGTTTCCCTTCCCAAAAATGTAACCAGTAATATAATTGGAAGCAGAAGAACTACTACAACCCACATATAACATGAACCATAAGTATACAGATGCACGCCAGTGTGGAAATAATAGCTTTATATAAGAAAAAATGTATAATAGTACATGCATCCAATGTGCAAACAAGTATTATCAACAAAGGGCAAGATAGGAGCCCTGGTGGAATTGTACACATACAGTATACCCAGGTATAGTTATTAGTAGGGATAACTCCAGATGAATGTTGCAGCAAAGTTTAGTTGCAGGGACCCCTGGGGTGATTGTGGTATTGGAGATTTGAAGACAAAATCAGAAGTGGTGGGAAGATCCTCCAAATGTTGTTCAACCAGCCTGCAACACAGCTTCTCATACACAGAAACTGTGGTGTGGCACTGGAACTCAGAGTCAGCCTATCTACTCTGTGCTTTAGTCCCTCCCTTGTAGTTTCTAACCTGACATGCAACCAAACCTCTAGCTACCAGAAGTAGCTGTTGAATGCCTAACCTGGCTCTAACTTATGCTGGTTATCGAGCCCTAAGCTAAAACTAGCTATAGAATCCCAGACCAGAAGGGATGGGGTTAACTAAAATAACAGATGCTGCATATAAACTCTCCATAAACAGTTTCACCTACTAATATACATGAAGGTGATCACTACATACATACAGTAGCACATGTGAGATAATAACAATAGGACAGAAACTTGTCTGTCACTGGAATTCAGATCAAGAAGCTATAAGCAGCTACAATTAAACAGCTGGAACACAAGAACAATTAGCTAACCGTCTCTGCTTCATGTCTGGACAAAATACAGTATTGCAGCTCCTGCAAGTGGACATGTGGTGTCAGCGCATTACTCACTCTCAAAAAGTCATCTTTCTGGGGCTTTTGAGCCATCCCACCAGAGACAGGAATGTGTTAATACATAATTATACATAACACTGTAATAGTAGCAGCTAGCAGTAGATGGCAGCAGATCCCTACAATATAAAATATTTATAAGGTTTATATGACCTATTACATTAAGGGATACATTGTAGCATATGTGCAAGTATCTCCCTTTAATCAATAAAACATTTCATTCCATAAATTTTGTGAAATAATTGGGTATCCAAATACCCAGATATTTAAATCTGCCCATGGGTTTAAGAGGATGAGTCACTGGGATTCAAATGGGAATTGGAGAGGAGCGCACATGACTGACCAAACTAAACAGGACTGTTAGATTTGCTGAAACCATCATCCGTACACAATGATGTTTTCACTTCCAGTGCTTCTATTCATAGGCCAGTAATAGAGGTATATTGGAGCTCTGTGGCCAGAATGAACAACCAGAATGGTAAGAGAGGGCAATCTTAAAACATGCCACTTTCTAGCAAAAAGGGAATTGAAATATCTTTTGTATATACATTAGTTAGAGGTTTGGTATACAAATGTAAATCTATTTGAAAACATTTGGGTCCAAAACCTATCGTTTTCAGAACTGGCCATAGGTATCCCCAGTCTATTTATAATATGTATTTAAATACAGTCTCTTAGCCATCTTTTGGGAATTCTTTGGGCAAAATGTTTTTAAATAACAGGAGGCCATTCATTCATATGCTGACGATTGCTATCCATGGTGCTGAAACTATGTGTAAAAACAGTTTCAGCAACATCCTAAAAAAAGCTGGGTACATACAAATTAAATAAAATTTTGTACTGTATAAATGTTTTTAAAAGTAAAACTGTGTGCTTTTAACCACCCCCAGACCTAACTATCACAACATGCCAGGCATTCTGGCTGATATACCGATAGCGAGGGAACAGCTAGTATACAGAAAATTATGTTTTACAAAAAGTAAAATCTCACATATTTGTAGTAAGTCAAGATTGCCACCATTCTATAATAATATACAAAATATTTTGAGAAACCATAAGGACTTTACATGTGGCATTCAAGACTAGAACGTATCAAACCCACAACAGTATATACATAAAAGTACAAAAATGTATTGGTGCTAGTTTAAAATTTAAAGAAATATCCCAATGGTTCATCTATATAAACAAAGATGTGGTGCCCATAACTAATGGCATACAGTTGGTTTGACCATCTAAGTATCATGTTTAAATCACATTAAAGATCTCTACTGATGCATTTTATGACATTCTGCTTCTTCAGGACCAGATTTTCTGATGTAAGCATAATTTATGTTATACAATGGTCTCCGAATCCATCTAAAAAGAAAGGGGTAGCTGGAAAAAAGCGAGGAGAAAAAAGGGGTTGGTGGGAGGGGGGCCCAGAGAGTTGGGGCCGGCAGGGGCCATCTCAGGTTCCTGTTTTGGTGTTCCAGTGTTGAACATAGTAGGTGCAGTGTATCTATGACACCCATGTAGTTGTGAAATAACAACAATGTTACTCACTATCTTTATGCTGTCTTACATTTCTCTATATGCAATTTTATGTTTTCTTGTATAAACAGTGATTGTAAGGGGGAAACTGTATCAAAATGGAACCCATTGTGTCCGATGTTACAAACTATATGTGAAAATAAATAAAATTAAATAAATAAAATTAAATAATAAATACAATTAAATAAAAGAGCCAAAACAGAGCTTCTGCTCAGGTATTAGCCTCTTCAGAGATAGAAAAATTCCCATGTTTTCTTTTTCTTCTTAAAGATAACAAAGGTTCAACAGTCATATATTCTATGGTCACAGTGTGTCACTTTCAATTTGTATACAGCTCCAGGCTCTCCAGCCCTCAAAATAGTCACAGTTGCAAGTGCCTCTAGGTCCTCCGTGATCTGTCCCTCACCTTCAGATTCAATAGCACTTACAAGGCCACACTTTTTTCTTCATTGGGCCAAAAAACAACTGCCCAAACAAGCAATAGCTGGAAAACCACCTTCAGGTGCCCCACCTTGACCCAGTAGCACATACAAGGACACATTCTATTCTCCTTTAAAGTTATTTCTTATGTTACAGCATGAGCACTGGCACTTCAACTTTCTACAGGTAGTGTCATGCTGAAACACCTGGAGTCCATTGTCCATCTGGTACACAGTGGTGATGTTTGATCACAAAGCATGCTTGAGTAGATTATTTTCCAAACTCTAGTCAGAATGCAATAAAAGAGCAATTAGCTTTTGTCTTTTATTTATCAGTTTTTGCAAAAGAGCAGTATAACTGGCATCCAACATTTTAAAAATCTCCCCTATAGGGATTTCTGTATCCTCACATCAGACTCTCCAATCCAGGAGGAAAGAGAATGTCTGCTACTTGGAGCTGCAGAAATTCTTCCACCTACAGCTATAAATGCTAGCAGGTATGCTAGCAGGTATGCTCAGTTCCATATCCAAGCAACTCCAGTATAAAAACAATGAATAAATGCAAAAGGGGATCTCAAAACCAAGAATCAGTTCCAACCTTTGAAGTCTCTTGTGGCTCTACTTATCCTGTCTAGCAGCAGTTATGTTCAAGGTAATGCACTCTTTTTCATAGAAAGCAAGGGTAGTTGCAGGGAAATATTGAAAGTCTAATGCCGCATACACATGACCGGACTTTCTGGCAGACTAGGTCCGATGGTCTTCCCGACTAACTTTTCAGCGGAGTTCCAACGGTCTTCCGAACTAACACACTTGCCCACACATGAACGGACTAAGTTCGAAAGTCCATTCGTTTTGAATGTGATGACGTAAGACGGGACTAAAAAAGGAAGTTCAATAGCCAGTAGCCAATAGCTTTCCTTGCGTCCTATTTGGTTCGTCGAACCAGCATACAGACGAATGGTTTTCCCGATAGGAATTGAGTCCGTCGGAAAGATTTGAAATGTTCTATTTCTAGGTCCATCGGATTTTTATAACAAAAAATTATCAGATTAGCCCACACACAATCGGATTGTCCGACAGACTGATCCTGACGGACCTAGTCTGCTGGAAATTCTGTCGTATGCACGCAGCATAAAAGGTATTAAAAAATTTATTGGCACAGAACAAAATTAAAAGAGATGGCACTGGAACTCCTGAGAAATGCAGAGGTTTGCATCTCCAATTGGATACCCCCGTCTTTTACTACACACTTACTGAGCATCAAAATAAATTTTGTCTCTATATTTAGCTTTATCTGCATAATGTTAGACCTTTCCCTTTCCTTTAGAGGTCACCTAAAGTCTTGCTGCCCTATCAATTGCCTGACCTCACACACTGTCTACTAGCTTCTGTGTAGTTGACAGTACAGAAAACTGAAGTTGAACTTTCTCCATTGCTAATTTTTAAATGTTTATGCACTGCAGGGCTGGTTAGACTTTGTGGAGGAGGTCAAGTTGCTTTAGTTTTTTTTTTAGGGTAAATATAGTAACACCCCCCCCCCCTCTTAGAATGAAGCTATATAGAGTCCCAACTGAAAAGATTGGTCAGTGAGGGGGAGAGGTGGAATGAGACACTTTAGGGAAGATTTAATTAAACTGGAGCAGTTAGAATCTGGTGTAGTTGTGCATGAAAGCCAATCAGCTTCTACCTTCAGCTTATTCAATTAGCTTTGATAATGAAACCTAGAAGCTGATTGATATTTATGCACAGCTGTACCAGATTTTGCACTCTTCAGTTTTTAAGTAAATCTCCCCCTTTGACTCATTTAGTTGTGTACGTTTGGGCTGGAGCTATTGAGTTCTCTAAACATTAGGCTTTTTTCAACAACCAATTTACTTGATATGTAAAATATTAAATGTCTATATGCAATATTTTATAGTTACTTGACTAATTGTAAATTTATGTTTAGTTCTTAGCATACTAAATCAGTAGGCAAAGAAAACAAATTAAAAAAAACGTACATTCAGTTAAAAATATCTTATTGGACTCCGGGTCTTTGAATCTCTATAAACATTTTTATAATAATATGTAACAATACAATGAAAGCCATATTCTTTCAAGGAACAATTATTTTTTGTATGTTCTCATTGTTACACTACTCAATAATGCTTTGATTGGTTTCACCTGTAGACAAAACTGGCTAACACATAAACGTTCAGTCATATTAACATGAAGTGAGCATTGACAAGTGTGGTTTTCAAATTTGATGATAAAAGGTTAATCAATTCTAACTAAGCAATAATGGTAATCTAGTGACTGAACAGATATTCTTTGTTATAAAATGGACCATTTAGAACAGCCACAGGCACTTTCATTACACGGTTTATTGTAACTGACAGTACCATGTACACTGCCATGTGGTTGATATTTAATCAGCCTAGCATTTTTTAATTACCTGATCTGTTGATACCTGGAGTGCTTTCATTAATATTGTCAGGCTTTTTCCCAGGATGTAATGATAAAAGTGATGAGAACTCCCTGGGTTTCCATATTTCTTGAGTGCTCACTGCATCCCCTTCAAAAGCATCAACATTTCCCCATCCGAGCACTTGGGAAGCTTAAAAATAGAATGTATTTTATTTTCAATGCAATGAATTAAAACAGTTCTCAAATATAAACTATGATTAACAAGGCACTCTGTTTTCCTGAAAATTTGAAACAAAAGCTCTTGCCTAAAAGCTGACCTTACAAGGTGCTATTACTTTAATTAACCTTTTTTCTCTGTGCCTGATAAGTCCTGAAAAAAAATCAAAAATCCATCCACCATTCCACTATCCATTAAAAAAAGCCTTAGTGGTCAACATTGCTATGACTGTATTCTGGGAAAGTTAGAGGGTTAGGCTCAAGTCTTTGGGGCCCTAAAGACAAAGCTGCAGGGGGCACAGAAGAAGGTTTTTAGGTTAATAAAGTTAGTGGAGTATAAAAGAGAAACAAAACAGGGCACACCAACATTGGGGCTGATTTACTAAAGAAGTACTGGGGAGTGCAAAATATGGTGTAGCTCTGCATAGAAACCAATCAGCTTCCAGGATTTATTTTGTCAAAGCTTAATTGAACGAGCTGAAGTTTTAAGCTGATTGGTTACCATGCACAGCTGCACCATATTTTCCACTGTTCAGTTTTAGTAAATGAACCCCATTGCATAGCAAATACATCTATTCAAAAGTGTAAAAAAAAGTTCACCCATGAAAGATGATGCCTACATATATATTTTAACTGTGTTTAAGTATTTAGCATGTATTCCATGTATTTGCAGTGAAATTAGGATACCTACCATATAGTATGTGTTATACATTTTAAACTGCAGCTTACGTTTTTTAAATGTTCTGTTCTGGAAGTTCTCGCACTTTAAAATCCTACCAGTTCTTATTATTTATAAGGGAGGATGGGTAGCTGTATTTGCCATAAATAACCCCATCTGTACTGTACAGGCAGATCTTAATTATTATTTATTTTTACATTTTTGGTATGCTATGTGAATAAAAACGCATACCAAAGATAGTCGTGTTTTCTCAAATTTGACTTCAAAAAGTGGAAATACATAATTGTATTTATTTATTTTTATCCAAAGAAAAGTTTATTGAGTTCAACATAAACAAATGGAACCAGGCTTCAACAGTAAAATAGTTACATTGCATGTTTTTCACAATTTCATTACAGACTGGCTGCAATTCCATCATAGGTGAGACACACCACACTCTACTGCAGCCTTTTGATCCAGTCCCCTTTTTCAGGTTGACCAATAATCTGTATAAATGCCATTAAACAGCATTCACCCCTAGTAATCTCCCCATCAGCAGATCCACCGGGACCATTCCAGGTACATCCAGCCATGGGCCCCAATGTTTCTCAAACCTTCGGGAGCATCCCCTGTGTTGATATACCATTTTCTCCATTCTAATCATATTCCCAACTGTGGAAATCCATTCCCTAACTGTGGGAGTATCCTCCGAAATCCAATTGAGTATTATCATCTTACGTGCTAACTGTAGGGTTCTGATAACTGCTGTTCTGATGCCCTCCTCCCATTCAAAGACCTCCAATACATTTAACAAACAGTGTTTTGGGTCGGTGGGCATAGAGATGCGAAACACCCTATTTATTGTATCCACCACTCCACTCGAATAGGAGTGAAGCTTCGGGCACATAATTTTTTTTTTAAATGGCTGTGGATTGGGGTATTGAGTAGAACCATTTGGCTGTGATAATCCTACTGCACTCACACATTTGGAAGTGTGTAGAAGCTTTCAGATAAACCCAGTGGGAATGGACAGCCAAAGAGAGTCTGTCTAGCTGTGAGGCTAACACTAAGGCTTGGTTCACGGTAAAATGCAGCATTTTACCATGTGGGCACTGTGATATGTGGTACCACCTAGTGTGCTGTGGAAAAATGCAGACATGGTTCATTTTTTGGCACTGCCCCACACAGCACATCACACAAGCATTGTGGTGTGAACGGGGCACATGGAAGACAATTGTTTTCTATGTGCCATAGTGGTGACCTATATTTATCCAGTGCATAAATATGCAGGTCACTGCACATCGTGTAAACAAGCTTTTAATATTGCAAAATGGAGCTTGATCACCTGGTTTGTTAGGTTTTGGTCCTAAGAGACCAATACTTTTAATGTTCATATTGATTTTCTTTGGCTTTAACACTTACTGGCTAACATTAGGTATTGAGTAAAGTCAGATTGAAGTCAGAACTCCTGAAATGCAAGGTACTGAAGCGACTGGGTCAACATGGCAGCTAATGAAATCAGCAAGGGCAGCTTTCATACTTCTTTCAATACAGATTTCCTATAAACTCTCTAGCCCTCAAAGTTGAACCTTAAAACTTAACATTTGTCAGGCTCTTAAAACCCCAAACCCACGACAGCAAAGTGGAATTTACACCCCTGGCCTAAAGCTACCCCAAACCCAGCTGTGTAGGAAAAAATTAAGCTGCAATAGCAATAGACTGGGGTGTTATTGATTATTATTAATTACATTATAGTAGAGTGTTAGGTTAAGGGTTTTAATTTTCTGAAAAGTTTGCTTTAATCTATCTACTAAAATGAATTCTTAAACTATATCTAAAGTTTTGGATAGATTGGGTGTAGGCAGGTGCAGCCTATGTTAAGCTGGGAGGGACATTGTTCTTCTGTTGGGTTGCCAGGGTAAAGGAGTAAGGCAGCGATCCTAGATCACAAAATATTTTTTTTTCTTCAAAGATAGGCAAAGCAGTCACATGACTGATATTGTTTACCGCTAGTGCACGGGGGACCTTGCAAGGGACAGACTTGTCCTATACACAGGACTCCAGCAGTCTTGATTGAGCCTGTGTCTAATAGAAGTTCTACTGCGATCTGGGTGGCCATCTTGTGTTTGAGAAGGGAATACATACATCCCATCCTGCTCCCTAGTGGTGAATCTTGCATTTTGCAGAAAGAATTGCAATATGGGGACATTTTGCAACCCTAGTTCCCTGATCCACAGGCCCCCTGTCAAATGTTAAAAGCTATAAACAAATTTTGCCTAGATATGTTGGCTACCACCATATGCAAATGAAACCCAGGTTGCTCTCTTATTGGCATTTACAAAGTATTTAACTAAAATATACTATCTGCGACATCATCATTTCTTGCAAGGCTATGTTTCAAGTTCAGGTTCACTTTAAGCCAGAAAAGTATCTTTCAATATAAAAAAGCAAATACAATTCATATATGATCTAAAGTTCTACCTTTTTGTATTTTTTGGCGCAAACAGTGACAGAATTCATATAGAAGGTGTTCTCTTTCAATAAATATACATACAGTATCTCACAAAAGTAAGTACAACCCTCACATTTTTGTAAATATTTTCTTATATCTTTTTATGTGAAAACACTGAAGAAATGACACTTTGCTACAATTTAAAGTAGTGAGTGTACAGCTTTTTACATAGTTACATAGTAGGCGAGGTTGAAAAAAGACACAAGTCCATCAAGTCCAACCTATGTGTGTGCTTTTATGTCATTATTACATTGTATATCCCTGTATGTTGTGGTCATTCAGGTGCTTATCTAATTATTTTTTTTTTTAATTATCCACACTCCCTGCTGAAACCATATACCACTGTAAATTTGCTGTCCTCTCAAATTAACTCAACACACAGCCATTATTGTCTAAACCACTGGCAACAAAAGTGATTACACCCCTAAGTGAAAATGTCCAAATTGGGCCAAATTAGTCACCCCCCCTCCCGATGTCATGTGACTCGTTAGTGTTACAAGGTGTCAGATGTGAATGGGGAGCAGGTGTGTTAAATTGGGTTTTATTGCTCTCACTCTCCCATACTGGTCACTGGAAGTTCAACATGGCATCTCATGGCAAAGAACTCTCTGAGGATCTGAAAAAAAAATTGTTGTTCTACATAAAGTTGGCCTAGGCTAGAAGAAGAAGACCCTGAAACTGAGCTGCAGCATGGTGGCCAAGACCATACAGCAATTTGTCTTAAAATAAAGTCCAAGTGAATCTCAGACTATTAATCTTTGTGTAAGTAAATACACTTACAAGTTTTTTTTTTAAAAAGGGACACACCTTTTTCTTTACCAGGATAAAGCATCTCCATTAAAATGAAAGGCTTTTCTTTGCTTTTTGTATGATTTATATCATTTGAGAGATCTGTGGAATCAAATTCAAATTTATCTGAAAAACAAAGCAAAAAGACAGACTAAGCAATTCCAATAGTAATGGTATTATTCAGTATAAACAGGAAAATAACTATACAACTTTATTAACAAATTTTAACACATATAAGTGAGAGATTCTTGTACATTCCTATGCACAAATTTATTTGATCTTTACCATAGTTTTAAACACCTTATTCCACTTTTTAAAAATAATATGAGCATTTTCCAATGTATATGCTTGAATAATGTTAATTTAAATGACCTTATTGGACTGTATGCATCAGAATATGTGTTAGGATGGAGTTCTAACTACTTTTTTCCCTTGGAATACCATATTCTGGTCTTCCAGGAATGATAGATAAATAAAAATGGATGGTCCTGGAAGCACCTAAAGATGGCTATACACCAGTAGACACATGCAATTCCTTTCAGTCTGAATACAAATTCAGACATATTTTTGGTTATTCAGGGAATCTCCAAATGAAATAGTAACAAATTTAGTTGCAATTCGTTAAAAAAAATTTAATTCCACATTTTTTGAGATTGTTAAGCAGCAGGCTGGGAAGTCAATCACCATGTCCTTAACAATCGATGACAATCAAACAAAATTGACGTCCTTTTTTTCCCACAGATAGAGCTTTCTTTTGGTGGTATTTGATCACCCCTGCGGTTTTTATTTTTTGCGCTATAACCAAAAATAGAGTGACAATTTTGAAAAAAACGCATTATTTTTTTACTTTTTGTTATAATAAATTTCCCTCAAAAATATATAAAAAAACATTTTTTTCCCTCAGTTTAGGCCGATACGTATTCTTCTACATATTTTTGGTAAAAAAAATCGCAATAAGCGATTATTGATTGGTTTGCGCAAAAGTTATAGCGTTTACAAAATAGGGATAGTTTTATAGCATTTTTATTAATAATTTTTTATTATTTATTTTTTTTACTAGTAATGGCGGCGATCAGCGATTTTTATTGTGACTGCGACATTGTGGGGGACCCATCGGACATTTTTGACACATTTTTGGGACCATTGTCATTTATACAGTAATCACTGCTATATAAATGCAGTGATTCCTGTGTAAATGACACTGGCAGTGAAAGGGTTAACCAGTGGGTGGCAGTGTAGGGGTTAAGTGTTCCTAGGGGTGTGTTACTAACTGTGGGGGGGTTGGGCTTTCATTTAGTGAACACTGATCTCCGCTCCAATCACATGGAGCAGAGATCAGCGTCACTAGTTGCTAGGCAGAATGGAGAAATGTTGTTTACACAGCATTTCCTCCATTCGGCAGCTCTGTGAGACGATCGCGGGGATGCCCGCGGAGATCGAGTCCGCGGGTCCCGCAACCGGACTCACGGGGGTCCCGACCAGCGCGGGAGCGCTCCGCCGGCGGCACGCTCCCGATGGCAGGGCGGCATTGAATATTGGACGTACCTGTACGCCAATATGCCTGCCCGTGCCATTCTGTCGACGTACATCATCGTGCGCTGGTCGGGAAGTGGTTAATCGCAAACAGTCTCAGTTGCAACTGTGAATGGGACCTTAGAGTTAGCTTATGTTTTTGCTTTTGTTTTTTGCACTCTTTATTTTTTATGAAGGATAAAATTGTACAGTGGATACCAATGATTCACATGCAACGTTTCTACATTATACAGCAACAATACCTAAGGGTCAAAACCAGTTACCAGAAATGAAAAAAAAAAAATACGACCTCTTTAAATATACTTTGCCATATCCAAAAACTACATAATTTGAGGGTGATTGAGTGGGTAGAACCACTATTATACATTCTAACAGGAATGGGAAATGTAAACATGAAGAATGGAAAGGGAGGAAGAAGTGGTAAAAATAAAACAAAAAAAAAATGTCCCCCTCTGCTGAGTCCTCTCCTCTGACCTGGCTCAAAACAAAATGATATGCAGATTAGTTCAATCTTCCAGTCAACACAGAGTGCTTCATAATCAGGAGGAAAACTCATTTCGATTACATGAATAGGTCTAGAGCAGTGATGGCGAACCTTGGCACCCCAGATGTTTGGGAATTACATTTCCCATGATTCTCAACTACACTGCAGAGTGCATGAGCATTATGGGAAATGTAGTTCCAAAGCATCTGGGGTGCCAAGGTTCGCCATCACTGGTCTAGAGAGTAGTGATAAATGGCTCATTCTCTTAACAGTCTAAAGATGTGAGTGGTGTGCCTCAGGTTTTTGTCTTTTGGACCAATGCTCTTCAGTTCGTTGATTAATGATAGAGGATGGAATCAAGAGCTCAGTTTCAGTTTGCTGGTGACACCAAATTATGCAAAGAAACTTTGGCACAGAATATAGCATCATTATAGGAAGATCTTGACAAAATAGAGGGTTGGGCAATTATATGGCAGTTCAGGTTCAGTAAGTATTAAGAAATGTACAGTTATGGGTGCCATACACATGCAATCTTTACATTAGGAGGGGCTCCTCTGTGAGAATCAGTGATACAAAAGGATCCAGGGGTACATGTAGATAACTAACTTAGCAATAGCTTGCCATGTCAAGCCGCAACTAACAAATCAAAACTACTATTAGGCATTAAAAAGGTCATATATTCAAGAGATAAATCAATAATTCTACCCTTTTACAAAAACTTTGGTTTAGCTTGCTATTGAATTTGCACTTCAGTTTTGGTCACCAATCCTCAGGAAAGATTTTAAATTAGTAAGAGTTCAGCTAAGAGCGTTAAAATATTAAGGGGGGTAGATGACCTCAGCTATAAGGATTAATTATGTAGATTAACCACTTCAGCCCCGGAAGGCATTATCCCTTGCATTACCAGGCATTTTTTGTGATACAGCACTGTGTTATTTTAACTGACAATTGCACGTGCGACGCTGTACCCAAATAACATTTATGCCCTTTTTTCCCCACAAATATAGCTTTCTTTTGGTGGTATTTGATCACCTCTGCAGTTTTTATTTTTTGCACTATAAACAAAAAAAGACAGACAATTTTGAAAAAAAACTATATTTTTTACATTCTACTATAAAACATACCCAATAAAAAAAAATAAAAAAAAATGTCTTCATCAGTTTTGGCCAATATGTACACCCTTCCTACACCTAGTTACTCTCCCCCACCTTGGGTCTTTATGCCCCATGTTGGCATGGTGTCTACCTATGCATTTGCAGTGGCAAGGCAGTGTAGGACTGGCCAAAAGAGGGATTACTTTGACACAGTTGGTCAGCTTAAACATGTTTTGTAATATGTGTGAACTAAATATCCCTGTTTTTCATTGCATAGTTTGCTGGGAAGGGTGTAGCAGTGTGCAGAGGTTCCATCCTGAATTTGTAGTGTTGATATGTGGTGTGCGGGTGAGAGCCCCTGTCTCTGTGAAAATTAAGGTAAAATGGACACAGGATTCTCAAAGAGGCTGTTTGAGAAGTTCCAGCAGAAGGTTTGTGAGCAGAGAAAGCTATGCTTTAAGTTTTCTTTGGATTTGGGGCTGGAAACTTGAAGACTTCAAAGAGCATTGGGAGGGGTGGAGTCTTCAGTCTTGTGTCTGGGCTTTCCAGAAGTTCTGCAGGTTGTGTGTGTGTCCAGGTGCACACACTCCTTATAAGGGAGATCTGAGCATAGCTCAGGGGAGTTGGTGTGGGAGCAGTTGCTGCTACAGTTTAACGACTTCCGGACCACCCTCCGTCATTATACGTTGGTACTTTGAAGAGGAGTATCCTTGTTATGGCAGCAACCCCGGTATCTTCTTCTTCAGCGGGCAGTCCGCTTCAAGATAAAAGTGGACTCTGGGGTGGATTCGCCGCAAGATCACTTTTATCGGCAGCAGGAGAGGGACTCCCGCCCCCGTGCTTCCGTGCCCTCCGCCGCTTACTGGAGTCGTCGGCAGCAGCGGAGGAGATTTAATCCTTTCCCTAGCCTGACATGGAGACGAGTGCGGGGAAGATGGCCCCTACCTGTGTCCATATCTTTTTGACCCCAGATCTCATATTTAAGAGGTCCTGTCATGATTTTTTTTCTATTACAAGGGATGTTTACATTCCTTGTAATAGGAATAAAAGTGACACTTTTTTTTTAGAACAGCATAAAAATAAAAAATAAAAGGTAAAATAAATTAGAAAAAAACTTTTTTTTTTTAAAGTGAACGCAGAAGCAAATGCATATGTGAGTAGCGCTCGCATATGACCTCCTCTGTAACTCAAAACATGCAACCTGTAGAATTTTTTTAAATGTCAAGGGTAAAATTTTGTCCTCATTCTAAAAGTTTGTCACCATTCTAGGAGCGGGCGCAATTTTGAAGAGTGACATGTTGGGTATCAGTTTACTCGTCATATCATTATCTTTCACAGTATAAAAAAATTGGGCTAACTTTACTGTTGACTTATTTTTTAATTCAAAAAAGTGTATTTTTTCCAAAAAAAGTGCGCTTGTAAGACCGCTGCGCAAATACAGTGTGACAGAAAGTATTGCCACGAATGCAATTTTATTCTCCAGGGTGTTAGAAAAAAATATATAATGTTTGGGGGTTCTAAGTAAATTTCTAGCATAAAAAAACTGTTACAAATCCCAGAAAGTGGTTCGATCCTTAAGTGGAACCCAGGCAATATCCTTGAGACGGCACTCCATGTGGGAGAGGTTCCAGGTCAGTGAACTGAGAGAGTTGGGCCAGCTGAGAGAGTTGGGGAGACCATAACAGAGACAACTGGAAAAGAGAGTCCCGGGGACCAGAGGGGACCGTGAGTCTAATGCCCCATATACACGGTCGGACATTCGGACCACAAAATCCATCTGATTTTTTCCCATGGATTTTGGCCAAAACTTGTGTTGCATACACACGGTCACACAAAGTTGTCGGAAAATCCGATCGTTCTGAACAAGGTGACGTGGAACACGTACATCGGGACTATAAATGGGTCAGTAGCTAATAGCTTTCGTCTCTTAGTTTATTCTGAGCATGCGTGGCACTTTGTCCGTCAGAATTGTCTACACATGATCGGAATTTATGCGATCGGATTTTGTTGTCAGAAAATGTTAGATCCTGCTCTCAAACTTTGTGCGCTGGAAAATCTGACGGAAAAAGTAAGATGGTCGGATTTTCCGACAACATGATCCGATCGCACATTTTCCTTTGGAAAATCGGACCATGTGTATGGGGCATTAGAGGAGTGTGAAAGCCTGGAGTGTCAGGAGAGACCTTTCCTAGGAGTGGGCCTGTGCAACTTACTGCGAGCAAGGCTGAGTGAGTCCTGAGAGCCAGGTGGCTTAGCATTTTTGTTTCTGTTGTAATTTTTTTCAGAGGAACCCCTGTGTGGGCAACCCATGCATGTTTGAACTTTCATTTTTGTTACTTTCAATAAAAGTGAGCTACCACACCCTTAAACTGAAGTTTCTGTTAGTTGTTAACTCACTAAAAACATATTTACCACTGAGCTAGACATCCCCCATATTACATTAGTCATACCCCTTTAGCACCTGATAGTTTAAATACATGTACAAGCTATTGGGATTTGAGCACAGGTATATCTTTTCTCTGTTGTAACGCAGGTCAGTGACCAGATGTGACCCTAGTCGCTCTCCCCACTTTGGGTAGTTTTTCCCCCATTTTGGCATGGTGTCTACCTATGCATTTGCAGTGGCAAGGCAATGTAGGATTGGCCAGAAGAGGGATTACTTAGATGCAGTTGGTCAGCTTAAACATGTATTGCAATATATGTGAACTAAATATCCCTGTTTTCCATTGCATAGTTTGCTGAGAAGGGTGTAGCAGTGTGAAGAGGGTCCATCCTGAATTTGAACTGGTAAACAGACATGCACCAGACCCCAGGCAGGAACCCATGGGTGCACATATGAGAACCTGGCCTTATGCCCCGCACACACAATCAGATTTTCTGAAACAAATGTTGGATGTGAGCTTGTTGGCGGAAAGTCCGACTGTGTGTATGGTTCATCAAACATTTGTTGACAGACTTTCCACCAACAAATGTTGGCTAGCAGGTTCTCAAATTTTCCGCCAACAAATTATTGTTGTCGGACTTTCCGATAGTGTGTACACAAGTCCATCGGACAAAAGTCCACGCATGGTTGAAATCAAGTACAAGCCGGAAGTGCTTGGTCTTGTAAAACTAGCATTCGTAATGGAGATATCACATATGTCTTGTACGCCACTACGTTCGTAATTGTTGGCCAGCATTTGTGTGACCATGTGTATGCAAGACAAGTTGGAGCCAACAAATCTTTGAACAAAAATCCACGGTTTTGTTGTCGGAAAGTCCGATCCTGTGTACGGGACATTAGATTAGAATATACAGGACTATGGTAACTTTTATAAAATAAATATCACATGCACACCCATACCCATACACACACACACAGGTTGAACTGGATGGACCTTGTTCATTATTTTAACCCTATAAACAATGTTACTATATATAATTCATTTTTATTTATTTAGTGCAGACAGTTCATGGAGCCCTTTACTTCATCACATTATTTTAATTCAGAAAAAAAACCTACAAAACTTCTTTAATAATCATTAGAATATATACAACACACTTTAGTAAACTTTGTGGAGATCTTATTCTTTTAACATGATGAAAACCATCCCTTCCATTAAAAATTACAGAGTGGATTCATAAATACAAATTTATGAAGAACTACCAAGATTGTGTGCTATGCAGTTGATGATGCTGACCCCCGCTTCAACCTTATTCACTGCTGCAAGTTAGATAAATGAATATTTTATATACTTGTACTCTGAATTTTAAGCATTTGAATATAATAAAAAATACCTAGAGCATAAAAGTGTTTAGCATTAACATTACAATTTTCTTGATTTCAATGTTATCATAAGCTCTTAAAAGTATGATAAACTATAATGAGCTACTAGAGTGATTGTATAAACAAGCCCCAGCTCAACAACAGTCAACCACAAATGCTCAATTGTTCCCCAGCAAAGCTATCACCACAGACCAGAATACTGAGCAATTCCACAGAGCCCATTAATAAATTTCTCCCCAGCAAGAGGATTAATCCTGAAGCCCCTTTTAACCTCTAACAATATAAATAAGTAAATGAATTTCCTTAAGGCTGCACAGAAAATAACTGCTTATGTTATGTAAATGCAGTCTAATGGATTCATACTTATACTGATTGTTCATGCTGATTCTGATTGCTGTAAGGATGAAAACTTGAAAACCATTTCATTTTAATGTCAGCTGAGTTTCCGAATCTTCTACTGCCTGCTCATAGCTCAGATGAGGTATCACAAAGTACAGTAACTCTTGTGCTATTTGAATAGTCTTGGTTACTGGATCAAACTTGTACACATAGTAATCAATACACATATATGGAGGTAAAAAAAAGCTCTGTTTATTATATACTTCATGTATACTTCATTATGTGTATATATATATATATATATATATAGAAAGGCCAGTATGGTGGCCTGAAATTATGGGAGGAGCCCGGTGGAGTATATAACCAGCCCGTTCGCCTGTCTTCCTCGTCGGTTCCGGTGCGCGATACCTGATACGTCAGGTATCAAGGGCCGACTATCCAGACCAGACGCAGTGAGCCTGTTCGTCAGTTCCCGCATTTTTCGTCCCCGTCTTGACAACTCGTCTTCTCGTTCATCAGCGTCCGTCGGTTTCGCAGTCGGAGTGTCGTCGTACCCATCGAATTTATCGTCACACGTCGGGCTGGCTGTCGCAGGTAGGGCTTCGGCACCCCCTTTTCAATTCATGTATTTCGATGTACCGTCAACATTCCCTGTGCTCACGAGCCGCTCGCTGCTTTCAAATCGAATGTTTTCTGTGGCCCTCGTACGCATGTCACTGTTTTCTACTTTCGATGTAGTCGTTATCACCTTTCGACACGTTCGATTACGCCACGTCAGGCGAGTCATTCGCAGGTACGGCATTCGAAACCGTTCGACTGCCCGAGCATTTCTATTAGTATCGGTCGAATCGTTCGACTCACAGCCGTCTGCTTGTTACGACAAGGCAAGCAGTCCGCACGTTTCGCTTGGTCTGCTTCAATTCGAATATATCTCTTCATTCATGCAGTTATGTTATGTATTTTATTTCATCTCATTCCAAGTCATTTCAGTCCCAGTCATTTCTTCCGTTTCGAATCATTTCTGTCACTAGTCGCGCTCCGGCGCGTATCCTGTCGCACCTCTGGTGCACCGATTCGCTTTGAAGTGCCCCAGGGTTTGGCCTCATTTCTGTACATGCTCCAGAGACTGAATCACTCGCAGGTTCACGCACGATCCCTGATTCTTGTCTTTGTCATGGCATATCATTTCTGTCACTTATTACGCTCCAATTCGAATCCTGTCGCATTCTTCTATGCACCGATTCGTCTTGGTGTGCCCAGCTGCTACGCCTCATTTCGGTACATGCTCCAGAGACGGATTCTTTGTAAACTACAGTCCAGTCATTGAATCCTGTCTCTGTCATGGGATATCATTTCTGTCACTTATTACACTCCAATTCGAATCCTGTCGCATTCTTTTATGCACCGATTCGTTCTGGTGTGCCCAGCTGCTACGCCTCATTTCAGTACATGCTCCAGAGACGGATTCTTTATTGTTACCATCAGTCCAGTCGTTGAATCTTGTCTCTGTCATGGGATATCATTTCTGTCACTTATTACGCTCCAATTCGAATCCTGTCGCATTCTTTTATGCACCGATTTGTTCTGGTGTGCTCAGCTGCTACGCCTCATTTCAGTACATGCTCCAGAGTCGGATTCTTTGTTGTAACCATCAGTCCAGTCGTTGAATCTTATCTCTGTCATGGCATATCATTTCGGTCACTTATTACGCTCCGATTCGAATCCTGTTGCATTTATTTATGCACCGATTCGTTCCGGTGCGCCCAGCTGTTACGCCTCATTTCAGTACATGCTCCAAGGACAGGATTCATCTGTTTGGTTCAAGGGCTCGTCCTCTGATTCTTGTCTTTGTCATGGGTTTCATTTCTTTTCACCTATCACGTTCCGGTACGAATAGTCACATCTGTGTACCAAATTCACCCCGGCGTGCCCCAGGAATGGCCTCATTTCAGTACATGCTCCAAGGACAGGATTCATCCGTTTGGTTCAAGGGCTCGTCCTCTGATTCTTGTCTTTGTCATGGGTTTTCATTTCATTTCACCTATCACGTTCCGGTACGAATAGTCACATCGGTGTACCAAATTCGTCTCGGCGTGCCCCAGGAATGGCCTCATTTCAGTACATGCTCCAGAATCCGTTTCGTGCTCAGTCGCAAGTTGTGGCATGGCGATCCGGATCTCTGTCATGGCAGGTTCTCTCATCTCACTGTCACATGCCGCTCCCCGGTTTGGGTCCAGTTGATTTTTCAAGGTTTGGATGCCTACCAGGGGGGCCTTGCTCCTCGGCCTCATTTCATTATAAAGTTGCCTCAAAAGGGAAGAACACAGCTTCGTTTAGGCGTGCTTCGTTGTGTTTCTCCACATACAAGCGTAGACTTCGTGCAATCATCGTAAATACACATCCAAGCGTAGACTTCTTGCAATCGTTGCAAGCACGCATCCAGAGATAGACTAATCGCAATCATTGTAGACCTCTCGCACTCATTGCAAGCACGCATTCGAGCGTAGTCCTCTTGCAGTCGTTGCAAGCACGCATTCGAGCCTAGACCTCTTGCACTCGTTACAAGCACGCATTCGAGCATAGACCTCTTGCACTCATTACAAGCACGCGTTCGAGCATAGACCTCTTGCAGTCGTTGCAAGCACGCATTCGAGCATAAACCTCTTGCAATCATTGCAAGCACGCATTCGAGCATAGACCTCTTTCAATCGTTGCAAGCACGCATTCGAGCCTAGACCTCTAGCGATCATTGTAAGCACGCATTCGAGCGTAGACCTCTTGCAATCATGGCAAGCACGCATTCAAGCATAGGCCTCTTGCAATCATTGCAAGCTGATGTCCAGGCACAACTTATGGCAATCATTGCTGGCAGGCACTTCTGGCTGCTCAATAGGTTGCTTTGGGGAAAGCCTGGATACCTTCCTAAATGTTCGTTGTATTACAGGGTACTTATACTTATAGGCATAGTTGATCCAGGGAAAATCCGATTGCCTCTCGAGGGGTCAGGAAGGAATTTTTTCCCCTACTGTAGCAAATTGGGCTATGCTCTGTTGGGGTTTTTTGCCTTCCTCTGGATCAGCTGCGGGCGTAGAATTGGGGTGTCGGGTGGTGTGATACCTTATTATTTTGATTTGTGGTTGGACCGGGATGGACTTCTGTCTTTTCCAGCCTGGCTACCCATGAAGCCTACTGTAAATCCTTGCAATCATTGCAGGCACGCGTCCTAGCATAACATCTTGTAATCATGGCAAGCACGCATCCTGGGTAACATCTTGCAACCATCGCAAGCACGCATCCAAACATACATGCAAGCACAACTCCCGCAGTCTTCGCAGTGCACATGCGGTAACACGAATTGCTCACAGTCACCACGTACACGTCTCCTGTGACAAACTCCCGGGCAATTGTCGCAAGCACACGTTCAAACACAACCTTTAGTCATGCCAAGGCTCGCGACTTAGCATAACTTCTTGCAATCATTTGTTGCAAGCACGTTCTCAGTGACACGCTAACTGGCTACATGTCATTTTCAGCAGCTCTTAATTGGCCACTCGTCTCCTGTGGCTTTTCTTACAAGCCACTCACTGTTGCCTGTCTGTCCGTCTCTTCCTTGGGACAGTTGAGTTCAACTTCCGTCCGCACCAGGATCATGTTGACACACGCGACTGGCTTCTTCCTGTAGCACGCCCAGGCTATTTCTAGCCAGCATTCAACATTTCTTATCCTTACAATGCTCGGAGAGCCATCTGTTGTTACGGCCCATACAGCAAGATCCCCACTACGAGGCGTCCAGAGGCATCAGCCCATAGCCATCGGCCAATGCTCGCCCATTACAACTGCCATCTTTACGGACATATAATATCCTCGCATATTCCCCAGTTTAGTCATCCAAAAGACACCTACAGTCCCTTCACGGCATGTCGAGCGTCGCTATGCACATCATCCCTCAGGGGTCGCGCCTTTGTGTCACGCCTATTGGTCTTACTGTCCCTCTCACAGGATCCAGAGCAAGTCCTCAGCCGGGTTCCCGCGGCAATAGCAGTCCTTGCTATGCGGGAGGAATTCCTATCGTCTGGGAATGACGTCTCCCTGTTCATTCCCTCCGTGTCTTCCCTTTCTCCCCAGGTGATGACCGACGCAGCGGCCTCCACGGGCTTGCGGCTGTTTTTTGGCCACCTCTGGCTCGCAGCTCCCTGGCCTCCCCAGTTACTGGCAATTCCTGGCTGCGCCAAGGCGCCCTCTCTGTTGGTTATGTCCTTCCTACGTCGACTGGTCCAGCTCTTGTTGTTGTTTCAGTTCAACATCCATTCTTCCTTTATCCCCGGTAAAGTCAATCAGGCAGCGGACGCCCTCTCCCGCTTTTAACCTTGTCTCGTTTTCGTTCAGGTACCCGGAGCCGGACTAACATCAGCAGCTATCCCGGACTGGTCTCAACTGACCCTGGATTAGCCCCTCACCTCCTAGCGGCTACCCAACTCATTTGATCACTCCCTTTCCCGCAATACCCTCAAAGCCTATCAATCAGCCTGGAGGGCCTTTAACCAACTTCATCACGTATCACAGTACAGAGACGTCCCGTGTCAAGCAAGTCATAGCCTTCATTGCCTACTGCCACTCGCAGTTGGCGTTATCCTTTAATACGATCCGGCTATACCTGACCGGTGTACAACATTTCACGTCCCTCCAGGACCCTAACGTACCCTTCCTATTTTACCACGCCGTTCGGGCTGTTATGCGCGGTATCCAGAAAGCGCTAGCCGATGGCCGGCACCAAAACGACTGCCTGTCACAGGAGACGTTTAGAAATATGTCAGATTTCCTGGCCACTTCACCTTTTCGGTCTCCACATTAGTGTCATTTACAAGCAGCCATACACCTGGCCTTCTACGGCATCTTACGGCCAAGCGAGTTTTACTTGTTGTAGCCTCACAGCACGCATGCTGTGCGAGCACCACCTGGTCCGATACGAAGACCATTTCGTCTTACACTTAGCAGTCTCCAAGACGCAGCAGCTTGGCTCGGGTTCGGACATACACCTCTATAAGTCCAACAACCGCTGGTACCCGGTCGCCATTCTCACGCGCCTGTCGGCCCTTTTTGGCTGATCAACCAGGAGTTAGTCCTCTTCTGCCATTTCTCACTAAACCTCTGAACGCTGCCCGGTGGAACGTGTCAGGATACTCCCGGGTATCCTTCACCTCTGTCCTACTCACATTATCAAGAAGTTGGGCAGATGGAGGTCCACCTGTTTCGCCCGCTACATACCCAATCCGCAAGCGGAGATGACCCAGGCCTTTGTCGAGCTCACCCAGTAACAAACTTGGATCAATAAAATGCAACCCCTACCTGAATGTTTTTGCCCCCTTATTTTGGTATACCGTACGTCAGACCAGGGCACACTTTCAGGTCCATTTCAAGTAAGCGAGTTTATGTTAACCTTGTTTGTCATCCTTAACCGTATCGGTCAGAGGGCTCCACACCATAAATAGAAAGGCCAGTATGGTGGCCTGAAATTATGGGAGGAGCCCGGTGGAGTATATAACCAGCCCGTTCGCCTGTCTTCCTCGTCGGTTCCGGTGCGCGATACCCACCCACCCATCCCCTTTTTCAGGGCATTTCTCAAGCATCATACTCCTCATGAGAGTACTCATTTCACTCCATTCATATTCATTTCATTTATCACCCACTTTCTATCTAAGGTATGCCCCCTTATTTTGGTATACCGTACGTCAGACCAGGGCACACTTTCAGGTCCATTTCAAGTAAGCGAGTTTATGTTAACCTTGTTTGTCATCCTTAACCGTATCGGTCAGAGGGCTCCACACCATAAATATATATATATATATATATATATATATATATATATATATATATATATATATATATATACACAGTACATGTAAAAAGAGACAAATAATTCCACAGTAGTGCACTAATTAACCACCCTTCCTGCCCAGGCCATTTTTCAGCTTTCAGGGCTGTCACACTTTAACCCCTTCCCGACAGGCGCACGCCGATGTATGCCGCCAGAATGGCACGGGCAGGCATATTGGCGTACAGGTATGTCCATTTCTATAAGCCGCCCTGCCATTGCGTGCGTGCCGCTGGCGGCGCGCTCGTGTGCTGGTTGGGACCCCCGTGAGTCCGGTCGCGGGTCCCGCGGACTCGATCGCCGTGGGGATACCCACGATCGTCTCACGGGGAGGCTGAACGGGGAGATGCCGTTGTAAACAGCATCTCTCCATTCTGCCTAGCAACAAGTGACACTGATCTCTGCTCCATGTGACTGGAACAGAGATCACTGTTCACTAACACAAAGCCCAACCCCCCACAGTTAGTAACACGACCCTAGGAACACTTAACCCCTACACTGCCACCCCTTGGTTAACCCCTTCACTGCCAGTGTCATTTACACAGGAATCAGTGCATTTGTATAGCACTGATTGCTGTATAAATGACAATGGTCCCAAAAAAGTGTCAAAAATGTCCGATGTGTCTGCCATAATGTCGCAGTCACAATAAAAATCGCTGATCACCGACATTACTAGTAAAAAAAAAAATTATTAATAAAAATGCCATAAAACTATCCCCTATTTTGTAAATGCTATAACTTTTATGCAAACCAATCAATAATCGCTTATTGCGATTTTTTTTACCAAAAATATGTTGATGAATACGTAATGGCCTAAACGGAGGGAAAGATTTTTTTTATATTATTTTGGGGGATACTTATTATAACAAAAAAATAAAAAATAATGCGTTTTTTTTCAAAATTGTCGCTCTATTTTTGTTTATAGCACAAAAAATAAAAACCGTAGGGGTGATCAAATACCACCAGAAGAAAGCTCTATTTGTGGGAAAAAAAATTATGTCAATTTTGTTTGGGAGCGGGGGCATGGCTTGCGCGCAAACCGGATGGCCGCTTGTGCTTGAAGCTCCCGCTAGCCGACCGGACAACCACCGCTAAACGGGCAAGATTCAACCCATCGACGTTCTTACCGACCTCCGGTAGCCTTGCACAACCCGCCGACATGTCGTCCCACAAACGGAAGGAAGAATGAAACGTCCAGAAGCTGACAGCCCTCTCTTTCCAGCGCGGAGGCCTCAGGCAAGATGGCGCCGCCGGAGCAGCAGCGCGGAATTCGACGGCCTATACCGACCTTCCTGACGGAGATCCAGGAGACCTAGCCAGGGAATGCTCACCCTCGCCCTGGGCAGACTCACCTCCGCTTACTCCGAACTCCCAGAGTCCAGCCAAAGCGCAGATGCGCCTGGATGCAGCTTACCAGGCCGGAACCACTGTGAGTACAGACCTCCACAATGCTAACGCTATAGCCTCACTACAATCCTCCATAGCGGCCTTTCCTACATCGGGGCAACCGGTCCTAGACTCAACCATGAAAGACATGTTATTGTCCCTCCAGTCATCCCTCATGTCCAATTTGTCCTCACTGATACATAACTTCTCAGCAGATATGAGACACATGGGGGACAGGGTGCAGTACATGGAGGACAAAATGGAGGAATGTACAGAGACTGTAAATGACTTAGTTGACTCCTGTATGGCCCAGAAGGAGGACACGGAATGGATCAAACATAAATTGGCGGACCTCGAGGACCGCTCTCGCCGCAATAATGTGAAAATACGCGGAATACCGGAAACGGTTCCCCCCCGCAGATCTCCACAATTTTGCTAGCACCATGTTTTCTGCCATGCTACCTGAGCTATCTCCTATAGAATTGACAATTGACCGCATACACAGGATCCCCAAGCCAAAACACCTAGCGGATTCAGTTCCACGTGATGTGCTCCTGAGAATCCACTTTTTTCAGGCAAAGGAACAGATCCTGTCTAAAGCCAAGGCACTGGTTACACTCCCTGCACCCTATGCAGACATCCAGTTGTTCGCTGATTTATCGCAGTACACGCTCCAATTAAGGAGACAACTGAAGCCAATCACGAAAGCCTTAACGAATCACAAAATAGTCTACAAATGGCGCCATCCGGCTACCATTATGGTGGCATACAACGGCATCCCGCACACGATCTCTACCCTGGAAGGAGGACTGAAACTGCTTAACTCCTGGGGCATACACCAGGAATCTCCTCAGAATTTTGTTTGGGAGCCATGTTGCACGACCGCGCAAATGTCAGTTAAAGTGACGCAGTGCCGAATCGCAAAAAGTGGTCTGGTCTTAAGCCAGCAAAATGGTCCGGTCTGAAAGTGGTTAAAGATAATTGCGTGTACACTGTAATCAAACAAAATTTTGATCATTTTCTTCTCACAAATAGAGCTTTATTTTGGTGGTATTTAATCACTGCTGGCTTTTTTATTTTTTTAAAAAGAAAAAAGACCAAACATTTTGAAAAAAACGCTTTTCTTAGTATGTAATTTTTCTCCTTCACCGATGTGCGCTAAGGAGGTGGCACTGATGGGCACTGATAGGCTGCACTGATTGGCACTGATGAGGCAGCACTTATGGGCACTGATGAGGTGGTACTTATGAGCACTTCTGGGGCTTTACTGTAAATCAGGGCACTGATGTGATCAGTACCCAGATTACATGCCCTGTTCTCCCCTGTGAGGAGATGCTGCTGATCGGCTCTCCTCACCGCACACTCTATCAGTGTGAATCGAAGAGAGCCGATTACCGGCACTTCCTGTATTTACATGCAACTGGCTGTGATTGGACGCAGCTGATCACATGGTTAAAGAGCTGTGTCAGAGACTCTTTACAGAGATCGGGGTCGTACCGTGCCCTAGCACCGGAGCCAGTTCAGGTGTGCCGTCATATGACATCTACCCAGACACCAAGCACAATAAAAAGTGTCCATACAGCATATCCAAAAAATACATGCTCCAACATAAAGTGATGAAAAGATAGTGAAACAAAATCTGATTGATCCACCAAAATCTTTCACCAAATTGATGTGTGCCAATTCCACTCCCTTAAGAATAAAGCTCACCAGATGCTGTTGCCATTCACTCTGTCTGGCAAATTTACTCTGTCTGGCATATATCGCCTTATTAGATGTTATTAAAGAGCCACTTATACACACCAGTCTCCATCCAGATCAATAAAGACACTCTCCACATGTGGGGATAGAAATTGAGACATAGCCTCCAATAGTGTAAAAAAACCTTAAGGTAATCAATTTATTAAAAGTAATACACTTAGATCATAAAAGATTTAAAATCGTCTTGTTAAAATTCCAAACATGGCAGGTGACTCAGTGTTGTGATCTCCTCATAGCTTCCTTCGTACACATGGAGTAACCCTCTTAGCTTTGCCGTATAGCCGTGCCATGTCGTGTTTTGTCACTATCGACTTTGTCATGGGGTGGTGACGCAGCACGGCAACCAAGCTTAGGTATCCTCCTCCTCATCACTTTAACTCATAGTTAGCAAATTTGGTAAACTTTTAAATCAATGGACATGGACCACCGCAATATTGTCCATCTGTCCGATTTATCCGCTTTCTGCCAATTAAAATTGTAGTTATAAATGTAATTATAAATTATAAATTATAAAATACTCACAACCAGCTAGATGGTTAACAACGGCATGCACATTACTGTGTCTCACCATACTACCCCAATATAACACACTACTTTGGGAATTAAAATGGATGGACCTGATCGTTCAACTGTTCCATTAACCCCACACTGACTTAGAGAGTTTGAAGTAACTATTAAATCCTGCAGGAAGAGACTAATAGTCTCTCCATTTCTAAAGGCCACAGCACACAATACATATAAAATTAAATTAAATAATGGGAAATATAATCTAAAAATATCTAATTTCAGATTAAATGCCACTACCAACTTAAGGTTTGGAGGAGCGATACTGTTGCTTTTACAAACTTGATTATAATTTGAATTTATAATCTATATAAAATATCCCTGCGTCATATATAAATCTTTATCTCATCTCCCAAAAAATAAAGATTAAAAATGAAAAAAGGTATATCCTCAAATAATTCCCAAAATATTTAGTTAGAACCCTACTAATATGTATTAATCCTTATTAATCACTGATGAAGCAGTTAATGTCCAGTTCGATGTTTAACTCCTCAGGGCTCATCGTCTGTAATAAATGAATCCACTTAGTTTTCCTTCTGGAGAGGTCCCTAACTCTATTAGAGCCTCTCCGAGCAGGGAGAACCCTATCCACACCCCAAAAAGAGCAGACTTTTGCATGATAGCCTTCAAGTAGTAGAAGAAGGGCATAAGCTTCATAGCCCCTAAACTCTCGTATTTGGAACAATATGTAATTTATTACATGTGAATTTTCCACAATAAATTGTTAAGTGCAGCAATCCCTGGATCTTTTCTCTCTCTCTCTCTATATATATATTTTTTTTTTTTGGATGAACTACATGATTCAGCATACTATCTTCAAGGGAAGGCGTCCTTTTGTCCCGTTTTTTAGCTATTGTTCAGATATACCCATAGATATAAAAATGATGTATGAGAGATACAAGGGGTGGTTTGTGGAGATTGATTCCAGCTGAATGTAATTAACTGATTAATGATAGATGTGAGCTATAACCAGGCAAGTCTGAGCCCTTGTACACACGGTCGGAGATTCCGACAGAATGTGTCCTATTGGACCGTTTTGTCGGATAATCCGACTGTGTGTGGTCTCCATCAGACTGTTTTTGTCGGAATATCCGACGGACCAAGTTTTCCAACTTGTCTATAAAATTTTCCAACAACATGCTCTGAACGGACATACTCAGATCATGTGTAGCCTATTCCGACGGACAAAGTGCCACGCATGCTCAGATCAAATTCCTAGACCAAAGCTATGGGCTACTAGCCTGAACGTAGTCCCGTCCTAACGAAATAACGTCATCATGTTATGTACAATCGGATTTTCCAACAACTTTGTCCGACCGTGTGTATGCAACAGTTTCGGGCAAAATCCGTCAGACAAAATCCGTCGGACAAAATCCAACGGATTTGGTTGTCAGAATGTCCGACTGTGTGTACAAGGGCTGACAGGAACACAGCAGAGAGTGTGACCAAGGTGAAGGCACGGAGAAGATGAACCAGGCAATTTAAATAGCCAGAAGAGGCTGGCTGTAGGCTGGACTGACAAGCAGGAAATGATCACCAGGTGAGCCGTTGTGAAACGACGAGTGCTAGCAATTAACCAACAGCTGAGCAACCTGAGCACTGAGAATGGAGGGCTGAGAGCCCACCAGTGACAACAGTTCTCCATTTATGGGAATAATTAGACAAGACCTATGTCTTCTGAATCTGGATCTCACCAAAGTACAAGAAATTAAAACTATGGAAGACTTCAAAGCTGTAATTTGGATATGGACGTGGATAATCAAAGTTCAAGTTATTACTATGGAGTCACACATTACACATGCTTTTAACCACAGAGAAAAAAACATTTCAAAAATGGTTCTACTGGACACATGGTCTCCAGAATGCTGTGAAGCCTCTTCTTGTTTGATAAGCAGATTGGAGCATGTGGCACTGTGCGATGTAATCATCGGGGCTTTCCCCAGTGGCTTGTAGATTCCCATCTTAGGCTGGGGGGGAGAGCGTGCTTGAGATGTAATAATTTGCTTGCTATGAAGTGGAGGGATAATAAGAATGTTTTCATTCTTACCTCCCTTCATGCAGACACGACTGTCCAAATTCCTACGGCAACTGGTGTTGTGGAGAAACCCCTCTGTGTCCACGAACATAACCTTAATATGGGAGAGGTGGACCTCAAAGACCAGTTGTTGGCACCATACCTAGTTGCCCATAAGGCCAGACGCTGGTACAAAAAAGTGTGTGTGTACTTATTTCAATTGGCTTTGCTGAATGCTCATGTGCTACACAGAGCCTCAGGATGAATTGGATCCTTCCTTAAATTCCAGGAAGAGATCATCAGAGCCCTTCTGTTTCCAGAAGGTGCTCTGGCCCAACTTCCCTGTGCAAATGCAGTAAGCCAGCTGCATGAGAGGCATTTTCCACATGTCCTCTCTGGTACCCCCACCCAAAGAAACCCCCAAAGAAGATGTTGTGTCTGCAGAAAGCGCGGATTTAGGCATGACACCCGCTTTTATTCTCCCTCCTGTCCTGACCAACCTGGTCTTTGCATTGGTGACTACTTCGAATGCTACCACACACTAGTTGAGTATTAGCGTATGGTACAGCACCACACAATCATAGGCACACGTACACAGGGTCTTGGGGACTCGAAAGATGTGATGGCCATCACATTTTGAGAGACCCTAATCTGCAACGTTCAGTTTATAGTTTTTTTTACAGTTTTTATAAAAAGCCTTTTCTGACACCTAACCAGCAAAAAACCGTGTCTACCTTCCTTAACCTCACCCCTACCCATCTGATTATTTTGGTCTCAAATTGATCTAAAATGTAATTGAAAATCCATCACAATATTGAGGACTTGATTATAAAGAATAAAAAAAAATAATAATATGACTATCCTCTCTCATGGGGCTTGCAAAGGTAAATCTTTATAAAAGGCGTAAAGGTTTCTTTGCACAGGTATTATATATATATATATATATATATATATATATATATATATATATATATGTATGTATGTGTATATGTATGTATGTGTATATATATATATATATATATATATATATATATATATATATATATATATATAAAAAATATATATATATATAGATATAGATAGATAGATAGATAGATAGATAGATAGATAGATAGATATATTATGCAAAGATGTGGTGCTGAATCTAATTATATAAATACACATTTAACAAGGAGTGTTGTATTTTTTTTCTGCAGTATTTTGAGGGAATGATTATAAGAATTCATAATTAACATTATGGTTCAAGTTTATTTGTAGTCAACCCCTCATTTGAGAAATATGTGAGTTGAAGGCCTTGGAAAAATTTAAGGTTGTGAAAATTGTGGCAAAGAAGAATCTCACTGAAAATAAATTTCTTAGACAAGTCTATAAAAAAATACATAAAAATTGAAGGATGATAACTGGTTTATGCTGGATAAATAGTGAAAGTAAAAGTGGTTTATTGAAATGGTTCTCTGTCACTAACCACAGATATAAAATGGTGTCCAAAGAATCTAATTAACTCACAGGTGTTCTGTAGCCATTGTTTTTGCTCAGCATGCTTGAACTCAGGCATCCCTAGAACTGGCTTGATCCCCAGCAAAACAATGAGAATGGTCCATGTAAATTAATTTTGGAACTCAACTCTTCTCTTGGAAGCATTTAGCTGGGTTAGGAGCAGTGGCGGCCCATCCATAGGGGGCGCCCGGGCGCCGCCCCCCCTCCAGGCAGTCACAAAAAAAAAAAAAAATTGAAAAAAAATATATATATATTTTTTTTAAATGGCCCTTTAAAAAAAAAAAAATGAAAAAAAGTCCTTAAGTGCACTGTGTACGAGCGCCGGACACAGTGTAGCGCTGGGCACAGTGCACTATGTGAAGCGCCACGTCAACGCAATCACAAGATTGCAGACGCGGCGCTTCATTTGCAGGGTTTTAACCCGCCTTGTGGCGCAACTAAAAGTGCCGATCTGCATCCGCCCGGCACCCATAGGTTTACTATGCTATGGGCTTTGAGTGACAGACTAGTTAGTCTGTCACTTCCGGTCTTCCCCTGTGTCAGACCAGTGCGCCGAGCGGAGGAGCAGAGGAGTGAACTCCTGCACTATGAAAAAACAAGGTAGATGCATTGCTGGAAATCCACAGGAGGGGGGCAGAGCTACAGGATGGATGGAGGGGGAGGCTTCACACGGGCTGTGTGTTTATCAAGTGCTGATCGTCAGTGCTTCTATTATCTCCACTGGTGTTGCTGTGTCTCGGTTTGGCAGTGTCAGTGGAGGCTCTTGTGAAACACACAGCCCATATGAAGCCTCCCCCCACCCACCCATCCCTCTGTCCCTGATTCATCCCAACCACCATCTCTCTGTCCCTGATCCCTGATCCATCCCACCCACCCACCATCCCTCTGTCCCTGATTCATCCCACCCACCAGCTCTCTGTCCCTGATCCATCCCACCCACCCACCATCCTTCTGTCCCTGATCCATCCCACCTACCATCTCTCTGTCCCTGGTCCATCCCACCCACCATCTCTCTGTCCCTGATCCATCCCACCGTCCTTCTCTCCCTGATCCATCCCACCCACCATCTCTCTGTCCCTGATCCATGCCACCGTCCTTCTGTCCCTGATCCATCCCACCTACCATCTCTCTGTCCCTGGTCCATCCCACCCACCATCTCTCTGTCCCTGATCCATCCCACCAACCATATCTCTGTCCCTGATCTATCCCACCCACCATCTCTCTGTCCCTGATCCATCCCACCGTCCTTCTGTCCCTGATCCATCCCACCTACCATCTCTCTGTCCCTGGTCCATCCCATCCACCATCTCTCTGTCCCTGATCCATCCCACCAACCATATCTCTGTCCCTGATCCCTCCCACCCACCATCTCTCTGTCCCTGATCCATCCCACCGTCCTTCTCTCCCTGATCCATCCCACCCACCATCTCTCTGTCCCTGATCCATCCCACCGTCCTTCTGTCCCTGATCCATCCCACCTACCATCTCTCTGTCCCTGGTCCATCCCACCCACCATCTCTCTGTCCCTGATCCATCCCACCAACCATATCTCTGTCCCTGATCTATCCCACCCACCATCTCTCTGTCCCTGATCTATCCCACCGTCCTTCTGTCCCTGATCCATCCCACCTACCATCTCTCTGTCCCTGGTCCATCCCACCAACCATATCTCTGTCCCTGATCCATCCCACCCACCATCTCTCTGTCCCTGGTCCATCCCACCATCCTTCTGTCCCTGGTCCATCCCACCCACCATCTCTCTGTCTCTGATCCATCCCACCCATCCATCCCTCTGTCCCTGATCCATCCCACCCATCCATCCCTCTGTCCCTGATCCATCCCACCCACCCATCCCTCTGTCCCTGATCCATCCCACCATCCTTCTGTCCCTGATCCATCCACCCATCCCTCTGTCCCTGATCCATCCCACCCACCCATACCTCTGTCCATGATCTATCCCACCCACCATCCCCCTGTCCCTGATCCATCCCACCACCCCTCTGTCCCTGATCCATCCCTCTGTCCCTGATCCCATCCCACCCACCACTGATCCAACTCCCCACCCCACCTCCATCCTTCTGTCTCTGATCATCACCATCCCTCTGATCCCACCACCAAAGGCAAACATGTAAGATATTGCATTATTGCAGTCACTAAATGTGATGACTGTATTTGTTTTATTTTATTAGGCTTTCTTGTACTTCATTGTCTGCGGTGACCTCTGCCTATTGCTGTTTCCCGAGCACCTTTTTTGTGTTTCCTGTTTTTTTTCTCTGGTGAACGAGGAGTGTGGCTGGGCTGTCAGACATATTGATGTGTCATTAGAACCTGGTGTATAATGTAGAGCCTGGTATATGATGTACAGAGCCCTGTCTATAATGTAGAGCCTGGTATATGAAGTATAGAGCCCTGTGTATAATGTAGAGCCTTGTATATGATGTACTACAGGGGATGGAGTTGGTGGATTCTATAATGGGTGGGGCTTATGAGAAGTGGGATGGGTCAAAAGGGTGGGCGTGGTCTAGCGCCCCCCCATCTTAAAACTTCACCAGCCGTCACTGGTTAGGAGGTGTCTGTAGAGGTCACAGAATACCCGTAGATCCATGATCTTTTTCTAGCTCAACTGTCAATTACCTAGATTTTACAATTATAATATTATATCTATTGTGGAATTTACATGGAATTTTGTGGAATGGTAATTCGTGGTTGAGAAGATTTATTTCCCTTTAGTACCTTAGATCATTGGTTCTCAACCTTTTTGGCTAATTGATCCACTCAAAGGTCATCCCCTAGTTCATGTACCCCGAAAATGAGTAAGTTCACAATATATTATGATGTTTTTAAATTTCCTTTTGTTTTATTCTGCAAATATAGATGGAAAAAATAGACTTTCTGATGTCTCTGAAAAAAATCTGTTGCTGAATGTTTTCCAGAATTTTGAATTAATCTGGTATCAGAGGGAAAAGCTTAGAACAGCAAACGACTGTAAAAGCATTTAGTTATAAGAGAATTCTGAAATATAATTTTTTCTGCAGTCATCATTTCCCTCTAAACTTCTTTTCGGAATTGAAATCCTGAAGCCATATTACTATGTGGAAGAACTTAAAAAGAGGTTTGGTGTCAATGTATCAAATCTTTAGTCAGCTCCTGACAACCAGTTTCCATATGACAAAAGTCCCACACACACCGCATGATTATCCAAACCTAGGACAGTTAACAAACTCATGTCCAGAGTAAGTTTGATTATTACAATAAATTGTATCCATAGTGCGATGTATTAGGAGATTAGGGGAACATTTTCCACTAATTACATTAAAAACAGAACCAGTTTATTGATGTTGCAACCTGGTGAGTGGATTGATTATCCGACATATTGGAAGCAGCCCCTGGGCTATCCCCTGACGTGTCAAGGTTTCCTCTCCAGGGATACACATACCCTAAGCTTAGAGTCACTACTCTAGATAAAGAAAAGTGGCATTGTGTTGAAAGTACAACTAGTTTAAATCTATGGTCTTAATGGGTATAAGTAAAGTATTTTTGTGTTCTGTCTGAACTTGGAAAATGAGTGACCTTGTCAATCTTTAATTTCTTTAGGGCGGGTATGGTCATATAAAAATGGAAATCTAGGAAAAGCTGATCCACAGGAATGAGATTGGCTTTATTTTGCATTTTAAAAATAAAAAGAAGCAAAAAATTTTCATAGATTATTACAAACCAGATGGGAGGGGCTGAAAAATGTAGATGCTTCCCAAATATGCATACTTCCACAGTACTGAAATGGCATCATCTTAATGTGAAGGAATTGTATTAAGACAGGGGCAGCAATCCACTCCAAAGGTACGATAAGGTAAGTCTACCACAGGTTTGGGGAGCATAAACATAAACATAGTTTCCTGGATATGTGGGGATGTTTACAGGACATGATGCTGTTTTGCATAGCCTTGAGCATGAAGGACAAGGTAGGCACTCGCAGTGTGCATAATATTTACAAGTCGTGTCTTATGTTCTACAGAAATCTTGGGGGAAGTGACTTTTTAGAAGATCTTGTCAGCTGAAGCAGCATCGAGTGGGGTAGGTTTTGTGTATAAGCGAGCAAGATAATTCCTGAAATATTTAACTATTTTTTGTAGGTGTGCAACCAACATATAATCTGGCGCAAAGAGATGGGGTGAGAGGGTCTGGAAAGCTTGTGTAATGGCCAGACAAGCTTAAGACCCAGTTTGTTGGTGTGGGCATAAAAAAAGTGTTCATTACCAGGGGAGGGCTGGCAGCCTTAGGCCTGGGGGGCAAGTCTAGTCAAGTGGCCCATTAATCCACGAATCAGCTCACCATCAACAGTGCCCATCAATGCAGCCTCACCAATGCCCATCAATGCAGCCTCATCAGTGCTCATCAATGCAGCCTCACCAGTGCCCATCAGCTCAGCCTTGTCAGTGCCCATCAATGCAGCCTCACCATAGCCCATCAATGCAGTCTGTTCAGTGCATGGGGATTAGAGAGAGAAAAGCTGCTGGATAACACAGAGCGGAGATCTCCCGCTTACCCAGTGCGGCTTCTGTCATACGAAGTCGTGCCTCCTGGACCAGGTTCTATGATAGATGTCACCAGTGTGCTCTTTATCATAGGACATCCTTGGCTTCCTGGCGGTACACTGAGGTACACGTCACCGAGGAGCCGATGCACGTACCCGGTTGCTGTGATGTCTGCCGGGCACCCGCAATCGCTCATGACAGAGCAGGATTGTGGATCTGTGTGTGTAAATACACAGATCCACATCCTGTCAGGGGAGAGGAGACAGATCGTATGTTCCTAGTATATAGGATTGGTCTCCTCCCTAGTCAGTCCCATCTCCCCCACAGTTAGAATCACTCCCTAGGTAACACATTTAACCCCTTGATTGCCCCCTAGTGTAAACCCCTTCCCTGCCAGTGATATTTATACAGTAATCAGTGCATTTTTATAGCACTGATAGCTGTATAAAAGTCACTGGTCCCAAAATAGTGTCAAAAGTGTCCGATCTGTCCACCGCAATGTCACAGTCACAATAAAAATTGCAGCATTACTAGTAAAAAGAAAAAAATAATAAAAATTCCATAAATCAATAACCTATTTTGTAGACGCTATAACTTATTACTGCTCATCGCAATTTTTTTTACCAAAAATATGTAGAAAATTACACATCAGCCTAAACTGTTAAGGCTTAAGTTGGCATATTATAGCAAAAAGTAAAAAATATTGTGTTTTTTTTTTAACCAGTTCCCAACCAGCGCACGCCGATGTATGTCGGCACAATGGCACAGGCAGGCATATTGGCGTACAGGTACGTCCAATCTGGTCGGGACCCCTGTGAGTCCAGTCGCGGGTCCCGCGGACTCGATCGCCGCGGGCATACCCACGATCGTCTCACGGGGCAGCTGAACGGAGAGATGCCGTTGTAAACAGCATCTCCCCGTTCTGCCTAGCAACAAATGACGCTGATCTCTGCTCCATGTGATTGGAGCAGAGATCAGTGTTCACTAAATGAAAGCCCAACCCCCCCACAGTTAGTAACACACCCCTAGGAACACTTAACCCCTACACTGCCACCCCCTGGTTAACCCCTTCACTGCCAGTGTCATTTACACAGGAATCACTACATTTGTATAGCAGTGATTGCTGTATAAATGACAATGGTCCCAAAAATGTGTCAAAAATGTCCGATGTGTCCGCCGTAATGTCGCAGTCACAACAAAAATCCCCGATCGCCGCCATTACTAGTAAAAAAAAATTATTACTAAAAATTCCATAAAACTATCCCCTATTTTGTAAACGCTATAACTTTTGCGCAAACCAATCAATAATTGCTTATTGCGATTTTTTTACCAAAAATATGTAGAAGAATACGTATTGGCCTAAACTGAGGGAAAACATTTTTTTTATAATTTTTGGGGGGATATTTATTATAACAAAAAGTAAAAAATAATGCGTTTTTTTCAAAATTGTCGCTCTATTTTTGATTATAGCGCAAAAAATAAAAACCGCAGGGGTGATCAAATACCACCAAAAGAAAGCTCTATTTGTAGGAAAAAAAGGGCGTCAATTTTGTTTGGGAGCCACGTCGTACGGCTGCGCAATTGTCAGTTAAAGCGACGCAGTGCCGAATCGCAAAAAGTGGTCTGGTCTTTGGCCAGTAAAATGGTCCAGGGCTGAAGTGGTTAAAGTTGGCACTCTTTTTTTGTTTAAAGTGCAAATAATAAAAACCGCAGAGGTGATCAAATACCACCAAAAGAAAGCTCTATTTGTGGGAAAAAATTTATTTGGGTACAATGTTGCATGACCACACAATGAAAACTGACCTGGGCAGGAAGGGATGAAAATGCCCGGTATTGAAGTGGTAAATTAATGAAAGTGCATTTCTTCCAAAAAAAATTGTATTTGAAAAACAGCTACATAAATACAGTGTGACATAAAATATTGCAACAATTGCCATTTTATTCTCTAGGGTCTCTGCTAAAAAAAAAAAAAAAAAAATTATATATATATATATATATATATATATATATATATATATATATAATGCTTGGGGGTTCTAAGTAATTTTCTAACAAGAGATTTGTTACTTGTAAACAAGTGTCAAAAAAGGTTTAGGCATGAAGGGGTAAATAATATCAGCTCCCAGCTTGAAACAATGGGAAAGAAGTGAGAAATCTTCATAGTGTAAGACTTTTCTTTTTAAGAAAAAATAAAAAAAAACACATTCACCAAAAAACTTACATTATCTCTGCTCTGTCCTCAGGATCAGCCTCATGAGGTGACAGTCTGCTCCCCCGCAGCCTCTCGTTTGTTCTCTTCCTGTGGTCAGGCTAGGGAATTTTTTGCGCCCAGGAATTGCTATTAGGCCACCGGGACTACATGTCCCACGATGCTTTGCAGCTGCTGGAGGCTGTGATGGGCTCCCTCCCTCTACCAATGAGGAAACAGGGGAGGGAACAGAGTGGGCAGACGCTCACACAGGCTGCAGTGTTCGGAGGAGAGGAGGAGGAGAGGAGGGGGGGGGGGAATCCCCCACACGAACTGACAGGTCAGGTTGGCTCTCACTCCACTGTCAGAGGATTAGTGAGAGCGCGACCGACGGGAGGTGCGGAAACAGAGCGGCCTCCACTACATAAGTGAGTGTGAGTGCCTCTTGAGTTTCCACGCCCCTCCCTCTGCCTCAGCTTGCAGCCAATGCCCTGACCCGAAAAGAAAAAAAATTGTGAGCAGTGGCCGCCGGCCATTATGTATATATTGTTAGGGCAGCCTAGGGGGAAATTGCCACCCTGCCCCCTGGCCCAGCCCGCCCCTGTTCATTACATTGCAGTAACTTTTTCTTTTTGGTATTTAGTAAAAGGCCAAGTTCTGTTCTAACAGACTCCACCTGCTTTTGAAGGGCATGTGATAGAGATTGTTTCCAAGTCCTTTCCAGGTCCAAGAGTTGAGTTGATGGGGAATCAGTTAGCCTCACCTAGTTTCTTGCAGATGGCTGCCAGACTGAAAAGATCTCCTCCCAATGTGACTCTGTATGCCTCCCATGGTTAACCCCTTCACGCCGCCCATATGCAAATTTGCGTTCATGGCTTGAAGGGGTTAAACTGGGGTGCTGCCTATTCTCAGGCCTCCCGTCCCACCGGGATACCCGAACCAACAGCCAGCGCATCCACTAGCTAGGCCGATACCCGAACAAAGCTGAATTCAGTTTTGATTGGGTCTGCAATGTAAAATCCCGGAAGTGACGCCACGGTTTACTCGGTTTCCAATGGCGCTGATTTGAAAAAATTTACAGTATTAAGAATTGCTGATTTTGAACACTTTTAAGTGCAAAGGAGGGATTTGGGGTATTTTAGTACCGGTCACCAACTATTACTGTCAAAAGAGATGTTTACATTCCTTGCAACAGAAATAAAAGTGATCAGAATTTTGTTTTTTAAAGGGACAATGTAAAAAAAAAAAAAAAAAAAAATAAGAAAAAATTTTAATAATTTTTAAAGCGCCCCCATCCCGCGTGTTCACGCAGCCAAGAAAATGCATATGTGAGTCGCGCCCGCAAATGTAAACGGTGCTCAAATCACACATGTGAGGTATCGCTGCAATCGTCAGAGCAAGAGCAATAATTCTAACAAAAGACCTCCTCTGTAACTCTAACCTGGTAACCGTAAATAAAAATGTAATCGTCGCCTATGGAGATATTTAGGTACCGTTTGGCACCATTCCACATGTGTGCGCAATTTCAAGGCATGACATGTTAGGAATCTATTTACTTGGCCTAACATCTGGGTTTTTTTAATTCATGAAAGTGTCTAAAGGGTGACATAAAATATTTCAATGATCACCATTTTATTCTCTAGGGTCTCTGCTAAAAATATATATAATGTTTGGGGGATCTAGGTAATTTTCTATCAAAAAATATGGATTTTAACTTGTAAGCAACAAATGTCAGAAATAAGCTTAGGCGTGAAAGGGTTAAACAGCAAGAGACCGAATGAAAATTGTTTTGGGGGTTCTAAGTAATTTTCTAGCAAAAAATATGATTTTCAACTTGTAAGCAACAAATGTCAGCAATAGGCTTAGGCGTGAAAGGGTTAAACAGCAAGAGAATGAATGAGAATTGATTTGGCTTCTTAAAACTTCAGGAGAGATTCGCCAGTAGTTAGTAATAAAAGAAACTCACAGAGTGACCAGAAAGGAGCACTTTAAACTAATTGGTGAGTGGTCAGATCAAGGTAAAGAGAGACTTTTAGCCTTAAAAATGGCAGGCAGAATTTGGGAAGGTGAGCAAATGGTCTATTTCTCCAAAAGCATTGTGCGGAGTTGAAAAAAGAACAATGTCACTGCTTGTGGGGTTGAGTTCCCACCATGCAGTATGGCTAGAATATTGTTACCTCATAATAAAAATGACCATAGCTTTTGATTGATTATTTAAATGGTGACACAATGGGTTACGTGGGGAGGAAAGGGCCCTGTCCTGACCTGGATGTAGGGCCACATTGGTATGGCAAGAGTACCAAACCTTGTGTACGATGTTTGATTTGTCAGAAGGCATGAAAGAAGAATCAGCTTTGGTGTGAATTGGGGACATAGCAGTTGGGGATGGTAGGTTCAGTGTTGTATAAAGCTTCTTGGAGTGATGATATTGTTGATCAACCACCTGTTTATGAGAGGTAACAAAATACTGCATATAAATGTGATAAGAACCTCCCTTTTTAAATGGCAAAACAAGCTTGATAAACATTAGGGCATTGTGAGCATCAGGAATGTTTTTAAGGCAGGGCAAGAGGGGCAGCTGTCCTGGGCCCTGTCATTGTTGTGGGGCCCAAAGCAGCTGCCTCATACTTGCCAACTATCCTGGTTTAAATTCCCTCATCCCTTGAGGATTTAGACCTGTGCTGTGTCCCGATATCTCAGTGTGAAGTGCTGCTACTAATGCTGCCCAGCTCTGCCCTATTGTTGTGTACAGATGACTCACCAGCAGACCCTGTGTTTACATGTAAATTACCGGCATTCATTTTTAAACAGCAGAGGCCGGTGGCATTGATATGTATGTCATGCCCCCCTGAGGTCATATCCACAGTAATCTCTAGCAACCAATCAACAAGCAGAAATCATGTGCTGTAACCTCTAGCAACCAGTCAGTGAGCGGTAATGATACACTGTAACTTCTGGCAACCAATAGCAATAGCTGCCTGATCTGAATCAGTAAACTGATTTTGAGTCTAGCTGCTATTTATTGTATGTCTCAGAGCAGGTGGAGAGAAAAACTGCATGGGTGATGGGGGGGGGGGGCAAGAAAAGTTTTGCCCAGGGTCCAATCAATATTGAATACTTCATATTCCCATCGCACACGTTCCTGGATGAGCTCTTAAGTTTTGGTCCTGCAGCAACAACCAGCTGGATACTGGTTCAAGTCACAGTGAAGATATTTGCCAGCACACCATGGAACAACATAAATAGTGTCCAAACGGATAATTTATTGCATGATCACAACACAAGGAGCATGCACTCTCCTTATGTTGTGATCATGCAATAAATTGCCTGTTTGGACGCTATTTATGTCGTTCCATGGTGTGCTGACAAATATCTTCACAATTAATATTGAAGATGGCCCTGGTGAGCATAATATTTTTGGGCAGGGAATGTGCAAGCATGGGGGGAGGGGGGGGGGGGGTTGAGGTCCTTTGAATTCTTTTTTCAAATCTATTTTCTTTTTTTCTTTTTCTATGCTTTAAACTATTTTTCATTTGATTAATTTATTTGTCTTGCTTATGCATTTATGCCATTTATGGATATAACCAGGGATGTAAACAAGTTTGCGGCTGCAGTAAGCATCTGTGGTTTGTCTACTTGTTGTAGAGCCAATTTTGTGCTCTGTAATATAAGTAAGTCGATCAGCTGTAAAAAAAAAAAAAAAAAAAAGACTCTGAACGGTGCCACCCTCCAATCCAACCTTCCCACACATGAGTTCTTTGCTTATCTGTCTCCTTCAACAGCTTAAAAAGTCTATGACTGCTGTCAGGATGGCGAGTGAAAGGTAGGAGAGAAACATCTGTTTACTGATCTCCCCTAGGAGCTATGGACAGAGAAGCGCTCAGCACTGACCTCTTCCATGTTTAGAGCTGTCAGGGCCTGGCTGGTGAAAAATAACTGATCAAGTACAGTCTGTACTCAAACTGGTTGGAGGAGTGAAGCTATTGGAGGACAGTGACCTCTATATATGCTATCAGCCCTTTTTTATAGTAATAAAGATACGTTAAAAAAATGTTCAAAAATAAAAACATAGTAAAATACAATACTGTGCAAAAGTTTTAGGCAGGTGTGAAGAAATAGGAATGCTTTTAAAGAATATAAAATAAATTAGGTTGTATGTTTCTGCTTAAAAAGGCCACATCCCTAATATGGATAGAGAAAGAAATCCCCCCTCAAAAAAAAAAGTGACTTTTTAGGTTCAAAGAATGTGCAAAGGTCAGGCACAATAGTATTAAATATATTGTGTTTATTGGTATCCAAAAAGTATTTAAAATAAATTAACCTTATAAAACATACATACAAAAGACATGAAAATGTGGTCTGTGGCAACAAGGCAAGAAAAACACTAAATGAGCGTACAATTGTTGTATATAAACCAATCGCCAACACATTTCAGGCGAGACCTTAAAGCTCCTTCTTCAGGGGAGATTTTCACAATCGTAGTGCATATGGTAATGCCTTGATGAAAATTGTCAACACACAGCCAACAATGATATAAAAACAGTAGAAAGTCAGTCAATGAAAGGTGGTAAATATGTGAAGCAAAGGAAAAAGACAGAAAGGCCTCCCCAGCCTTCAGGGTGAATCAAGGGGTGTGTGCTGGGATCACCTACTAAAGATGAAAAAACCCTCAGCCTAAGGGATAGCCTTTAAATCTTTTGAGATCTTCTGAGAGATCCTTATGAAACATCAATCCTATATAGCCTTGCTCAAAGCATATTCAAAAAGGACTAGAAAAGCCTGAGCAGTATGCAGTATGATTGCAGGATAGTCATGTACCAGTGTTTGTCCGGATCCAATTGCTACAATGATCCACACAGCTTGTCATGCTCTGCCCATCTGAGACCAGACTCGTAAAAAGAAAATTAGGTGTATGATTACCCATTATACCAAGCAGGTGCTAATGATCATCAATTTCATATGTAGGTTGAAACACAGTCATTAACTAGAAATGAAACAGCTGAGTAGGAGGCTTACAATGGGGTGAGGAACAGCCAAACTCTGCTACTGAGGTGAGGTTGTGGAAGACAGTTTCATGTCACAGGTCATACACCATGACAAGACTGAGCACAGCAACAAGACACAAGGTAGTTAGACTGCATCAGCAAGGCCTCTCCTAGGCAAAGATTTCAAAGGAGACTGGGGTTTCAAGATGTGTTCAAGCTCTTTTGAAGAAACACAAAGCCAATGTTGAGGACCATAGACACAGTGGATTGCCAAGAAAACATAATTCAGCAGATAAAAGACACATCATGCTTACTTCAATTTAACATCAGAAGATGTCAAGTAGTGCCATCGGCACAGAACTGGTGGATACCAATGGGTCCCAGGATTGATTAATCTACTGTCTAGCCAGGAGTGGTCTTCATGGAAGAATTGCTGCCAAAAATCCAAACTTTCGTTGTGGAAATAGGGCACAGTAATTAAACTATGCATGAAAACATAGAAACTGGGATTCAAAATAATGGCAGCAGGTGCTCTGGACTGAGGAGTCAAAAAATTGAAATATATGGCTGTAGCAGGAGGCATTTTGTTTGCCGAATAATGCAGAATAATGAGTGTGTGTATGTGTGTGTGTGTGTGTGTGGGGGGGGGGGGGGGTTCTTTACAAGTTTGGGACCTTATTTCTGCAAATAGAGTTGGATATTTGGTCAGAATCAATGGTATCCTCAGTGCTGAGAAATGCAGGCAGATATTTATCCATCATGCCATAAAAATAAGGAAGATGTGTTATTTGTCCCAAATTTATTCAGCAGCAGGATAATGACCCCAAACATACAGCCAATGTCATTAACCTCCTTCCTGACCAGGCCATTTTTTTGCAATAGGCAATAATACTTTAACAGACATTTGCATGGTCGTGCGATGTTGCGCTATAAACAAAAGAAGAGTGACAATTTTTTACTTTTTGCTATAATAAATACCCCCAATTAACCGCTTCCTGCCCGCCCTATAGCCGAATGCCGGCCTTAGGGCGGGCGGCTTCCTACGCCTGGCCGTCCCTGGACGGCCTGGTGTTTACTTCCGCAATGCGCGCCGCCGCGGGCGCGCATCGCGGAAGTTCTGTGTTTGCCGTGTCCCCCGGGGACAGGCAAACACAGATCGCTGTAAACGGCCAATCACAGCGGCCGTTTACAGCGTGATCGGCGTGTCCAATGGGAGATGATCTCATATGTAAACATATGAGATCATCTCTCAGCGCCGCTCTCCCTCCTCACACAGACAGCGTGTGAGAGGGGAGAGAAGAACGGCTGCAGCAGCCGTCAGTGTAAAAAAGAAAAAAAAAAAAAAAAAAGTAAAAAAAAAGTTTAATAAAAAGTGCCATCCTCCCCCAGAGCCATCCTCCCCCAGTGCCACCCCCCCCCAGTGCCATGCCCCCCCCCCCCAGTGCCATCCTGCCCCAGTGCCATCCTGCCCCAGTGCCATCCTGCCCCAGTGCCATCCGCCCCAGTGCCATCCGCCCCAGTGCCATCCTGCCCCAGTGCCATCCGCCCCAGTGCCATCCGCCCCAGTGCCATCCACCCCAGTGCAATCCACCCCACCCCAGTGCCACCTGCCCGCAGTGCTATCTGTCCCCAGTGCCACCTGTTGTCAGTGCCATTTGTCCCCAGTGCCATCTGTCATCAGTGCCACGTATAAGTGGCATCTGTCATCAGTGCCACGTGTTATTAGTGCCACATAGTGCCATCTGTCATCAGTGCCACGTATTAGTGCCATCTGTCATCAGTGCCACGTATCAGTGCCATTTGTCATCAGTGCCACCTGTCAGTGTCACGTGCCATCTGTTGTCAGTGTCACGTGTCATCAATGCCACTTATCAGTGCCATCTGTCATCAGTGTCACGTGTCATTGGTGCCACGTATTAGTGCCATCTGTCACCGGTGGCACGTATTAGTGCCACGTATTAGTGCCACATGTCATCAGTGCCACGTATTAGTGCCACGTGTCATCAGTGCCACATATTAGTGCCACGTGTCATCAGTGCCACGTATTAGTGCCACGTGTCATCAGTGCCACGTATTAGTGCCACGTGTCATCAGTGCCACATATTAGTGTCATCTGTCATCAGTGCCACGTGTCATCAGTGCCACGTATAAGTGTCATAATTGCCACGTATCAGTGCCATCTGTCATCAGTGTCACGTGTCATTGTCCTGGTATTTCAAAAGTGTAATAAGTAGTCAACAAGTTAGATGTGTAATTTATGCTCCTAGAACACGTGATGGCGCTCCCTGCATGTTGGGCCTCTCTATGTGGCCAGGCTGCGAAAAAGTCCCACACATGTGGTATTGTAATACTCAGGAGGAGTAGCAGAATTTTTTGGGGGGTGTCATTTGTGGTATACACATGCCACGTGAGAGAAATAACCTATTACAATGACAATTTTGTGGAGAAAAATAAAGAAAATGAAAAATCTTCATTTTGCAAAGAATTGTGGGAAAAAAATGACAACATCAAAAAGCTCACCATGCCTCTTACTAAATACCTTGGAATGTCTACTTTCCAAAAAGGGGTCATTTGGGGGGTATTTGTACTTTCCTGACTTGTTTGGGTCACAAGAAGCGAGATAGGCCACCAGTACATCAGATGTGATCAATTTTGTGCGATTCGCACCACAGCTTGTAGACTCTCTAACTTTCACAAAGACCAAATAATATCCACTAATTTGGGTTATTTTTACCAAAGATATGTAGCAGTATAAATTGTGGCCAAAATTTATGAAGAAAAATTAATAATTTGCATAATTCTGTCACAGAAACAAAGAAATATGCGTTTTTTTTCAAAATTTTCGGTCTTTTTTCATTTATAGCGCAAAAAATAAAAACCCCAGAGGTGATCAAATACCACCAAAAGAAAGCTCTATTTGTGGGAAAAAAAGGACACAAAATTCATTTGGGTACAGTGTTGCATGACTGAGTAATTGTCATTCAAAGTGTGAGAGCACCGAAAGCTGAAAATTGGTCTGGGCAGGAAGGGTGTTTAAGTGCCCAGTAAGCAAGTGGTTAAAAAAAAAAGCTTCCTGGCCAACCACTGCACAACAGCTGCTTTCTTGTCAACTTCTACATGTTTGAGCTGCTCCACAGATGACTTAATTCTCCACATTAGAGATATGCTGACCTAAACTGTCATGCAGTGAGTGCATTATTTTATTTGTTCTTTTGTTTACTAAAATGGTTTACACTTAGATGGAGGCACCCTGTCTTGTTTATATTTTTTATGTATATTAGGTATACTCAGGACCTGACTTAGAAGGGCAGCAGCTATATTTTTATGTGACTTTTAATTCACATCTATCCAACTGTGCCATATCATTGCTGTTACTAATGTGGTCAACGCAGTAGTTTTTTCTTCTTTTTTACATGTAGGGCTGTTTACAGTAAATTCTAAATTGATAAGCTGTAAAGATTTTCAAAGTGTCACCTATGAAATATTAGGTTTTATAGTTTGTCACCATTTTGCAGCTGCATGTTGTTTTCAGTGTAGCCAGGTACTGGACTATAGACAAAAAATCTTGCTCTGAAATTGATGGAGAAATTCATTTTTTTATTGATTGTGGCTCACTAATGTATACGAATGCCTCCAAAACCTGGTTATGGAGTCATACAAGAACATATAAGGATGGTTACCTTAGCTGACTTCATACTATAGGAATGTCATTACTAAGCTCTTCGAGGATGTGTTATTTTCTTTAAAAGATAACACTACTTTTGTGGAGTTAAATACTGGTTGTTACTTACACAATAGTCCTGTATATCTACAGTCAAAACTGGAATAAGCTAGTCTCCTCCCATTGCTGCTCAATGCACGCACCTGGTTTGATCATTGTGCTAAGCCGCAAATAGAAGCTGGTGGGAAAGGCTATGTATTCTTGTTACGTTTTATCTTCAAGTGTTTGTGTGATCTCTCTTTGCACATCTTAAAAAAAATTAAATAAATGTAAACTATCACGTTACTGTGATAAAACAGAAACACATTTGTCTTTCTGCCCATTCTATTGAGTTGTTAATTTTACTGCACTGTTGTCAGCAGGGGGACAGCAAAGTTACCTCAAGCCTGTAGATTTTAATGCAGGACATCTGGAATCCTGGGAGATATAGTTCAAGGCAGTGACCATTTAATGAAATGATTGTCTCAATAAACCACAAATCCCAATGGCCTGTTTGTTGCAGGAGGAGCCTGGAGGGATTTATATTCTTTGCCTGGAAAAAGCCTGTGCTTTTGTTGCCATGGAATCCGAGCATTTCAGACCTGTTGGGATGAGGCACTCAAGGGAACCTGGAAGTAGGCCTGAAATTGCAGGGGTCAGAATTTCTACTTGTTCTGTTCACACAGCTGCTGCTGAGAGACCAGTTCATCTTACAGACTAGCTGAGCTGTCAGTCAAGTCACTGCCACACTGGGATCAACTCAAGAGGGGGCCCCATCCACCACAAAACTTTACAGCCTCGATGAGGAGTTGGTGAGCAGGCTGCCAGCCCATCTCTAATACTAATAACAAACAGACCACTGAGGAAAGCACACCATTAGCATTCCCCTCATATTAGGATGCTGCCAGTTGATATTCTGGACACCTGAGTTTATATCTTGTTATTGCAATCTCAGGGTACAATCATATTACAGATTTGCCATGCACCCCTTGGCTCACAAATTTTGTGTTACCTTGTATAAACGGCATCTTCCACTCCCTGCCGAATTTCCCTAACAGTCATCTAAGGGCCCCAATATTAGCCAGCAGAAGATCCATCTTAGAGACTGACCCTTTTGCTAAGTTTAATGGCCCCTCCCCCTTTTTTTGTCTTTACATAGTTTTTACTGTTAAACGCTGCTCGTGTTCACCCAAACATTCTAGGCCTAGCACAGTCATCATTAGCACATGCTGGCAGTATACCTTTGATTTTGTTAAATAAGATCTGTTCACTGCCTGTTTGGTACTCTGGGCGGCACTCATACTGATTATGCTGAATTATTGCCATTATACCATTTAGCTACTCAGTATGTTGGATACTGGTTTACATTTTCCTTATCAACCACCTTTCTAAATAAATAATATACAAGTATACTTTTACTCATAGCCTTAGTGTCTCACTCAAGATAGCTTTAGTACTGAGTGTTAAGGAATTTCTTTGTGTTGCTTGTTCTTTTCCTTTATTAACTTGGTGTGTTAGAAGAGCTGAGGCTTCTTAAAGGTCTTGGCAAAAAACAGAGGACCAATTTAAATCAGCGGCACCTTCCGGGGTAGTGCTACATCAGTCTTGACATATTTGGTATCTATTTACTCAACTTAGTCTCATCTTTCATGTTTTATAGAAAATCTGGATATTTTATTGCATTTATGTGTCTACTCTGCTTTCAGAAATATAAAATGTTTTGAGGTTTTAAATGCTTTTAATTTTTAAAAATCTGTATTTTAGCATGGATATGAAAAATAAAAGATTCTCTGAGAGTCAAAAGGTTAAAATGAACAGTCATGCACTTGTTTTAATCCATTCAACACATCATGTGTCCTTGTCAGTGAAAACACTAAAGAGGACCTAACATAAAATTCACACTTTACACAGTTCAGTAGGGTACATACTGCATCAACATATTCTAATCACAATGTTTAATTGTTAAGTAGCATCCCTTGTATTTGCCTTGGGATGGAAGGAGACTCCATTGGGAAGGCTGTTAAAGCAAAGTCTGCAGTACAGAAGTCATCGGGATCGTCCCTAGTCACAAACCTCCCAGGCATTATATGTGAATTTGGAAGAATTTATAGGATTTATTTAGCTGTCTTAGTAGTGTAAATGTATTGCCTTCAGAGCTTCTCTGAAATTAACCCTGTATGGGGAGTGTCTCCTCAGCAAAACCTGATAATCCAGCTGAGGTCTAAAGTGTTAGAGTAATTGTGTGCAGAAGCACTAACAATTATGTTATCATATACAATATCCTGATGATTATTTATCTTGAGATTAATTTTAAGATTAAAAGGTAAGTCCATGTACAGCTGTTCTTCCCTGGCCACTATAAGAGGTCACGTTCAAGTTTGGAACATGGTACGTGTTCTGTCAGTTCTTTGGGTGGAACATGTAACACATGCCAGCATCTGTACATTCTCTTCCAATTCTTCCCCCACCCACCCATACAGCCATGTCATTCATTCACAGTTTCCTGTGAATGAATAGACTACAAGTACTGTCAGCCATTGTGGCTGATGGCTTGCAGTTCTCATTCACAATGAACCACGAGGGCACTTGTGAAGGTCCTTGTAGTTATTGATCTTCCTGCTCTCAAGTAACTTCCTTCCCAAAACCTGATCACAGGGGCAATGCTATGCAGGCTCCCTAGAAAAAAAAATGCACATTTTTACCTGTAATGTGGTCTTTCTATCCACAGAACTGGTCCCAAGTGAGAAAAGTGTACTAAAAGCTGGTCTTCTCTACTGCATATCATTTAAATCGAAGTCTGCTATTGTGTATATATAAAATAAAATACTGTGTGCAGGTTTTTTGCTCATACTCATTTATTTTGTGGGACAAGTTTAAAGTGCCACCAACCACACCATAGAACTTATATTTAAATGTACAGTAGATATTATCCAGAAATGGAGGGGGAAAGGTTTTTATGGATCCCTATGAAGGGTGAAAGTTTTTTTTTTTTTTAATCCTATGATTAAACCAATGCAAATGAAATGTGTCAGAGGGGAAACCTTCAGTTGGGATTTGCTGAATGGATTGTATGGCTGAATAAACCTACTGAACCTTGTGATGACAATCGGTGTGCAGCTTTCTTTTCCTGGCTAGCTTTTATGGAATTAGCTTACATTTCAAATGACCCTGCATGTGTTGTCATTTCCTCGTGTTCCTGGGCTGTAAGTAACTTTACAATTCTCTCAGTATACTTTTATTTTACAAAGGGCTCCATGAGGACTAGGTTTTTCTTCTTTTTTTTTAGCATTGACCCTGAATCAGTGATAAATATGGCATCTACATCAATTTTATTTAAAATTAGGATAACTTACCATTAAATTGCATACGAAAAAATTGTTCTTCTTTTTTGGTGTTTTTCTTGTTTCGATTTTCAAGCACAATTGGCTTCAGAGAACTTGTCTTGGAGCATAACTTGGTAATACCATAATACACAGAAACCATCAGGCTCACAGAAGTAGGATCAAATTTTTTTAACCAAGTCTGTTGAAGGGATCATGCATGAAGAGAAAATGGTTATCATTTTTGGAAACTGTAAATTAAGAAACCATTTAGATGTATTTCCTACTATTACAATTTTATATTACTTACACTTGAAGATTTATTGACGCTTTCATTTGGTGATACCTTTAGCACAATATCTTTTATACCAAAAGGCAAGATATGTCTGAGATCTCCTGAACCCATTTTATCTGCATAACAGAGAGAAATATTGGAAATGTAATAGCTAGGGCTTTTGTTTATGTTTAGTGACCACCAACATATTAAAGATAAAGTACATATAGATGCCTTGATATTGCAAACCCTTTAAATGTTACTAGCCTTTATACATTATAATAATGCCACAAGATTCTGTAAATCGTGCAAATAGAAAAAAACATAATGAAAATTCAATAAATGAATACATAATTTTAGAGGAAATATTGAAAAGAGCACCAATCATAATTTGGCCACGTCAGTATCAATACATCCCAAATAATGTTTGTGTTTATAATTTTTACAATTTACTGTGGTAAAAAAAAGAGAACATTTGTTTCAGTATTTGTATCAGACATTACATACCTTGGAGCCTTGGAGACAGTTCACTGACTTGCCTGCACATTAAAAATACTAATTAGTTAGTTTTAATAATTTATTTTTTTCCACATTCAATGCACAGTGCAATAAGTAATACTCCAGGTGGAATTACAAATGTAATTACTTCTAATAACTAATATTTAAAGAACAATATATGTAATGTATGACAACAACAGACAAAGACTTACACATACAGAGTACATAAGTGTAGAACAAAACAGAATGCACTGAATCATGCACATAAAACACTTTCAATAAAATAAAGATAAATTGCACTTACAAAATAGCAACTAGTTCATTGCAAATACCCAGGCAAACTAACTCCCATGAAGAGTCAGGTCACTCACTATACAGATGCAACCAATAAGGCCGCGTACACACGCGGGGACTGTTCGCTCAACTTTGTCCGTCAAACAGTTTCAGCGGACAGTCCGCTCAAAATTAGCATGGACGGACTTGCCCACACACGACGAACGAACAGTCCGCTGAAACCGTGCGCGATGACGTGAACGGCACGTACGACGGGACGAAAAATACGACGTCCTATACACTGCAATGCAAACTTCGGTGTGTAAATCCTTTCTGAGCATGCGCGGAACTTAGTTTGACGAACAAGCCTACACACGAGGGGACTGTTCGCTGAAACAGAGTTTCAGCGGACAGTTTTTCGGAATTTCCGAAAAACTTTGTTCAGCAGACTGTCCGCTGAAACTGTCCGCTGAAAGCCCACACACGAGCGGACTGTCCACCGAAACACTGTTCAGCGGACAAAGTTGAGCGAACAGTCCCCGCGTGTGTACGCAGCCTAACACTTCTGGAAAGCTGGCAACAGGAGAGATAGCATGCAGTGCTAACTCATGCTTTCATTATATTTGTGTTCTTCTGCTGTGACCATTTATATTTGATTGGTCTCATGTAGTGGTCAATCAGCACTATTTTACTATAATGGCCAACACAGTATTTTGACCCTGTATTGCTTTCACCCTATCCTATCCCATCTAATCCTAAAACATGGAGGAATTGGGGATGTAAAACCACTAGATCTCTAGATACACTTACTAGACCCCACATGGACCTTGAATCCCTTCTTTTTCCTACTCATAGACCTGAAAACTTTTTGTCTTTAATATACCAACTTTTAGCGAGAGGATAATTTTCACAAAACCCTGGCTTTAAACCTAAGTGGAAGAAGGAACTGAACATCTCTGTTAACACAATGGACTGGGCTAAGATTTTTACGTTCACACAGAAGACCTCTGTGTCCTCCAGGGCACAGGATCACAATTATAAATTCATCTCTGGACGGTACCATTCTACAACAGTCCTACATAATATCAACTCTTCTGAGACACATGTTGAAGATGCTATTAAGCTCCTGGTACCATGGCCCATATTTGTAGCACATGTCCTTTGATCCTCCCCTTCTGGGATAAAATAATAGCAATATATTTAAAACTGGTAGGTGACAAAATCCTGAATACTCCTCAGATTACTCTGTTATCTATGTTACCTGGGTCATATAAACAAGTTGAAAAAAGGTTTACTTAGACATTTTTTAACCTCTGCACATACTATCATTGCCATATACTGGCATAAACCAAATGCCGCATCTATAATGGACTGGGCTTGCAAGATGGACTCTATCCTACACATAGAAAGAAAGATCTCCTGGGACACTGATAAACATGATTCCTTCAAAATTGCTTGGACTGTATGGGATCACTTAAGTTATTCATCCACCTTTTCCACCTAGCTATGATTATATCCACTGAGAGTTGTAGACTGTTCACATTGGCCTTCTTCTCTTTGGTTGCTTGGGACCCTGGGAGGTGATACTGAGGTCCATACCTCAGAGGTCTGGATATGGGGGATTGTAGTTAATACAGAAAAAAATCCCATCCCCCTTTTTTTCTCTTTATTCTTTCCTTCTTTTCCCTCTTTCAAGCTGTTTGTCTTAAAATATGTGCTTATTTCTCTGCATGCCTACAATAACTCCAAAATTTATGAAATACAACACTAGGTTATCTTAAATGCAGATTGAACTGCCTTTCTTACCAGGTATACTCATTGGATCTCATCTCTACCTCCTAAATCTGTTGTGAGGTATATGAACCCTATTGCATTCTTGCTTTTGTGTAACAGATGTTCTACATGTACAGTGATATATTGCTCTTCAAGTACAATGTTGTAAGTGGATTTCATCTATTTTTGATACTCAGGTCTTACAATGCTATGCTTGAAACTGCCTATGGATTTAAAGAGGACTCCAAAGCACTGTATTTCTTACATCTACAGAGTGCTGTTATCGCTCATGAATCAAGAATGTGTAATTGTTTTAAACAAATGGGAACAAGAGCTGAATCAACCATATCAGAAGATCAAAAACATAAAATAATAAATCTTTCAATCTTTTATATTCATCTTCAGTGGATACGAACATAAAATTAATTCATTTTAAAGCAGAGTTCCGATAAAAAAAAAAAATTAAAAGTCAGCAGCTACAAATACTGCAGCTGCTGATTTTTAATAATCGGACACTTACCGGTCCTAGTGTCCAGGGATGCGGGGGATCGAAGCCCCGCTCGTCTCCCCCTCCGCTCGGCGATGCCGGCATTTTAACTGTGGGGGCGCTTGGCTGTGGCTTCACAGCCAACTGTGGCATCCACTGCCCAAGAAAGAGCTGTGCTGCATGCCGTGACTGGCCGCGCAATTATCTGGGACCTGTCACGTGTCCCAGATGATTGCCTAGAGGGAGGGGGGAGAGGTGATCTCCCTTCCTGTGCCGAGGGAAGTGATGTCAGGAGCTCAGCCGCTGAAGGAGGCAGATTTAGAGGAACCACATATCAAACAGGCATTATAAGGTACGTGAAAAAAAATTTTTTATGCACATTTATAACATTTTTCTTTTGGGTGGAACTCCACTTTAAGTTTTTTTTTTTAAGCTAGGTAGTATTATGTACTGTCAAAGTTCCATCAGATGAACCCATTCCTATCATTAAGATGATAAGGGATGTGATGTAAAAGGAGCTTTTGCTCATATATGGTGGCACTGCCCAAGTATACAGATTTACTGGAAAGAAGTTATATTTCTGGTCCAGTTGATCAGTAAATTTGAGATAAGGCAAGACCCTTGGAAGTGTCTTTTCCATGTGACTAAAGTAGAGTTTTTCAACTTTTTTACCTTGGAGTAACCCTTGGCAAGAAGTCTGAGATCTATGGGAACCACTGAAAAAATGTTCATATCTACAACTCATGGAACATTGGTGTGATCAGTGATGTAGCCACGCCCAGACATGTTTCGTCAGTGCGACTTAATCATTGGGATTGGCTACACGGTCTCAAATGCTCCCCTTTATACCCCAGTCCTTGATCACTTCCGAGCAAATTTCTTACTGCGCACACATACGCACAAGTCCCCATGTGGCTGTCTGAATCCCGTGAGTTGGAAGAGAGATTTGTGCATCCATGGGACACCACTGAAGGCTGTGAACGAAGGGTGAGGTAGAATTTCCCCCATCCACGTACATTGCTGGACAAGCTTAGTGCCGCCTGTGGCACTGGTCTATGTGAGTGCACATCTGATTGATTTTAAATGTTATTTTAAATAAATTTGCATTTACTTGCTACACTATGATGGTCCTTTGCATGTCTTTTTGAGCCATATCAGTACAAGAAGTTTTTACTTTCCTTGGGGAGAAATCATTGATGTGACCAGTGAAGGAATGGTTATCCTTAACCACTTGCCACCCGCCCTATTACAAATTGACGTGGTATCCTTAACCACTTGCCACCCGCCCTATTACAAAGTGGTTTCATAATCCTGACCGGACGTCATATAACGTCCTCAGGATTATGAGCCGCTGCGCGCCCCCAGGGGCGCGCATCGCGGCGATCGTTGTTGAGGGGTGTCAGTCTGACACCCGGCAACTACGATCTCGGTAAAGAGTCTCCGACGGAGACTCTTTACCACGTGATCAGCCGTGTCCAATCACGGCTGATCACAGTGTAAATGGGAAGAGCCGGTGATCGGCTTTTCCTCACTCGCGTCTGTCAGACGCGAGTAGAGGAGAGCCGATCGGCTGCTCCTCTGACAGGGGGGGTCTGTGCTGATCGATTATCAGCACAGCCCCCCCGAGGATGCCCACACTGGACCACCAGGGATGCCACCAGACCACCAGGGATGCCCAGCAAAGGTAATCCTCCCTAGACCACCAGGGATGCCAGTCAGCACAATGGATGCCAATCAGTGCCCATAATGGATGCCAATCAGTGCCCACAATGGGCATCACTGATTGGCATGCATTATTGTTTGGCACTGATTGGCATCCATTAGTACAGTATAACACCAATGCCGCCTATGAGTGCCCACCTGTGCCGCCTATGAGTGCCCACCTGTGCAGCCTATGAGTGCCCACCTGTGCCGCCTATCAGCGCCCACCCATGCCCATCTGTGCCGCCTACCCATGCCCATCTGTGCCGCCTACCCATGCCCATCTGTGCCGCCTATCCATGCCCATCTCTGCCGCCCATCCATGCCAATCCGTGCCAGCTATCAGTGCCAATTTATGCCACCTATCAGTGTCCATCCGTGTCGCCCATCCGTGTCGCCCATCTGTGTCGCCTATCAGTGCCGCCTATCAGTGCCGCCTATCAGTGTCCATCAATGCCACCTCATCAGTGCCACTTCATTGGTGCCCATCAGTGCCGCCTTATCAGTGCCCATCAGTGTAGCCCCATCAGTGCCCATCAGTGAAGGATAAAACGTACTTATTTACAAAGTTTTGAAACTGAAACAAAAAAAAAAACATTTATTTTTTAAAAATTTTCGGTATTTTTTTTATTTGTAGCGCAAAAAATAAAAACTGTAGAGGTGATCGAATACCACCAAAAGAAAGCTCTATTTGTGGGAAAAAAATGATAAAAATTTCATTTGGGTACAGTGTAGCATGACCGCGCAATTGTCATTCAAAGTGTGACAGCGCTGAAAGCTCAAAATTGGTCTGGGCAGGAAGGTGTTTAAGTGCCCTGTATTGAAGTGGTTAAATGAACCAAAGGCGATAACACAGACTAGGTCTGGTGAGTGGCCAATCTTTCCGGTGGTGGTGAAGCACTTGGTCTTTGTCCCTGGTTCGCACTTTGGGTGGAAATAGAAGCATTATCAAGAAAATCTTAAGCACTGAAGAGACTGTTTAGATTTATTTATTATATGCATGCAGCACTTTTTCTTACAGGAGATATTTAAGCACTTGTAAAATTGATGGTACATTGGAGCCTATTGTGGCATATACTGTTTGTGTTATAGAGTAAGCAGCGAGCAGTTTTTTCACACATTTTTCACATTGTTGAAATTATTTATTGTGGATGTTTTTTTCACAGGTTTTGCACATCATTTCTAATATAAATATTGGGGTTGGAGCACTTTAGTTGTTTGTAGTCTGAGCAAGATAGGTTGTGTTTGGTGACACCGGTGCAGGAATTAGGGGTCTGGCTCACAGACACAAACTGCAGTGGTGCCACCACATACATATTTATATACATTTTTATGTTTTTGGTTTTATCACCTACAAAAGTGGTGATTTAGCTGGTAGTGATATCAGTGCATTTTATGGAATTTGCCCTTGGAAATAAGACACCATCATAGTAAATAAAGTTAGCGCAACCCCCATTACACGCATATATTAATTCGATTGACTCTCATAGTGATATTTCTATATTAGGTTGCAGTAAACAGATATATTTTATATTTTCTTGTCCCTAGTGCGCCGGTATTTTTTCTATTTTTTTGTTGCAAAACCTGAAATAGCTGCTTATGTGAAGTTTGCTCTGTGAGGGAAAGAAGCGGCTTGTATTATCTGTCTTTTGTGGGTGACTGGTGACTGGGAAAAGCCCTTCACCTCTGAGTTAGAAATCTGCAATGTTTAGTTATTGCTTGGATGGCAAGTATTTATTTTAAGTTGTGTTTGTTTAATTTTCATGCAACCTTTTAAAATAAAACTGGCTACGAGTCAGATTTTTAAGAAAACCTGCCATTTGGACTATCTTTTTCCCAGGGAAAGTAATCCTGATTGAGCTAACAATATATATATACTGTATATACACTAGTGTGCAAAAGTTTTAGGCAGGTGTGATAAAAATGCTGTAAACTAAGAATACATACTTTCAGAAACAGAAGTGTTAATAGTTTATTTCTAGCCATTAACATAATGGAAAGTAAATGAATAGAAGAAAAATCCAAATCAAATCAATATTTGGCGAGACCTCCCTTTGCCTTCAACTTAGCATCAATTTTCTAGGTACACTTGCACACAGCTTTTCAAGGAACTCGGCAGGTAGGTTGTTTCAAACATCTTGGTGAACTAATCACAGATCTTCTGTGGATGTAGGCTGCCTCAAAACATTCTGTCTCTTCATGTAATCCAAGACAGACTCAATGACGATCAGGGCTCTGTGGGGGACAATCTATCACTTTCAGGACTCCTTGTTCTTCTTTACCCTGAAGATAGCTTTTAATGACATTGGCTGTATGTTTGGGGTCATTGTCCTGCTGCCGAATAGATTTGAGGTCAATCACATGCCTCCCAGATGGTATGGCAAGATGGATAAGTATCTGCCTGTATTTCTTAGCATTTAGGACACCATTTATCCTCAGCAATTGGCCAATTCAGTTTGCAGAAATGCAGTCCCAAACTTGCAATGAAACTCCACCATGCTTCAATGTTCCCTGCAGACACTCATTATTGTACTGATCTCCAGCTCTTCAGTGAACAGGTTTGTCTGTAGTCTCCTGCTACAGAAAAATATTTCAAATTTTGACTCATTAGTCCAGAGCATCTGCTGCCATTTTTCTTTGATAATGGCACTGCTTGACATTTTCCAATGTCAAAGGAAAGAAAGCATGATGTGTCTTCAAATGCTGCATTAAGTTTTGTTGGCCGACCACTGTGTCTACAGTCCTCAACATTGCCTGTTTTTTTGTGATTCTTCAAAAGAGCTTGAACAGCACATCTTTAAACCCCAGGTCTGCTTTGAAATGTTTGCCTGGGAGAGACCTTGCTGATGCAGTATAACTACCTTGTGTCTTGTTGCTGTGCTCAATGGTGCCATGGTGTATGACATGTAACCTGAAACTGTCTTCCACAACCTCACCTTAGTAGCAGAATTTGGCTGTTCCTTACCGTTTTAAGCCTTATATACATCTATTTCCATATCAGTTAATGACTGTGTTTGAACCTACATATTCAATTGATGATTATTAGCATCTGCTTGGTATAATTGGTTAATTAATCATACACCTCACTCTAATCCTACAAAATCTCTGACTTTGTGCAAGTGTACAAAGTGTGCAAGTGTACAAAGTGTGCAAGTGTACAAAGTGTGCAAGTGTAAGAATTCATCTATATTTTCGAATAGCATTTTTACTTTACAGCATTTCTTCACACCTGATTAAAATGTTTGCACAGCACTGCATATATATATATATATATATATATATATATATATATATATATATGTATGGATGGAAGTCATCAAAGACTAGACTAGTTGAGTTTATTTATAATTCTGTCATGAGTGCCTGGGACAAGAAGATCGTTGCCTTCCAGGAACCTATGTTCAGGGGTTGCAGATTCCTTTGGACTGGAATGATGCTGCATTTATCTAGTTTATAATATTCAGTCAAAGAACATTTATTTTATTATTAGACTTTTTGAGAGTTGTTTAATTATGACACCACACCCAGCTATGTGAAAGTTTAAGCAGAGTAACCTGTTAGCAAACAATGATAAGTGATAAAGATTAACTGTTTTTTATATTGACACTGTAAGAATGGTGTTCAATCTTTTTTTTGTGCTGGTGTGAAGTGCAGTGATTATTCCTTACAGTGCTGGTGTAAAGGATGTGAGGATTTGTGATATACAGTAAGTAGTAACATTATAGGCCACATCTTCTTCCTTGCAGGGTCAGGGTAAGGTCCCCCAAGTCGCAGTCAATGAGTCAACCAATTCAGAAAGCTACTAAATGGAAGCCACTGTGGTTATAGGCAGCTAGGAACTTAAAATAGGAAAAAAAATAACAAACAAAAAGTTTTTTTCAGAAAGAAGACATTCATACAACCAAGGACACTGAGGCTTGCTGTTAGTGGGAAGGATTATGTGAGGGCTCTCCTTACAGTTTTCTTTGCAAGTATGTAAAGACCTGAAGGTAGCTGCATAATAAGAACTTGTGTCCTGTAATTACATACATATATATATATATATTTTTTTCTTACCTAATATTTAATCGATTCATTCTAGGAATATCTACAAGCAGTCCTCCTTGTTGTAAGTGGACCCAAGCTCTCTGTATGTCAGCTGTAAATAAGTGATATCCATCATTCAACAATACCTATAAAAGAATTAAACATGCTGAAATTGGTTTTATTTTGCAAGGTAAAATTCTGTATTTCAAGACTTGCAATATGTAAACTAGTTACAAAAAAGTAGGAGTGTGTTGTAAACCAGTGGTTCTCAACCCTGTCTTCAAGTATCCCTAACGGGCCATGTTTGCAGGTTTTCCTTTATCTTGCACGGGTGCTTTAAATCAGGGTTAATGTCTTTGTATTTTGGACAGCTATTTTATTTAACCACTTGCCGACCGCCGCACGACGATGTACGTCCATTTTTTGAAGAGGGATATCTCGGTAACGGCAGCAGCTGCTGCCACAACCGAGATATCCATCTCTTCAGGCGGCGGTCGGCTGTATGATAACGGTGGTCTCCGCGGCGGATTCGCCACGAGATCACCGCTATCGGCGGCGGGAGAGGTGCCACCCCCCCTCCCGCCGCCCTCATGCACCTTCCGCCGCTTACCTGAGCCGTCGGTAGCGGCGGAGGCGATCGGGTCCTTCCGTCTGCTGGGCATAGAGACAAGTGAGGCTAAGATGGCCCCCACTCGTCTCTATACCATAGGAGGGCGGAAGCGACGTCAAAACGTCACTTCCGCCCATACCTCTTAAAGGTATATATTTTTTTTAAATGTCAGATTTTTTTTTTTTTTGCATTTTAGCCCAAATATGAGATCTGAGGACCTTTTGACCCCAGATCTCATATTTAAGAGGACCTGTCATGCTTTTTTCTATTACAAGGGATGTTTACATTCCTTGTAATAGGAATAAAAGTGATCCATTTTTTAAAGTGTAAAAATAAATAAAATAAATTAAAATAAATAAGAAAAAAAAATAAAATTTTTTTAAAAACACCCCATTACGACGAGCTTGCGCACAGAAGCGAGCGCATACGTGAGTAGCGCCCGCATATGAAAACGGTGGTCAAACCACATATGTGAGGTATCGCCGCGATCGGTAGAGCGAGAGCAATAATTCTAGCCCTAGACCTCCTCTGTAACGCAAAAAATGCAACCTGTAGAATTTTTTAAATGTCGCTTATGGAGATTTTTGAGGCTAAAAGTTTGACGCCATTCCACGAGCGGGCGCAATTTTGAAGCGTGACATGTTGGGTATCAATTTACTCGGCATACCATTATCTTTCACAGTATAAAAAAAATTGGGCTAATTTTACTGTTGTCTTATTTTTTTATTCAAAAAAGAGATTTTTTTCCCAAAAAAGTGCGCTTCTAAGACCGCTGCGCAAATACGGTGTGAAAAAAAGTATTTCAATGACCGCCATTTTATTCTCTAGGGTGTTAGAAAAAAAACAATATAAAATGTTTGGGGGTTCTAAGTAATTTTCTAGCAAAAAAAACTGTTTTAAACATGGAAACACCAAGTCCGAAAAAGAGGCCTGGTCCTTAAGTGGTTAAGAGAAATTCCCAAAACATGGCCTGTTGGGGGTACTTGAGGACAGGGTTGAGAACCACTGTTGTAAACAAAGCAAGGGTACGAAATTGGCAGCTAAGGTTCTGAAGCTGTCCCGACATGGGGAAATACTCAGCTAATGTTGTGTGGGTCTCCCTGAATTATGCAGCGTAAGGAATGTCTGGGTTTAAAAGCCATGCAAGGATGTATGGGTTTTCTTCTGTGTCATTACCCATTAAGGTTGGGGCGAACGGCCCGAGCCTAAGTTCGGGCCGAACATTGGCTGTTCGTCCTGTGCAAAGAACAACAACATTTTCAGGGTGTTCTGCAGGTGTTTGTCCCTCTGAACGCCCTGCAATGCACTGCATAGTGCATTCTGCACCCTGATTGCAAGACTTAATAGACCCTTATCCGAGCACGCAGCCTGGTAGGTCAGGAAGGGGGGAAATGAGCGAGTGCCCCCTTTCCTGAACCATATCAGGTCACATGCTCTCAACATGGGGGGCATGTGATGGGGACAAGGGTCTCTTCCCCACAACCCTGGGCTGTAGTTGTGGGGGTCTATGGCAGTAGGCTTATTGGAATCTGTAAGCTCCCTTTAAGAAGAGGGCCCGAGATCCTGCCTCCCATGTGAATGAGTATAGGGTACATAGTACCCCTACCCAGTCACCAAAAAAGTAACAAAAATACAGAGACAGTTTTTGAGAATACCTTTTTTTTTTAAATAAAAAAAACAGTGTCCGCCCGATATAAATCTATCGCCAATTACAACGCCCACCACACCGGCAAGTGTCGTGATTGATACTAGATCTACATGGGGGGATATCATTTTTTTTTTGTTTTTATTAAAGGAATTGTCAAAAACTTTTAGAATTTTTTTGGTGAATGGGTAGTACCCCATACTCAGTCACATAGGGGGTGAGTGGGATCTGGGGGCCCCCTTTTTAAAGTGGGGCTTCCAGATTCCAATAAGGCCCATTCCCGTAGAACCCCACAACCATGGCCCAGGGTTGTGGGGAAGAGACCCTTGTCCCCATCAACAAATCCCCCGCCCCAAAGCACCCCCCCATGTTGAGGGCATGTGGTCTGGTATGGTTCAGGAGGGGAGGCATACGCTTTTACTGACCGGCCAGGCTCCGTACTTAGATAAGGGTCTGGTATGGATTTTGGGGGGACCTCACGTAATTTTTTTCATAATTTTTTTAAAATAGCCAGGTACCATAAATTGCAACCTTGAGTCAATTTAAATGTGATTTGACTAGTTTTTTTCTTTAGAAGTGTAATTTTTGCTGCAGCATGTTCTATACATGCTACAGATGTGCCACTTTATAGGCAGACTAAGGGGACCCCCCCCCCCCCCCAGGCACTATATTTAAAGGTTTTTGTTTTTCATTTTTATTGCTGCACTTTAAGAATCATTAAAATCAATGCTCCTTTAAAAACAATAGTTTTACAAAAAATGTTTGCATTGATACATGTCCCCCAGGGCAGTACCAGGCCCCTATACCCCTTTTATAGCCAATTGCTTGCATATAAGTCTGCAAAATGGGAGCTTTTGATTTCTCATGTTTGGCTCCCATACACTTAAATGGAGTATGTGGATCAGGGCAGAAAAGGAGATGTTTGGCCCATCTCTATTACCAGTTCATAGGCCTGAGTTTGCCCCATCATGTAAGGGAATAATTGATTTTTTTTTTAAATAGCCAGGTACCATAAATTGTAACCTTGAGTCAATTTAAATGTGATTTGACTAGTTTTTTTCTCTAGAAGTGTAATTTTTGCTGCAGCATGTTCTATACATGCTACAGACGTGCCACTTTATAGGCAGACTAAGGGGACCCCCCCAGGCACTATATTTAAAGGTATTTGTTTTTCCATTTTTATTGCTGCACTTTAAGAATCATTAAAATCAATGCTCCTTTAAAAACAATAGTTTTACAAAAAAGGAGATGTTTGGCCCATCTCTATTACCAGTTCATAGGCCTGAGTTTGCCCCATCATGTAAGGGAATAATTTAAAATTAACAGACATGGGCGTAGTCTAGAAATAAACTGAAGCTAAAACACAAGGAGCGGTTCCCATTCAAATCTTAAAGGACTGAAAATTGTCTCTCTGTTTGATATCACAGCACTGGTGCTCAATGGAATGGATAAGTACACCATGCTGTGTGGGCCAGATAAAGCTGTGAACCTGCTGTAAAGAAAATCAATAACCACTTTCATGCAGGAATTTTTCACCTAGGACTTATTTCACAGTCAACAGTTAAAGAAGGCGTTCCGGACGCATTTTTTTTTTAAGTCAGCAGCTACAAACACTGTAGCTGCTGATTTTTAATAAGGACACTTACCTGTCCAGTGAGCCTGTGATGTCAGCCGCCCAAGGCCGATCCATCCATCGTATCGGCTGCCGGCGCCTCCATCTTAATGAAGGGAAACAGGCAGTGGAGCCTTGCGGCTTTACTGCCCATTTCCTATTGTGCATTCACGAGTCGCGCGGTGCTTTGTGAATGGCCCCGTTGTTTTCTGGGACACACACATGTCCCATAAGGCAGCGGGGCCGTTCGCAGAAGAAGAGGAAGCGCCGCGGAATAGGAAGAGGCAGATTAGGAAAGCTGCCTAGCAACAGCGGATTAAGGTTAAAAAAATAAATACATTTTAACTTAATTTTTTAAAGAATTTTAATGCCATTTTTTATTTTAGTTTGGTCCTCCACTTTAAGTACTATGTATACTTTGCAACTTTATACATGAATAGTACAGTAACTGCTTTAATATATTATATTAAATCCATAAAGTATTCTTTATAAACACAATATAACAGTTTAAAGCAAAACTGATTTGTTAAGAAATGTCTGAAGTGTAGTGGTTCTTAAATACTAAAACACACAACAATATTTAAATTATTGTACATTGCAGCTATAAACAATCTTGTGACACTACAGTGATTTACCTGTCTGATTGCAGGATAATTGTTAGCAGTCATGATTGAGTCTTTCAGTAACATGAGTAATGCTAGACAGAAGTCTTCCATCACTTTACGATTCCAGTCCTGCATGAAAAGCTGATCCCAAATAAGCAACACTGCTGGTAGATCCAGGAAATTTACAAAACCCTGAAATTAAATGATGGCGTAGCCTTTGTTACATAGCAACTATACATCTTGTTTTATTTTTTTTGGCATTACAATGTTGTACAATTTAGTAAAATACATAATACAAAAACAGGGGTAGTAGAGGCAGAAGACCTGTGTTTTCCTATAGCCTGTAAAACCCCAATGCACTAAATAAACAAATTTTTGACCATCAAATAGTCATCATACCTATCTAAATTTGATGCAGTCTACAAACAAAATGATGCCATTTCATTTGTGGTATAAGTTTGCTTTTCACGACAGTTGTCTAGTTTGTCTATATGTATTACATTAATCTGTTGGATAACCCATGAGGAATCAGGAAGTTGATAATATATTAATAGTAACAGTTTTTTGCATAACCAACCTAGGCTGTGGCCTAGGGTGACAATGCTTCCAGGGCAGCATTGAGCCACACCATACATTTTGCTGCTGACTGGATCCCTAAACTTAAATCCATATCTAGAATGAGCTCCTTAGATCAGTAAGCCTCAAACCTGTAAAATCTGTAATTACAAAAATATATACATATATATAGCTTTAGATTTCAGTCTATATTCTGTCGCAGAAAAGTGTATGTATTAAAAGAATTACATATTTTTTAAATTATTCTTTGTCCTTATATTAATTTAGGGAGCGCAGTCAAATGTTATTTATCAAAGTATACTGATCCTGACCTTTAACCTAGACCTTTGGTCATGATCTTTGTTCAACAGTAACCCTCGCACTGACATAAATCAAACCCTGATCTACCTATTTTTTTATTTACTTTTTAACTTTACACACTTTTGTTTGTTTCAATCCTTCTCCCCTGCAGGGAGAAAATATGGATAGGCTGCATAATGAGTGATCACTATGATAACCAATCAAAGGATATCGCAGTAACCAGCTGACCAGGAAAGAGGAGTCCCGTGTCCTGATTTCCTGATTGTTAGTACAAGATTCGGGGCCCTCAGTAAGAACCCAGTCTCTGTGCTGGGAGCATGCGGCCTCATGAATAAAGACCCACTTCCTTTAGGCCGCATGTAAGTAAGGGAATGCCTAGCAACCAGCAACTGTTGAAAGAATAGAGTATGCACACAACGTATAAGATGCGGGGGTCCAAGTATGTAACATAGCACATGATTATAGAGTACAGTAATCTAGTGTATAAAACGCAGGGGTAAGAATTATGTTACATACTGTATAACATAACATAAAGAATTCAGTGTTCAGGACAATGTAACACACAACAAGTGTATGAAGTGCAGTGGTCATAAATAAGTAACATATAACATAGAATAAACAGTGCAGCAGCCAAGAGTAACCTATTGTCTATTACATTATTGATCAGTGGGCGTAAAAGATGTAAGCCCTTGTATACATGGTCGGAGATTCCGACAACCAAATCCGTCTGAGTAATTCTGACGGATTAATTCCGGAAGAGGTCCGGAAGTGATGTTACATACACACGGTCGGACTAAGTTGTCGGAAAATCCAATTGTACATAATGTGATGACGTTATTTCGTTAAGACGGGACTACGTTCAGGCTAGTAGCCAATAGCTTTGGTCTAGGAATTTGATCTGAGCATGCGTGGCACTTTGTCCATCGGAGTAGGCTACACATGATCGGAGTATGTCCGATAGGAGCATTTTGTCGGAAAATTTTACCGACAAGTTGGAAAACTTGGTCCGTCGAATATTCCGACGGAAACAGTCCGATGCAGACCACACACAGTCGGAATATCCGACAAAATGGTCCGATAGGAAACATTCCGTTGGAATCTCCGACCGTGTGTACAAGGGCTTAGACTAAAAGATGCCTCAGCTTTAGCTGTCAGAAGAACACCCAGCATCAGTAGGCAGTGGAATAAAAGACTCAGTGGCTAGTGGGAACAAAAATCCCCAGCATTGTTGGTAATTGGAAGCTAAAAAAAAACTCAGTTTTACCTTTTGGATTTTTTGGGCAATTACTTTCTTAACCGCTTGCCGACCGCCTCACGCCGATATACGTTGGCAGAAGGGGTCGTACAGGCACGTACCTGTACGTTGCCCTTTAAGAGGTGGCCAGCAGGTGCGAGCGTGGCAAGCTCCGTGATTCGGGTCCCGCGTACTCGATCGGGAAGGAAGAACGGGGAGATGCTGATGCAAACAAGAATATCCCCGTTCTGCCTAATGACAGTGTCACTGATCTCTGCTCCCTGTGATTGGAGCAGAGATCAGTGACCTGTCACACACAGCCATGCCCCCCACAGTTAGAAACACACCCCAGGACACACTTAACCCCTACAATGCTACCTAGTGGTTAACTCCTTCACTGCGAGTGTCATTTACACAGGAATCAGTGCATTTGTATAGCACTGATTGCTGTATACATGACAGTGGTCCCAAAAATGGGTCAAAAATTTCCAAAATGTTGCAGTCACGATAAAAATTTCCGCCATTTAAAAAAAAAAATCATTATTAATAAAAATGCCATAAACTGTCCCCTATTTTGCAAACGCTATAACTTTTGTGCAAACTAATCAATAATCGCTTATTTTGATTTATTTTTACCAAAAATATGTAGAAGAATATGTATCGGCCTAAACTTTTATATATTTTTGGGGGATATTTATTATAGCAAAATGTAAAAAATAATGCGTTTTTTTTTTTTTAAATTGTTGCTCTTTTTTTGTTTATAGCGCAAAAAATAAAAACCGCAGAGGTGATCAAATACCACCAAAAGAAAGCTCTATTTGTGGGGAAAAAAGGACGCCGATTTTGTTTGGGAGCCACGTTGCAAGACCGCGCAATTGTCAGTTAAAGCAACGCAGTGCAGAATCGCAAAAAGTGCTCTGGTCAGGAAGGGGATAAATTCTTTCGGGGCTGAAGTGGTTAAGCCCCCATTCACATTGGTGCAATTTGACAGGTCAAATCACATGCCAAATCACAGCCTATTGCCGGCAACAGCACTGTCCCAGCCTGTGTGACGATTTCCAAAAGTAGTTCCTGCACAACTTTTGGCTACTTTGGGGGCGATTTCAATAGATATCTGTGCATGAACCCGCACAGATGTCTTTCAAATCGCCCCTGAACTTGCACTCAAATGCGGGTTTAGAAATCGTGTAAGTTCAGCTGAACTCGCACGATTTCAAACCCATGTTCAGTTTTAAACAAGGGCTTAATATGGTAAGGACTTAAAAACATTTTCCTTTTAAGCCAGTAAGAGCTTAGGCTCCATTTCATGTTTTAGGCTCCATTTCATGTTTTGTAGGCTCTCTCTTTACTTGTTTGATGTAAAATGCCTGACATTTACAGACCACATAGTTAAACCTGAAATGTCCATACATCAATGAACGATCATCCTTTAATAGGCTTTTTTCACAGCTATGCGTTTTTAAATGCTTTTTGTAGAAATACACTACAGTCCATCTACCATAGTTTTCGATGGGACATGTTCACATCTATGCTTTTTTCAGCGGCTGCATTTTTGGAAAGGGTCAGGGACTTTTGTAAAAGCAAAATGGTGCATTATTGGTTCAATAGACTTCAATGGAGAAGCTGCAGAAAAGCATGTACGGTAGTGTGTTTTTGCCATGATTTTACTGTTATTTGTATTTATTTTATTTTCCAAATCATTTTTATTGCATAGTTTACATGGTATACAAAAGCATAAACATTGTCAAATAAATGTAAAAATGTCTAAGAGCTGAAGCATCCCCCTACACCATTATGGGCCATAATGTAATGACTGAGGAACAGCAAAGCCATTAGAAATTTGGTCTAACGTTCAGGCTCTGTCTAAAAGAACAACCACATATTTAAGGCTGTGAGCCCAGAAGTATCAGCAACTGGTTACTAAAGTAAAATAAAAAAGTATAACTGGAAAAATTGTTAAGTAACATTCGAATAAGCTGTAAGGCACTTACAGCCATATACATGGAGAGGTAGGTGTACCACATTGTCAGGAAATAAACCTAAAGTCTCATAGCAGGCCACCTTACTCATGAGGAAGTACAAAGTGTAGAGATGCCCTCTGGTTCCTCATCAGCAACCAAAGAATGATTCATTAGATCATAACAGAAACCATAAAAAGGAAAGTAGATAGAAGAAAGAGAGAAATAGGACATCAAATAAAGAAAGTAAAAGAGAAAGGCAGGGTTAGTCCTCTCAGCCCGGGCCTCAATCCCAATGGTAGTCCAGCAGCTAGGGGGCTTGGAAGTATGCAATCCAGGGTTTCCATACTTTTTCAAATTTAGTTTGTTTACGGATACTGGTCAGTTTTCCATTTACCATGATCCAGGATATTTTATGTTTTACCATCGTGACATTGACACGGGTGATTTCCATGCTCGTGTTATGGTTATTTTGGCTGCTAGAAAGATAAGAAATATAAGAGTTTGAATATCTCTGGGGGTATCCTCTGACAGGTCAGTTTTGGCACCTCTAGGTATATTCTGTCCATTCACTGAAAAGACAAAACTGAACACTCTAATCCAGAAACGTTGAACCTTCGGACAGGACCACTAGATATAAAACATATTGCCCTCCTGTCCGCATCTCCAAAAACAAAGGGGCAAGATTCCTGGTTATATTTTCTCCAACATTGTTGGGACAAGGTGCCAACGGGATAACACTTTGTAGTTTGCTTCCACAAGGAAAGTATTGAGCATGCCCTTATGCACCATGGTCCACCACTTTATCCACATCTCCTCCTCAATTGTTTTACCCAGGTCTGATTCCCATGCCCTTTGGTAGGAAGGCTTATCACTTTGGCTATCAAATAGGGTCTATAACTCTGTTATCCCTCCCTGTGAATCAGTGCAGCATATACATCTGTTCTCAAATAGGGTCCTGGTGGTTATGTCAACCTGATCCTTATTTAGGGACTGCAAGAAATGTGTTATTTTGCACAGGTGGTAAGTCTCTGATGGCGACATCTTTAGTGTTTCCTTAAAAACACTATATCAATTTTACTTACTATGCAAGGGGAGAGTAAAAGTTATATAATTTACAGTACATGTTTAAAATGTATATGTCAACTGTCTATTAAAATTTTAGAGAAAAAGTGAAAAGTAAGATACAGAAGCAGAACATTGTAACAAACTTATACTTTAACTTGACCTTTGTTGTGCTTACCTCACCCATCCATTTTCTGAGTATAATAACTGGATTTGCCAAAAGTTCTCCTTGATTGTCTATGTTGTCCAGTTTGTGTCTAGCTGCATAAAGTTTTATAGCTTCTTCCCTTTCATGAGCTATTAGGTCTGCCAAAAAATCCTGTAATAAGAAATTTAACAATCTACGGTAATTATTGGATATCAAAAACAGCTGTCTGTGTCAGAATGAAACTATTTACTGTCAATGTTACTGATATTTACAAAATCAAAACATCTGTTTGCAAATGAAATGGTCACTATTATTCAATTGTATGTTTAATATGGTATTTATTATATTATTGTATTGTATTATTGAATTATTGTATTTATTATATTATTCAGTCTAAATGATAATTCATTTATAAAAATGTGGTCAGTTTGATATTCTATATTTTATTTTAGGAAGCTGTTCTATAGTACAAATACTGTATGTATATAGAGGGAATGAACAATTTAAAATAAATAGCCTATATACAGAAATTGAAACCAGTACACAGCTAAAGTTAGATACACTACAAAAACACATCACTAAATATTTTTAGGGGATCACTATATGCAATGTATCAGTAATTATTTATGGAGTGAGAACACAAAAGGTATTTTTTCCTGTGCTTTGAAAGTTGTCATTACAGACATACCAGTATGTAAGCATTGATCTGTTTACAATCAGCTTGACTGTGTCTGCACTGTAAATGCTGAGAAAGAGTAAAACAACAAATGATTACCACTGCATACAGTAACCTGTTTGAATGTCTTCATGGTTATTTTTCTTGCTACAATGTACTTATGCCATAAATGTGAAAGTCAACCTCACATGGTAAATGCAGCTACCACACATTACCTACACATTACTTTTTTTCCTAGATTTTCAACTGAGCCCCTCTGGAGCCTTCATACTTGGGCAGTATGCACATAGAAGCTTTAATTTTAAGTCAAATTACAGCATACCACCCAACCCACAGCTGTTGAAAAAATTAACACGCCCAGGGTCAAGCTTTGCAAGATATATGCAGGAAATTCATTAGAAAAAAGGTATTCACAAAACTCTAGCCATCCGAGCATGAATTTCAGCCAACCAAATTTATTTCAGTAGACAAAGCTTCCCCATATAAAAGAGATGTAAACAAACGTGTATGAGTTTTTTTGGCACATAGATCTAGACCGGGGGTCTCCCAACTTTCTAAATAAAGGGGCAGTTTACTGTCCTTCATATTTTAGAGGTGTCAGTCTGATGCCAGTGGGAGTAGAAAATGTCCTGACATCAGTGAGAGTAAAAGATGCACCATCTTTGGTATTAGGGAAAGTAATAATGCCCCATTGTTGGTTAAAACAGGAGGAATAGTGCCACATCCTTGGTGTCAGTGGGAGTAATAGTGTCCCACCATTGGTGTCAGTGGGAGTAATAGCGCCCCATTGTTGGTATCAGTGGAAGGAATTGTGCCCCATCGCTGGTATCAATGGAAGGAATAGTGCTCCATCATTGGTATCAATGAGAGGAATAGTGCCCCATCATTGGTGACCGTGGAAGGAATAGCGCCCCATCTCTGGTGACAATGAGAGGAATAGTGCCCCACCATTGGGGACAGTGAGAAGAATAGTGCCCCATCATTGGTGTCAGTGAGAGGAATAGTGTCCCTTCATTGGAGTCAGTGGGAGGAATAGTGCACTATCATTGGTGTCAGTGAGAGAAATATTGTCCCAATGTCCATATCAGGGACAGGGACTGTGCCCCATGGGGGGAATATTGCCCCAAGAGCCAGATAAAAGCAAGCAGAGGGCCACATCTGGGCCCCGGCCCACATTTTGGAGACCGCTTTTCTAGACAGACATCTGAGCCACATATAGCTTTTTAATCTAAAGAAATAGCTTACATTTGCTTTGGAACATATGAGCTTTATTTGACCCTTACTCATGCTGCATCAAATAGTCAGAAAAGAGTCTAAAATTACTACAAGAGTCTTGCATGTTGGTTATTCGGCGAACAACAGAAGCTTGCTAGTGGATTATAGAAGCACTGGTCCTATCTGTATATAATAGGATGAGGGTCAGCATAGCTTCAGCTCATTTACTAAGCTAAAGAAACACTCTATTGCAAAGTGTAAAATCCCTTGCAAAGTGAACAGTCAGACTGACTTTATTAAATCAACCCCAGTGATTACTGCCAGAAATGCTCATTTTCATGATGTAGTGCACTCTTGCAACAGCTGGAGACCTAGCACTTTACAATCTGTACATTACAGGTTACTTTGGTAAAGTTGCTTAGTATTACTGGATATATAACAAACTTAATTTACAAATACAATATTTATTTTATTTAAGTTGAACTCCTGGGAGAATTTAAAGACCTTTTTGTCCATTATTTAATGTAAAAGATTGCCTTACTTTTTTGTTGAAAGTGTTAACTGCCCTGATAAAAGTCTTGCTGGTCACAACAATGCTACTAAAAAAAAGTATTTTTTAGCAGTGAAATTTTATTAAGTGTCACAATGGTGACACTCTCACACTGAAGGTTCAGGGCATTTAAGAAAAAATCAACTGTTTAATAGAGGAACAGATATATTGTTAACAAAAGCATTAAAAAGGGATGTTGGATATTTGTTTTATGGACAATGGTCCCATAAGGTTTTTGTTATAAATTATTGGGCATGATAAAAAAAATTGTTCTTCTTTTGCACAATTTATATGTATTATATATTACTTGTATTTTATGCATATTTATGTGTTTATATAGTTTTTAGTGCCCTTGTTTTTGCCCTTTTAGTGTTTTCAGAATGTTACTATAGGTAAAAGGCTAAGGTTCTTCTGGTTTGAAATACATATGAATTCACTCTAACGTTTGTTTTATTGGTTTTACTGCAAGTATGAGTCTGTGTTTAAAGTATAAAGGCAAAACCTTGTTGTAGTTTTGAATAGAGGGAAGTGGGATTGGAACATCTGTCAGGTTGCCCCAACCCCCATTAGGGGAATTCACCCTCTCAACTTGTCCTGTTTACAGTTATCACAGAGAGTAAAATTGAGCAATATGAGGTTGTATCATTTGCCTGATTACAGTTGAATGTATTTTGCCCCTTGTAGATGAAATGAACATTATTGGGGATTAAATTAGGAAGTACAAATTGAAGCAGATGCTCTGTGATTGTGAAGGGTCTGTGTGCGTGAAATGTGTATGCGATCTTATTTTATCTCCTGTGCACTATGCTTTAAGACCTAATAAAGGATTTGTTTGGAATATACTGGTATGCGGTCATTCCTCAATTTTTCAATTATTGAATATCAGCCGTCATTCTTCTTTTTGCAATTATTGAATATCAGCAACAAGCTGGAGGAATCCTTGGCTGCAGGAGGCTTGAACCAACCTTGGAGCAACACTGTATTGTGTTTTTCTGTTGATCTTCTTAGAATTGCACTTCCTTTGCCACTTCCTGTGAACCAACAAAAATTTATGTAGTGGAGATAAGCAAAGGCAAAGGCAGAAAGGCTGGATTAACTATGATTTCCTTCATAGACACAGTAAAGGAATGAAAGTAGCTATGCAGGGGCAGCCTGAAAATAAAAGGATAAAAGGGATAAAAAATGAAAAAGATTGCGGACATGTAAGCTACAATATACTACATTTTTGTTTTTGGGTTTACATTTGCTTTAAGATATTGAAGGAATTCCAGAAGGCTGTTAGTACCCTTTGTTGTATGAGCTACCCAACAAGCCTACATTAAGAGTACTGATTTGGACCCATGGCTATTTGAGGCCAGAAAGTTCTCCATGTGAATTATGACAATAAGAATACAAGCCCATTCCACATGGGATGAAGTCTGGGAATCTCACCAGTGTCTGGGGATCATTAGTCTGGCTAAGAGGAAACACTGCCTCAAAATACCTTTTTCAACTTATGACCAGGGACATTGGCAACTTAAACGGAAAGACTATATGTAAGGAGGGCAGCACTGCAGGAAAACAAAACCTGTTAAAGTTTGAAAAGACTTTGCTGCAAAAGGGTTGCTGTGCGTGCATTTAAATCATATGTGGAAATAGGACTCCAGGACTGACAGGCAGTATCAGCAAACTGTAAATGCTGAGCTATATCCTCAGAAAAGCATATACCTAGCAGAGCTTCAAACATTTTAAGAATGATCCTGCCTGGGTGAACCCCTCCATCAGCAGTTCAAATGATGAGGATGGGACCCCTGAGAGAATGTCAAGGGAAAGTGAATTCTTCTAGGGGGTGGGAGCAAGGTCTGACAGAAGTTTAAATTTTAAGGATGCATTGTGGGCAATTTGATTAATGGATAGCCAGTAAAGGTAGCCAGAGAAGAATAGTGACAGTGTGACAGGTAAGCTTCAATTCCTTTGGAGACTTATGACCTCTGTTGCTCTATCCCTGAGATCTTATGTAAGATTGCCTAGTAGTAAGAGGAGCCAAATACAAAGAGATTCACAAGGGTAGAATAGATCTATCCCATAGCTTAAATGCTTACTCCACCTTTGTGTGAAAAAAAAAAAAAAAAAAATATATATATATATATATATATATATATATATATATATATATATAGTGTATGCAATTGCGACTCACGTTATATTATAATTGAATGTTATTAGAAATTACCTTTCCGTTTCAATCTACAGCTCTGTAATTTTCTGTAAAATGCAATGCAATATGGCTACCTGGAGGCGTTCTGTACACAGATGGTGTACAGGATGCTCCTGAAAATGTAATTTCCTGCTTGAGTGATTGGAATACAGATTTTTCCAGAAGTCTGCACTAAGGTACAAGTCAGATTTTTGGCATCCTCTGCAACAAAAAATGTTATTTTTGGTGAGATACTCCAAAAGGGAAACCACGTTTAAAGGGATGCGGACCCTGCCAATTTCCTCATTAGAGCCCTGCAGGTACAGCAGCTAATTGATAATTATAAAACCACTCCAATACAGACTTTTTGGACACAGACAATCAAACTGCTATTTCTTCATAATAACAAAAGATTAGACATGTGCATTTCGTTTCGTTCCGATTCGAAATTCGGACGAATTTTCATTATTCGGACATTCGGATGCATCCGAATTACCGAATTACGATGCTAACGAATTCAACCGAATTCGGCCGAAATTCGAATCAAATTCGAAAAAAATTTGAATTCGACAACAATTCGAATCAAATTCGAAAACAATTCTAGTCGAATCGAATTTGAAAACAAATTTGAATAAAAATCGAAAAAATATAAATCGATTTCTAAAAAAGAATACAGTAAAATAGAATATAAATTAGTAACACGATAGAATGAATATATATATATATATATATATATATATATATATATATATATATATATATATATACCATCTTCCGAAATTCGAATTTCCTATAGAATGAATTAGAATAGAAAAGATTTGAATACAAAAGAATAGACTAGAAAAACAATTAACCAGAATAGTATAAAATATTATTTTTCTATTTATTTTTATTCTATCACTGAGTTCAAGCCTTATTCTTCAAGGGGAAACCCTAACCCCAACCCTAAACCTAGCCCGAAAGTTGGGGATTGTCCACTTGCCACATCACCTGCCACAAGTTGTGTATTGTCCACTTGCCACAAAACCTGCCACGAGTGCCATGACACCTGCCAGGAGTGCCACGTGACCGGCCACGAGTGCCACGTGACCGGCCACAAGTTCCACGTAACCTGCCATGTGACCAAGTTGTGGATTGTCCACTTGCCAGGTCACCTGCCACAAGTGCCATGACACCTGCCACGAGTGCCACGTGACCGGCCACGAGTGCCACGTGACCGGCCACAAGTTCCATGTAACCTGCCATGTGACCAAGTTGTGGATTGTCCACTTGCCACGTCACCTGCCACACGTGTATTGTCCACTTGCCACATCACCTGCCACAAGTTGTGTATTGTCCGCTTTCCACATCACCTGCCACAAGTTGTGTATTGTCCACTTCCCACGTCACCTGCCACAAGTTGTGTATTGTCCACTTTCCACATCACCTGACACAAGTTGTGTATTGTCCACTTCCCACGTCACCTGCCACAAGTTGTGTATTGTCCACTTGCCACGTCACCTGCCACAAGTTGTGTATTGTCCACTTGCCACATCACCTGCCCCAAGTTGTGTATTGTCCGCTTGCCACATCAACTGCCCCAAGTTGTGTATTGTCCACTTGCCACAACACCTGCCATGAGTGCCACGTGATCGGCCACGAGTGCTAAGTGACCGGCCATGAGTGACACTTGTCCGGTCATGAGTGCCACGTGACCGGCCACGAGTGCCACGTGACCTGCCACGGGTGACACTTGACCGGCCACGGGTGCCACGTAACTGGCCACGAGTGCCACGTGACCTGCCACAAGTGCCACGTGATCAGGTTGTGGACTGTTCACTTGCCACATCACCTGCCAAAAGTTATGGGGTTCCTAGCACCAAGTGACCCAAGATACGTATCTTGGGGGCCACTTACAGCTAGAGTGTGGCCCTCGAGATATGTGGCCCCAAATTCGGCTCGCAAAATGTCATTCTCTGATATGGACAATATGTCAAGCACTTTTCTGTAGCAGAGAATGACATTTTGTGACTCACATATGTGGCCACATATCTCAGGGTCACTTGGTGCTAGAAACCCCAAATTTGGTGATTTGGTGAAATCATTATATACTAAATTCGAATTTCGGATGATGGTAGTTTTATAATATATATATATATATATTTCTTTCCGACATTCGAATTTTGTATAGAATGAATTTGAATTTGAATAGAAAAGATTAGAATGGAAATAGAGAATAGACTAGAAAAACGATAGAACAGAATAGAATATATTATATTTTATTCTGTTCTGTTCTAATGTTTTTCTAGTCTATTCTTTTATATTCTATTGAAATCTTTTCTATTCAAATTCGAATTCATTCTATAAGAAATGCGAATGTCGGAAATTTTTTTTTTATATTATATATATATTGTGACAGAGCGAGGCTCCGTCCCTATGAAATTGGAGGAAAACGAGACGCAGACACAGAGTTTGCATATCTCCAGCCCTGTGTCTGGGTCTTGATGTTAACGAGCAGGGTGTGTGCCCAGCTGCATATAAGCCATATAAATGAAGGGCTGTTGGTGTGGAAGGTGGAGGAGTGTGAACAGCTTGCTGCTGGCTGAAGAGTGGTTTGCCCTGTGGGAGACTGTAGTCCGTGTAAGGGACTGGGAAAGGCTGACAACCTTGAGAGTCAGGAAGACTAAGGAAGTCGGTGAGTCCAGGGGGCTGGAAAGAGTTGACAAATCTGTTGGGAGCAAGCAGAGGAACTGTTGACAATTGAGAGCCAGGTGGCTTGGTATGTTCATTTGTGTGCTGAATGAATTTAAACCCCTGCGTGGGATTACTGGATGAACTAAATATTTTTGTTTTCTTATAATAAACGTGGGCTACCAGGCCCTTAACCATAAAACGCCTGCCTGATGTAGACTAAAACGTGCATCTACCAATTGTGCTTAATCACCCCAACATTACAAGTGGTGTTCGAATGCGGGCATGTAGACGGTGGAATCCGGGTCCTTGCTCCATGGTGAGTCGCATCAGGAACTACTGCTAGCTGTGTGTGGCAGCCAGGCGAACAGCATTGCGTATATGTTTATTTGATGGACTGTGTTGCATGCAGGTTGTGTACCTGTGAAGGAAGAATTAAACATCAGATTTTTTTTTTTCCTTTCTCTGCTGAGAACTGTTACAAGCTGCTGTGTGCATGTGATTGCAAGGATGAGGCAGTCAAAAAGCAAGAAGTTCATGTTTAATCAAGTTAAAGAGGATGTTGTTCCTGGCAGCCTGAGCCCAAAGGTGCCACAGCATGACGCAAGGAGGCCTCTGCGCTGCATCCGTTGTAGTGAGTGGGGACATGCTGTTGCCCATTGCCCCTTGTCACAGGAATGTTTGTGGAATAACCAAGCTGGATGGGAGGTTGATGAATTCTGGAGCTCATCTACTAATGATTGTGATCAGCTGTGTCCTCAGAAGTGGTATCCAATGGCAACGAGTGAGAGCCAGTCATGGAGGAGATGCCAAGAAGTGAGCTCAGCATGGTCTGAGAAGATGTCTCCACCTTGTAGGACCAGTAAAAAGGGGCCAGTGACATGTGAGACAGCGAATGAATGGTTCAAGCGGAATCGCAAAGAGTCGGGTGCACTGCAAGGGGCTGAGATCTTGGCCTCTGACTATATGCAACCCATGCTGCCTACAGAGGAGGTGGGAGACTTCCTTGTAAGATTTGAAAAAGGTGCTGTAAAGAGAAAATGGCCTAGGGACCGGTGGCCAAAACTGCTGCAAACCTTATTGCGGATAGAGTTCCGGTCGGTTTACCATTTGATGGATGGGGACCAGGATGACTATCGCAAGTTTAAAGAGGAAATCCTTCTTAGAGGAGAGTTCCATCGTATCATGGGCCGCCAGCAATGCTCCAGGATGGGAGAAGTGTCGCCGGAAGTCCTAGGAATTGGAAATCCAGAGAAACGTAAGGTTTTCTGTCATGGCCACTTAGGCAAAGGGGTCAGTCCAGAAAGGAGAGTATATCAGCCTGAATCCTGCATGAGGTATAGCCAACCAGCTTTGGAGCGCAAGTCTGCAGTTACCCCTAGCAACAAGGATCTTGTGTTACCTACAGGGGGCGTCAGTGGGTCCAGAAAGGCTGCAGTTTTGCTCCCTGGCCACATGGGGGAGTCAGCCTGTGGAGACACCACACCAGTGAGACAACGCACTCAAGTGAAGGCTATGACATCAGCTGCAGGAACTGGTAAGACTGTTTCAGTTTATGATGCTGAATCCAGTGAAGTGGGAGTATGTCCAGTGGGGAGATCCGCAGTACAAATGGACATAGACTTTCTGCATTGTGCTACCCAGAGCAGTGGGGAGGCGCAGCGTAAAGCCCAAATAGACGCAGGGCTAAAGACTGAAAAGGACATGGGGACTCTGCATATGCCTGCTATGATCCAGCAGATGGCTGGGAAAATTGAGCTAGGGGTGACCAAAACAGTGCTGGTACCATGTTCCCTAGTGACAGCTGCTGCAGGGTTGCCCAGGGAAACTTCCAAGGAGCTTGCAGTGTTAGAGCAGAGAGTTTCCCAGGTCAGCTATGGAGCTGCCCAAATAGGCAAAAGTGCCCCTTTACAGAGAGCAGGTGCTGTGAAGAGTCGCTCAGAGGTTATGGTGGCTCATAAACAAACCACAAAAACAGCAGTTGTGTCTACATGTAATGAGAATGCTAATGATCGTACTAACAAAAGTGATACTATTGCTAAACGTGATGAGTGTAATGACATTGAAGCATGTATTTCTTGTAATGTCATATCTGAGAGTGAGGTTGGTAATGTGTTCACTACCAGTGATGAGAGTAGGAGATCTCCCATGACAGGCAGAGGCACAGGATTGTCCATGGAAGTCTCATGGGGTTTCCATGTGTTGGAGTCAGAGGCTGCCCAGGATGGCTCTGGTGCTATGCTGGTGGAACAAGGGGGGACTAATTCACACAGTGAGAGCGTGTGGGCGCAGCCCCACAACCCTACATGTAGCCCAGTGGGCAAGGGGTTAATTCAGCCTGCAAAAGTTGAGTGTACAAAGCTGAATGTGTCTGTAGTGCCACCAGAAAAAGGTGTTCAAAATGGTGTGCTGCACCAAGCTTTAGGTGATGAAGCATCACCCCAATGCAACGTTGATAAAAGTATGGTGTTACAAAATGATGTATATAGAAGTGAGGAATGTGCAGTTAAAGCTAATGAATCCCATGTTTCTGTGCGGCTTTCTACAGCAGGTGATGCAACACTGTGGAACGCCCATGGTGGAACCACAATGGACTGGGACAGCTGGGCCAAACAATTGCTAGCCATGCTGGATAGGGCTAGCTTAAGTAACAAGGGTGTGGACACAACTGCTATGCCAGACAGGGGGATCGCAGAGCCGTCGGTGGGTGAGGGCGTCCTGGTCCCTGCAAAGGTTGCTGCCCTCCCCTCTGAAGAAACAGTTCAGGGCACTGGCATCGCAGATGTGTTGTCCACAGCCCCACAGCTAAATGATATTGAGTATCAAAGTGATAGTGTGACTTGTAATGACCTGCAGAGGCTCACCAACACTGGTGCAGAAGGGATAAGTGTGAGACATGTGTCTGACAGCTCTCCAGGGGAGCAACAAGCTGTGATGATGGGTACCTCCAAGGAGGATGAGGTCTCTTCAAATGTCTCACCCTCTCAACCTGCAGTCGCTGAGCCCCTCCATGTCTTGGACAGGGTAAAGGACCCTAGAAAGTTCTGGTGTTTAGACATGGGATGTTTAGAGATGACAGAAACTTTACTGGAAATGCTAGAGTTGGTAAAAATGAACTTGCTGTATACTTGGGTATCTCCACCGCAGTTGGACCAGGTGGTGCTGCGTAGCACCAATGGGTGGAGCCAAGTGGTACAGGCAGTGCTGGGAAACCTTGACCAACAGTGGAATTGGTGGGACCAATGGTTACCCATTTGGCACAGGATCTCCAGATTCTCTGTGAGCGTACTTCTAGTTATTGATTGGTATGGAAGGCACGCGAGAGAACTGCTTGAGATATCAGAGGTCTCTCCGTCTGATGCGGTGACTAGAAACATCTCTGCTGGTGTGGTCCGAGGTGCGGCGGAGCAGTTGTCAGTAGAGGGCGCAGATACTGCCTTACCCACTAGGCCTCATGAGAAGGAACGGCCCAGAATGGACTCAGCAGTAGCAGAGATGCTTTCTGTCACTGGCCCAGAGGTACAAGTTAAGGTGCCCGGAGGCACTATGGGAGAAAGTGTTAATATTGGTTGCCATAACAATGTAATGTGTACACCTGAAAAAAATGGTTTATGCTTAGGTCAGGGTAGTTTGTTAGAACAGGTACCCATGGAGTGTTGGACAACGGGTGAGATGGAGCTGTGCTATGGTCCCGTCGGATGTAGTCCCTCCTCAGGTCTTCTTCTAACAAACACTGAATTGGAAAGCTGTGATCTGTTAAGAGTTCGTTCTGTAAACAATGATTTGGTTGCAGTGGGTACCAAGAGAAACTGTTTTAAACCTGAAATACCGATGGTGAAGGGTAAAATGGGTATTTGTAAGGTGAAAGGAGGGCTCAAGGAAGGCAGAGTTCCCCCAAGAAAAGTGAATAAGCCCAGGGACCCCAAAAGAAGAGGAAGGCTGAGTATAGGAAAATATAGGAACCTGTTAAGATCCTGGGGGGAATGTTCCTGGAAGCGCACCCGGAAAAAAGGTTGGGCCTACGTGGCTGACAGCCAGCACAGAGGTGTCCCAACCATCATGATGGGTGCTGGTGTTCCTCCCTCCGGATCGAAACAAAGGGGGGGGATATGTGACAGAGCGAGGCTCCGTCCCTATGAAATTGGAGGAAAACGAGACGCAGACACAGAGTTTGCATATCTCCAGCCCTGTGTCTGGGTCTTGATGTTAACGAGCAGGGTGTGTGCCCAGCTGCATATAAGCCATATAAATGAAGGGCTGTTGGTGTGGAAGGTGGAGGAGTGTGAACAGCTTGCTGCTGGCTGAAGAGTGGTTTGCCCTGTGGGAGACTGTAGTCCGTGTAAGGGACTGGGAAAGGCTGACAACCTTGAGAGTCAGGAAGACTAAGGAAGTCGGTGAGTCCAGGGGGCTGGAAAGAGTTGACAAATCTGTTGGGAGCAAGCAGAGGAACTGTTGACAATTGAGAGCCAGGTGGCTTGGTATGTTCATTTGTGTGCTGAATGAATTTAAACCCCTGCGTGGGATTACTGGATGAACTAAATATTTTTGTTTTCTTATAATAAACGTGGGCTACCAGGCCCTTAACCATAAAACGCCTGCCTGATGTAGACTAAAACGTGCATCTACCAATTGTGCTTAATCACCCCAACATTACAATATATATATATATATATATATATATATAATTTTTATTTTTATTTTTTTAGACATTCAAATTTCGTATAGAATGAATTCAAATTTGAATAGAAAAGATTTTAATAGAATATAAAAGAATAGACTAGAAAAACAATAGAAAAGAACAGAATAAAATACAATATATTCTATTCTATTGTTTTCTAGTCAATTTTCTATTTTATTATAATCTTTTCTATCCAAATTTAAAATTAATTAATTAAAAATTTTTAATTCATTCTATTTGAAATTCGAATTTCAGAAGATGGTTGTATATTCTTTCTATTTTATTCTATTAAATTATATTTTTTTTCTAATCTTTTCTATTTGAATTAGAAATTTTGGAAGATGGTTAGTTACTTACTTATATATATCTGTCACATCAACTTCTCATACTTGCAGTGTACCAGTGCAAAAAAACACACACATCTTATTTCATTTATATTTATCACATCAATGAAGTTGTCAGCATGCCTGATTGAAGAAGTCACGGATGTCGATCGCAAGGCAAGTACATATGCTGTATGTCATTGTCCACTTGCCACGTCACCTGCCACAAGTTGTGTATTGTCCACTTGCCACATCACCTGCCACAAGTTGTGTATTGTCCACTTGCCACATCAACTGCCACAAGTTGTGTATTGTCCACTTGCTACAACACCTGCCACAAGTGCCACATGATCGGCCACGAGTGCCACATGACCGGCCACGAGTGCCACATGACCGGAAATCGCCACGGGTGCCACGTGACCTGCCACGAGTGCCACATGACCTGCCAGGGGTGCCACGTGACCTGCCCTGGGTGTCACGTGACCTGCCACGGGTGCCACGTGACCTGCCAGGGGTGCCACGTGACCTGCCACGGGTGCCACTTGACCGGCCACGGGTGCCACATGACCTGCCATGGGTGCCACTTGACCTGCCATGGGTGCCACGTGACCTGCCACGGGTGCCACTTGACCGGCCACGGGTGCCACATGACCTGCCACGGGTGCCACTTGACCTGCCACAGGTGCCATGTGACCTGCCAGGGGTGCCACGTGACCTGCCAGGGGTGCCACGTTACTGGCCACGGGTGCCACTTGACCGGCCATGGGTGCCACGTGACCTGCCAGGGGTGCCACGTGACTTGCCAGGGGTGCCACGTGACCTGCCATGGGTGCCACGTGTCCTGCCACGGGTGCCACGTGACCTGCCAGGGGTGCCACATGACCTGCCACGGGTGCCACGTTACCGGCCATGGGTGCCACTTGACCGGGACCACATGAACAGCCACGAGTGCCACGTGTACCACATGACCTGCCACAAGTGCCACATGACCTGCCACATGACCAAGTTGTGGATTGGCCACTTGCCACGTCACCTGCGACAAGTTGGGGTTCCTAGCACCAAGTGACCCATAGATATAGGCAATATGTCAAGTACTTTTCTGCAGCATGACATTTTGCGACCCGACTTTGGGGCCACATATCTCGGGGTCACTTATAGCTAGAAACCCCAAATTTGGTATACAAACACAATAGAACTGGCACTACAACGTCTCCAAATTTGGAGTTTCTAGCAGAAAGTGACCCCAAGGTACATGGCCCTAAAGTCGGGTCACAAAATATTTTCGAATACGGTTGAAATAATTTCGAATCATGTTGAAATCATTTCGAATGCGGTTGAAATCATTTCGAATCATGTTGAAATCATTTCGAATGCGGTAGAAATATTTTCGAATTTGGTTGAAATATTTTCGATTGTGGCCGATTTTTTAGAATTCGGTAGAAAACTAAATGAAATCCGAAAACGAATTTAAGGAAGTTAACGAATATAACTAAACGAAATTAATGAATTAACTAATTAAAACTAAACGAAACTAAACAAATTTTTTCCTTTTGCACATGTCTACAAAAGATAGGAATCTGTTACAAGGTTTGTTAAAATCCTTGCAATGTACATAGATCGCCCAGAGGGAAATGTTTTTTTCTTAACAAAAGTTGAATTACTCTTTAAGGTCAGGGAGTGTGACAAAAAGTGAGAGAGTGATTTGTGACTGAAAGAAAGCAGGGGATATCCAGATTATGGCCTTCTCAGCAAAGTGAGAGATACAGTTTCCCAATTGTACATATGCTTTTGAGTTCTCATTATGAGATATTCTTTGGAAAACAGCAGCACTATGACATTGTTCTAAGTCAAAAAGTCCAGCCCTTCTCTTTGGGCTTCATGAATGTGTCATATCATACCTATGTTTTTTTCTACTACTCCAAGCAAATTTAAATACAGAACTTCAGTTTTGTGAAGAACGATTGTGGTGGAGTGATGGAAACCATATGAAATACATACAGCAGAAGAGAAAGGATGTTCATTTTAAAGGAGAACTGTACCTTTGGGAAAAGATTTCCTTTGACGAGTGCAACAACCTCCAAGTCCTGCCTTTCTCTTTATATGCTCACCTTAATCCTTGATTCAGAAAACTTCATTATACATCTCCATCTGAAACTGTACAGCCTTGCTTATGAAAATGTCCTCACCGGTGACTCTTCGGGCTTCTGGTTTCACCCATGCATGCCACGAGTCCATTCAGTGTTATGGGAAAAACTGAACGCTGCAGGACCACGCTATGAATATAGTTTCCCAGTGCGGGCATTTACAGAAGCAAGGCTGTGCAGCTCTCAACTGGTTTGCATAACGAAGATCACTGGATCAAATACAATGGTACAATGGTGATATAAGATTAAAAGGCTGCACTCAAGGGGAGGGGGGGGGGGGGTTGCTGCATTTAATAAAAGACAAGCTGTTCTTTAGGACATTAATGAACCCTAACTAGGACATACCCACATGGCTCCATTTCAACATGTTGTTCAACAGTTTGTATAGTTCAATGCTAGAGTTGCTGTAACTGCGATGATATGTATGTGTTTAACCATGTAATGCATTCTGATTGCTATTTAAAGGGGTCTGAATTCTACAAAGACATCTGAGTTGGTTTGGTGAGAGAGATTGATAGATACTTTAAAAGCAGCCTAAATATTTTTTTTTATACATTTTCCGAATAGAAAAAAAAGAAATAAGTCCCTCTGCATGAAGTTCAATATACCGTATTTATCGGCGTATAACACGCACTTTTTTCCCCTTAAAAGCAGGGGAAAATCGTGGGTGCATGTTATACGCCGATCCCCCGAAATTCTGAGCCTTTGGGCTTTCAGCCGCCTTCGGCTCTTCTTGGCAGCTTTCGGCCACCTTCGGCCGTTCTCGGAAGCTTTCGGCCATTCTCGGAATCTTTCGGCCGCCTTCGGCTCTTCTCGGCGGCCAAAAGCTTCCGGCCTCCTTCAGCTCTTCTCGGCGGCCGAAAGCTTCCGAGAACGGCCGAAGGCGGCCAAAAGCTGCCCGAGAAGAGCTGAAGGTGGCCGGCTCTGTATCTCGGCGGCAGCATTTAAAAAAAATAAATGGCTGCAATGGGGGACACGGCTGCAATGGGGACACGGCTGCAATGGGGGACAAGACTGCAATGGGGACAAGACTGCATAAGACTACAATGGGGGACAAGACTGCACTGGTGGACAAGGCTGCATAAGGCTGCAATGGGGGACAAGGCTTCAATGGTGGACAAGGCTGCATAAGGCTGCAATGGTGGACAAGGCTGCATAAGGCTGCAATGGTGGACAAGGCTGCATAAGACTGCAATGGTGGACAAGGCTGCAGATGACACTGATGGGCATATAAATGTAAGTTTTTTTTTCCCTTAAACTTCCCTCCTAAAAGTTTTTTTCCTTAAAATTCCCTCCTAAACTTGGGGTGCGTGTTATACGCCGGCACGTGTTATACGCCGATAAATACGGTAATATTTATTCTCAAATTACATAAACAGTGGGGGATAGTTCCAGTTGCACTGTAAGGTTTTGTTCATTGTTTTAATAAATGTTAATCCACTGGCCTTAGAGCAGTAGATGGCACAGAAAAGTCTACAGCAAAGGAAATAAATAGTGATTGCTTCAGTATTGGGTATGTAAAAAGTTGAGTGTATATCTGCCTCCTGGCAGAAGGGTTAGTGACGGACTGGAGCTTATCCACGCAGAGTTCTGGTTGTACAGCTGCATGGGGGAGCATCCTTGTCTTATAAAAACAATTCTTTATATTGTAAGTTCTGGAAAAAAAATTTAAAAGTGTAAAATTCAGAAAAAAAAGATAGATGAGTGTATAAACTGTGCAAAACCATAAAATAATAAAAACAAAAAAAAAAACAATCTCTCTTAACAGGATGTTGCTCACACCATGTACCAGGCTTGTTTTAGTAATTTACATTTTTAAAACCCAGTAGAAGAAATTGGCTAACATTAGAATAAAGAAGAACCCATTGTTATATAAACATATTGCACAGAATAGGTAGGCCAGGAACGGTAGTGGCTAATATTGGGTTGATAGTAAAAAATAATTGGAACATCAATATCTTGAATCTTACCAATTAATATAATGCATTTACCACTAGGGTGTTTAATCTTTTTCTCACAATAAAACTGCATTTATGTTAAAAACAAATTTGAATGCCACAATTGTATTTCCTACATTTGGCAAATAAATTGGGAGAACTACGTGGTTGCAGAGGTAATGGAGAATTGTGTCACCTGGAGGTAAAGAACACTTAAGAATAATTTCAAACTAACGGAAAGCTTGAAGGTGCATATTCAAATAAGTTAAACCACAGACATTCAATTAAAACTCCTTTAGGAGTATGATCTCAAGTGATTCTATTATTATCAGAGTTTTTTTTTTTTAGCACAAACATTTTGATACTGTTATAATTTGCTGCATTACTGATACTTAACAGTGCTGACACTTTAGGCAGAAAACAAAGCAAGTATGCTCCTGTGTATGTTAATATGGTGTTGGGTATTCGATTCATGGGTTTGAACAGGTTAATGTTATAGCCAGGGTTAGGACATTGAGGTTATTGAGGTAACACAGAAACATAGAAAAGTGACAGCAGAAAAAACCAAGTAGTCCATCGAGTCTGCCCATTTTTTTGTTTTGTATTTTCATTAACTTTATTGCCTGAGTGTAGATCTACGTTTGTCCCAAGCATGTTTGAATCCATTTACTGTTGATTGTCTCACCAGCTTTGCTGGTAGTTTATTCCAATCATCAACTACCCTTTCAGTAAAATAATACTTTCTAAGAATAGTTTTGAACTTTCCTCCAGTTAGTTTGAGGTCATGTACCTGTGTCCTTGATTTTGGTTTAATATTAAAAAAACTGCCCTCCTGAACCTTATTCACCCCTTTGATGTATTTAAAGAGGGTTTTACTTCCTCTTTGTTTCCCTGCAAAGGTAAACGTGTAATTTCTGTCTGCTACTTTATTCATCTGCTATCAGCATGAATCACTTCTGAAAGGTTTTCCTGACACCAAGAGAAAAATATAATAAAGAAATATAATAGTGACATGGGAGGGACCATTAGCTGATTGACAGCCACAGCTCTGTTCCTGTGTGACGGGGGATGTGTTCCTCCCTTCCAATCAACTGTCAGAGCTCTTCTCACAGATCTGCATAATGTCATTTCAGCTCTCTGCTCCCTTTTTTTCTGACACTAGACAAGATTTATAAATTGTTGAGTTTGAATGTATGTGGAGAAGAAAAGACTGCAGTTAAATAGGTACGATGTATGTAGGAGGATTTGTTTCATTTCTGTATATCACCTGAGGCCAGTCACTTCATTGGGTACATGTAAGGATTTACAACCACTTTAACAGCTTGAGATCCGCGCTATAGCCGAATGACGGCTACAGCGCAGACTGGCTTTGCCGGGACTACGTCTATTGACGTTGTCCCGTGCACGAGCGGCCTGCGCGCCCCCTGAGGGGCGCTCACAGCGCGCTCTGTGATCAGCGAGTCTATGAGACTCGCCTGATCACGGATCGGAGCAAGGCGTCGATCCCGACCCCTTACCATGTGATCAGCTGTCAGCCAATGACAGCTGATCATGTGATCACAACAGAACCGGTAATCCGCTATTTTTCCTCCTCGCACAAAAAAAAGCCGATTACCGGCGGTCGTGAGAGGGACTTCAGTCATCAGTGCCCACCTGCCCCCTGCCAGTGCAACCTACTTACAGTAAAAGTGCCACCCATCAATACCACCCCTTAGTGCCCATAGTGCCACCCATCAGTGCCCATAGTGCCACCCATCAGTGCCCACAATCTGCCTCAACAACAGTGCTGCACCTCATATGCCACATATCCGTGCCCATCAGTGTCATCTACCAGTGCCCATCAGTGCCCATCAGTGCCGCCCATCAGTGCCCAGCAGTGCCACCTATCAGAGCCACCTATCAGTGCCACCTATCAGTGCCCATCAGTCCCATCTATCAGTGGTACCTATCTGTGCCCATCCGTGCCACCCATCCGTGCCACCCATCCGTGCCAGCCATCCATGCCATCTTATCTGTGCCCATCTTTGCCCATCAGTGCTGCCTTATCTGTGCCCATCAGTGCTGCCTTATCTTTGCCTATCAGTACCGCCTTATCTGTGCCTATCGGTGCCACCTTAACCGTGCCTATCAGTGCCCACCAGTGCAGCCTATCAGTGCCCACCAGTGCCGCCTCATCAGCGCATTTCAATGAAGGAGAAAAATGATCTGTTTGCAAAATTTTATAACAAACTATTAAACATGATTTATTTATTTTTTGCATCTTTTTTTGTTTTTGTGTAACTCCCAGCTGTAATTAAATACCACCAAAAGAAAGCTCTATTTGTGGGAAAAAAATGATAAAAATGTAATTTGGGTACGGTGTTATATGACCGCGCAATTGTCATTCAAAGTGCATCAGCGCTGAAAGCTGAAAATTGGTCTGAGCAGGAGGGGGGTTTAAGTGCCCAGTAAGCAAGTGGTTAAAGTAAAAAAAAGAAAATGGTGACAGGTATAATGCAGAGTCACTTTGAGATTCCTGCACAAATCTACAGCAGTTTTCTCTTCTCTGGTCAAATACTAGCCCTTTCTTAAAAATTTTTATTAAAATGTTAGTTTTTTAACAAGAAGAATTAAAATGTTAGTTAATGGCCGTCTATCGTATGCCTGTATTGTTATAACTATAATAATTTGTTCTGGAATTCTACTACGTGTGTGTTGCTCTTGACAATGTGATGTTGTTGCCATGTGGCTGTTTTTACTATGCCAACATAAATAAAAAACCTTTTGAATGTAAAAATGCTAATTAATATGGGTGATTCCAAGATGTGCACATTTGAACGATAAGTTCACCTTTACAAGAAAAATAATAAATGCACATCTTTTTGCAGGTAAAATAAAATGTGCATTTATTTTTTGTTGGGAGCCTGTAAAGCATTGCACTCACAATCAGCAGATTGTGGGTGCTATGCAGGGCTCTTGCAGAATCTTACGGCCAAGCAGTTACACACTGGCAGGAAGCATCAATGAACTACCACAGCGCTCAACAGCACCGTGGTAGTTTATTGAGAACTACAAGTTGACAGCAGCAAAGGATGTCAGACCTTGTAGTTTTCTGATTCACAGAACACAATCTTTTACAGATTGTGACAACTAGCAGGAGAGAGAAGTGCATCGGTAACATATTAAATGTTATTCCCTGAATATGGGTGTAACATGTAACATGCTACAAAAGGTGACCTTATCCTTTAAAGTGTTGACTCCAATACTCAAGTGTGCTCTATGTTCTGTCGCCTTTCTACTTTCTACTGCCATTTTCTTCAAACTGTTTGCATCAATTGAAAAAATCAGCATTTGTACGATTTTATGACATGTATGCTCTCACACACTATTTCCTAATTCTATGATTGGAGTGTCTTGTCTGAGTAAGAACCAGGTGCGTGCTGGAGATTTGGACCTCTCTGTGTTGTTTCAAAGGTGGAGTCTTAGGTTTTTTGTGTTAGTAGACAAGTGGGGAATTCTTTAAAAAATCAGGTCCTGTAAAGACACACACAGTAAGGAATTAAGACAATATTTATTTTTTGGAGATTAAAATCATCCCTGTACTTCAGTTTTTTAATTTAATCATTTTAATTCATCAAAAAGGCTTATGTTAGATCATAGACAACTGCATGTTCTTGCATAACAACCAAATTGCTCCAGAAATAAAACTATAAGGTGCTTGTACTGTCTGCAGTACATTAGACATTAGATTGTTTTCAGACAAGAAAAGTAAAAAAAGAGTTAGGGGAAAAAAATTGAGTTAATAGAATTGCATTAATTTTATGTATTTGTTTCCAGTGGCAGCCAGTGGTATATTTTCTTGGGGCGGTGGCAAACAGTGCACAGCCAGGCAACCCCCCTGGTCAGTTATCCGCAACACTTACCCCGGCCAGCGCTTCCCTCCTGGCGACTGGCTTTCCCTTCTCAACATCATGGCCATGTCCTCGCTGTGCATCTCCTCTCTCCTCCTCCCTCAGCCAACAGAGTAGCTTCTCCTTCCAGCCAATCGGGAAACGGGTCTCAGGACCCACTTTAATGATTGGCTGGGAGGCAGAATCAGTGTTACAATAGCAAATATTCATTTGCTATTGTCACACAACTGGGTGGGCTTCGGGTGCAGTGTTCTGTGCCCCAAGCCCACCCTTTTTTCAAGCCCATTAGAGCCTCTGGCCCTAATCAAGAGCTTCAAATCCCCCCCAATGGAATACATGCATCCGGCGCCCTGCATGTAGATTAGCAAGCCTGACACATGGATTGGAGGGGCGGTGTCCATGCGCCCCCTGTGGACGGGCCACCGCTTTTTGTTTCTGTTCTAATGCTAATGAGCATATGAAAGTAGATTTTTTTTGTACCTGCTTGCAAACAATTGTTTTTAAAGTTTCTATTAGTAAAACTGTTTAATCACTTTTGTAAAACTGTCTCTGTTTAATGCTTTTTTTGTACATGCTTACTTTCTTTACTTACTATCTTAAACCGGTTGTAAACCCCCATGGTTTTTCACTTTAAAGTGGATGTAAACCCAAAATGTATTTTTTTATTTTTTATTTTTGTCATAATGTAGAGTATACGATTTCCTGTCATTTGAGCCCAGTCTTGCCACAAAGAGTTAATTCATCTCTGAGCAATCATCTTTTATTGCTCAGTCAGATAATTCTTGACAAACAGAGAAAAATCCTCCCCCTTGCTGTGAGTGACAGGTGATTTACATATCTCGTGTAGAAGCCTAAGAGACATGCATTCTTTTTTTATTCCCTCCCACTCCTTTCTTCTGCTGCTCTGCTAGAATTTGATGTTCCCCACCTCAGCATGATTGGGCATGCTGAACTCATGTTGTTATTTTCATGTCTTTTCACTGGATGTTAGAGATCATAGCAGAAGTTCAGTGTAAGAAACACACAGGACAATATGCATATTGATAAGGGGAGTGTACAGGTGGGCGGGGAGTCTACTGACATCACGACTCCACCCACCGAGCTCCAGACAACAGACCCACCCACAGAATCTGCAGTTTTTCGGGTCTCATAGCAGACAGAGGGGAGACATTTGACAAGTGAAGATACATGCAGGAGGTGTGTATATCCTTCTAGATAACCCCTTTGGCAGTAGTTTAGAAAGGATGGCATTGAGTTTACATTCACTTTAATGCATTCTATGCATTAAGGTGAAAAATCTTCTGTAGTGCTGCAGCCCCCTCAAACCCCCATTTTACTTACCTGACCCCAATCTTTCTCCAGCAGGGAAAGAGCACACTAGCTCTAGCTGGTGTCTCGTGACCTGATTGGATAGATTGATAGCAGCCATTGGCTCCCGCTGCTGTCAATCAAATCCAATGATGCGGGGGCGGAGCCGAGTCCTGCATTCTGTGTGAATGGACACAGAAGCAGGACACAGGAGCGCGCCCGCACGGGTATTCACCTTAGGGGAGCCTTCTCCAATGTGGGCACTTGATGGGGGGAGGATCCGCCAGCACCGGCACCCCAGAAGTGGCAGATCGGGGCCACTCTGTGCAAAAAAAATTGCACAGTGGAGGTAAGTATGACATGTTTGTTATTTAAAAAACAAACAAAAAACAAGGGTTTATAATCCCTTAAAGAGGAAGTAAACCCTGATGGGTTTACTTCCTCTTTCAATCCCTGCAAAGGTAAAGCATCGCATAGTAGTCCATTATGTGTCACTTACCTGACACAGGAGCCAGCGAAGTCACCGCTGTCCCTTGTAGTCCGGCGCATCCATCTTCTCGGTGGGTCTCGCTGCTCCGCCGCTGTCATTCGGCGAAGTCGCGATGACGTCACTCCCGCGCATGCGCACGGGAGCCACCACTCGCGCCATATTGCCATTGACCGTGGCGCGCTCAGTGCGCCTGCGCACCGCTGTCTATGGCGCATACGCCGTAGTCAGCGGTGCCTGTCTTTCGGCAAATATCTCCTAAACCATGTAGCTTTAGGAGATATTTCTTGGACCTACAGGTAAGCCTTAATCTAGGCTTACCTGTAGTTCAAAGTGTGTTGTAAGGGTTTACAACCACTTTAAGGGTCACTATAAACACAAAATGAACACAAATGGACCAGAATGTGTTGGCATAAATCCACTTGTGTGCGATTTATTAAATACTTTTGCAGAATAGCCATAAATACATTTTTGGGCAGACTACAATTTTAGAGAGAGATGTAACAACACTATGCATTCAAAATAAATGTATTGGCATTTTTCCATCCAAGAGGTGACTGCCAGAGCCAGAGTTTGGATCAAATGATGCTTTACAACTAAAATCCAGCAATGCTGGATTCTCACCATCTGCCTTTTAAAATACTAGCGTGGCTTTAACCCATTCAAAGGCTCCTGAATCAGCTGTTGTAATTACTGCACTGACAACATATGTCAATATTCAGCAGAGGGGAAACTGTTCACAATTAATTACCCAGAAAATACTAGGAATGCGGTTTGTGGGAATTTTTTTCTGAAGATGATATCAGGCGCTTTCCAGTGTGGCAAATGAGCTAGTTTGCTTAACAGAGCATCACATTCCTCACAGTATAAAAAACAACAGCAAATGCTGTGTGAGGACAAAAACTCTCTTGGTATTAATAGAAAATCTACGCTCTAAAACTCCCTGTACCCAAGAGATCTGATGACTTAGCCAAGAGCAGAGCTAACTAATAATAAAGTCAAGACACTTCAGCTTCGAAAAAATCTAAACAGATATCTCCAGACAGCAGTAACAACATAAAGGAGCAAATAATTGTGAAGTATTCTTAGGTAAAGTGCCTCAAAATCACCATCAAGAGGTATCTGATAAGATGTCACTAACATGATAGTCAATTTTGCAGGAGTATGCACGTAGGTGACGTTAAAGGGAAAGTGTGGGGGATTTAATTCTTTACACTTAAAAAATTGTATATTTGTTGAGCATGGTTTGCAACAATAGAGGAATGTACATACTAAACATGTTTAAGTTGTTTCTTTACAGAAAACATTAAAACATTATTCAGAAAGGTACATCATGTATGTCAATACATAAGATTTGTTGATCCCTAACAAAAATACATTGAGATATGTGAAGTATTTCTCTTTGTTTAGTGTAGTGGTTTTTTACATATTTTCTGTCTTCATTGATTATGGTAAGGAATTAAACAAAAATAAGTCTATATATATATATATATATATATATATATATATGTATATATATATATATATATATGTATATATATATATATATATGTATATATATGTATGTATATATATATATATATATATATATATATATATATATATATATGTATATGTATATATGTATATGTATATATATATATATATATATGTATATATATATATGTATATATATATATATATATATATATACATATACATACAGTGCCTTGCGAAAGTATTCAGCCCCCTTGAACTTTTCAACCTTTTGCCACATTTCAGGCTTCAAACATAAAGATATAACATTTTTATTTTTTGTGAAGAATCACCAACAAGTGGGACACAATTGTGAAATGGAACGAAATCTATTGGATTTTTGAAACTTTTTTAACTAATAAAAAAATGAAAAGTGGGGCGTGCAAAATTATTCGGCCCCCTTGCGTTAATACTTTGTAGAGCCACCTTTTGCTGCGATTACAGCTGCAAGTCGCTTGGGGTATGTCTCTATCAGTTTTGCACATCGAGAGACTGAAATTCTTGCCCATTCTTCCTTGCAAAACAGCTCGAGCTCAGTGAGGTTAGATAGAGAGCGTTTGTGAACAGCAGTTTTCAGCTCTTTCCACAGATTCTCGATTGGATTCAGGTCTGGACTTTGACTTGGCCATTCTAACACCTGGATACGTTTATTTGTGAACCATTCCTTTGTAGATTTTGCTGTATGTTTGGGATCATTGTCTTGTTGGAAGATAAATCTCCTTCCCAGTTTCAGGTCTTTTGCAGACTCCAACAGGTTTTCATCCAGAATGGTCCTGTATTTGGCTGCATCCATCTTCCCCTCAATTTTAACCATCTTCCCTGTCCCTGCTGAAGAAAAGCAGACCCAAACCATGATGCTGCCACCACCATGTTTGACAGTGGGGATGGTGTGTTGAGGGTGATGAGCTGTGTTGCTTTTACACCAAACATATAGTTTTGCATTGTGGGCAAAAAGTTCGATTTTGGTTTCATCTGACCAGAGCACCTTCTTCCACATGTTTGGTGTGTCTCCCAGGTGGCTTGTGGCAAACTTTAGACGAGACTTTTTATGGATATCTTTGAGAAATGTCTTTCTTCTTGCCACTCTTCCATAAAGGCCAGATTTGTGCAGTGTACGACTGATTGTTGTCCTATGGACAGACTCTCCCACCTCAGCTGTAGTTCTCTGCAGTTCATCCAGAGTGATCATGGGCCTCTTGGCTGCATCTCTGATCAGTCTTCTCCTTGTCTGAGCTGAAAGTTTAGAGGGACGGCCAGGTCTTGGTAGATTTGCAGTGGTCTGATACTCCTTCCATTTCAAAATGATCGCTTGCACAGTGCTCCTTGGGATGTTTAAAGCTTGGGAAATCTTTTTGTATCCAAATCCGTCTTTAAATTTCTCCACAACAGTATTACGGACCTGCCTGGTGTGTTCCTTGGTCTTCATGATGCTCTCTGCGCTTTCAACAGGACCCTGAGACTATCACAGAGCAGGTGCATTTATACAGACTTGATTACACACAGGTGGATTCTATTTATCACCATCAGTCATTTAGGACAACATTGGATCATTCAGAGATCCTCGCTGAACTTCTGGAGTGAGTTTGCTGCACTGAAAGTAAAGGGGCCGAATAATTTTGCACGCACCACTTTTCAGTTTTTTATTTGCTAAAAAAGTTTAAAATATCCAATAGATTTCGTTCCACTTCACAATTGTGTCCCACTTGTTGGTGATTCGTCACAAAAAAATTAAAATTTTATATCTTTATGTTTGAAGCCTGAAATGTGGCAAGAGGTTGAAAAGTTCAAGGGGGCCAAATACTTTCGCAAGGCACTATATATATATATATATATATATATATATATATATATATATATATATATACACAGTTTGTGTTTGTATGTTCAGTTTATGTATATCTATATACACACTACTGTGCAAATGTTTTAGGAGAGTATGAAAAAAATGCTATAAATTATGAAAGAAAAAAAAAAAAAAAAAAATTATATATATATATATATATATATATATATATACACATACACACACAGTATCTCACAAAAGTGAGTACACCCTTCACATTTTTGTAAATATTTTTTATATATTTTCATACAACACTGAATAAATGACACTTTGCTACAATGTAAAATAGCAAGTGTAAGGCTTGTATAACAGTGTCAATTTGCTGTCCCCTCAAAACAACTCAACACAGAGCCATTAACCACCTCAATACAGTGCAGTTACACCCCCTTCCTGACCAGACCAATTTTCAGCTTTCAGCGCTCTCACAGTTTGAATGACAATTACTCAGTCATCTAACACTGTATCCACATGAAACTTGCGTCCTTTTTTCCACACAAATAGAGCTTTCTTTTAGTGGTATTTAATCACTAGTGGGTTTTTTATTTTTTGTGCTATAAATAAAATAAAACGTAAATTTTGTGAAAAAAATGCCTTTTTCTTAGTTTCTGTCATAAAGTATTGGTAATTAGTAATTTTTCTTCATAAATTTTGGGCAAAATTTATACTGCTACATATCTTTGGTAAAAATAACCCACATTAGTATATATTATTTGGTCTTTGTGAAAGTTATAGAGTCTACAAACTATGGTGCCAATCACTGAAGATTGATCACTTCTGATCAGGCCTTCAGTACATCAGGTGTACCTCATTTCTTGTGACACTAACAAGTCAGGAAAGTACAAATACCCCCCAAATGACCCCTTTTTACAAAGTAGACATCCCAAGGTATTAAGTAAGTAGCATGGTGAGTTTTTTTAAGTTGTCATTTTTTCCCACAATTCTTTGCAAAATGAAGATTTTTTATTTTTTTTTATTTTTTTTTACTAAATTGTCATATTATCAGGTTATTTCTCACACACAGCATATGCATACAACAAATTACACCCCAAAATACATCTTCCCGAGTACGGCGATACCACATGTGTGAGACTTTTACACAGCCTGGCCACATACAGAGGCCCAACATTGATGTAGTACCTTCAGACGTTCTACGAGCAAAAATGACGCATCTCATTTCTAAACCACCTATTACACTTTTGAAGTCCCTGGAATACCAGGACAATGGAATTTCCCATAAAATGACCCCATTTTGGAAAGCAAACACCCCAACGTATAATCTGTGAGGCATAATGAGTCTTTTGAATAGTTAATTTTTTTCCAGAAGTTTTTGGAATATGTGAAAAAAAATTAAAACGCATTTTTTTTTTACACAAAATTGTCAATTTATAAGATATTTCTAACACATAGCATGTATATAGCAAAAATTACATCCCAAAATACATTCCGCTACTCTTCCCGAGTACGGCGATACCACATGTGTGAGACTTTTACACAGCCTGGCCACATACAGAGGCCCAACATTGATGTAGTACCTTCAGACGTTCTACGAGCAAAAATGACGCATCTCATTTCTAAACCACCTATTACACTTTTGAAGTCCCTGGAGTACCAGGACAATGGAATTTCCCATAAAATGACCCCATTTTGGAAAGCATGGTTATTTATTTTCCAGAAGTTTTTGGAATATGTGGAAAAAAATGAAAACGCATTTTTTTTTACACAAAATTGTCAATTTATAAGATATTTCTAACACATAGCATGTATATAGCAAAAATTACACCCCAAAATACATTCTGCTACTCCTCCCGAGTATAGCAATACCACATGTGTAGGACTTTTACACAGCCTGGCCACATAGAGAGGCCGAACATTGAAGTAGTACGTTCAGGCGTTCTAGGAGCATAAATGACACATCTTATTTCATTCCTACCCATCACACTTTTGAAGGTCCTGGACCACCAGGACAGTGCAATTACCCACAAAATGACCCCATTTTGGAAAGCAAACCCCCCAACGTAAATTCTATGAGACATGGGCTGCAAATAGGTACTCGGGTACTCTGATGGGCTGGAGATAGGTACTCGGGTACTCTGATGGCCTGGTGACAGGTACTCGGGTACTCTGATGGCCTGGTGACAGGTACTCGGGTACTCTGATGGCCTGGTGACAGGTACTCGGGTACTCTGATGGCCTGGTGACAGGTACTCGCGTACTCTGATGGCCTGGTGACAGGTACTCGCGTACTCTGATGGCCTGGTGACAGGTACTCGGGTACTCTGATGGCCTGGTGACAGGTACTCGAGTACTCTGATGGCCTGGTGACAGGTACTCGCGTACTCTGATGGCCTGGTGACAGGTACTCGGGTACTCTGATGGCCTGGTGACAGGTACTCGAGTACTCTGATGGCCTGGTGACAGGTACTCGGGTACTCTGATGGCCTGGTGATAGGTACTCAGGTACTCTGATGGCCTGGTGACAGGTACTCGGGTACTCTGATGGCCTGGTGACAAGTACTCGGGTACTCTGATGGCCTGGTGACAAGTACTCAGGTACTCTGATGGCCTGGTGACAAGTACTCAGGTACTCTGATAGCCTGGTGACAAGTACTCAGGTACTCTGATGGCCTGGTGACAAGTACTCAGGTACTCTGATGGCCTGGTGACAAGTACTCTGATGGTTTGGTGACTGGTATTTGGGTACTCTGAAGGGCGGTGACAGGTACTCATATGGACTGTGACAGGTACTCTGGTACTCAGATGAACTGTGACAGGTACTCGGGTACTCAGATGAACTGTGACAGGTACTCGGGTACTCAGATGAACTGTGACAGGTACTCGGGTACTCAGATGGACTGTGACAGGTACTCGGGTACTCAGATGGACTGGAACAGGTACTCGGGTACTCAGATGGGCTGTGACAGGTACTCGGGTACCCTGATGGACTGTGACAGGTACTCGGTACTCTAATGGACTGTGACAGGTACTCGGTACTCTAATGGACTGTGACAGGTACTCGGTACTCTAATGGACTGTGACAGGTACTCGGGTACCCTGATGGACTGTGACAGGGACTCGGTACTCTAATGGACTGTGACAGGTACTCGGGTACTCTAATGGACTGTGACAGGTACTCGGGTACCCTGATGGGCCGTGACAGGTACTCGGGTACCCTGATGGGCCGTGACAGGTACTCGGGTACCCTGATGTGCCGTGACAGGTACTCGGGTACCCTGATGGGCCGTGACAGGTACTCGGGTACCCTGATGTGCCGTGACAGGTACTCGGGTACCTTGATGTGCCGTGACAGGTACTCGGGTACCCTGATGTGCCGTGACAGGTACTCGGGTACCCTGATGTGCCGTGACAGGTACTCGGGTACTCTGATGTGCCGTGACAGGTACTCGGGTACTCTGATGTGCCGTGACAGGTACTCGGGTACTCTGATGGGCTGGGACAGGTAATCAGGTACTCTGATGGGCCAGGACAGGTACTCGGGTACTCTGATGGGCCGGGACAGGTACTCGGGTACTCTGATGGGCCGGGACAGGTACTTGGGTACTCTGATGGGCCGGGACAGGTACTCGGGTACTCTGATGGGCTGTGACAGGTACTCAAATACTCTGATGGGCTGTGACAGGTACTCTGATGGACTGTGATTGACAGGTACTATCAGGGGTGGTGACAGGTCCTCTTTATTGGGGGGGGGGGCAATCAGTATGTTTGGTGTACACTGTATGCGGTAACGAGATGTTACCGCAATCTCCTCCTCACACACGATCGGTGTGTGAGGAGGAGAACCCGGTAACATCCCGTTACCGCGGTTTGTTTACATTTGAGTGATCGGCTGTGAAAGGATCACAGCCGATCACGTGGGTAAACAGCCGGCCAATGGCTGTTTACCAGCGTCGGTGACGAGCAGTGTTCCCGGGGAACACGCCGCCACCGACGTGCACGCGCAGCACGCTCGCGATCGCGCACATGCGCCGTGCACGTTCGGGGTGTGACCATCTGTGATCGGCCGTGACTTCATCACGGCCGATCACGTGGTAAACAGCCATAACGAATGGCTGTTCACCCCCTTCGGTGGCGAGCGGTGTCTCCGTGACACGCCGCCACCGAAGAAACAGGGATGCGCGCGCACGATCGCGCGCATTCCCTGTTTAAACGGGAGGCCGTCATATGACGGCCTCCCGCCGCAATAGGTGCACCGCCTGGCCGTCATTTGACGGCCGGCGGTCGGCAACTAGTTAATGACTAAACCACTGGGAACAAAAGTGAGTACACATGTATGTGAAAATGTCCAAATTAGGCCCAAATAGCCATTTCCCTCCCTGTGTCATGTGACTCGATAGTGTTACAAAGTCTCAGGTGTGAATGGGGAGCAGGTGTGTTAAATTTGGTGTTATTGCTTTCACTCTCTCATACTGGTCACTGAAAGTTCAATATGGTACCTCATGGCAAAGAACTCTCTGAGGATCTGAAAAAAAGAATTATTGCTCTACATAAAGATGGCCTAGGCTATATGAAGATTACAAAGACCCTGAAAGGGAGCTGCAGCGCGGTGGCCAAGACCATACAGTGGTTTAACAGGACAGGTTCCACTCAGAACAGGCCTCGCATGGTCAACCAAAGAAGTTGAGTGCACGTGCTTAGCATCATATCCAGAAGTTGTCTTTGAGAAATAGACGTATGAGTGCTGCCAGCATTGCTGCAGAAGTTGAAGGGGTGGGGGGATCAGCCTGTCAGTGCTCAGACCATATTCCATACACTGCATCAAATTGGTCTGCATGGCTGTCTTCCCAGAAGGTAGCCTCTTCTAAAGATGATGCACAAAAAAGCTCACAAACAGTTTGCTGAAGACAAGCAGACTAGCTACTGGGATAACTGGAATCATGCCTTGTGGTCTGATGACACCAAGATAAACTTATTTGGTTCAGATGGTGTCAAGCGTATGTGGTGGGAATCAGGTGAGGAGTGCAAAGACAAGTGTGTCTTGCCTACAGTCAAGCACTGTGGTGGAAGTGTCATGGTTTGGGGCTGCATGAGTGCTGCTGGTACTGGGGAGCTACAGTTCATTGAGGGAACCATGAATGCCAACATGTACTGTGACATACTGAAGCAGAGCATGATCCCCTCTCTTCGGAGACTGGGCCACAGGGCAGTATTCCATCATGATAATGACCCCAAACACACCTCCAAGACAACCACTGCCTTGCTAAAGAAGCTGAGGGTGAAGGTGATGGACTGGCCAAGCATGTCTCCAGACCTAAACCCTATTGAACATCTGTGGGGCATCCTCAAATGGAAGGTGGAGGAGCGCAAGGTCTCTAACATCCACCAGCTCTGTATTGTCATCATTGAGGAGTGGAAGAGGAATCCAGTGGCAACCTGTGAACCTCTGGTGAACTTCATGTCCAAGAGGGTTAAGGCAGTGCTTGAAAATAACGGTGGCCACACAAATTATTGACACTTTGGGCCCAATTTGGACATTTTCACTTAGGGGTGTACTCACTTTTGTTGCCAGCGGTTTGACATTAATGGCTGTGTATTCAGTTATTTTGTGTGGACAGAAAATTGACATTGTTATACAAGCTGTACACTCCCTACTTTACATTGTAGCAAAGTATAATTTCTTCAGTGTTGTCACATGAAAAGATAATAAAATAAAATATTTATAAAAATGTAAGGAATGCACTTTTGTGACATACTGTATATATATATATGTGTGTGTGTGTGTGTGTGTATTTGTACATATATATATAAAAATCAACCACGCCCAAACAATCCACATAGGGATAATTCAATGATGCAGTTGCTATCTCTTACCCACTGGGTTAAATATAAATCAATATTGTTAGACAGCACTTGTTACTATTGACAAACTATATTTAAAAAATGGTGCTAAAAAAATTGTTATTGCCACTTTAAATAGTGTAATTAATTCATGATAAACCCAATAAATAAAAACAGTGTATAAAAATTGTATTAAATTAATATGCTCAGTCCAGTAATGTATGATTTCTGTATAATCCTATCAGAAACCATGAATCAGACGAATACAGAAGTACAGTTAAATCGCACTTGTTTAACTGCTTCAGCTCTGGAAGATTTTACCCCCTTCCTGACCAGAGCACTTTTTGTGATTTGGCACTGCGTCGTTTAACTGACAATTACGCAGTCGTGCGATGTTGCAATTTAAAAAAAACGCATTATTTTTAACTTTTTGCTATAATAAATATCCCCCAAAAATATACAAAAAAATTTTTTTCCCTCAGTTTAGGCCGTTATGTATTATTCTACATATTTTTGGTAAAAAAAAAAATTGCAATAAGCGTAAATTGATTGGCTTGTGCAAAAGTTATAGCGTCTACAAAATAGGGGATAGTTTTATGGCATTTTTATTTAATTTTTTTTAATAGTAATGGCAGCGATCTATGATTTTTATTGGGACTGCAACATTATGGCGGCCACATCAGACAATTTTGACACTATTTTGGGACCACTGTCATTTATATAGCGATCAGTGCTATAAAAATGCACTGATTACTGTGTAAATGACACTGACAGTGAAGGGGTTAAGTGTGTTCTAGGGAGTGATTCTAACTTTGGGGGGATGTGCTTTAAGTCACATGATAACAGGGAGCAGTGATCTCTGTCATGGCAAAAGCCAGAATGGGGAAATTCCTTGTTTACATGGGCACTTGATCCCCGGCAGACCGGCGGACACTGAGTTCCACCAGTCCCACGGGCATGGTCACTCTGTACACGGTGGGCGCCTGCTATCTCCGGCTCTTAAAAGGGTTGTACAGGTACACCCATTTGCTCCGCTGCCATTGTGCTGACGTATATAGGCGTGCGTCAGTCGGCGACTGGTTAATAATAATTAAAAAAGGTAAACGTAGTCAAAACATAGCCAGGGTTCAGGAACCAGAACACATAGTCAGACAAGCCAAAACATCAGGGCGCCAGAGATGAGCATAGTAGAACAGCAAGCAGGATCTGGAGCCAGGAAGGATGTCAACCAAGCAAATATTTAACAGGAACACAAGAGAGCATCTCTAGAGATCTGACCAAGGTGAAGGCAGAGATCATTTGGATAGGACGGCATAATTAGCATGTCGCAAAGCCTCCTGGACTTGTGTCCAAGTGGAACAAAGATCACGGAGATGCTCCTCTAATGCAGGAATACTCTGCAGAACAAATGAGTGAGGCAACACGGAAGGTTGAAAACTATAGTTCACCATAAACAGGGACAATCGGGAAGCAGAATTCAAGGCACTATTGTGAGCAAACTCCGTCCATGGTAAAAGGCCTGACCATTTGTTATGATGGTCAGAAATATAGCAACATACGAATTGCTCCAAGGACTGATTGGCTCATTCTGCGGCTCCATTAGACTGCAGGTGATACGCAGAGGAGAAAGCAAGCTGAATTCCCAACTGTGCACAAAAGGCTCACCAGAACTGGGATACAAACTAACTACCCCTGTCCGAGACATTAACCTTGGGTAGCCCATTTAAGCGAAAGATCTCCCAAGCAAAAAAGGAAGCCAGTTCCTTAGAAGTGGGCAACTTCTTAAGTAGAATACAATCGGACATTTTCAAGAACCAGTCAACCACCATAAGGATAACTGTGTTGCCCTAGGAGTTGGGTAACTCCACAATAAAATCCATAGATAGGTGGGTACAGGGCCTCTGGAGAAGTGAGACTGGTGCGAACCATAGCCAGAATACGATCAGGAGGAATCACAGGAACCGAAACCAACTCCATCTTGGAAGTGGAGGAAAATTGTTGTGAAAAAGCGTCAGCCCTTACATTCTTAGTACTGGGTAAGAATGAGACTATATAATTGAAACTAGACAAGAAAAGAGCCCATTGCACCCTTCTGGGAGAGAGGCGTTTAGTCTCAGACAAGAATGTGAGATTCTTATGGTCAATAAGAATGAGAACCGGCACAGTGGTACCTTTGAGGAGATGTCTCCATTCTTTCAGGGCTAAAATTATCGCTAACAGCTCTCTGTCACCAATCTCATAATTGCACTCTGCAGGTGACAATTTCTTGGAAAAGTAGCCACAAGGATGCATATTGCTCTCAGAGGTAGGACGTTGAGACGGAAGGGCACCAACTCCAGTCTCAGAAGCATCAACCTCAAGGATAAAAGGTAACATAGGATCAGGATGTGCCAACACAGGAGCAGAAACAAAGGCAGCCTTGAGACTCTCAAAGGCCTTAATGGACCAACTCTGTGGGTTACCATCCTTTCAGGTCATATTAGTCAGGGGCTTGACCAGAAATGAGAAGTTACAAATAAACCTGATAATAGTTGGCAAAGCCAAGAAAACCCTGCTGAGGACATAAACCCATGGGTTGGGCCACTGTAGGACTGCTGAATGTTTCTCTGGGTCCATCTAAAAACCAGCAGCTGAAATGATATAACCCAGGAATTTAACCTGTTCACAATAAAATTTGTTTTTGAAGCACACAACACACATCTATATGGTGGCTCTCCAGGGACTTGGAAAATATGAGGATATTGTCGAGATAAACCACCACACATAACTGCAACAAATCTCAGAGGACATCGTTAATAAATTCCTGGAAAACTGACGGGGCATTACAAAGGCCAAAAGGCATTACAAGGTACTCATAATGGCCTGTTCTGTTATTAAATGCAGTTTTCCACTCATCGCCCTCCTTACAATCATCATGAGAGTGTATGCCCCTCTCAAGTCAAGCTTCATGAAAACTGTTACTCCCATGAGGCAGTCAAATAACTCCGTAATCAATGTAATCGCATAGGCATTCTTAATTTTGAAACGATTAAGACCCCTATAATCAATACAAGGTCTCAGTTCACCACTCTTCTTCTTCACAAAGAAAAAACCAGCACCAGCAGCAGACGAGAATTAGCGGCTGAAACCTCGAAAAAGTGCGTCTGCAAAATACTCCTCCATGGCATTATCCTCCAAGACCGACAAAGGGTAAACCCGGCCACGAGGGGGTATGGCAACAATATGAAGGTCAATCGCTCAATCATATGACCAGTGTGGATGCAAATTACTGGCTTGATCTTTGTCAAAGACATTGCTAAAATTGTGGTACTCCTCTGGCAGGGAGGAGAGTGAAGAGGTACACAGGACCTTGGCTACCTTCAGGAAGCATGTCTTACTGCATTACCGACCAGGAGAGAACCTCAGCACAGAGACAATCAAAAGAGGGGTTGTGCCTCTGTAACCAAGGAGAGCCAATAACCAGTGGAAACATAGGTGAGGAAATAACTTGGAATTGGATTATCTAATAGTGAAGAGCCCCTACGGCCATGGACAAGGGAACAGTCTCATGAGTCACATGGGCAGGCTGCAGAGGTCTTCCATCAAGAGCCTCAATGGCAAGTGGAGTGTCACACAGCTGCAGTGGAATCATGTGCTTCAATACAAAGGCAGCATATCTATGAACAGGCCTGCAGCCCCAGAGTTGATTAGAGCCTGTATCTCAATGGACAAGCCCAAGAAAGGGTAACTAAAACCAGTGGGTTATCCTTCTGGATAACTGGGGATGAAACAACGCCACCTAAGGTCTGTCCGTGAAAGGACCTCAAAGACTTCAAAAAGTGACTTGCCTTGCCAGAATAAAGGCACAATCTCTCCCTCCTCCTAAGGGTTCTTTCATCCACAGAGAGATGCGTGAAGACCAAGTGCATTGGTTCATCTTTACAGACTGACTCGGTACCAGGAGGCATGGGAGGTGAGGGAGCCAAGGGTGGGACTGCAAAGTTCGGAGACAAATGTACAGGAGGCTTCAGCAAGCACTCCTGAAAAGGGAGTCTTTCACTGAGTCTGGAGTCAATGAGGATGGCAAACATGATCTCCCTCTCCAGCTCAGTGGGTATATCTTGGGCTACTATCTCATCCGTGATGGTATCTGAGAGACCATGAGAAAAAGCAGCCACAAGGTCTCATTGTTTAACGCAACTTCTGCTGCCAGAATATGGAATTCAATGCGTAATCAGCAACAGTTCTCATACTCTGATGGACATGAGGCACTTGGCACTTGGCAGCAGAAGCAGAATGTGCAGCAGGGATGGCCTGCAACACAGGTTGTACCAGAGCAGCCACAATGGGAGATTCCAGTTGAGCCGTGTGACTCAGGAGTCTTTGTAACGCCATGGCAAACTGATACATGCGGTGATCCTGCTCATCCAATCTGGAAAAAATATTACCAACATGTGGATTCACTGCATCTTCTGAATGCATGGCCTTTGCAGAAGTACAGTTAAATCACACTTGTTTAATAATAAAAAAAAGGTAAACAGAGTAAATGTAGTCAAAACAGCCAGAGTTCAGGAACCAGAATGGATAGTCAGACAAGCCATAACATCAGGGAGCCAGAGATGAGCGAATATGGTGACCTCCCTTTGTTATACAAGAGACGTCAACTACACTTTGATGGTCACCCCAGGACCTGTGCAAATCTCCTAATAGACCTCTTTAATAACAATTATTTTATTTAGGATGCTTGAGTGATCTCCCTTATGAAAGAGGATACAAAAGAGGAAGAAGGAGAGGAGTTCTCTCATAGTGTGAAAACCATGTGTTTCTTTATTAAAAATCACTTTAAAAAGCCACTTACATTCAAAGGCAATGGTCCAGCGATACAAAACAAGAGGAAGCCATCTGGCTCTCAGCGTACCTTTCACTCGGTCCGGAAATTATGCACTGGAAGTTTAGCTTGAAGCAATTTGTCATCAATACGTGACGCCTTCAGAATCAGAAAGTCACAGTGCGCATGTCCGGCTTATATACATAACTCCAATGCTATTACGAATGCACTACATTTAAACATTAAAAACAACAGTAAGCAGGCAATGAAAGAGTCTATTCTAATAGATAAAGTGAAAAATTAAAAAAATGCTAAGTTTTACATACTAAATACACACTCTTAACGGTATGCCATATTCAATCGTGCCATCTTGTGGGCTATACTAATATTACATTCTGCACTGAAGGCCACACAATTAAATAGGACCTGATCCACTAATAAAAATGTTTTATGAAAATTACCTGTAAAGTATTTTATATATATATATATATATATATATATATATATATATATCTTACCCAAGGTTAATATCTTCATGTTTCCATGGGTTGCCTGTTTGGGCAGTAGTGTTATTATTATTATTATTATACAGGATTTATACAGCACCAACAGTACAATTCAAATAAAGAGGGTTAGAGGGGCCATGCTCCTGTGAGCTTACAATCTAAGAGGGAGGGGCTGGTGAAACATTAGGTAGTGACTGTGAGGGTTGAACTGATGAGGGAAGTAGAATATTTGGTTGTTAGCTGGAGGCAGGATAGGCCTCCCTGAAAAGATGAGTTTTCAGGGATCGCCTAAAAGTGGACAAAGTAGGAGATAACCGAACAGATTGGGGTAGTGAGTTCCAGATGATGGAAGCGGCTCTGGAGAAGTCCTGGAGACAAGCATGGGAGACAAGGAGAGCTAGAGAGCAGAGGGTCTTAGGAGGAGTGGAGAGGATGATTTGGGTGATATTTGGAGATAAGTTTGGTGATATAGCTCTGGACAGAATTGTAAATGGCTTTGTATGTTATCGTTAGTGTTTTGAATTTTATTTGTTGGGCAATGAGAAGCCAGGGGAGGGATTGGCAGAGAGGAGTGGCTGACACCAAATGGTTGGTATGGTGGATGAGTCTGGCAGCAGCATTCATGACAGACTGAAGAGGGGATAGCTTGCTGAGAGGTAGGCCAATGAAGAGGGAGTTACAATAGTCAAGTTGAGCGATAATAAGGGAGTGAATAAGTTGCTTGGTGGTGTCAATGGTTAGAAGGGAGCGTATTTTGGAGATGTTTCAGAGGTAAAGTCTGCACGATTTGGACAGTCTAGGATTACACCTGGTACCCTGGCATGGCGGGGGGGGGGGGGGGGGGGGGTGGCGACTGATGGTTGTATTATTGATGGAGAAGTCAGGGGGGAGGGGCACAGGCTGGAGGAAATATTATGAGCTCAGTTTTAGAAAGATTGAGTTTGAGGAAGTGGTTTGACATCCATGCTGGCATGCCAGTTAGTGAGTTAGTAATGCAAGGGAGGAGGTGTAAATGGAGAAGAGAAGGGGTCAGAGGACAGAACCTTGAGGTACCCCTACAGAATGAGGAAGTGGAGAGGAGGAAAAAGAGTTATGGGTCACACTGAAGGAGTGCTGTGATAGGTAGGAGGACAGTAGATTCTGGAGATAGCACCTCCAGTTGAAACAAATCTTTGGAATCTGACAACATTTAGTACCTCATGGGCTTCCCAGGGTCTTGCTGCCCTTGGATGCCCATGGAAACCTTGTGCCTGGCTAGGATTTCTGCATTGAGTTTTGGATACTCTTTGGCATTCTGGTTTTGTAAATTTTGGTAAACCCTAGCCTGGCTAAGCAACTCTCAAAATAGCTTAGGTAGACTTCAACATTATCCTCGAGGAACAATTTTCATAGATCACTCTGCACCAGCTGTCGAGGTGTAGAAGTCAGCCCCTGCACCACTATCTGCCTCTCTAATAAATGCTCTACCTGCGGCTGGAAAAACAGGTTCAATCACTGTTGTTCCTCTAACCTGATGAGCTACAGTCAGCTGTGGGTCCCTGTTGGGCAGTAAAGCAGTTCACCTCTTGCTGGTTAGCATTTTTCAATATGAGCTGTTTTACAAGCTTCTTCATTTTGTTCAGCAGTAGGCATCTGTCACTCTAAGGCACTGCCTACATTGAAGCACCACATATGGACCACATATGGAACAGGAGCACCAGAAACAATTTATGGAGGTTTGTCTTGCACTTTTCTTCAGGAAGACAATAGGCCTTTGTACAGCTAGTATGTAGCATACAAAACAACAGCTTGTCCATGCCACTAACTAAACTCAGGCCTGCACCTGACTAACTGGGTAACCACCAATGTATTCCTTAAAACAAACAGGCAGCACCTTCTTTTTTAAACAGGCAATAGTTGAAACGTTTTAGAGTTCTGCAAGAACTCAGCCTTTTCACAAAGCAGACAGAGTGGCAGAGAGCCCTGAGCATCAGTAAGCTTGCATAAATAAAAACCTATGGATAGCTGAGATTTAAAAAGAGGTTTGTCTGGCAGGTAAGATGTGGACATACTTAAAATTCTACAGTCTAAGTCTCAGGGCTCCATGACCCAAAACAGAAAATTTTAGATTCCTAGAAAAAAAATCAAAGAAGAAATCTGGACACTAGGATAAAGACATAGTTTATCGGAAAAAAACCCTGATACATGCATTTAAAACCTTTACATACAAAAATAAATGGTAAATGTACCATAACATTATAAAATCAGGTCACATGATTCAATTGTCTGGCTTCCTATTTCAAAAGATAGGCCTTGGCAATTACGGTATGTGCTTGCAGGCAACAAGTTATATATTTGGGCAAAGGAAGGTATGAAGAGGCACTGATGTCACTGGAGGGGTTCATTTCCAGTGCACATTCAGAGCCATGCAGCCGTGTAGCCCCAGAAATGAAAGAATTTGTGCCCTTGCATTGTAATGCCAATACCACAGTCCCCCAAAAAACCTTACCCAGATCAAGAATGAGAATTAGTGCCTGATAAATCAAGAACATTAAGATAATGATAAAGGCTAACTGGCCATGGGTAAGAATTTCTACAGAGGAAAAACTTGCCTGCGTTCCGACTTGGAAAAAAAAAAGAGAAGAAAGCTAGAGGTCACAAACTATATTATACAGGTATATAGGTAAAGAGGTACAGGTAAAGAGATCACAAACTATATTATACAGGTATATATATATATATATATATATATATATATATATATATATATATCGTGTTAGGTTTCCCTCGCAAAGGTTTTCAGCATTCCTTTTCCCATCAACAAAATTACATTCAGCCTAGTTGACTCTCACTTGCAGCACTGCTTCTCTGGCCTTACAATCCAGGCCCTTGTCTGTCTCGTACTCGTACAGACTGTTTCACCAACCACCTCAGTGCATATAGCTAGCAGCCTCTTGCTGCACTGGCTCCCACCTGGAGCCCTCCTGACTCCTGGTACTCAGACTTCCTATCTGCCAGGGTGGATCCCAAAACCATGGTCAGGTTACTACCAGAAACCCAGCACAAACCTGACCAATCAGTATGCTGGCTGTTCTCAAAATCAGGACCCAGGACTACGGATTTCATCCTACCCGGATCTCTGAGAAATCCCTGAGTTCCAGGTCCCAAAGTGGACTTTGCAAAACACTGAGGAAACTGAAAGGCCAGTTTACTCTTCATGTGACAAGCTCCCTGGAGCCCCTCAAGTCATCCGGTTGAGAATTCTGGGTCACTTCTAGAGTCTATATATATATATATATATATATATATATATATATATATATATATATATATATATATATATATATATATATAATGTAATAATATAATATATTGTTAATAAAATACTTTATTATCATAATTATTCTCTACTATTATTTTTTCCAATTATATAATACAATTGTATTAGAGTGACTTTCATTAGTTAGTATAGAAGTGTCTTTAAACAAGTCTAATCTAACAGATTTTAGACCAATGTTGATTTACCTCTAGAACAGAACACATAGCATAAATTGAATGGCCGCAAAAAGTTCACTTTATCACAGAAACTCTTTTATGAGTCTGGAAATAAGAGTGGCTGCCTTCTGGCTCAAGCACTGCGTAAGAAAAAAAGCTTGCAATACAATTCACCAGTTGCACTCCACTACAGGCAAGACTCTCACGAACAATAGCGATACAGCGCAGGAATTTGTAAATTACTGCTCCTCCCTATACAACCTCAACACATCTGACCCCCCCAAAGACCCTTCCCTTCAAAAAGATGTACGAGATCAACACATTTTTGGACCAATTTTCCTCAAAGAAAATCTCAAAAGATGCCACTGCTAATCTTGAATCCCCAATTACCATAAAAGAATGGGAACAGGCAATAAAACAACTAAAACCTGACTAAAGCCTTGGCCCAGACGGCCTATCGGCGGTGTACTATAAGACATTCTCAGATATTCTCTATTCTCCCTTCTTAAGTGCTTTCAATTTCCTTTCTCCAACAAACCCTGTCCCACATGCAATGTTGGAAGCGCATATAGTAGTCATCCCCAAAGATGGAAAAGACCCCACACAGACAGGAAACTACCTGCCGATCTCTCTACTAAATGTAGACATTAAAATATTTTCCAAAATTTTAGCAAACAGACTCCTACCACTCCTCCCCTCTATTATTTCACAGGACCAAGTAGGCTTTATCCTGGGTTGTGAGGCCCGGGATAACACTATTAAGGCAATCAACCTACATCACCTAATGACACAAACAGACTAAAAGGGATTTTTCCTGTCCCTAGACACTGAGAAGGCATTCGACAGAGTTTCTTGGGATTACATGGAAGCAGCCCTACAAGCTTTTGGCTTCAGCCCACATTTAACAAGCCTGATCCTCTCCTTATACTCGTGCCCTTCAGCGAAGGTGTGGGTTAACAGCACTCTGTCGAATGCCTTCTCCATCAGTAACGGAACGAGACAGGGATGTCCTTTATCCCCTATTCTCTTCGTACTCACACTTGAACCATTCCTCCGCAAACTGAGATTCAACCGGGTCAACCAAGGCATCCAATGGAGAATATAAATATGCTGCTTTTTCAGATGACATACTTCTATTCCCGACAAAACCGCTAACGTCCTTACCTATGCTGCTAGCAGAATTGAAACACTTTCAACTTCTCTCTAACCTCAAAATCAACCTGTCCAAATCCTTTGCCCTCAATGTATCCCTACTGTCCCACTTAGTAGACCAATGTAAAGAGAACTTCCCATTTCAGTGGAAACAGGAATCAATTACATACTTAGGTATACAACTCCCCTCCAAAGTCACAGACTTATACGTGAAAAATTACATACCTCTCTTGAACAAGCTTACCTCTGACCTCAAAAATTTGAACAAACCATTGTTTTCATGGTTCGGTAGAGCAGAAATCCTGAAGATGAATGCTCTGCGAAAACTGCTCTACATTTTACAGATGGTCCCTATAAAAAATCCCCCAGCCCTTTTTCAAATCCTATAAAAATATCTGCTCTAAATTCATCTGGGGAGAACATAAACCCAGAATCAGCTTTCAACAACTTTCCAGACCAAAACAACTCGGAGGGATAGGTCTTCCAGACCCACAAAACTACTACAAAGCAATCCACCTTGCCAGGATAGTGGACTGGAATGCCCACTCCCCTTGTAAGGATTGGGTCCCTCTTGAGGCATCCTTTACAAGCCTGCCCCTAGACTCTCTACCATAGATAGCCCCCTATCATATCCACCCCAGATATCAATTCCCATCCTTTGATAGGACCTACTTTACAATGCTTTCACAAAGTTTGTACCCATATCACCATATCCTCTACCCTGGGTCCACTGACCCCAATAAAACTAAGCCCTGACTTTCCCCCAGGAATGCACGCCCACCATCTTTCTGACAATTGGTCACAAGACCAAATCAGAGCCAACCAGCTCTGCCACCAAGGGAAACTTCTGTCTCCAACCTAACTTTCCACCCAGATGAAAAAGCCGCCTAACCCTCCCTGGACATATCTGCTGCTCACGCAGAGCCTTAGATAAAAACTCTCAATGCTCGAGACAGCTTACCCCCTTCGAAAAACTATGCATTCAGAAGGCACCCCAATCACACCTAATCTCTACTACACATAACCTCATTTTTGCAGATTTTCAAGCCTAAGAGAGCTTAGCATGCAAATATTGGGAGAAAGACTTATCCATCTCTCTCACTTCAGAGGACTGGGAACAAATATTCATAAACATACATAAAGGATCAATTAATGTCACTATCCAGGAAAATGGTTACAAGATTCAATCCAGATGGTACCATACGCCCACCCTTTTAAACAAATTTAACCCCACCATACCAGACACCTGTTGGAGGTGCCTCCAAGACAAAGGCACTCTACTCCACCTTTGGTGGTCCTGTACAACCCTACAAGCATTTTGGAAAGAAGTGTGCTGCATCACATCACAGGTTACTTTCTATGAGTTAGAACTCTCCCCAGCCCAATTCCTACTCCACCACTCACCATTACCACATAACTCTTACCACAAATCTCTGGCAATGCACGTGATTAATGCAGCTAAGCAGTGCATCCCTATACACTGGAATTCAACACAATCTCTCACACTCAAAGAATGGTTTACCAGAATCGGCAGAGTAGCTGAAATGGAGAAACTCATCCACATCGCACAAGACACCCGGAGAAAATTCAGTTCAAAATGAGCTTGCTGGACAATGACTGAATTCTTAAACATACATGGTCCACCCACATAAACAGATAACCAGAATGGGTGTAAGCCTTGCTCACAATACACTGTACCCACGTCCATTTTACTCCACACCACTCCCTGGCGTACTTACCACTCTCATGATGGCCATCCCTTACAATATACAAGACACCAAACAGGAGCCCCCACACTCAACCTAAATCTGAGAGTGGAAGCCAGAGATGGTCCCTCCGTACCCCCCTTCTTTGTCTCTTCCCTCCCCCATGCCTTCCCCTTCCCTCCCCCATGCCTTCCCCTCCCCTCTCCCTTCCATCTCTCTTTCCTACATTGCCCACTCCCAATCTCCTTCTTCCATCCCTCACACCCCCCCCTCAGGCACCCGTTACATATCCACTTACCCACATCACAAAATCACTTCATACAAGTCTTAAACTCCTGACCCAGAAGCCAGGGTAGCTATTAAAACATAGCTATTGCCCCCCAACCATCGTCCAAACTTCCACCCATACGATCTCATCTACCCATCCATTTTTCCACTCCTATAGAATTTCTGGTCAATACCAGTATACTCATGCTTCTACAGACGACATGCCAGATACTTCCACGAGGCAATTCCCGCGAACAGGAAAATGTCTAAAAGCTAATTTCAGGATATTCCCCCACATGTAATAACTCAAACTGAAGTGATTATATTTCCTACGTAACAAGATACTGCTGCTTTACAATTTTTGTTTCTCATGTTTTTTACTCATTGTATCACTACTGTTCATGATTGCTGTAAATGTTTTTGTCTCTACTCTCAAATAAAAATTCACTTGGAAAAAAAAATTGAATGGCGACTGTACCTAGCTGGCATCTAGAAAATTAAAAATGTTTTGACTCCTAATATCTGATGAGAAAAATTGGATGAATGGGTACTGCCTGCTGAGCCACAGGGTTAAAACTTTTATTAGGATTGGATTAAAAATGATCTTTATATAAAACTGTATAAGTATTACATATGAGAAGAATGGTAGGTACTCCTAGGTGTTCACAACTCCTCCAAAATGACCCTCCAGCATAGTAATGGCTCTTAAATTCTGGTCCAGATATATTTATAACTCTGAAAATCTGCCCAGTAGGCTAATTCCCATCATTACAGAGGCATAAACAGAGGGGCTATCTTATACTTAAATTTGGGCAGAGGCTAGGACAATTGACATGTTGGGGTTCATGCAGCTTAGTTAGGCCCTTCAATAGTCACTGTACCCATGAGAATAGAGCCACAGTTATAAATATATCTGGACCAGAATGTAAGAGCTGTTACTATGCTTGAAGGTCATTCTAAAGGATTTGAAAAGGCTAAATACCATTTGTCACACCGTAGCTGTGAGGTCACGTGATCCCACTGTGCTGGCCAGTCCCGGTCTATGGACAGAAGTGGGAGGGGCCACGATTGCCCTGTGACGTCAGCCGGCCAGCACAGGGGAATCTCAGCCCCTCCCGCTTTCCTCCATAGATTGGGGCCAGCCAGCACAGGGGAATCTCAGCCCCTCCCGCTTCTCTCCATAGATCAGGGCTGGCCAGCATAGATAGATCATGTGACCGCACAGCTGCGGTGTGACAAAAGGTATTTAGCGTTTTCATTTAAAAAACACAAATCCACTGTAGTGAATGGCAGCATACCCTGAAGGGATACCTGTATATTAGCTACATTATGCAGTTGAATAGCGGTGAGAGGGGCAGACAGGAGAGCCACTCTCATGATGACACGGAGGGAAAGGGGAGAGGGGAGAAAGCACAGTGGATGATGGAGGCACGTAAACTGACCATGGTAATCTGGGCTCAGTAGACATGATTACTGTGGTAAGCAGAGGCAGGGGAACACAAAAACTGGTAGGATCAGCCAGGTTTTTTACAAGATTGGAATGGAAAAATTACATAGCACAAGCACTGTGTTATAAAGCATGCCCTAAAGGAACAGGATCTTCGTTTTTTTTTTTTTTTAGGGTTACAACCACTTTAAACAAACAAATAAGGCAGGGATTGTTGAGTTTAATTTTCACACAATAAAAGGAAAAAAGATTACGCTAATAGCCTAGTCAATGAAGACACCAATCTGTCCATGGCTTCCACAGCCTATCGAATAGTTCGCTTTTTCCTGTCCTATGTGCAATAGATCTTTCACAGTGGTAGTTCACTTTAACTAGAAAAATGGCTTCTGATTTTATTGGGTGCTTGAGATGCTTTCCAGTATCTGGCAAGCACTGTTCTCACAGCTATGAGTACACGAGTGGTGACTGTGCGGAAACCTAGTGGTAATTCATCAATTTGAAGATGTAAAATAGCTAGTGCAGGGTAGGCTTTAGTAGCACACATGCTATATCTGATATTAGTTAGAAAATTTAAGAGATTTTTACATGACCAAAAGGTGTGAAAAGGAAATATTTTTCTGGGGAAGCCTGTTCTGGTTACAACTGTCTAAATGGGGATACCCCCTTCCTTTAAAGATCTCTTCTTACTTCCTTCTGTATGTCTGGGACCAGAAAAAGCAGGGAAATCTCCACCAGAGAGACAAAGGTAGCAATATGTAACCTGTCCAGAGTTTTAACCCTTCACAACTCTATCCCAACTAGCCTGTTAAAACTACAGATTTTGGAGATCTCAGTGTGTTCTGCTGGAAATATTTACAGTTGTCTTACTACCTTTGAGGTTAGTCTAAAATCTTTACAGTTACATAATGATTTTATTGGTGCTACATGACAACATATAAAACATGAAGATAGTATACATTACAAAGATTTCTGTAGATTCCCGTTTCAATTCCAGAGATTTTGAATAACACAGATTTTTCTAAAAACTGTTAACATTTGTTTAAAATATGAACCAAATGAGAAGATCTGCAGGGTGAATGAGAAAAGTGCAGAGCTTGTAAATCAGTGCCGCAAACTAGTGATATGTTTACCTTGTTTATAGCTGACTAGCTGTAGAGGGGAATAGAGCTTTTTTTCTTGGACTCTGAGTAGTTCTGTTATCAGACATATTCCAATGCAACATGCAATGAAGCAATTTTTAAAGAGGTTATTCATCTGGCAGGAAATTTGATTTAGAGCAGTACAAAAATATTCCAAAAGGTAAAAAGGTTTTGCAGATTTATTCATATGCCAATTGTTGTTTTATATATGCAGCTGGATTTACACTTCCCTTTTCAAGAAAAAAAAAACTTTTTTAAAAGAAGCAAAAGGAAACTTGTGTGCAAAGGGTATATATACATGTTTTTTTCTTGAATTTTTGCTACAGGCTTTATGCCTGCACTCTTTTTTGTATTCAATTACAATTTAAAGATTATTACCTTCTGCTTTATTTATCTCTAGTTATCTGTAATTACAGTGATTGTAAAGTGTCTTTTTTATATATATATATATATAAAAATAACAAACATATTATACTTACCTGCTCTGTTGCAGTGGATTTGCACAGGGCAGCTCGGGTCCTCCTCTTCTCGGGTCCCTATTCTGACTTTACAACTCCTTTAACCACTTCCCGACCAGCGCACGACGATGTACGTCGACAGAATGGCACAGGCAGGCATATTGGCGCACAGGTACGTCCAATATTCAATGCTCCCGCGCTGGTCGGGACCCCCGTGAGTCCGGTCGCGGGACCCGCGGACTCGATCGCCGCGGGCATCCCCGCGATCGTCTCACGGAGCGGCCGAATGGAGGAAATGCAGAGTAAACAGCATTTCTCCATTCTGCCTAGCAACTAGTGACGCTGATCTCTGCTCCATGTGATTGGAGCAGAGATCAGTGTTCATTAAATGAAAGCCCAAACCCCCCACAGTTAGTAACACACCCCTAGGAACACTTAACCCCTACACTGCCACCCACTGGTTAAACCCTTCACTACCAGTGTCATTTACACAGGAATCACTGCATTTATATAGCAGTGATTACTGTATAAATGACAATGGTCCCAAAAATGTGTCAAAAATGTCTGATGGGTCCCCCATAATGTCGCAGTCACAATAAAAATCGCTGATCGCCGCCATTACTAGTAAAAAAAAAAAATAATAAAAAATTATTAATAAAAATGCTATAAAACTATCCCTATTTTGTAAACACTATAACTTTTGCGCAAACCAATCAATAATCGCTTATTGCGATTTTTTTTACCAAAAATATGTAGAAGAATACGTATCGGCCTAAACTGAGGGAAAAAAATGTTTTTTATATATTTTTGGGGGATATTTATTATAACAAAAAGTAAAAAATAATGCGTTTTTTTCAAAATTGTCGCTCTATTTTTGTTTATAGGGCAAAAAATAAAAACCGCAGGGGTGATCAAATACCACCAAAAGAAAGCTCTATTTGTGGGAAAAAAGGGACGTCAATTTTGTTTGGGAGCCACATCGCACGACCGCGCAATTGTCAGTTAAAGCGACGCAGTGCCGAATCGCAAAAAGTGGTCTGGTCTTTGACCAGCAAAATGGTCCGGTCTGCAAGTGGTTAAAGGAAACCTTTTCCCCTTTTCACTAAAAATCACACCAGAATAAAGCTCTGCATGCTGATATGAAATCATCTTGCATTCATTAGACAAAAATTGTTTTACTTTTGCTTAAAATGATTCCTAGGTAAGTGAGGCACTGGTGAATGTGATGTAACCCTGGCCTCACAGCTGCTTTCTGGGAAATGACTGTTCCAGGAAAATTCCAGGAAAAAAGGGAGATGGATTCATCTGCAAATAGTTAAAATGGCCACCATAGGAAGAATGGGGAAAAATAAAGTATACAAAGAATAAAAAGCCTGCAATTATCAGTATTTTGATAAGCGCAAAGTTCCTCTTTAAAAGCTAAGTTCACCTTAAAAAAAAAAAAAGGTACACTTTTTGCACGTAAAAAAAATGTGCATTTATAATGTTTTCTCATGAGCTTGCAATCAGAGGATTGTGGGTGCAGTGTTGGGCTCCTGCAGATACTGCCTACAGATTTCTGCCTGTACCTGTGTACAGACATGCTTTCTTTTTGAAAGCTGTAGGAGAGTGCTCTTTAGCGCCCACACTGTTCATTAAGAACTACAAGCTGTCTGCTGCAGTGTAAGATGGGACTTGTAGTTCATTCATTCACAGATTCCTGTGAATGAATGATGATTTGTTTTTGAATTCTGACAGTGGAGCAAAAGTGGGAGAGGAACTCTATGCTGTCATGAGCCTGGGGTTATCAGGGGGTGCGAGGAATGGTACATAGTAGAGCTGCACAATTAATCATCAAGAATCGTTATCGCGATCTTGACTAAAGTGTTTAACAATTCTTTCTATGCAAAGAATTCTGTCTGCTCTTCTGAAGCCACATATCCATCAAAAGAAAGGAAGAGGAAAAACGGGGCAGTCTGCCAAGAATCAAAACGTTCTTTATCAGTTGAACTTAAGTACAGTATAAACATTGTAACAATTTGTCAATGGAATAGACTGTGCGTAAGTGAAAAACGTTTAAACACTAAACCTTTTTTCTTTTGCTAGAAAATTACTTAGAACCCCCAAACATATATATTTTTTTAGTAGACACCCTAGAGAATAAAATGGTGGTTGTTGTAATGTTTTATGTCACACTGTATTTGTGCAGCAGTCTTTTCAAATGCAAATTTTTTGGAAAAAATTACTTTAATGAATTAAAAAAAACAACGAAAAGTTAGCCCTTTTTTTTTGTATAATGTGAAAGATTTTATGTCGCAAGAATCGTGATCTTTTTATTCTAAGCAAAAAAATTGGCACCTGCCCCTGAGCCTCCTTTCTTTCATCAGAACAAGCTGTCAGTTAATCAGATCCCTGGGCTGCAGCTAGGAGGAGTTAAGCCTTTTTCTAGGTTGGTGAAGGAGAAGTCACATTACTAGGATGCATTACTGTATCCAGGAAAAGTGGGCAAACAGAATTGATTGGTTGGAAGGGGGAGTGGTAGATGGTCCAGAAGCCTTTTTGGTTAATAAGCAGCTCTATAGAACCTTTTTGTTGTAGTGTAAAGGTGGTCAAAGATAAGTGGGGACAGTTGATGATATCAACAGACATGTCTATCACATAATGGTTGTTCAAGGATTTTTTGGAACTGGTATAGGGGAGGAAAGCGCTTACATATCCCAAAGCCATTTAGGATGAAAGCAGCAATGCACGTTTTTAAACCTTGTCTGCCATTTATTTGCAGGGAATGTGTGTAGTTAAACAGATTGTTGTCTGGTCACAAAAAGCCAGATGGGATAACTGTTATCAAGTGTAAATGTCACCCCAGCTCTGCCAGGCAGAGAGTGATCTTCTGCCATTGCTTTTATATCCAAATCTATCAGGTAAGTAACTAATAAACACCAATCTAAGGGGCATTCTTCAAAAACCACTGATACCAATATACCATATTTATCGGTGTATAACACACACCTTTTTCCCCCTAAAATCAGGGGGAAATCGGGGGTGTGTGTTATACGCCGATCCCCCACTGTTGCTACCCGTTTCTGGCATTCTCTGCAGCTTCCGGGTATTTTTGGCCGTACTCGGCCGTTCTCAGCAATCTTTGGCCATTCTCGGCTATTTTCCGCCACACTCGGCCATTTTCGGCATCTTTCGGAACGCTGAAAGCCGATGAGAACGGCCGAGTGTGGGCGAAAATAGCCGAGAACGGCTGAAAATAGCCGAGAACGACAGAGTGCAGCCGAAAATACCCGAAAGCCGCCAAGAACTACCGAGCGCCGCCGAGATACACAGGACATCTGCTCTGTATCTCGGCGGTACCATTTTTAAACGGCAAACACACTGACAAGGCTGCAATGGACTGACAAGACTGCAAATGACTGACAAGGCTGCAATGGACTGACAAGGCTGCAAATGACTGACAAGGCTGCAATGGAAGGCTGCAATGCAAGGCTGCAAACGACTGATAAGGCTGCAAATGACTGACAAGGCTGCAATGCAAGGCTGCAAATGACACTGATAAGGCTGCATTGATGGGCATTTAAATGTAAGTTTTTTTCCTTAAACTTCCCTCCTAAAAGTTTTTTTCTTTTAAATTCCCTCCTAAACTTGGGGTATGTGTTATACGCCGGCGCATGTTATACGCCGATAAATACGGTAAGCCATATTCCTACACCTAATGAAAAGCAATGTGAGGATCATTCCTATACTGCATGACACCAAGTCATATTCCTACAACCACCAACTGGCACCAATATAAAGGTCATTCCTACTCCCACTGACACCTCCTATTATTATGCCTGCATATATTGCCAGTGTATTGTTGCAATTGCCTATTTCTTGCTCACATATTGTAATTATTACCTATTTGTAGTATAATAATGCCTCACAAAGCAATAGGCAAACTGACCCAGCAGGGGCTATATATATATATATATATATATATATATATATATATATATATATATATATATGTATATATATATATAAATATAGATAGATAAATAGATAGATATCTATAAATATATATATTTAAAAAAAAAAAATATATATATATATATATATATATATATATATAAATTTTTTTTTTTTTTTTTTTTTTTTAAATGGGGGAGATTTCTGGACCTGGACTAAGAGAGAACTGAGTCACATATACTGTCCATTGATTTGCTGTTGTTGTATTTTCACCCACACCAGAAGAGACTATCATAAACTACAAGGAAGGTAAGAAAGCACAGAGTAGATAGGCTCACTCTGAGTTCCAATGCCACACCACAGTTCCTACAGATGAGAAGTCCCTGCCCAGGCTGGTCAGACAAAAGCTGAAGGATGGCCCTGTACTTGTCTTCAGGTCTCTGGTACAAAGACAGATAATGCATCATCCTGGGGGCTCCTGCAACTGGACTTTGATACAACATTCACCTGGAGATATGTCTAATAACAACTATATAGACCAGTATGTGCACAATTCCACCATGACTTTTATTGAGCCCTTTGTGGATCATATCTGTTTGTATATTGGATGTATGTACTGTCAATAATCTCTTCTTATATAAAACTTTCATTGTTTATATACCGGTGTGCATATATGTAGTTATGGTTAATGTTATATGCCAGATGCAGTAGCTCTTCTACTCTCAATTGCTGCTTCCTACTTCCTGTCTTGAGGCCGCCTGGTCACCCTGGCTACCACACTCCACTGCTTGCAGCAGCAACTCCACCTTGGGATCCTGGATCCCCCCTCCTCCCATGTGCAGATTCACCAATGACTGTGATACATGAGATCATCCTCGCACTGTTGCCAATTATTAAATGTTTACACACCCTCTACACAGTCTGAACAATTTGCTCTTTTTGTCTGTTTACCACTTAGAGATCTCTTTACTCTCTCATACGTGCTGTGTTAAAGTGTTACTAAACCAAGGAACCTGCATTCACTATATCTGGTCTCCCGCAGTACATGGAAATGTAATAATTTTAGTAAATATGAACTGCTAACTAACTTTTCTCATCAGCAGTTAGAGCCGTCTTGTGACTTATATTAGTGCCTGTTTAAAGCGTGTAGGAGGAGTTTTCATTCTCCTATGATTGTCCTATGAGGCTGCAGGACCCCTGACCCTCTGTCTAAACAGTACTGACTGGCCCTGTGCTGATCACATGCACTCTCCCAAGAAAAAAAACTCTAGCAATACACATCTAACTCAGCATGTGCAACTTGCCCCCAAGACTCTGTTCTATCAGGAGATGGTTTGGGGACTGTGGAAGAAGGGAAGGATCAGAAAAGACAGGATCAAACAGCCTTTTTATACAATGCAAAGGATTGACCCCTTAGGTTCCGCAGTGAGTATAACAAGAATGCTTTACTGCATATAGAGACTGATTTTACTGTTGTGGGTTTAGTAACACTTTAAGTGTGCTGGATTGGATACTTCAGCGGTTCCTAAAGCCATAAGATTTATTATGAGATTTTGGACCACACTCTACATTCCATTAATGGAGTTTGTCTGAGCCCAGGCTACACCCATCACACCATACTGACAATTTTTATCCTTCTGCTCTCAATTGCTTTGTTTAGATTGCTGATTAATTTCCCAGGAAGGCAATCCCTTTTGTTGACAGAGGCCCTGTCCTGGGTGGAGGCACTGCCAATTTTATTATCAAACCCACTCTCCCACTTAGTGAAGGTTCTGGTTTTATTATTCATCTATAGTTTTAGCACAATATAATTTTTCCTGTTTGAGGAGCCCCCCCCCCCCCCCCCAAAATAGGGCAACACTTGTAAACCCATACCGTCAATACCAACAATAGGCCACAAAATAAAGATAGCGGTCAGAAAATGCAGAAACAAATACACATTCCATCAAGCATGTTTACAAACGAAAAGCTGTTGTATTGCAGAGTACGCATATCTTGCATTATTTTAAATGAAAGAAAATTGTCAAGTAACCCAAACTATGGTGTATCAATGTACCTCAACATTATATAACACACCTTAGATTGTACAATCATTTAGCTCTGGAAAAGGTGTTGTATAACCAGGGATAAGGGAGCTAGACCAGGGACAGACAACTATGGCTTCCAAAGTTTATGACATTTATTCAGAGATTTTTTATCTTGGAAGATCAAACCCTTTCTTGGAATGATAGAAATATTGTGAGCTTGGCATTCAACAAATGAAAGAGAGTGTAGAGATTTCCACTTCAACTCTATAAGTTTATGAGCAAGGAACATACTTTGAGGATCATCTTAGCTACTTTGTTGCTTCTTGGACTCGTTATTAGTTCCTAGATTGTTACAATATCTTTGTTTACTCTTTCAGATCTAGTGACTGGATACATATTTCCTTTCAGCTCTATTGCTTCTAGATAGGAAACTGTGTGTTTGGACCAACTATCAGGCACCCAGTACACCACCTGTCTTCTCGCTTTAATAAATATATTAGGTGGCTTTGATTCATCTATCTCAGTGTTACCTACCAGGTAGCCAAGTGTGAAACTTCTTATTACTAGCACTGCTAAGTAGTTTATACTAATTCTTTGTTATCATATTCTTTTGTGCTTTAGGTCACTCTGTGGTCTGTTTATGCTTTTTACCATGTTATCAACACTACCTAGTATTTGGCTGCCCATGAGTTAGCTCCTGTATGGTTTATGTGTTGAGGTAGGCTTTTGGCTACTAATACTATCTGCTACTTCTTCTCATCTGTTTTTGTGCAGGAATTGGCTTTTTCTAAATTTGCTATTTCTATTTTCTCTTGAATAATGGATGCTCTGATAATGGGTATACTTATCCTTGTCTCTTTCTACAAATTACTTATTTTTTTCTGTCTCTCGCTGTTTTCTAACTGGCACACCCCCACGTTCAACCTGATACTGCCTGTTGCATGTCTATGAATATGATGTTTAGTATAATTTTTGTGCTGTTTGAGAGAGAAAAGCAACAATATAGTTTTTGCATGTACTGATGTTGCAAAATAACTTTTTAATAAAAATTCTTTTTTGTTCTATGTGTTTAATAAATGATAATGTTATTTTTATAATTGGTGCCTATAAAGTCAATTTTTTCCTCATGTTCTTTTTGATCTAAAATTGTCTTATATGACGTGGCACTGCTCTACCTTTAAGACCCCCACAGTACCATCCTGTGATGGAGTCTTGGTAAACCTATTGATTCATAATTGGCTAGTAAGTTGAAAGCCAAAAACTGATGTTTTTATCATAATAAAATAATATTGTATAACAATAAGTTTATATTTTTATACATTAAAAAACATACTTTTGAGTTGAAAGTTACATCTCTTTGAAAACTGCATTGAAGGTGAGTAAACAGTTCTATATCCTCAGTTTGCAGGGTGTCCATAACCCGTTCAGCCATTGCAAATATTTCCAGCCATGAAGGGAATATGTTTTTAATCAGAAGTTGTAGATACATGAATAATTCATAAGGATGCTCTGCTGAAAAAGCAAAGTTATTTTTTTGTCACAATGGAGAAATAAATCGAGTGAAAACAGCAAATATGCACAACGACACACATACACAAACACGTGTTCCAATCAAACAAAATTGACAGGTTTAAATACAGTTAGTCTTTTTTTTTTTGCTATCTTAACGTGACAACATACTTCAGTAATTATGCAGGCCATTCTGAAGCTAAAACTTCCAATTTTACTAAAAAAATAGGAGCAATAGGTAATTTCTAAGTAACAATAATGTGTTTACATCCCAGATAGCAAGCAAGTGAGCTGCAAGTTTGAAAATGACTTGCTAAGCTATGGCTAAATTTGCCAGACTTCACAAGTTTGCATTGTATGACACCAGATCGATCAAACATTCTGCAAGTCTGCTGCAAGCCCTGGGTCAATTATGTTGTGTAATAGTTGTCCAACCACAGGGGTCACTGTAACAGATATTCCATGCTGTAATCCTGAAGAGCTCTTGTTGTAGACTCACCACTGCAACTTTGCTCTTGCTAGAGACTTGCCATGCAAATTTGCTACAAATTGGAAAAGTTTAAACTAGAACTTGTGATTAAAGTGCTCTGCAAGTGTACATCTTGCCAGTAAAATTGTGCAGTAAGTTAACAAGACTTACAATGCAACACTGCCACAAATTTGTGGCAAGTTATCCTTGCCATTTTGGGGGGGGGGGGGAATAGCAAATAAAAATAAAATAATATAGTGTATACAATTGCGACAAGTCATATTGTAATTGAAAGTGTATTAAAAATGACCTTTCCCTTTCAATCTGCAGCCGCTGTAATTTTCTGAAAATGCCATGCAATATGGCTACCTGGAGGCGTTCTGTACACAGAATGTGAGTCCAGTGATGTCCTGGAGTCCAGCAATAATGTCGGCACCGCAGTTGATGTTTCCATCCGCTGTCGGTTGCTGCCGCCGCCATTGCGGATGAGGGAGTCCAGCAGTGTACCATTACGGATTCACGCCGGGTCCCTACTGTGCATGCACGAGGTACCACTGTGCTCTGCTACTGGCCTGGTAGCAGGGGAAGGAGGGAGCCAAGCTGTGATGTAATTTGCCCTGGCCCGGACTCCCAGAAATGGGGAAAGGATACATGTGAAAGGTATCCGCTCCAACCGATCCCCCCAAATGTGGCACCAAAGGGGTGATAAGACAAATGAGTGAAAGTTCCACTTTTGGGTGGAACTCCATTTTAAGTTGGTCTTACAAAAATTAAGTATGTATATTTCTACATGTTAACAAATATTGATGCATAATTTCATTGCATAAAAGATTTCTACAGACTTGACTAGCAAAATGCAGGTCATCAACACACCCACAGCACAGCATACAGAACTGTGTCACAACACATTGCAATGCACTTTAGATGCATTACTTTACAGAATTATTGACTAGCAAAATGCAGATCATCTACACATCCACAACACATCATAACAAACTGTTAAACAACGTACTACAATACAATGCATATGTGTGAACAGATACTACTGAAAACAAACCAAGCCAGGAATTAACTAAGTTTCCTGAGTAATTTTAATAGCTTAGGAGACTGTAGACAGGTCATGTGCGCCACATTAATAGAGAAGATAGATCTGTTTCAGGCCTTTCTGCACCACTCATGCCAGTTTCTCTTTCAGATTACAGGGTCTACACATAATTAACAGTGGGGATGTGGCAGTTTTCCATATAGTTCTAACCATTCATACAGGATGTGAACTGTCAGCAGACAGCTCACATCCATCTCTCTGCCTATACAGTGATTACACTACATGAGAAGAGCCCGCAAGGTTAACAACCCTGCTCATCCCTCCCTCTCTCAGATGAGCAGGGGTGAAGTCGCAGCTCCAACTCTCATGTTCTCTATGGTGTCACAGACATGGTAGAACAGAGAACCAAACACCCTTTTTGTTAATTAGGATCAGCATCTGCTCCAATTTCTATATTGCTAAGAGTGGTGCATGTACCGTTTTTTGTAAATTCCCTCCGATATGTTTTCCCAATAATTTTGGAGCATTTGAAAATGCAGCAAATTGCATGGCAATGCATCCAGTATGAATAAGCTCCTTGTTACCAAAAGTAAAAAATAATACTTACCTGTCCTCAGATATAGATACATGTAGAATAATATCAGAAGCAGAACATGTTTGTAATATATGTGTAATAGCTTCCTTGTTGCCTATCCCCAGGCAAATGTAACAACCCTAACATTCGATCCCAAGAAAAATTTGCCTCAAGAGTTAATAGATTAAGAACATTCCATAACAGGCTGCAGCCTGGGTGGCCAGGAAAGGAGGAGAAGCATGCACCACCTCCCTTTCCTGAATCATACCAGGCCGCATGTTCTCAACTTGAGGAGCTACATTGCCAGGGGGGATTCCCTGGTAAAGTACTTTGTCCCTGTGTTAATGAGGACAATGGCCTCTTCCTCACGACCCTGGCCCTTTGGTTGTGGGGGTCTGTGGGAGAAGGGATTATAAATATCTGGGAGCCCCCTTTACAAGTAAGGGGGCCTCCAGATTTCACACCCCCATGTGGATGAGTAATTTATGGTCAGTGACGTTATGGGCATAGAAAAAAAGATACAAAATTACAGTTTATATTTCAATCTTCAATTCAATCAAAGAGAATTACAACTTGTGAGATAGAAATGTCAGCTTATACAGAAATACCATAATAAAGAATCAAATTTTCTCCTCAGTGTGTCTTTACTGTTACCCGGGGATGCTTCTATACAGTTACACCAATAAATACACAATGAACACTATGAAATGTGATATAATAAACACTCTTCATCTCTAGGTATAGACAGATCCACATGCCATTCGAACTTATTAATGAGGTAGAATAAGGAAGGAAAGAAAAAAGCTGTTTTCCCTCTAGATCTAAGCAGGCATCAGCCAGATAGCAGAAGGAATGAAGAAAAAAGCATAAATATAGACATAATCATAGGAAAAGAAAGAAGAGAAGGGGACATCCCTCCTGGGTCTCCGCAGTGCATTGAGGAAGAGAGAATCCATGGATCCCCCTGTTTTGTCATATTTGTTTTGCATATTATGTAGTGTGCAAGTGAGTTTATTGTTAACCATGACCCAATTTAATTTGTGTTTAACAAAGTCTATAGATATTGTTGACTGTTTCAGTTTTTCATTATTGTTATTCTGGCAGCCAGTAGCATATATGTCAAAAGTCAATTATGTATTTAGGGATTTCACTGTCAAATTTATGAAAAAATATATATTCAGGTCATCTGGGTAGGTTAACCTGAGTTAAAAAATACTTTGTTGTTATTTCTAATCCTGAATTTAAAGTGGATGTAAACCCAATTTATGAAATTTGAGCTGGGCACATATCTGCAGTGTTTTCTTATCTCTCTTCAAAGCACGATGTCCCGTAGCTGTTTTCTGCCCCATTGTTTTGTTATCAGCCTTACAACATCTGACATAAGTTCTCCAACACAAGAGATAAAAGCAGAAAGGGGTTTGGTGTTGGGGAGGTTGCTATAAATATATTAGCACAGAGCTGACTGAACAGATCTGAAAGTCTGTCAAGAGAGGGGTTGTGTGCCTTTCATCCAATCAGCTGACTTGGCTGTATACCCAGACTTCACTGCAGAGCTAACCAGGAAGATAAAATCTACTAACACTATCTGAACTTTCTAAACTGTATATAAAGCTGAAGACAGCAGATCTACATGTAAAATTTATGTAGGGAGATTTGTTTTATCCCTGTGGGGGATCACCTGAGGCTGTTCATTTTACTGGGTATATGTGATGGTTTACATGCACTTTAAATATTTAAAGACATTTTCACAATATATGGTACATGGTGCACAGTTGACCACAACCCCTATAACACAGGCAAAGCTTGGAAATTCTAGTGGGGGCCATGCACAACTTACAAAATTACAAACTGTTTTGTAATTGGATTCTATAAGAGAGGTCTTAATTGATAACTGGGACAAATCATTTGCAACTTTTTGTCAGTCCTGAATTTCCACATATATATGGTGATCTAACACGCTTGATGGGATTTAAGAGAGTTTTTGATAGGCGTGGTAGAGTTTGTACATCGTGAAGATCCATGCTCTTAAAGTGGTTTTAAAGCCTCAAGGATTTTATCTTAATGTATTTAATTCATTAAGGTAAAAAACCTTCTTTGCTGCAGGATTCCCATAGCTGCCCCTCCCTCTCCCCTTATTCTTACCTGAGTCCAATCCGATTCAGCAATGTGCACAAACAGCAGCTGTCTCCTTCCTCATTAGACAGATTGTGAGATTGTCAATCAATTCCAGTGATGGGAGAGTGGGGGACAAGGCTGAGTCACACTGTCTGTGTCAATGGATGCAGCAGCGGGGCTTGGGGGGGGGCAGAGAGGAGGAGGATGTATTGCACAGAGCAGGTAAGTATAGACATGTTTGCTTGGTTCCCCACAACAGTGAAACTATTGATACCAGTGGAGTAAAATAATTACAGCGCTCAAAAAAATGCATCAATTTATATATTCATATCAAATATACTGTAAATACTCTACTGTAAAAAACAATCACTCAGAATTCATATTATTAAATATTGCAAAACTTCTCAAATAAAAGTGCTTTTATGCTCCAATCCTCAGTAAGTGCTGTAGTGCTCCAAACTTTCACTCCATGGTGTGGCACACACCCCTCCTGTGTCCCACTCACCAGATATAATGGACCCCTATAGAGTATTTATATTTAATATGAATTTATGCATTTTTGTGAGCTCTGTAATAATTTTTTTTTATTAATTCAAGTGAAGAGCACTTTTTGTATAGCAGCTGCAATTTTTCATTATATATATATATATATATATATATATATATATATATATATATATATATATATATTATATATATATATATATATATTTTTTTTTTTCCATGTATTTTACTTTCAGTGCAAGTATATTTAATTGTTCATTATTGATACCAGTGAGCACAAGAAAGCCTCCATATAAACCTATTTAAATATTTTGAGCTGCCTGGTGATATGATAGCAATGTCTCTTGTTGTTCCATATAAAGTGGAGTATTTTATTCTGGGTACTAAGCTTTTCTTGTTCAAGAGCAAAACACCAGCTTAAAATTGTATAAATCAGTGAAAATAAGATTGACCATATAGGATTATAATTTCCCTTTAAAAAAACAAATTTCTCGGTTAATTGGGGTAACATGGATTTACATGTAAATTTCCTGTCCTATCACTTTAATAATACCTGTAGGTGATGTTTGCCGGAATGCAACCTGGAGAGGGAAAAGCCAATGGATGAAGTATGGCTCATATGTGCCATTGTAAACATAAAGTACATTTAAAGACTTGCTGGCCTCATCAATCATTTGTTCCTGTGTTGTAAACTGATACATAGATGGGGTACTTCCATACTTCTGTTAGACAAGAAAAAACACAAATTATTTGCCAATAAAATGCGAAAATAGCTGTTTTCATGAATCAAATACAACATATGTAAACTTGCACAACTACAGCGCAATATAACATTTTTAAGTTTGTTCCTGTTAGCTACAAGAAGCATTAACTTTCATATTTACATTGAAGGCCTACACTTATTTATAGTGATTAAAAGGCCGGGTTTAAAGCAGAGCTCCAGTGACAAATAACAGGCAAAAAAATAAAATGTCCATTAAAAGATAAAATAAAATACCGCTAGATTGTCTCAGTTTAATGGCCAGCATGATACAACCCATTTCCTTTCAGTCAAAGTTGTGCTGGACCTGCCCCTGCTGGTGACTGGACAGCAAAAGGAGAAGAAGCACGGTGATGAGCTTATCTCTCATTCTATCAACAAGCATCTTGTCAGTACCTAAACTGTCTCCCTGTGCTGGTACTTCCTTTTACATTGCAGACCAGCTGTACAAAGACAGATACCAGTTCGATTTCATGTACATTCCCTACTTATATTTAAAAAATAAATTTAATGACACATTAATGATTAAAGAGCTGCTTTTAACTGTGTCTTTTATATATGCATATTGTTTAGCTTTAAGACCAAATCCATGAAGGCAAAACAAGGTCAGCCAAAATTAACCAAAAAGCCACTTACCTGTATATAGCTTTTCACTTATGTTACAGGTTTTTTACCAGCCAGGCTCAGTTTTCTGGCTTTGAATATGTATATATAAACAAAATGTCACTAAGCAACACTAGGCAGCAACTCCTGTGCGGCAATTAGCTTGGGCACCCAGTGAGCATCTCCATCTCTCACCCTCCATCAGTGCCTTCTGATTGACCACATCTCAAGGCTGACATCCCTCCACCTCAATAGACTAATGCCTTCCTAAGCCAGTCATTGTCAGATACAGAACTGTTTATCATTAGAAATAACCGTTTCCATTGTATGCAGCCTTACCGTTCAATGGGCAAGCTGAAGGTAACTGGATCTGGAGCCTTATGATTCAGGTGCTGTTATGGGGACAGTGATCTATGAGGTGCAAATAATTAGTCTGAAAAGGAGCTAGAGAAAAGCCAATAAACACACAGACTTATGTGCTGGGGGGGATATCTCTATCCCTAAGGATGAAGTGGGGAAAGAGGAAGGGGTACAAAAAGGCTGAAATAAATGTTTTTTTTGAGGGGTCCACCCATATTAGTATCATAATTTTGCCCACTAAATGCTGTATTATATAGGGAAGTAGATGATTACAGACTCATTCTAATGGTGTATCGCTGCTGAATACTGGTTTAATGCAGCGGTTTTCTTTTAATACAGTGCACAAGTAGTTAGCTGTTCTAAACCTTGCTTACACCAAATGGTTTTAGATACACTTTAAAGTGACCCTGTCACCAACTTAAAAGGTAAAAGCACAAAATTCAAGCATTTTAAAGGTGTTATGTTAGTTTTTATCTGTCAGGTCACCTGAGACCAGGTGACAGATGCACTCCGTAGGAGTCAGGAGTGCACCGCTAAGGTAGTGGACCCTAGGACTGACTGCTGTGGATTGAACCCTGGGAGGTTCAGGAAGCAGGTCTACTGGATCACTAACACAGATCCCAGTGGGAGCTAGAGATTCCCCAGGGCGTGGAGTCTAAGAGCCAGCAGGTGTTCACCAGAGCTTCTAGTGGTGAGGATGGACTGCTCTGCAGTCTTGCGCCAGGTCGTGGCCCCCAGGGTCTCACAGCTCACGCTCATAGTAGACTACAGGAGAAGGAAGCAGCAGGCTGGGACAACAAGGATAGTAAAGGATAAGGCAGAGGTCAGGGTGACTAGCAGACAGGAACAACAGAGGACACGCCAAAGTTTCAGGGTCACAGGCAAACATGGATAATCGGGGACATGCCAATAGGTCAAGGTCACAAGCAGACAGGGATAGTCGAAAACAGAAGAAGGAAGTTGATTAGCACCATGTGAATTACCTTTACCATTAGATGAGAGAGTGGATAGATGTTGAGTGGAATTGGAGTCTGTTTTCCTGAAACGTGTCAGGCTAATGGAGGAAATGATATTCATATTTGAATTTGTAAAGAATGTATTATGTGTTTTGCACAAGATGTTTTGTATAGATTATCATTATGTTTTTATACACGCTTTTTTAAGCACTTTTTCTAAATAAATAATATTTTTATGACATAGGTTTTGTCTGTTCGCCTCTAAATTTCCACTGTACTGGGGGTACTATTGTCCCTTTCTAGGGTCTTTCTATAATCGATATTGGGATGTTGGCAACATTTTTGAGAATTTAATATTTCTCTTTAGTGGTTCACCATTGCATATTTAGGAGTCTTAGTACTAACCAGTGTTCACCAGAGCTCCTGATAGTGGAGATGGTTTTGCTGCATGTTAGTACCAGGTCGCGGACCTCAGGATCGCCCCACCAGGAGGTGAGCAAGTCGGGATTCAGTAGCGGATGAGCAGGTAAGGATCAAACAGAAGTGTGGTCAGTGAACAAGCCAAAAAGTCGATAATGAGTAGTTGGAGGTTGGGATCAGGCAGAAGCGTAGTTGAGGAACAAGTCAAGGATTGATAATGAGCAGTAGCAAATATGAACGGAAGCAGCGAAGACAGGAGTGAGATACAGGATGGAGATAGCACAATATTCTGGCAAAAAGGAAGTGCAGAGACATGGCTTATATCAGGAAGTTCGTGGGAGAAGCAAAGAGTTCAAGGTTCAGCTGAAATCAAGGTACAAGGCAGGGTTGTCTAAAGGATCTGACAAGGTGCTGTCCAGCATCACAGAAATCACAGTGAGATGATTCATTGCCAGACACAGCTGAGGTCCCAGGTTCAAGTCCAGATCCCAACATATAGTGTGTCAAAACCATTATCACTATTTTGGTGCCTGCCACAACCATTAAATACCTTTAGGCCTGGCAGACTAAGCAAGCCAGTTTTAGTTCTGCCCCCTTATTCCTAGTCCCATATGCAGGCCAACTAATTAAAAAAATTCCCAGGTATGCTTATGAACATGGCACACAAAAAATATTGAAGCTGCCTATATAAACACTGTAGTCAGCAACAGCAGCAACTCTACAGTACAGGCAGCTACAAATCACCAGAGAAAATGGGCAGAGAGAATTTTAACTTCTACAAATCTCTGCTACAAAGATTCTAGCGTAACAGGTCCCCTAGGATCACCTCTTTTACACAGAACCAATTCTTGCTTTCCTAGCTTACAGCATTAAGACAATGTAAATAAACTCAAACAACATGACTATTTTTACTGATCATGGGAAAAATGTGTTGCTTGCAGCTCTACAGGGAACAGATGCCTCTTTATTTCTGCCACCTTTACGCACAAGTGTACTGTACTTAGTGGGTAAACCAGCACTGAACATTTAAGTATATACTGTATATGTTCACTCCATTTAGGTTTTCTGTGTTTATATATAAAATGTGTAAAATGGACCCTCGCGCCACTATGTGCTAGACGTGAAATAAATCTACGTGCATAACAAAGTATAATGTAACAATCTGTGGAATAACAAAAGTGCAAGTGCTACTAAATGAAACAGAAAATGCAGCAGGACAAAATAGTAAACACAAACTATCACTTGAATAATTAAAAAAGAGTCCTGCGCAAATAATGCCACAAAAAATCAATAATGTATAAAAATGTGAAGAAAACAAGAGTCAATGTAAATATTTCAAAAATAAACACACCAATAGTGTAAGTGTGTAGTGAAAAAGCACTGGAGAAAGAACAGGACCAAATGTTCCAAAAGATCAGGCTCCCAGAACTCTCACCTCAGAGATGGAATAATAAGGCAAAAGAAAGTAATTCCAATGGACTTCTCCTTCACTTCTCTGTGCACAATCATCAAATGGTATAAACTTCTACCACTAGAGGGCCGATTCAATCTCTTATGAGTAATGCTGCAGCATATGTATCCTCGTGGTATGAAACTTAAAGAAAACACAGAGGGGAAGGGGGAAGGGAGAGAGAAAGGGGACTCCAATAGTGTAGTGGTTTCCAAAACTGAATAAATTTATTTAAGAGAAAGCAAATGGACTCTCACATTTAAAAAGAAAATATCAAACAGAAAGAGATCTGGCGTGTACAGCCAGTCTTACGCTCGTTCCGGTATTCCTACGGCCACTCCCTACGCGTTACGTCACCACGTGACTTCTTCATGGGGAACCGTGACTGTGTTTATGTTTTCTGTGTTTATGTTTAAAAATATATATAGTTTGTTATTCTATATGCATATGTGAGTTCCTGTATTTGCTCATTAAATGCACAGGCTAAAATTGGTGATTGAGTACTGCTTCTGGTATCTGCTCTTTATTTACAATTTTTTATCATCAGAAATTAGGATTTTATTACAAACAATCAGCATAAATCACTGAATGCAAATTTTATTAATAATTTTGCATTGATTTTGTATGTAAAATTACATTTATAAACATGACTTCATGAGTTTTAATCTTTCAAATATGAATTCCTTTCTGGTAGTTGTTAACTGTGAGATTCTATTAGGTAACTATTGGGGTTAGAAGCAAATGGAACCATTCAAAGTGAAGATAAAATGATGACTCATAAGCTAAAATAATGATTAATAAGATTAATAATCAGTCTTGAGCCTTCCCCATCTTCTGGTCATTATTTAGTTCTACAGGTTAAGGCCTTTCAGTGCACACCTGCTCTAATCAGAAATGTGTAAGAGACTGCTGGACATTTATGCTCAATTTAGGTCTGATTTTTGCCTGTTTCCTATCCTGGATTATTGCTGCAAATAGTGTGGACTGCATTTGTGCACTGTTTGTCTGTGCCTATCTGGATGTTTAAGCTGCTATCTCTGCTATTGTTATTTATTCCTCCATCTATCTATTCGGATCCCGTACTCTGTTTAGGATTGCTTTGTCTGCAACTAACCTTCTGTCTAAGAACCTACACTGCTCTTGTATCTGTCCTGCTTTTTAGTTAACTGATATCTCTAGTGACACAGTGGATCTACTGAACTCTGTAAAGATAATAAATAATAAGAAATAAAAGTTTGAAGTGGTTAAAGTAAACCTATCAGTAATAAAAGCCCAATTCATTCGTCCATCATGTGCCAAAGGCTTCTGGAAGAACCAATATTTTTACAGGGTGGCAACAGGAATGGAAGAATGGTAGTAAAGATAAATATACATACTGTAGGGTGTCTACCGCAGGTTGATATTTAGTGCTGGCAAGTTCATCTTAAATTAGTAATTGTATGTGAAAAAAGTAATTAACCATACAATATGTATACTGTATATACTGTAATAATTGAATATTTTCGTGAGAAGAATATTGTAAGATATCATGGCCGGGATACATAAACCTTTTTATAATTGATAAAATATTTCAGACCAGAGGAGCATTAAAACCCCAGAGGAAGTGTTGATTGAATTATGCTCACAGGTGGGAGGTGGGGGATTCGTACGCAATCTCTCATATACCAAGCAGGAACCTGGTCAATTCGGTCTACTTAACTCATACCCAGTCAATAATGGTGAATTGATGGATCTCAAAAAGTCTTTGATCACAGAAAGTCCATGTCAATCGAGTCACATTGTTTCAAGAACAAGGTTACCTCCTCAACAGTGTTGATTTACCTGGCCCTAGACAATGGCAGGGACGCCCGTTAATTACACACCAGAAGGGCCCCAGCTACAAGTTGAAATAGAACTAAGAATATATGTATATATATATATATATATATATATAGAGAGAGAGAGAGAGAGAGAGAGAGAGCGATCTATATATATATATATATATATATATATATATTATATGTCTATATAGATATGGATATATAAAATGTTGAAATTACAATATTGCATTTTGTATGAATCAATGTGTACTGTAGTCATCCATGTGATTGACAAGGATTTGGCACCAGTCTGTTATGGTTAAAAGGTGATGTTGTTTAATTCCATAAATCTCTGTCAATCTCCATATATTTGGTTAGGTATAGATTTCTTATAGCCAGCAAGGTACATGAGATGGGGACAGAAAAAGGCAATCGCCATATTATAGTAACATGAAACATGATTAAAACATATTTCATAATAACACTAGGCACCATATTCTGATTACACCTTTACATGATCACTGGTGGGCGGGTGAGAATAAGGACAGCCCATATTTGGAACCAACCAATCATGAGATTGGAAACATTAGATGGGAAGGCACCAATTCAATAATGGGACTGCACCCAATAAAAAGAGATACACATATGATTAAAGGGAGAGAGAACCATAGACCCACATGCCGGATACACTCCCTAGACGAACAAGAAACCTGCTGATAATTAACCACTCCCCATTTAGCTGGACTTTGCTACTGGAACTAATCGAATGTACTTGTAATTTGCCACATATCTTCTCCTTTTAAACTGTGGTAAGATACAGATCAAACAGATATTAATTAACCTTTTCCTCTCAAAATTGTAGGGATTGTATTTTACAGTTTATGTTTTAGGGCAATTTTATAATTAATCATTTTCCCACATTGTCTAGGCTGCGTGTTTTAAGCCGTGCCTGGGTGAAATTTGGCTACTGTGGTCCCAGGGAAATTATTTCTCGCCCCATTCAATCTAGTAGCTCTGTTAAATTAATATTTCCTTCAAATTGATAATATCTATCTGTTGACTCCGCGAGACATACTTTGTATTCCTTCTGGCCAGAGAATCTCCGAGGATTGTTTCCCCGCGTGCCAAGAGATATTGTTTTTTTATGAAAGTAAAGAACGATTACCGCAAATATATTTTTTAACATAGTCATTTGGGCTACCATTGAGTTATTTGTAAAATATTAAGGAAAAATAGTTTTATTGCCGTGTTAATGTTTTTGATAGGGTGTATGAAATATTAATCACCAGAAATCCCGGTTCTGTATGAAATTGTGTAATTATACTTGTAAATGAATAAAATCTAATTATTTACTTATTAATTTTATTGGGAGATATTTATACATTGGTAAGAATTCCCCATTTAACAAACTTTTACCGTAAGGTTGGAGGCACTGAGCAAAACACTGAGATCTTAATTTAAATTCCCTATATGTATTATTAAGATTCCATACCACACTCACAACAGAGGTAAACTAATACAGTTTATTAAATGAACCCTTATGTACTGTAAATGCTCAGAACAAATGAAACAACACAAAAAGTGATGTGAAGGTCACTATATGGCCCAAGTGTAGTTTAATTTTAATATTATCTGTGGGGATCAGTTGTGCACCAGGCCATATAGAACATCACATGAGGGTGTTAACATGAGCTTTAAACTGATGGAAGCACTCATTATTATTCAAAATATTTTCAACTTACAGCAATATATCTATGCGAGCAGACAAAAATCCCAACTCTGGGAAAAATTGATTATCTCCATAAAGACCAGCACATGTGTTGGGGAGAGCACAGAGAACTGACACAAATAATAATGTCAGACCACCCAGTGAATTCTCTGATGTGTAGAAGGTGGCACTGATAATTTTCTTTTTTATTATGAAATGGGAATGAGATTGTCACTGTTTTTTCTCCCTAACTACCTGTCAGCTAAATCAGGTAGAGCAATGTAGCAGACACAGCAGTGTGGAAATGCAATAAAGGAAGGAAAGAAGTCCCATCTCCTGTCAATTTTAATAACACAATTGAACATTTATGGCTAGCCTTAGAAATACAACCAACAATATCATTAGTTGTATTATCTAGGAAAATATGAAGAAAATATGCTGACTCCAAAAACCAGTTCTTTCCCACTTACTTCAACCACAGCATTTTCAATAAGACCTGAAATTGGAGATTGTGTTGCACTTCTGAGCTTCAACTCTGCACGTTTGTGTTCCAGTATTTTGCCATACTTCTCTCTTGCCTCTTTTTCTATTATTCTGCAAAACAGTACATGTATTGTTATCTATCAGCATGAGAAAACTGAACGTAGTCAGGTTGGGTAGTAAAACACCATTATTGATTTTACAGCTAGATACTTTTAGCAATTGGACTTGTTTAATAAAGCCACATCAAATTTGTGGAAAGTACATTACCCCAAAAAAACTTGATCTTAACATTTAATTGCATCAATATCACTTAAGGAATATCTAAACCCGAGAACAACAATTTATATACTGCAGCACAACAGTCTGTAGATACGGTAGATACGTTTGTTTTATATATATTTTCAGACCTTTTTCTTTTATTTTCACCTGGTGATCCAGCCAGCAACATACATTTTGTCCTAGGGTTACAATGCTCACTCATTGTGCTGTATCTTGGGAGGAGCATGGTTGTCACCCTAGGGCACAAAATGATTTACAACTAAAGAATCCCTCCTCCTCTTCCCCATAACATAAAGAGGGGTGTTTTGTAGTACACAGAGACAACCTGGAGCAATGCTAACTAAAAACAGTCAGTAAAAGCAAAGCAAAAAGTTATCACACTTTCAATTGTATATATCCCAGACCAAGAGGGAACAAATAAAATGTCGTTGTTAGGATTCATATACACTTTAAGTGGAGATGTTTGATTGGTAGGTTTCTACATACTGTATCTCATCAATTCATTATGCACTGCCTTATTAAAGAAGTTTATATGTGCCCAAAATGCATAGATTGCATATCACTTTGCCACAGCTCTACACGTTTCATGGATTGATCCAATCTTCAGGAGCATGCACATGACTTACAGTATGTGATATATGATAGTAGAAGAAATAATAACAGCATTATTCTGATATATAATAGTGATCATAATGCATGATGGAATCAGTGCAGTTGATTTATATACACAAATTCAATCCATTAAATGTGTAGAGCTGTTTAATGCCATGTCTCTACTTGTCATACTCTTCATAAATGCATTATGCGATATCAACTGCCTATTTTATGTGATGATTTGTTTTTATTTTAATATATTTGAATTTGTGTATATATATCAACTGTATTGATTCCATCATGCATTATGATCACTATTATATATCAGAATATTGCTGCTGTTATTACTATTATCATCAATAAATTTATCTTCATATACCTATGTGCTTCATTTAAAGTCCCACCGCCCTTTTCCCTATTCATTTAGACAGGGATGGAGGCACTGGACCTTACCAGGTCACCGCCTCATATAAAGCCCCAAACTGTTCTTGTTCCTTTTGTATAATAATTAGGGATGGAAGCACATAGTTTTTTTCTAGTTAGGTCTGATAATTTCTAACCAATATTATGTAATTACTACTATAACCTATTGCCTTGACAATTCCCCACTCTTTACAGCGTTTTTTTTTTACCCATGGGATGGGGCTATTATTCCCCATTCCTTGTTATCTAGTCATTTTCAATGTCTGATATCTGTGACACACGATCTGTTGTAGGAGCTTTTGCTCCCATCGTTCCAGGAGTTGCTACACGTGCCGCGGGATCTCCTCCTCCCCTTATCTGGAGTGGGTGGATACCCCCACACCACGCGTCAATGTCACACCATCTGCGCCAGACATGGTCTGTGTCGCTGCTGCGCCGGCACTGTTTTGTCCACCTGGTGGTCGATCAGAAGGATCCATTCGGCAAAAAATTTTGGATGGCTAGTCCGTCCAATTGTTGGCGCCTCCCTCCCCTAGTGCACGCCTGCATGACGTTGGTAGGCGTGTGGCGGATGTGTCCATATAGGCTCCATTCATGGAAGGATGATTCATTCTGGTGGTCTTACTTATATATCTTTTATGGCTCACTTATTGCATCACTTTGGATTGGAAGCTTTCTATGGTTTAGTCTCAGGTAATCTGTACACCTTTTATCCACCCATCACTTTGTATTGGACCTTTTAGGTGATTGGTTTCCATCTAATCTTTTTCATGATTTTACTTTATAACTTTCAACACTTCACCACCCTTGCAACCTATCTGCACCTGCTCAAATTTTACTGACACTTCCCACTACAATATTAACATTTGTCCTGCCCTCTACTGAGAGCAGGACACTTTGCACACTATATTAATTGTATTGCTCCCATAGTAGTCCTTGTATGGTTTCAGCATCTTGGTTACTCATGACCTATTTTCACGTTTTGGAAATCTACCTCCCTTGATGTTGTCCTTGCCAGGCAATGGGTCATTCCACATCACCTCAGCTCCCGGTGGCGATGCCCCTAGTGGGTCTCTGATCTGCAGTGCCACACTTTTATCATACAGCTATGTCTGTAAGTACTGTAGACTGTGGGGGCCCTTATGGGTTTAACTTTTTATTCCTACCTTTCATTACCAATCCTTGGCAAGGTCAGACCATATAGATATTTTTTCTACTATCATATATCACATACTCCAAGTCATGTTCATGCTCCTGAAGATTGGATCAATCTGAGAAACGTGTAGAGCTGTTTAATGCCTTGTCTCTACTTGTCATATTGTTCATATATGCATTATGCAATATCAACTGCCTATTTTATGTGATGATTTGTTTTTATTTTAATATATTTGAATTTGTGTATCTATATCAACTGTATTGATTCATTATCATGCATTATGATCACTATTATATATCAGAATAGTGCTGTTATTATTATTATCATCAATATCATCTATCTTCATATATCTATGTGCTTCATTTGAAAGTCCCACCACCCTTTTCCCCATTCATTTAGACAGGTATGGAGGCACTGGACCATACGAGGTCGCCACCTCATATAAAGTCCCAAACTGTTCTTGTTCCTTTTATATAATGATTTAAAGTGGATGTACACTCTCACATACAAGATCTCACAAAAATTAGTACACCTCTCACATTTTTGAAAAATATTTTATTGCACCTTTTCATGTGACAACACTGATAAAATCACACTTTGCTACAATGTAAAGTAGTGAGTGTACAGCTTGTATAACAGTGTAAATTTGCTGTCCTTTCAAAATAATTCAAGACACAGCAATTAATTTCTAAACAGCTGGCAACAAAAGTTAGTACACCCCCTAAGTGAAAATGTCCAAATTGGGCCCAATTAGCAATTTTTCCTCCCCGATGTCATGTAACTCGTTAGTGTTACAAAGTCTCAGGTGTGAATGGGGAGCATGTGTGTTAAATTTGGTGTTATTGCTCTCACTCTCTCATACTGGTCCCTGGAAGTTCAACATAGCACCTCATGGCAAAGAACTCTCTGAGGATCTGAAAAAATGAATTGTTGCTCTACATAAAGATGGCCTAGGCTATAAGAATATTGCCAACACCCTGAAACTGAACTGCAGCATGGTGGCCAAGACCATACAGCGATTTAACAGGACAGGTTCCACTAAGAACAGGCCTTGCCATGGTCGACCAAAGAAGTTGAGTACACGTGCTCAGCATCATATCCAGAGGTTGTCTTTGGGAAATAGATGTATAAGTGCTGCCAGCATTGCTGCAGAGGTTGAAGGGGTGGGATGTCAGCCTGTCAGTGCTCAGACCATACACTGCACACTGCATCAAATTGGTCTGCATGGCTGTCGTCCCAAAAGGAAGATCTAAAGATGATGCACAAGAAAGCTCGCAAACAGTTTGCTGAAGATAAGCAGACTGAGGACATGGATTGTGTCCTGTGGTCTGATGAGACCAAGATAAACTTATTTGGTTCAGATGGTGTCAAGCGTGGGGTAGACTAGGTAGACATAGGTAGAGACTTTCAGAGCTATTCATTGAATAGTTCAACTTTCTGATAATCTATTTATACCACCCTCCACAACACAAACTTCAGGCTGCTTTTATCTCAGTTGATGGAGAACTTGTCAGAAGTTATCAGGCTGATATCAGAAGAACGGAGCAGGAGAAAGCCACGGGATATAGTTCTTTGAAGAGAGATAAGAAAACACTGCAGATATATGTGCCCAGCTCAAATGTTTATGAATCAGGTTTACATCCACTTTAATTAACGCATTTGTAAATGGCAATCTTTTAGATGCAGATACTGTGCATACATTCTTATTTTTCAATATTACAACTGGACAAGAGATGAAAATCATTAGGTGTTATGTTCTTAGTGACTCAAGTATTGAAACTACTGAATTCTTTCTGATGCATTTTAAATCTCTCTTTAATGAAAGCCAATTTGAAGGTATTTACTAGATGGGACCTTGTCCCATCCCGCCTTGCTAAAGTATACTCTGATACCTCCCCAATTTGTTTTCAAGGCTGTACCGTAAAGTTGAATTTTGTATCATGTCTAGTGGGAGTACCGTAAAATCAGAGGCTTCTGAAATGGTGTTTTCTCATTACGGTCATGAGATTATGTTGGAAGGCTGGCCGCAGGCTAGCCTGAATTCATAGGAGGAGTCTAAGGGCTTTAAATCCCTCCTCCTCCATCAGAGCCTTCGTCGGCTCATTTCTGGGTTGTTGCACGTCACGTCCAGCCGCCTTTCAGAGCGGTGGTCGGCCGCAGCTTGGTGTGGGTTCCTCTTCCGGGCACCATCGAGGGACCACTCGCTCATCCCCCCTGTCACCCCCAGGGTTCTGCTGGCTTCTTAGAAGCTGCCCTGCCCATCCTCCCTTGCAGCCATGTTTCGCACAGCTTCCTGGGGGGGCAGTCGGCCGCTTCTCCTGGCACCCATGCCGGCGGGAGAGCGGGGGGCCGTCCGTCCGGCCATCCTCCACCTCTCCACTCAGCTCCTTCTGGCCAGTGTACGGCCGCCTGCTTCTCCCGGCGCTCATGCCGGGGGGAGCGGGGGGGGGGGGCGTCCATCATCCCATCCTCCACCTTTCTCTGCAGTTCCTTCTGGCCAGCGTCCACCTCACATCTCCCCACAGCCATACCTGGTCAGCGTGCAGCCGCCCGCCTCTCTCGGCGCTCATGCGGGAGGGCGGGGGGGTCCCTCTTTCTATCCTACAATTTCAGTCATTTTTTAAATCTGTGACTTTACTCTTGGTGGGGGGGAGGGGGAGGTGATCGGCCGCCGCTGGCTCCCCCTCGCATGTGCGGAGTGCCGGCTGATTCTCTTGGTGGGGGGGAGGTGATCGGCCGCCGCCGGCTCCCCCTCTCTCCTCGCATGTGCAGAGCACCCGCCGTTTCTCCCAGTGTGGGGGGGATTGGCCGCCCGACAGCTCCTCTCTCCCCATGCACTCTGCTTGCCTCTGGCGGCCTCCAGCCATTTTTGGGGGGATCGGCATCTATCCCCACATCCGTGCCGCACACCTGGTGGGGGGTCAGTGTTCTGTCCCCTCCTGCTCCTCTCCCCTGGCTCCACCAGGAGGGGGGGCCGATGGGGCTCTGGGGGGTGAACGGTCACTGACATGACCACCCACAGCTATCTTTACTACGGCAGGTCTGCCAGGGTTGCTGCTGTCTAGTGAATTTGCTTCTTTGGTCTATGTGTCGATCGCAGCCTGCGTTCTGTCCAGGTTTCGGTCATAAGCATTTTCTGTCACAGAGTTTTCTGTCCAACATTTCTGTCAGTATTTTCGGTCACAGCGTTTCTGTCCAGCATTTTCTGTCATAACATTTCTGTCCAGCTTTCAGTCGTAGCGTCACCCTACACCAACCACTTGCCGCTTGCCAGCCAGTTCACCTCCCGGGAACTCTCGCCATGCTCCATGGAGGGGATGCCCACACGCTTCCCAGTTTTTCATGGGGGGGCACTCACCCACCTGTTCACCTCCCGGAACTCTCGCACCGCCCCCCCCCCCGCATGTCCAGGCACCCATTTCAGTCACGGGGGTTTATCACGGCGTTCGGCCCCAGGTTTCTGTCTCTGCGTTCTTCTGTCATCACGTTCTGTCCAGGGGTTCCGTCATATCGTTCGGTCCTGCATTTCTGTCAGATCGTTCGGTCCAGTTTTTCTGTCATATCGTTCGGTACAGCTTTTCTGTCATATCATTCGGTCCAGCTTTTCTGTTATATCATTCGGTCCAGCTTTTTTCCGGCATAGCGTTTCTGTACAGCTTTTCCATCATAGCGTTTCTGTCCAGCTTTTCCGTCATGGCGTTTCTGTCCAGTATTTCTGTCGTAGCTTTCTGTCCAGCATTTCTGTCGTAGAATTCTGTCCAGCATTTCTGTCTTAGCATTTCTGTCCAGCACTTCTGTTGTAGTGTTTCTGTCCAGCACTTCTGTCGTAGCGTTCTGTCCAGCATTTCTGTCATAGCGTTCTGTCCAGCATTTCTGTCGTAACGTTTCTGTCCAGCATTTCTGTCGTAGCGTTCTGTCCAGCATTTCTGTTGTAGCGTTTCTGTCCAGCATTTCTGTCATAGCGTTCTGTCCAGCATTTCTGTCGGATCCATACGGGCTGAGGTTTGTTTTATTTTTTTTGTCATCCCATAATTTTCTTTCCCGTTTAACACACGTCATACGATGCACGCTCATTTATTTGCACTTGTATGTCTACCCACCACGGGTTGTGGGTACACTAGGCCGGAGAGTTGTTTGCTACCTGTCTGCTTTCTGTTATGGTGTTTTGTACGTAGCATTTCTGTTAGCCAGGGCTCATATCCTGGTCTGTCACGCCTACGGACCATACGGGCTGAGATTTCGTTTTAAGTGATTGCTGTTCCGCAATCTTCTCTCCCACATACCATTCGTCATACGTTGTATGCTTATTTCATCACACTTGTACGTCTACCCACCACGGTCTGTGGGTTCACTAGCCCTGAGGGTTGTTTGCTATCTGTCTTTGTTGTTCTGTCATAGCTTTTCCGTTCGTAGCATTATTGTCGTTCGTAGTGTATGTTAGCTGGGGCTCACATCCAGGGTCTGTCACGTCTACGGACCCATACGGCTGAGGTTTAGTTATTAATTGATTGTCGTCCCACAATCTTCTCACCCGTATACCGTACGTCATACGTTGCACGCTTATTTCTTCACTCTTGTACGTCTACCTACCACGGTGTGTGGGTATACCAGCCCGGAGGGTTTGTTTGCTATCTGTCTCTGTTGTTCTGTCAGTGCTTTTCGCTCATAATTTTCATGTTATAACTTTATGTTCGTAGTATGTCCGTTAGCTAGGGATCACATCGTCACGTCTACGGACCCATACGGGCTGAGGTTTAGTTTTTAATTGATTGTCGTCCCACAATCTTCTCGCCCGTATACCATACGTCATAGGTGCATGTTCACCATACCTTTACTACTACCCACCACGGTCTGTGGGTACCTTAGCCCTGAGTATTAGTTTTTAATTACCTGTCTTGGTGCTGCAGGTTGCTCGGGCTCGCTCACTACATACACTAGGGTTATGTCAGCATTAGGTTCACATTCACGCGCTGTTGGTCTTGTCATTTCTGCACTTACATCCTCATACTTGTCAGGTACGTAGGGGTATTGTTGTTTCATGTGTTGGTTGTCTGTTCTCTTTTCGCTTGTTGTGTTTTCTCTGTTTAGGGCTTGGGGTGGGTTGTGGAGGAGGCCGGTGCACATTCATCCCTCCACGGTCACATGGGGGTTCAGTGTTTGGTAGCACCCCATCTTTAGGGGTGGGACCATTCCAAACTCTTAGCTCAGTTTATCGCCGGGGCCTCAGCTGGGGGGGCAGTATTCAGGTGGTTATTCCCAACTGTCATGAGGATCCTGGCAGCAGTGGTCAGTCCGGACCTTCCGCCGCGCGTCCGCGGGTGCGCGCCTGCGCGTCCGTGCGCGCGGGAGCGCGCGCGCGGTCGTGCACGCGTGTGTGCGCTCGTTGGCGCCAGGCGGGCTATTTAACTCAGTTGACCACATCCAGTTCTTGCTGTCTGATCTACAGCGTGCGAGTACCCTGATTCTGAGAACCTGCCTTCTGTGACCTGTTGACCCGGCTTGTTTACTTACTGCTCCTGCTATCCGCCTGCATCTGACCCCGGCCTGCCTGACCTCCCCTCTGCTTGATCCTTCGGTGCCTTGCTGCCTGCCCGTTTACCGACCCGGCTCGTCCGACCTTCCACCTGCTTGATCCTTGGTACCTCTGCTGACCGTCTGACCTCCGACCCGGCTTGTCTGACTGCTCTGCTTCCAGCCTCCTGTTCCGGTGCCGTCTGCTGCTCTACCTCCAGTAGTGGTTCCAGCACCTGCCTGAAGTCCTGCCTCTGCCAGAGTTCCTGCATTGGTGTCCTGGTCCAGCCTCTCTGCCTGCCGCTCTGCTTCAGCTTCCTGCACCTGCCTGCTGATCCTGTTTCCCTCCGATTCCAGTCATTCCCTGATCCAGCCGTTGATCCTGCCAGACACTCGTGCCCCTCTTGACTCTTGTGTTACCTGTATACACTACCAGGGCCCTTGAGTCGGAGCCGCAAGAGAAGTCTCCTCCTGCAAGTCGGGCTCTACCACCAGGTACGTGACACCAACTCTGTTACAACCTCTTCCATCCACCAGTGCATCGCATGTTTCGTGCAGGATTCTTCAACCCAGTTCATGCGGTTTCTCTATGCGCTCTTATTTGTTAGTCAGGATGGTGGGGTTCACGGCCCTTTAGGCTTGCACTGAGGTTTCAGCTACAACTTCCCCTTCTTTGGAATAGATGGGTAAGCTAGGGGTTTGTGGTCATATTTCTGTACCTTAGCCTTGGTGTCGGGTAAAGTAAGTTGGCCTTCTCTGCATCATTCCTTGGGTCTGCGCTTTCTCCATCCTCTCACTACAAACAGTTTGTTTTCACGTCCAGGTTACTTGCCAAACCAGGCTGGAATCCTAACCCCTTTTCTGTTATTCATCTGGTTCCTGGGGAATTTTGGTAGGTCCCGCAGGGGGTCCTTTCTTTACATCAGGTTCATGGGACGCTGGAGATCCTCCATGTTAGCAGTGACATACGTAACCCCCCTTTTCTGTAGTCAGCCGGGCATTCGCATTTTCCGGACTAAACGGTTGTTGCGGGCCTTCTTTGTAGCTTTCACATCACACCTACTTTGTGTCTTTTTGCCCTCTTTTAGGCATACTGTCCAGCCAGGCCAAGGCACACCTCAGGCCTTGGTAGTTAGGGTCATTGTATTTCCGAATGAAGACTCTGACTACAAGTTGGAAGGCTGGCCGCAGGCTAGCCTGAATTTGTAGGAGGAGTCTGAGGGCTTTAAATCCCTCCTCCTCCATCAGAGCCTTTGTCGGCTAATTTCTGGGTTCCCACCCACCCGTTCCCCCATTGCTTTCATCATTTCCTTTACATTTCATACATCTTCATTCAGGGTATGCCCTCTTTTAGGCATACTCTCCAGCCAGGCCAAGGCACACCTCAGGCCTTGGTAGTTAGGGTCATCGTATTTCCAAATGAAGACTCTGACTACAAATATATATATGCAGCCCTATATCACTCTACTCAGTGAACCAGTGGACAGATGCTTCTCGTTGCTTACAAAGAATGGTCTTTTTCATCCTTCTCGCAGCCAAGAGTATGATAGTGGGTGCATGGAAGAAATATCATCTTTAACAAAAACCAGACATAGTATCTCATAGATCGTGATTCATTTGAAAACTGCTAGTGTTACTAATGATACGGTGAAGCAATTTACCACTTGAGGTCCATGGGCAATGTACATGATTATTTAGGGATGCCTAATCTGCTGCTTAATTATGCACAGAGTGAGGTTGTTGGATCTCTCTCTCTCTCTCTCTCTCTCTCTCTCTCTCTCTCTCTCTCTCTCTCTCTCTCTCTCTCTCTCTCTCTCTGGTCTTCTTTATTTCCTTTCTATTGCCTTTGAGGTGTATATACAAGCGGGATTACTTCATTTTCACGCCATTTAAAAGGAAATCTTGGCTCCAACTTACATATCATGTGAACTCCTGAATACTGTACACTGGATCAATTCCCTCTATTTGTTGGTATCTGATATATGCTGTATTCCTATTTGTGAATCTGATACAAGTCCTGATGTAATGCCACTGTATAGTGTCCCTTTATTCATTACTTATAATTAATATTGAAAGCACAATAGCTAGATCAGGCCTTGATCTAGACTTATATCAGTAGACCAGCAGCTTGCTATGGGGGCACCCAAGCCGAGCTGCAGCCCTTTGTGTCCATGCAGACACGCAGCTGCTGTTTGGCCCGACCCTCTCCCCCCTGATTGCCTGACTTTGATTGACAGCTGCGAGAGCCAAGGGCACCGTGGCTGTGCCCTAACCAATCAAGAGGAGAGTCCCGGATGGCCAAGGGAATCGTGGACATCGCTGGATAGAGAAGAGGTTCAGGGTAAGTGTTGGGGGGTGCTGGTGGGCCTGCTACACACAGGAGGTTTTTTATCCTAATGCATAGAATGCATTAGGATAAAAAAAAATTGCCTTTACAACCACTTTACGTAGATGTGATGATATGTACAGTTTTACTAAACAAGTGTCAAAGTTACAAAACTGCATTTAGGTGGTGAGATTTTTTTTTCCATCAGGTATTAGTGGGTTAAAGGACAGCTGAGGTTTGTAGTTCTACAAAAAAAGTTGAAAGAATCTAGAGGTTAAAGAAGCTTATAGTAGGTTTATAGAGTAATTGCGTGCAAGAGCAATAATAATGTTTCTATATGATATCATTAAGGTTATCATTATTGCTACTTCAACCACAATTTTTATCCAAAGTACTGCTCCTTAGTAGCGTTCAGACTATGCTGACAGCCAGGGCCAAGACAGGGGGAGGGTGGGAGGGGCAGCTGCCCTGAATGCAATTATTTACTATAGGCATGGGAACGCCTTCCTTCTGTTACAGGGCTGACAGAAGTAGTGGCAGCAGCAGTGATTTTGACAAGCTAGAGACTGCTGGGCATAGGATGCCCTACGCTTGCACATCATGAATGGGGGGAGGGCACAGCTTGGCATCTCTGCCCTGGGCACTGGATGACCTTGTCCTGGCACTGCGGACAGCTTCTTCCATGTTTGTTCGTGATTTAGGCATACTTTATGCTAAGGTCAATGACAGGTTCCATTCACAAATCAGTATCTTCATCATCCGAGTATGCAGTAAGATACAGCTCATGTTTTTTTGCCATTCACTAAAAAAAGGCTATAAAAATACAACATGAGTTACTTTATGCAATTTAAGTCATACTGTATTTTAGTAGTGAACACATACAGTAATTTGGCGCTATACCCTTGAATTAAATAATATTAATAAAATGAAACAAATTGTGAAAAAAATTTTGAAAAATTATATAAAAAATTATCAGCACGCTGGTAAATAATGAACTAATCTTATGAACTATAAAACTTAAAACACTGTGACATTCGACAATATCATATGGAAAGCCCAAAAGGGCCGTGCTTGTTCTAAGTGCTTAGATCACTCTAGGTGCCCTATATCAAGTGCTTAATGTACTAGTGTCACTAGAAAAAATTTCATAAAAAATATATGTGAATGCAATAATAAAAGTGCAAGCCTAACCACGTAATAAATTGATAAAAATAAATAAACTTGCAATTGCAAAGAAATAAAAACAAAATAAAAATACAAGTAAAAAACAAGTAAAAAAATTCCAAGTAAAAAATTATATGTGAATATAAATAAAAATAAAAATAAAAATTTCAGTCAGTGAAAGTCCCACGCTTATAAAAAAAAAGCCAATGTGATATGTGCCAAAAAATGAGTAACAGGTGAACAACAATGAATAATGGTGAAAATCTTCCGTGATTATCTTCAAAAAATATACAACTGCTACTCCCAGTGCACAGTGAATAATAATGTGATTGCTCTCACCAGAGCTCTTACCCCAACAGGGGTGGATCAGCCTCCACAGTATAAGCCACTGTGCTGCTCTCTGGCAATGGTTTGATGTTGTCCTGGGAGACGCCTGCTCTTCCGCTGGTATTGCGTGCCACGTTATGTATAGTAAGGAAAAAACACATCCATGGTGCAGTATGTATTGACAAGGAGTTTATTAATAAAGTAAGAAAACTACTCACAAACAGAAGGTAATCAATCGTTTTTTGTAACAGAAGGTAACCGATGTTTTTTTGTAAAAAGAACGCTTCAGATGACGTCAGTGTGACGAAACGCGTAGGACGTGGCCAGACAGCGTGCACTTTCTACACAGACGGCAATACGGCCGGCGGGATTTTAAAAGAAGCGTTCTTTTTACAAAAAAACATAGGTTACCTTCTGTTACAAAAAACGATTGATTACCTTCTGTTTGTGAGTAGTTTTCTTACTTTATTAATAAACTCCTTGTCAATACATACTGCACCATGGATGTGTTTTTTCCTTACTATACATAACGTGGCACGCAATACCAGCGGAAGAGCAGGCGTCTCCCAGGACAACATCAAACCATTGCCAGAGAGCAGCACAGTGGCTTATACTGGGGAGGCTGATCCACCCCTGTTGGGGTAAGAGCTCTGGTGAGAGCAATCACATTATTATTCACTGTGCACTGGGAGTAGCAATTGTATATTTTTTGAAGATAATCACGGAAGATTTTCACCATTATTCATTGTTGTTCACCTGTTACTCATTTTTTGGCACATATCACATTGGCTTTTTTATAAGCGTGGGACTTTCACTGACTGAAATTTTTATTTGTATTTTTATTTATATTCACATATAATTTTTTACTTGGAATTTTTTTACTTGTTTTTTACTTGTATTTTTATTTTGTTTTTATTTCTTTGCAATTGCAAGTTTATTTATTTTTATCAATTTATTACGTGGTTAGGCTTGCACTTTTATTATTGCATTCACATATATTTTTTATGAAATTTTTTCTAGTGACACTAGTACATTAAGCACTTGATATAGGGCCCCTAGAGTGATCTAAGCACTTAGAACAAGCACGGCCCTTTTGGGCTTTCCATAAGATATTGTCTGATTTCTGAGTGTTTTAAGTTTTATAGTTCATAAGATTAGTTCATTATTTACCAGCGTGCTGATAATTTTTTATATAATTTTTTTTCCCAATTTTTTTCACAATTTGTTTCATTTTATTAATATTATTTAATTCAAGGGTATAGCACCAAATCTATTTCCCCTTCTTTCATACAATTATTTCCACCCATACAGGGCGGCAAATTAAGTAGAGGCTGCTCATACCATAGACATATCAATTGGTTCCATAGCGCAATCTTTCCCATCTTTGCTTCTACATGCAGTAATTTAATGCCTGGCAGTAGCATGTTTTATAACCCTGCCCCCTTGTGATACCATCAACCTAGCATGCCCCTAGTCAACGTCACAAGGTAGCAGGATCACCTGTTGATGTCATTGGGTGGCCCCGCCCCTTAGTTGTTTAAAAACTGTCAGGCGGCAGAGCTGGCAGAGGGCGGGAGCCTTCGGTGCAAGCAGATCTCTTTTTCTTTTTTTGGGTCTGTGGCGGCAGCGGCCATTGTGACCAAGGATGGATTTACACAGGGAGGCATTTTTATTTATTTTAAATAAATGACTTGTGGAAAACTGTCTAATGTCTTTTTTTACACTAAACATTTATTTTTTTGGTAAATGAGTAGGGGTACTATGTACCCCATCATTATTCACATGGGGGGGATCTGGGAGCCTCTTTGTTAAAGGGGGCTTTCGGATTCAAATAATCCCCGCCCACAGACCCCCACAACCACCAGCCAGGGTTGTGGGGAAGAGACCCTTGTCCCCATCAACATGGGTACAAGATGCTTTAGGGGGGCAGAGCTTCTCCTGCCCCATGTTGAGGGCATGTGGCCTGGTATGGTTCAGGAGGGGGGGGGCACTCGCTCATCCCCTCCCTTTCCTGTTGCTTGCTGTGGGGGCAGGAGGGAGGGTCAAGGAGCGGCGGAGAGGGACCCAAGAAGAGGAATATCTGGGCTGCTCTGTGCAAAAGCAACTGCACAGAGCAGGTAAGTATAACATGTTTGTTATTTTAAAATAAAAATAAAACAAGACTTTGGTATCACTTGAAGGATCACATTTTAAAAAAATGTAAAAAAGGAAAATAATGCAGCCAACACTTCTACGGACTGGTAAGCTGCAATATAATGCATTTTTGTTTTTGGGTTTAGATACACTTTTACATAAACAAGTTTAGGTGTGCAATGTAATGCACAAGTGATGACTGTTTTCAGACAATATTTAGCCGGGAGGGTGGGGAGCGTGATTTTACTTTACTTAATTTTTTCATGTGTTTTATAAGTAGAACAAAACAAAACATTAAAATGGCCCATTTAACCAGAGTGTAAAAAGTGCCTAAAAATCCAAAAGTAAATTTTTTTTTTCAAGGAGCTGCAGCATTGCCAAGCATGTCATAAATAAGCAATTACATACAAATGAATAATCATAATGAAACAGAAATAATGATTTTTATTTGACTACCAGCAAAGGTCAGTCTGCATTAGCTTTAAATGTAGGCTTCATAACAACTAGAGATTATTTTATCATGAGATGCTCTGAGAGATTACTGCATATGTCATCTATCTGAATTCAATTCTTGGCCATAAATGGAATACTACTGCTGCAGCAAAAAGTAAAATAACAATAGCCTGCACAGATTATTACTAGTTCATATTGGTACGAAGGTGATGCTTCTTCAAAGTACATGTATATACACGCTTTTGTGTTATTGTTCTTTGCCAAGGTAAATCAGCCATACCTTGAGAATACTGTGCTTCTTGGAAAACCTGTCTATATACTCTATGTTCCTTAGAAGTAGCTAATCAGATTCAGCAGATGTTGAAATTGTATTCCTGGAAATAATGTTCCCTTGGGAATGACAAAAGACTAGCTGAAAACATTTCAGTGCAGCAAAAAAAAAAAGATACCGTATCTTCTGCAATTTACATGTCTTACTACACAGGAAAGAATTGCATTGCTGCTCAAACATCTTTCTTTTCAGAAAAGGTCAAAATCATTTGGATATTTTTTTTTGTAATTCGATCCAAGATTTATACTTTGGTTTACATCTATCTCAAAATGTCTATTATTTATAGATCTATAATGGCTAGTTTTTAATTCATAATTCATTCACAAACTGATTTACTACTAAGAATTTTTGATTTATCACTTTAGCTGTTACAGCAGATTATGCCATAGGCCATAGGCATCCCTAACAGTTAAAGTGGTTGTAAAGACAGAATGTTTTTATCTTAATGCATCCTAAAAACCTTCTGTGTTCAGTGTCCCCCTTAGCCAACCCCCCCCCCCCCCCAATACTTACCTGAGCCCATCACAATCCACTGATTGTGGGTGCTCTAATTAATATAGGAGGTATGCTTTTGGCCAGATCACCAGGTAAAAACAGAGGGAAAAAAGCCTAAAAAATGAAATGAATACAGTCACATCATCTATGGACTGGTAAGTTTCAATATACCGGTATTACATTTTTCGATTTAATGCCCAAGAGGCTTGAGAAAGGGACACACACCTCCAAAACATGTAGCCATGTCTGCCCGACAGTAGGAGTGACCTGTGTGAACCCATTAACAGCAAGCTCAGATGTGCAGCTGAGCCCAGTGTGAACCCAAATTGTTTGCCTCCCTTCAGCCTCTCAGCCTGCAGTCAGAGATTCAAACTTCATGCTGAGTACCACCAGACATCACTGGTCATGCTGTGAGTGGTTCTCCAAATTCAGCGAGATGAGGCTGGATTCAAATCCACACAGAACAAGAGCCAGAAGCTGCCACAAAGGGGGGAGAGTTTCCCTAGACTCTCTTATTGCACCATCCGCTGGCCTCTCTGCTGTCTGCTGCACTGGTTGCAAGACTCGCCTACTCCCTGGCATCTAGCAACCAGTAACATCACATCATGAGGCTGAGGTGATTACATTTTTTTTGTCTTATTTTTATCTGGCAGTTAACAGGGACAGTGTTACTTTTAGAATGCATACATACATATTGTGAAGCTGCTTCCAGTGCCAACAATGGCTGACCTAAAGTAAGCATATAGGTGAAATCATCACCCAGGCTCTGCAGGCATTGTTGCTACCCCTCCTCTACACTGAAGCCAGTGCTGGAATCCAGTCATGTGACCAGCCCAAGTTGGGGGGGTGCGGTTTCAAAAATGGTAAGTATAGACATCTTTTTTTTTTTACAAGGTATATAGAATGGGGACAGGCCTGTACTGGCCATCGGGACTACCGGGAGATTCCCGGTGGGCCGATTGGCTCAGTGGGCCGCTGGGCCGGTTTTCAGTTTGAGTTATAGTGTGTTTTTTATTTTTAACGCCGGCGGCGGCCGGGGCTGCGGCTCCGCTACAGCACCTGGGCCGGCACGCAAGTACCACCCCCTGATGACGCTGCCACTCACTCCAGTAACCTTACTGGCAGCCTCCTTGTCCCAGTGCCGTGACGTCACACACGGCCGGAGGGCGGAGGCGGCCCGGGGATATGGGAGGAGCCCACGCTTAGCTGCTTGGCCTGGAAGTGAAGAGAAAGCGCCGCCGAGGAGGAATGAGAACATTGCTCCAGACAGCTCCAGACAGCAGCACAGACAGCAGCACAGACAGGGTCAGTGTCCAGGGACAAAGAAATCCATCCCCTCACCAGTGTCATCAAGTAAGCACTAAATAAGATAATCAACTGCAGGCTGCATGTCTATGATATCTGTAATGTGCAGCATGGCGGGGGGAGGGGGTAGGGGTAAATGTACTGCCACTTTCCATGGTAATTGATTAATAATTTAATATCACTGTCCACAGTAATTGATCATTTATTGTCACTGTCCACAGTAATTGATTAATAATTTAATGTCACTGGTCACGGTAATTGATTAATAATTTAATGTCACTGGTCATGGTAATTGGTTAATAATTTATTGTCACTATCCACGGTAATTTATTAATAATTTAATGTCACTGGTCACGGTAATTGATTAATAATTTATTGTCACTGTCCATGGTAATTGATTAATAATTTATTGTCACTGGTCATGATAATTGATAATTTATTGTCACTGGTCACAATAATTGATTAATAATTTATTGTCACTGGTCATGATAATTGATAATTTATTGTCACTGTCCACGGTAATTGATTAATAATTTAATATCACTGTCCACGGTAATTGATTAATAATTTAATGTCACTGGTCACGGTAATTGATTAATAATTTATTGTCACTGTCCACGGTAATTGATTAATAATTTATTGTCACTGTCCACAGTAATTGATTAATAATTTAATATCACTGTCCACGGTAATTGATTAATAATTTATTGTCACTGTCCACGGTAATTGATTAATAATTTATTGTCACTGGTCACGGTAATTGATAATTTATTGTCACTGGTCACGGTAAATGATTAATAATTTAATATCACTGTTCACTGTAATTGATTAATAATTTAATATCACTGTCCACGGTAATTGATTAATAATTTAATGTCACTGGTCACGGTAATTGATTAATAATTTATTGTCACTGGTCACGGTTATTGATTAATAATACATTTTTTTGCGCAATTGCGTATAGTTTTATATACTGTTTTTGTGTGTGTTTGCAAAATTAAAGTGGGCCGGTCTGGATGAAGTCCAGGGCCAAATTTTTGTCCCAGTCCAGCCCTGAATGGGGATGGGAGCAGGGGCGGATCCAGAGCCTAGTCTCGGGAGGGGCGCTGCCAGAAAATATGTTTTTTTTGGGGTAAATTTATCGGGGAAATGTCTGGTGTTAGCGCTTCAATCATCACGGCGCCACGGTTGTTATGCTATCAGGATGATTGAAGCGCATTACTATTATTACATTGTTCTAAAAAATGAAATGGTTCAACTCACCATAATGCAGAATCAGTGGGAGCCCCGAGCATGTCACCTGCCACTGTCACCTGCCACACATCGCCTGTCACCAGATGCAGATTGTCACTTGTCACGTCACCAGATGCAGATTGTCACTTATCACGTCCCAAGCCACACGTTGCAGATTGTCACTTGCCACATCCCATGCCACACGCTCCAGATTGTCACTTGCCACGTCACCTGTCACCAGATGCAGATTGTCACTTGCCACGTCCCATGCCACACGTTGCAGATTGTCACTTGCCATGTCCCATGCCACACGATGCAGATTGTCACTTGCCACATCCCATGCCACACGTTGCAGATTGTCACTTGCCACGTCCCATGCCACACGTTGCAGATTGTCACGTGCCACGTCACCTGTCACCAGGTGCAGATTGTCACTTGCAACGTCCCATGCCACATGTTGCAGATTGTCACATACCATGTCCCATGCCACACGATTCAGAGTGTCACTTGCCACGTCCCAAGCCACACATTGCAGATTGTCACTTGCCACGTCACCTGTCACCAGATGCAGATTGTCACTTGCCACGTCCCATGCCACACATTGCGGGTTGTCACTTGCCATGTCCCATGGCACATGATGCAGATTGTCACTTGCCACGTTCCATGCTGCACGATGCAGATTGTCACTTGCCACGTCCCATACCACATGATGCAGATTGTCACTTACCTGCTATAATTGTCTCTTGCCCTGTCCCAGAGTCAGGCAGCAGAGAGATGAAGTAATCTCTCTGCTGCCGCGGCTGCCTGCACACTGCACATTGAAGGCAGAATTGCAGGGATACAGGGCGGGTGCTGTGCGGTGAGATATGATGTCATCTCTCTGCTCCCCCGCCCCGCTACCTGATTGGCCAGCTGCCACTCACACACTGTCACTGAGCCGCACAGTTGCTTACCACACGAGTCGTCTGGGCCACCCGCGGAGCCACCCGTTGTCTCTTACCAAAAGAGCCGCCCATGCTCTCAGCCGTGGAGCCGCCCACCGGCTCTCTCACCAGCGGCGACACCTGCCCGCCCACTCACTCGCATTCTCGGAGGGGGAAATTGCCCCGTTGCCCCCCCCCCCGGATCCGCCCCTGGATGGGAGTAGCTTTAGGCTTAGTTAGGGATTGGCTGGAATGCCAGTTTAACAATGCTATTCCAAATGCAGAAGTTCTGATTATCATAATTAATTGGAAGCACTGCAATAACTGGAAAGTTTTTGTTATTTGAAAAACAGCATCTGGTAGGACAATTGCTCGAAGATCATAACATGAACGGGTTGTTTTTTTCATAATGCTCTCAAAGGATAGCCATGTAAAATAATACATATTAGTGTAAAAAGATTATTTAATCAGATGACATCAATTAGATGCAAAAATGGACTACCTATCAAACTGGAAAGCCAAGAAGATTAACACGCAATTTGTTGCAGATTTATATTAAGTAAAAATAAATAAATAAAATGTAAATGCTTGAATTTGCCTTCAAAATCACCCTCTTATAATCCTCTGTACACAGTACTTTCACCCAATCAAGCTCTGCTACATGTGGACCTTATCAAACTGCTGCCACTTCTTCATTGTCCAGTCACAGGCTGGGAGATGATCCAGCTGTTCTTCATAAAAAGACAACCCTTTCACCAGACATGTTATTTATCTGTATCCTTTGTGTAGACATCCCAGCGCCCGAGACTGCTGCTTGGTGCCACCATCTCAGATGTGATGTCAGCAGCTCCAGCAGACTCAGAGCTTTCACTCAAGTCACACTCTATAGCACGGATCTCCAAACTACGACCCTCCAGCTGTTGCGGAACTACATGTCGCATGAGGCCTTGTAAAACTCTAACATTCACAGACATAACTAGGCATGATGGGAATTGTAGTTCCTGAACAACTGGGGGGCCATAGTTTGGAAACACCTGCTGTCACGTACCAGGTGTGAGGCTCCCCTTGAGGCTAAGTGCAGCGCTTCCCTGAAAGTGGTACAGGGAGAGCAGTGCCTAGAGAAGTATGGTTTGCCAGGTACTGAGATGAGACGAACTGGTCTCCATGATGTAGCAGGAACTGGTTGTAGGAACTGTAAAGCTGGTGTGCTTGCGGAGTACCAGGTAAACTTGACAGAGTAGCAAAACGGAGACAGAAATGAGAGCCTGGCCAGGGGTCATACATGGTAAGATCAGTTCAGATGATGAAACTGAAAAGCCGGGGTAATACACAGGAAGATGATGGGCAGAGTCTCATCGTCTGTAGCAGAGTTGATAAGCCAAGGTCAGACACAGGAGAGCAAGCTAGAGGGAAGTCAGAAGTACAAGCCAAGGGTAAATCAGGAGATTAGGATCACAGGTCAGAGCAAGCCAGGTCAATAACAAAAGTTAAATCAGGATACGCAGGAACACAGGATCAAGGGGAAGCTGAAGATAATCCAGCAATGAGTGGCTCCAGCAGCAGGCTTAAATAGACCAGGAAGTCCTGCCCACATCAGTCACACTGTGCACCATGGCAGCCTTGATTGTCTTGGGCGGAATTGCTAGTCCTTCTTCAGCCATTTCCCTGACACCTGCTATAGTATTCCCCCTTTTCACTCCTTTCTCAGCAGGTAAATAATAGGTTGTGTGGGAAGGAAAGCCAGCAGAGAGTAAATAGACATACCAAGAAGAGTAGAGGGCTATACCATGTAAGGAAAAAGGGGGTCATGCTAAATAATTACTCTTCCTGGAACAGTCGAATTTGTTAGCACCATTAGAGGCTGTGTCTTATATTAGGCCAGCTATAGGTTTGGTGATTTCCCAGACTTACATATTAACAGCTATTGTTTTTAGCAGTAAATATTGTTTTCTTGTGTGAACATTTCTCAAACAAATGCAATTGCAATTAGAACAATGTTTGCACATGCTGTCATCTAATACAATGTGAAAATAGATACTATTGTTGTATACTGGGTAAATTTAAATGATTCAATGGACAATTTTTTGATGTTCCCATTGTTTTAGAGGAGTTTTGACCAACTACTGCATCCAAGCTACGTTAACTAAACAACGGCTTTACGTTTTGATACATTTTGCCTATGGTATGATACTACAGTTGGATACACTCATGTAGGAATGGCTACTCAAACTTTTCAAATAAAAAGCCAGCAGCATATGCATAAAAGGGGCTCCATAACAACAAGAAGAACAAGGAAGGCAAGTCTGCGCCAGAGGTGACTTCACAAGACCAAAGAAGAAACTTCACATGGGGATGATGCTAAATCTGCACTACGAGACTGCCCAGTCTCTTGCAACAATCGCTTGAGTAGAGCCTGGAGTCCTGTTTGTTATGGAATTCATGAACTATAACCCAAACGAAGTTACTTTTTAGTGTATCCCTATTGAAGGAATATTTAGCTTAACCGCTTTCATTCTTTAAGAAAATCGGTTTCCATTTTGTGTCTCTCTAACATCCACTTCACAAATATACATGCTCAAGTTTTGCTAATCTAGTTTCGTTTCTCGTGTTCCTGTTATCTTCTTTCAGTTGTTTCGTTTCTTGGAAAGCACATGATTTTGAGGAATCACTGATTTCAACTTTGTTTTAGGCTGTACTTGTATATGATTGGATAATCTGTATGACACTTTCAAAGGGCGGTACTTTCTGAAAGCCCCCTTTAAATATTCACACCAAAGAATAAAGATTAGATTTGCTCAGAGAGATTTTGTTGTTTTGTGTCATTGTCTCAATGGGCTAATTTCCCAGGCCTGTGTGGGGATTGGACATCACATTTGAACAGACATCAAGGGGTTAAAAAACACCTCTAGACAATCTACATTCCCTTCACCTATCTTATATAGACCACTGTCAATGATTGTTTGCTGTGAAGGTTTGGTAGTGTGTGTTGTATGCATATTTATGATATTCTGTATGTCTTATTCTGTTTTCCTACAATTGTAAGTAGTTTGTATGTACAGCATTCTTATTTAGTAAAGCACATCAATATACTACAGGGGTTTCTTCTTTCTTGCTTTATTACAGTACCCTAAAAGATACGAAGCAAAACAGAGGCACATTGCAAGTTAGCAAAAATTGGAAATAAAAAGTATTTCAAATACTTGTTTTTTTTTGTGTTTTTACCTGCAGTTTTTTAAGTTGATGACACAACTTGAGTGAAGTCACCAACTCGGTTGTGCTTTCTAAAAGAGATATGTGGGTAGCTGGACAATCGAAACAAAATGACCTATTCTTTGTCAGGTAAACCGCTTCTATAAATGTATTTGTAATGTCAGAAAAGTGTAATGGAATTGGACCAATTGTATTCATTTGTTTTAGTTTTTAGGTCTACACATTGTTAAACTGATATTTTAAAATGTTTTAAATTATTTTTTTGCTGACCAAAATAAATAAGGAAAATGGGTACAAACCACTGTTTACCAAAATATTGCAATAAATTTGGAAAAATATAATAATATAAAAAAATTGTTATGAACTATGAAATAAAAAGTAAATAAAGCTTACTCGATTTTTTCCCCTTTTAATTTTTTTTCAGATCTTAGAAGTTTATCCAGCCATATAAACCGTCGTAGAGATTTGGGAAGTAGGTGTCTGCTGAGTCTTTTACATATTGTTGTAATGGCACTTGAGTTTGATTTAATGATGGCACACAGTGCATTTCCCAGTGCTTCACTCCCTGCACAGCTTAAAGGTGGTGGGGTCTTTTGCTGTACTTCTGCAACACCTTCAAAATAATAAATCAAATCACATTTACATTACAGATGTATGGTAATTTAATACAACGACTAAAATGCCAACTTATTTTGCTTTAAATTTCCATTAATTTCAATTATTTAGCAGTAATAACACTTTACGCATTTAGAGTATAAAAAATAATGTTTAAAGAGCATACTATTTATGACAAAACTGTACCCTATTATACCGCCCCAAAATTTCCAAAGACATCAGATAGATGGTATGTTTGTGTTGTTTACTATTTCAGGGAGGATTATGTCAGATCTTTTGCTCCTTGGATTGCTATTAAAATGTAATTGATTTATTATTATACCTTTTAACTCGTGTGGCACAGTAAATAGTGCTATTACTATATATAATATGCAAATATCAAAATCCATACCAAACGTAAAGTGCTATTAGAGCTAAACCAGTGACTAACTGGTATAAAATAAATATGTTTGTGGAAATTGTGTGGCAAGAGGTCCAGTCTAGATACAGCACCTCATCCCAAAATTTAATTACAAGAATAGCAAAAATTCCAGAAAAGGAAAAGGGGATTATCGCTGTGCTACAATTATGAAGAAAACTAAAAGTTTATACAGAGTTTATTAAGTTATAAAAAAAAGAGGTTATACATATACAAAAGAAAAAACAAATATACAAATACATAAAGGGAAAATATCAAAATAATATTGTTCTCTCCAATTTCCAGAAAGCACAAAGTTTGTAATATATTAGGCCAAGAAGATAATAGCCTTAGAGTGCTATCCGATCAGTCCTTCCCTACATGTTTCGCCATTATGGCAAAACATGTAGGGAAGGACTGATCGGATAGCACTCTAAGGCTATTATCTTCTTGGCCTAATATATTACAAACTTTGTGCTTTCTGGAAATTGGAGAGAACAATATTATTTTGATATTTTCCCTTTATGTATTTGTATATTTGTTTTTTCTTTTATATATGTATAACCTCTTATTTTATAACTTAATAAACTCTGTATAAACTTTTAGTATTCTTCATAATTGTAGCACCGCAATAATCCCCTTTTCCTTTTCTGGAATTTTTGCTATTCTGGTATAAAATAAAAAAACAAAACAAAAAAAAAATGACAATCAAAACTTACATCACCCAGCATTTAGAACTACAGTATACATTTAACTAATGTACAAATAATCAAATAATCATACTAATTATCACTAAAAAGAGTGCAAATTTAATATATGTATATCATTAAGTGCTGTGTCACATGTATTCATTATAATGTATAAAACATATTCTTTGATATTCACACAGAAACTGTCAAGTTTATTTCAACATGTTCAGCGTTTTTTTTAAGCACAAACTTTTTATATATATTTGAATACCTTTTAACTTGCACAGATGATGCAGGTGAGGTGTTTCTGCAATATGGCTGTGTGAATGAGTTTGAAAATCATGAAGAGGAATTTACAGCAGGTCACTAGCAAGGATCTATTTTGGTAGGGGAGTATTTATCACGGATTCACTTTGCATTTTGCCCAGTGAACATTGCCCAGTTAACCAACTAAAACCCCCAAATATTCTGAAATTCCTTCTAAATCACTGTAATCAACTGTGTTGCTGACTGGGCTATTATTCGAATGTTTAAAGTATAGTACAGTTCTTTCCGATGGTTCTTTCTCTACTTGTTAAAATCATTGGGTGAATGAAGTTAAATATGATTTTATTCATGTCCAGGCATTGGCTTTCCTCGTATACACAGTTTTAGCACTAAGAGGACTACATTTCCGGAGGAGTTCTCTGTGACATCAACGCCCATATCTGGATCACTACCAAATCTGGGCAGTGATGTTATGGGGAACCCCTTCCCCAAAACTTTCTGGGCTTATTAAATCATATCGGTGGTGGAAAATTTCCCCTTTGCTCAAACAGTGTTGAGAAAGCGAGACCCATGCTACCCCTTCTGCTGACCTGACAGTTCTGGAGGGATGCCAAAGGATACCTTTAGATATCAATGGAAACTTGAAAGGTAAATATTATAAATAAATATTACTACTTTTTCTTATCCGTTTGCAATAGTGAACTGGTTGGGGGTGCAAATGTGTGTTTTTAAGGTCATTAACCACTTGCTTACAGGGCACTTAAACACCTTCCTGCCCAGACCAATTTTCAGCTTTCGGTGCTCTCACAATTTGAATGACAATTACTCAGTCATGCAACACTGTACCCAAATGAATTTTTTGTCCTTTTTTTCCCACAAATAGAGCTTTCTTTTGGTGGTATTTGATCACCTCTGGGGTTTTTATTTTTTGCGCTATAAATGAAAAAAGACCGAAAATTTTGAAAAAAAACGCATATTTCTTTGTTTCTGTGACAGAATTATGCAAATTATTAATTTTTCTTCATAAATTTTGGTCACAATTTATACTGCTACATGTCTTTGGTAAAAATAACCCAAATTAGTGGATATTATTTGGTCTTTGTGAAAGTTAGAGAGTCTACAAGCTGTGGTGCGAATCGCACAAAATTGATCACATCTGATGTACTGGTGGCCTATCTCGCTTCTTGTGACCCGAACAAGCCAGGAAAGTACAAATACCCCCCAAATGACCCCTTTTTGGAAAGTAGACATTCCAAGGTATTTAGTAAGAGGTATAGTGAGCTTTTTGATGTTGTCATTTTTTTCCCACAATTCTTTGCAAAATTAAGATTTTTCATTTTTTTTTTTTCTCCACAAAATTGTCATTGTAATAGGTTATTTCTCTCACGTGGCATGTGTATACCACAAATGACACCCCCCAAAAAATTCTGCTACTCCTCCTGAGTATTACAATACCACATGTGTGGGACTTTTTCACAGCCTGGCCACATAGAGAGGCCCAACATGCAGGTAGCGCCATCATGTGTTCTAGGAACATAAGTTACACATCTAACTTGTTGACTATTTATTACACTTTTGAAGCACCAGGACAATGACACGTGACACTGATGACAGATGGCACTGATACGTGGCAATGATGACAGGTGGCACTGATGACAGATGGCACTAATATGTGGCACTGATGACAGATGGCACTAATATGTGGCACTGATGACGCGTGGCACTTATACGTGACACTGATGACACGTGGCACTAATACGTGGCACTGATGACACGTGGCACTGAAACGTGGCACCAATGACAGATGGCACTAATACGTGGCACTAATATGTGCCACCGATGACAGATGGCACTAATACATGGCACCGATGACGCGTGACACTGATGACAGATGGCACTGATAAGTGGCATTGATGACACGTGACACTGACAACAGATGGCACGTGACACTGACAGGTGGCACTGATGACAAATGGCACTGATACGTGGCACTGATGACAGATGGCACTATGTGGCACTGATGACACGTGGCACTGACGGCAGGTGGCACTGACGGCAGGTGGCACTGGGGGCAGGTGGCACTGGGGGCAGGTGGCACTGACGGCAGGTGGCACTGGGGTGGATGGCACTGGGGGCAGGTAGCACTGGGGTGGATGGCACTGGGGGCAGGTAGCACTGGGGTGGATGGCACTAGGGGCAGGTAGCACTGGGGTGGATGGCACTAGGGGCAGGTAGCACTGGGGTGGATGGCACTGGGGGCAGGTAGCACTGGGGTGGATGGCACTGGGGGCAGGTAGCACTGGGGTGGATGGCACTGGGGCAGATGGCACTGCTGGGGGGGATGGCACTGCTGGGGGCGGATGGCACTGCTGGGGGCGGATGGCACTGCTGGGGGCGGATGGCACTTTTTATTTCATTTTTTTAATTTATTTTTTTTCCACAATCAGAACGGCTGCCGCTGCAGCCGTTCATCTCTCCCCTCTCGCACTGTCTGTGCGAGGAAGGAGAGCGGCTCTGCGAGATGATCTCATATGTTTACATATGAGATCATCTCCCATTGGACACGCCGATCACGCTGTAAACGGCCGCTGTGATTGGCCGTTTACAGCGATCTGTGTTTGCCTGTCCCCGGGGGACACGGCGAACACAGAACTTCCGCGATGCGCGCCCGCGGCGGCGCGCATTGCGGAAGTAAACATCAGGCCGTCCAGGGACGACCGCCCGGACGAACGCGCCTGCTCTACGGCCGTCATTCGGCTATAGGGCGGGCGCGAGGAGGTTAAATAAAAACAAAAAATAAGAAGGTCTTGTGGTATCTGCTCTGGGGCTGTGGAGAGCTGAGAGTAAAGATTAAAGTGGTTGTTAAGCAGGGGCGGACTGACCATTCTGGCACTCGGTCACGGACCGAGGGCCCCATGCCACTAGGGGACCCCATCAGACTGGCCAGCCTCGGTAAATGCAGGGACAGTATGTAAAAATCTGTGTTTTTTTACATCTGTCCCTGAAATGTCCCATGCCGACATAATTTTGCTGTAAAAAAAAAGGAAGCTATAGATGCCTCGCCTCTGTACTGCTTCCTCAGCCAATGGAAACAGTGTACACGCCCCCTTCCTCTCCGCGGCTCATTTGATTTCAGAGCAGGAGACTGCCAACAGCTGGAGAAGGGGACACAACGTGCAGTGTGAGAAGGGCTGCAACCTGCTGGAAGGTAAGCTTGCTGAGATGAACTGAGTGTCAGTGGCTTAACCTAGTGAGCAGGAGGGAGGGTGGATGTGTTTTTCCTCTAGCAGGGCTCTGAAGCTGTTAGATCGATTTTCTATGTGAGAAGTGCCATGCTTCTGGAGGAAGGAACTTCCTCCCCCAATCTCTGCTACCCTGCCTACTCATTACCTGCCCACCAGTACACAGGCACAGTCCCCTCCTCTCCTGCATTACCACCTAAAGTGTCTGTGAGCTGCTGGGGCACTACAAGTCCCAGCATGCCTGGAGATGGTGGCAGCAGTGTGTTTTTTAGGCTGATTCGTTGGGTGAAAAGTGCTGGTGTCTATATATATATATATATATATATATATATATATATATATATATATGTGTGTGTACATATATGGGTGTGGTGTGTGTGTGTATATATATATATATATATATATATATATATATATATAGAACAAAAAGGGTATAAGATAGGCCCACAGTACCCCACTCAGCACCTATTTCAGCAGACCAAACATTCAGAAAAATAGTAAACAGATATAATAATGACCTATCAAATTAGCCTCGAGGGTCTATAGGGCAGCAGCCGTTAAAGTAGAAAAGTCATAAAGCAAATAGTACATGGATAAAAATCAGTTCATGTCCTTAAAATATCAGTATTAACACAGCGCTAAACAATAAACAAATTGAAGTCCCAAATAACAGCATAAAAATCCAAAAGGAGATTGTGCAGAAAGGGTGACAATGATGGTATAATCAACGCTGTGAGGTGATAATAATGTTCATCAAAAAGTGCTGTAACTACTCCATCCACCAGGATTGCACCAATATTTCACTGCGTGAAGTTCGTATCCCCTCAGGGGGTTAAACTCACCAGATATAAGAATAATAAGCGCCTTTAAGGGAATAATCCTGTTTTTATATACCGCAATGGCAGACGAACCCTGGTGGAGGACATTTGAATTGCGGTATATAAAAACGGGATTATTCCCTTAAAGGCGCTTATTATTCTTATATCTGGTGAGTTTAACCCCCTGAGGGGATACGAACTTCACGCAGTGAAATATTGGTGCAATCCTGGTGGATGGAGTAGTTACAGCACTTTTTGATGAACATTATTATCACCTCACAGCGTTGATTATACCATCATTGTCACCCTTTCTGCACAATCTCCTTTTGGATTTTTATGCTGTTATTTGGGACTTTAATTTGTTTATTGCTTAGCGCTGTGTTAATACTGATATTTTTAGGACATGAACTGATTTTTATCCATGTACTATTTGCTTTATATATACAGTATATATATATATATATATATATATATATATATATATATATATATATATTTTTTTTTTTTTTTTTATTATTATTAGAGCTGGGCGATTTTTCTAAAAAAAAAAAAAAATATCTGCGATAATAAAAAAAAAAAAAAAACACGGTTTGAATCAAGGTGTTGTTGTTTTTTTTTTGTTTTTGTTTTTCTTTTATGGACACTGCGCCGGTCCTGAGGAGCTGCGGGCAGGAGTTTTTAGGCGAGGCTACGGCTTTGGCTTAGTCCACGATGCTTTCTTACATTTTTTATTGATTTGACCTCTGAGCTCGATTCAAGATTTAAATCGATTTTTTTTCCCCCAGCCCTAAAATATATATATGTGTGTGTGTTTATGGTGTGTGTCTGTGTGTCTATGTGTATACTGTGTGTCTATCAGTGGCGGTGCGTCCATAAGGGGCGCTTGGGCGCTGCCCCCACTCTCCTGGCACCTCTCTATCACCATAGATAGATTCATGCATTGCATGAATCTATCTATGGTTGCCGCTGACACCCCCTATTCAGATACCCGTCTCCTTTTCGGGCACCTGAATTACAGCGGCGGGTGTGTTTTTGGGAAGCACCTGATTAGAGCCTTAGGCTCTAATAGGCGCCCACAAAGGTGAACAGCAGGCGTCATGCTGGGCGTTCACTGTTCACTCAGCTGTGTGTGTGTGTGTGTGTGTGTGTGTGTGTGTAATGCCGCGTACACATGAGCAGATTGTATGGCGTACTTAGTCCGTCATACAATCCGACGGACAATCCGGCGTACTTTCCACTGAACAGACTTGACCACACACGGATACACAAACAGTCCGTCGAAAGCTTGCGCGATGACGTGTACAGCAAGTACGACGGGACTAGAAATAGGAAGTCCAAGACACAGCAAAGCACCCTTCCGCCGTGTAAATCCTTTCTGGGCATGCGCCATTCATAGGCCGCGTACACACGCGCAGACTGTTCGCCCAACTTTGTCCGTCAAACAGTTTCGGCAAACAGTCCGCTCAAAATTAGCATGGACGGACATGGCCACACACGACGAACGAACAGTTTGCTGAAACCGTGCGCGATGACGTGAACGGCACGTACGACGGGACGAAAAATACGACGTCCTATACACTGCATTATAACTTTCGGCGTGAAAATCCTTTCTGAGCATGCGCGCAACTTTGTTTGACGAACAAGCCTACACACGAGCGGACTGTTCGCTGAAACAAGGTTTCAGCGGACAGTTTTACGGAATTTCCGAAAAACCTTGTTCGTCAAACTGTCCGCTGAAACTGTCCGCTGAAAGCCCACACATGAGCGGACTGTCCGCCCAAACACTGTTCAGCGGACAAAGTTGGGCGAACAGTCCGCCCGTGTGTACGCGGCCTTAGTCCGTCTAACTAGCATACTGACGACTGTATTGTCCGCTGAAACCAAAGTACGACGGACAGATTTTTGGAAAAACCGAAAATCTTAGTACTCCGGACTGCACGCTGAAGCCCACACACGAGCGGATTGTCCGCTGAAATGTGTTTCAACGGACTAAGTACGTCAAACAGTTCGACCGTGTGTACGCGGCATTAGAAAAGCAAAGGAATTCACTTTGCTAACACTGAACCGCCTCTCAGCCAATCAGGTGCTCGGGTCTGTTACCTGTCACCTGATTGGCTGAAGCGTCTGATTGGATGCCTGACAGAGGATGGAAGAAGACATCGAGGGGCGTGCAGGACACCGCCGCTGACCCGCTCCAAGACAGGTAAGTACGGGGCGATGCACATTAGCAGCAATTCATGGGCACAGTAGCAGCAATTGATTGGCACACTGGCAACATTTGATGGGGCACAGTAGCGGCAATTGATGGGCACGCTGGCAGCATTTGATGGGGCACAGTGGCTGCAATTGATGGGTTTTTTTTGTGTTTTTCAGTTTGTTTGTGCCCCCCTCCCCCTCATAAATTTTGAGCACCAGCCACCACTGGTGTCTATGTGTATATGTGTATATATGTATAATGTGCGTGTGTGTGTGTGTGTGTATATGTATACTGTATGTTTCATTTGTGCCTACTGCCACCAAACAGAAGTCGATCTAACAATCCTATGCCCCTGAAAAATCCACAGCCATTCGGAGGCAGCTGAATGGTGAACTGCTGAGCCCGGCCTCGGATCAGGCAGCAGGGCAGGTCTGGGTGCATGCCGTGATTTGGCACACATCAAGTATGGCTTTTATTCACACGCCCCACTGCCAGATCTGAGGCCAACCACAGCAGTTCACTATTTCGCTGGCTCTTAGCCCTTGTACACACGGTCGGAGAATCCGTCGGAATGTGTCCTATCGGACGGCGTTGTCGGATAATCCGACTGTGTGTGGTATGCATCGGACTGTTTCCATCGGAATATCCGTCGGACCAAATTTTCCAACTTGCTGGAAATATTTTCCGACAAACTGGTCCGATAGGACATAGTCCCATCATGTGTAGAGAATTCCTATCGGACAAAGTGCCACGCATGCACAGATCAAATTCCTACATCAAAGCTATTGGCTACTAGCCTGAACGTAGTCCCATCGTAACGAAATTACGTCATCACATTCTGAAAGATCTGATTTTTTGACAAATTTGTCCAACCGCGTGTATGCAACAGTTTCGGACAAGATCCGATGGACAAAATCCGACGGATTTGGTTGTCGGAATCTCCGACCGTGTGTACAAGGGCTAAGACTCACTTGCACGGTTCAGAGATGGAACAGTGGATTTTTTTTTCTAATTTAAAGGCCTTTAAATTAAGGTGCAAAGGTGTGTGTAAGGGGACACTGATAGAAGGTGACACACTGGGGGGGCTCTGCCATAAGTTAGGACTCTGTGGACTGCTGATGTGAGCCTGGCGTTTATCCTGACTGTACTTGTTGTTTTGTATGTTACTTACTCCTGGCATGGCGGCCACCTGTAAGCCTGGGGGCCCCATAATCTTCTATTGCCCGGGGGCCCCATGAGTTGTCAGTCCGCCCCTGTTGTTAAGCCATTACATTATAAACATACCATCCCCTTTGTAAAATAGCATTATGTGCCGCTGCGTCTGTGTTATATAAAAAAGATGCAGATTATACCATATATCAGAGCATCCCCCCGGCGCTCACATGACTCCTCGGCTCTCTCCTCTTCCCAGCTGACAGCTATAGCAGGCTGGGCCGAGAACTTCCTCTGACGTCAGCCGGGGAGGAGGAGAGGAGAGAGAGCCAAGGAGTAACGTGAGTGCCAGGAGACACTCTGATATAAGTATAATCTGCTTTTTTTTATATAACACAGGCACAGGGGCACATGATGTTTTTTTTACAGGGGGGTGTATGTTTATAGTGTAGTTATGGTAGCAGCAGGAGTGGAGGGCTGGGGAGTGGACAGAGCTGACAAGCAGGGAGTACAGGGGGGAGAGGATGGGGAGAGCAGAGAGGAGAGCTACGGATGAGGGAGGCACGTAAACTGACCACGGTTTCAGGGCTCAGCAGCCATGATAAGCCGTGGTCAGTTTACAGGGGTGAGGGCAGAACCAGGCAGGATCAGCCCGGTATTTTAGGTGATAGAAGGGGCCAAATGACACAGCACAAGCATTGTGCTGTTATGCATGGTTGAAGAGAACAGGATCTGTGTTGTTATTTTTTAGGGTAACAAACATTTTAATGCTACTTCTTCTTTGCTCTAACTTAAAGCTCCACTTTTGTTGAGAAAAAAACATTCCCCTCTGGGTGATCTATGTACATTGCAAGGATTTTAACAAACTTTATTGCAGATACCTAACTTTTGGTATTCTGAAGAAATCCCTGTTAATTCCTCTGTGCCCCTGGGCAAAGTGAGCTTAATGGGAGTGGTTTCATAATTATCAACCAGTTGCTGCAGAATGAAGGCTCTAATGAGGAAAATTGCAGAGTCTGCATCCCCCCTCTAGACGTTATTTCCTATTGGGAGTATCTTAGCAAAAATTTATTTTTTGTTGCAGGGGATACCAAAAATCTTAGTGTAGATTTCTGTAAAAAAACAGTGAGACAATCACACAGGCAGAAAATGATGTTTCTGGGGGGTGTTCTGTATACATTCAGTGTACAGAACACCTCCGTGTAGGCATATTGCATTGCATTTTGCATTTTACATAAAATTACAGAGCTGCAGATTGAAAAGGAAAGGTAATTTTTAATAACATTCCATTCCAATATAACTTTGCTCTCACAGACCTGTATCTTCTTCTTTAAGAGGCTCCTCTGTCCTCCAATCATTACCTGTATTAATGGCACCTGTTTGAACTTGTTATCAGTATAAAAGACACCTGTCCACAACCTCAAACAGTCACACTCCAAACTCCACTATGGTGAAGACCAAAGAGCTGTCGAAGGACACCAGAAAGTAAATTGTAGACCTGCACCAGGCTGGGAAGACTGAATCTGCAATAGGCAAGCAGCTTGGTGTGAAGAAATCAACTGTGGGAGCAATAATTAGAAAATGGAAGACATACAAGACCACTAATAATCTACCTCGACCCGGGGCTCCACGCAAGATCTCACCTCGTGGGGTCAAAATGATCACAAACGGTGAGCAAAAATCCCAAAACCACAGGGGGGGGGGCCTAGTGAATGACCTGCAGAGAGCTGGGACCAATGTAACAAAGGCTACCATAAGTAACACACTATGCCGCCAGGGACTCAGATCCTGCAGTGCCAGACGTGTCCCCCTGCTTAAGCCAGTACATGTCCAGGCCCATCTGAGGTTTGCTAAAGAGCATTTGAATGATCCAGAAGAGGATTGGGAGAATGACATATAATCAGATGAAACCAAAGTAGAACTGTTTGGTAGAAACACAATTCGTCATGTTTAGAGGAGAGAGAATGCTGAATTTCAACCAAAGAACACCATACCTACTGTGAAGCATGTGGGTGTCCACATCATGCTTTGGGGCTGTTTCTCTGCAAAAGAAACAGGACTACTGATCCATGTACATGAAAGAATGAATGGGGCCATGTATCGTGAGATTTTGAGTGCAAACCTCCTCCCATCAGCAAGGGCATTGAAGATGAAACGTGGCTGGGTCTTTCAGCATGACAATGATCCCAAACACACCGCCCGGGCAACAAAGGAGTGGCTTCATAAGAAGCATTTCAAGGTCCTGGAGTGGCATAGCCAGTCTCCAGATCTCAACCCCATAAAAAACCTTTGGAGGGAGTTGAAAGTCCATGTTGCCCAGCGACAGCCCCAAAATATCACTGCTCTAGAGGAGATCTGCATGGAAGAATGGGCCAACATACCAGCAACAGTGTGTGACAACCTTGTGAAGACTTACAGAAAACGTTTGACCTCTGTCATTGCCAACAAGGGATATATAACAAAGTATTGAGATGAACTTTGACAAAATACTTATTTTCCATCATAATTTGTAAATAAATTCTTTCAAAAATTAGACAATGTGATTTTCTGGATTTGTTTCCACATTTTGTCTCTCATAGTTGAGGTATACTTATGATGACAATTACAGGCCTCTCTTATCTTTTAAGTGGGAGAACTTGCACAATTGGTGACTGACTAAATACTTTTTTGCCCCACTATATATATTTTATTTTTTATTTTTTTATTTGCTACTTTTTTCACATGAAAGTGGAGTTACCCTTTAAATTTGTGATGCCATTGGCCAATATTTGAATTTAGCCTTTGTGGCAGCACGCAGGTAAAATCACCTGGTTGTATTCAGGATGGGAAATATGTGTGTCCTAGATTCAGGCTTTATGCAGACTTTTACAATTAGAGGGGAAGAGTTAATGAGCCCAGCTGAAGTAAGTGGGCTCATTAAGACCTCTACAAAAAACCCCAGCATGCATAGGGAGATGCTCCATCCTGGAACCAGTTTTGTGTGTATAGACTGGGGAGTCTGAGATCTGTTCTGTGCGGTGAGTTAACGCCTGTGTGGCAAACCCCTACAATAGAGACAGGGACTGGGGCAGCACAAGGCTGCACCCAGTTGTTAGACAGGGAGTCTACGTGTGTAGTTAGAGGTCAAGCTGACCAGGATTTATTTTCTTGTTTTATTTTGTTTGGCTGTTATATGTATCACTGCATGTAGCCTAAATAAACCGGACCTTTTGTTTTTTGCACCTACACCGCTGTCTGCTGTGCCTGACTTTGTGTTGTGAACCTATCCAGGGGGTCACACACACCCGCTACCGAGCGAACCCCCTCACAGTTGGTGGAGAATTTTGGCAGTTTTTTTTTTTTTTTTGTTAAGGCCAGCATGGAGGAGATACTGAGACAGCTGGCTCTAGCAAATGCAAACCAGCAGCAAGCAAATGCAAATCAGCAGCAAACAAATGCAGCTTTACAAAAGAGCCTTGCAGCTCAACAACAAGCCCAGCAGCAGGCAAATGCAAATCAGCAGCAGACAAATGCAACTTTGCAGCAGAGTTTGGAAGCTCAGCAACAAGCCCAGCAGCGATCTGAAGCCCGCTTCATAGACTTGTTGCAGAAGCAAGAGCAGAATTTTCAACAGCAAATAGAGACATTGATACAGCAACGTCCGCAGACCAATGAAGCAAGTGGGTACAATAATACCGCAACCTTTGGTGTGAGCCGTTTACTGACAAAAATGACTGGAGAGGATGATCCGGAGGTGTTTTTGACCACATTTGAAAGGACTGCTGAAAGGGAAAAGTGGCCTAAGGAGCAATGGGCTGGACTGGTGGCCCCTCTGTTAACTGGGGAATCGCAGAAAGCTTATTATGACCTAGAGCCTGACCAAGCAAAAGACTATGTGGTGCTAAAAGCAGAAATATTGGCACGGCTGGGTGTCACCCTGGCAGTCCGGGCTCAGCGTGTGCATAACTGGACTTTTCAGGTTGGAAAACCTCCCAGGTCTCAAATGTATGATCTCATTCACCTGAGCAGGAAGTGGCTGCAGCCAGAGATTTTGACCGCACCAAACATTGTGGAACGTGTGGTTATGGATCGTTTCCTGAGAGCTCTTCCTACTGCCATCCAAAAATGGGTAAGCCATGGAGACCCAGAAAATGCAGATAAACTTGTGGATCTGGTTGAGAGGTACTTGGCTACAGAGAACTTGACCACCTCTTCCAGGGACTCACGGACTTTCCCCCCTAAGACCAGATCATCCCCAGTGGCGGGTAAGATGACTCCAAGGGGTGAGGGTGGAGAGAGTGAGAGGGTGGGAGTTCTACCTAAGGTCTGGCGGGAGCAGCCCAGGAAGCCCATGCTGCAAGAGGCAGCGAAAAAAATTATTTGCTACCGCTGCCGGCAAGAGGGACATATTGCAGCCAATTGCCCAGTTGTGGATGAGCCTATGCAATGTGACTTTATAAGGGAGAGACGTCAGTCGCTGTTTGCGACAGTTGCATGCACTGCCATTCGGGGACCTGAGAAACATTTATGTAAAATGTGTATTAATGGTAGACATGTTGATGTGTTGCTAGATTCAGGTAGCCTGGTAACATTGATAAAAGCTGAATTAGTTACTACAGAGGTCTCTGGGAAGAACAGGGTGGCTGTTATTTGTGTGCATGGGGACACCCGAGAGTATCCTGTAACTTCAGTGTTTTTTGAGACCCCCAAAGGTAACCTCTCTCATCAGGTGGGGTTAGTGTCTCAGTTACCACATGATGCTATTGTGGGAAGGGATTTTCCAAAATTCTGGGAACTCTGGGATTGTCCTGAGGCCCCCATTGGTGCCCCTATAAACCAGGAAGATGACCAGAATTCCTCTGGGAGTGGTGAGGACTCTCCTGAATTTCCCTTGTCGGTATTGGCGGGAGAAACTCGAGAAACTGGGGAGGAGCCAACATCCTCAGATGAAAACATGCCGTCTGTGGAGTTTTCGGATCTTGAGGTTCACAGGGAAAATTTTGCCACAGAACAGTTAAAAGACCCCACCCTAATAAAGGCACGGGAAAATGTGGTGAAAATAGATGGCGAGTTAGTGAACCCAGATAAGACTTGCCCTTATCCTTACTTCACTATGGAAAGGGACCTGCTATATCGTGTGGCTCAAAGGGCAGAAGAAACCATTGAGCAACTTGTAGTGCCCAAACCTTACAGGAAGTTGGTGTTAGAATTGGCTCATAGACACATTCTGGGAGGTCATCTGGGGACAGAGAAAACCAGAGAGAGGGTATTGCAGAGATTCTATTGGCCTGGGGTCATGAAGGAAATAGAAAATTATTGTTCCTCCTGCCCTGTGTGTCAGAAGTCGGCACCTATGCCACATTTCCGTAACCCACTGGTACCTCTTCCTATCATTGAGGTCCCCTTTGAGAGGATCGCAATGGATTTGGTAGGTCCGATAATGAAGTCTGCTAGGGGGCATCAGTACATTTTGGTTATATTGGACTATGCCACCCGTTATCCGGAAGCAATTCCTCTCCGAAATACCTCGGCCAAAACCATAGCCAAAGAGCTATCCCTTGTTTTTAGCCGCGTGGGTATTTGTAAGGAACTGCTTACGGACCAAGGTACACCCTTTATGTCCCGGGTTATGAAAGAATTATGCAAGTTGTACAAAGTGAAGCAATTGCGTACATCTGTGTATCACCCCCAAACAGATGGGTTGGTTGAAAGATTCAACAAAACCCTAAAACAAATGTTAAAGAAGGTGGTGGATAGAGATGGAAAGAAATGGGATTGTCTAATACCCTATCTGATGTTTGCCATTAGGGAGGTACCCCAATCCTCTACGGGTTTCTCACCCTTCGAGTTGCTCTATGGGAGACACCCAAGAGGGCTGCTGGATATCGCCAAGGAAACTTGGGAAAATGAGAGTTCTCCTCACAGGAGTGTGATTGAGCATGTCGCCCTGATGCAAGATAGAATTGCACATGTAATGCCAATTGTAAAGGAACATTTAACCCAAGCGCAGTTAGCACAGCAGAGAGTGTACAACCGTGGGGCCAAGACACGTACTTTTTCCCCGGGGGATTGGTTTCTTGGTGCTAGTCCCTACGGTTGAAAGCAAATTTCTGGCCAAATGGCAAGGTCCATATGAAGTAATTGAAAAAATTAGTGAGGTGAACTACAGGGTTAGACAGCCAGGAAGGCGAAAGCCGGAGCAGATCTATCACGTCAATCTGCTGAAAGCCTGGAGGGATAGGGAATCCCTAGTCGCAGAGACTTTGTCACAAGTACAGCCTGATTGCTTAGTTCCTGAGGTTGGACTAGCAGACACCTTATCGAAACCCCAACAACAGGAGGTTAAAGAGTTTGTACTTCGTAACAAAGAGATTTTCTCTGAGCTTCCGGGACAAACATCTGGCGTAGAGCATGACATTATCACCCCGCCAGGAGAAAGGGTAAAACTAAAACCTTATAGAATACCAGAGGCCCGACGGGAGGCAATACGTGGGGAGGTTCAAAGGATGCTGGAATTGGGTGTGATAGAGGAGTCCCAGAGTGACTGGTCCAGTCCTATTGTACTAGTGCCCAAACCTGATGGGAGCTGGCGGTTTTGTAACGATTTTAGACAATTAAATAAAGTTACAAAATTTGACACCTACCCCATGCCACGTATAGATGAGTTGGTTGACCGGCTGGGAACAGCCCGATATATGACAACTCTTGATCTCACCAAAGGGTATTGGCAAATTCCCCTGGCTGAGTCGGCCAAGGAGAAAACTGCGTTTGTAACCCCAGATGGGGCATTCCAATATAAGAGAATGCCGTTTGGGTTACAGAATGCACCGGCAACATTCCAGCGGAAAATGGATAAGATTCTGAGGCCCCATCATAAATATGCTGCAGCTTACCTGGATGATGTGATTATCCATAGCACAGACTGGGTCTCACATTTGCCAAAAGTACAAGCAGTCCTAGACTCTATCCGGGAAGCTGGGTTTACGGCCAATCCAAAGAAGTGTACCATTGGACAGGAGGAGGCCAAATATCTTGGGTACACTATTGGGAGGGGGGTGATAAAACCCCAAGTCAATAAAGTCGAGGCCATACAGAGTTGGCCACGTCCCAACAGCAAGAAACAGGTACGAGCCTTTCTGGGAATCGCTGGCTATTATCGACGATTCATTCCCCATTTTGCTTCTCAGGCTGTGCCCCTCACCAACCTGACAAAAGGGAAAGAGTCGGTTATGGTTAAATGGTCCCCAGAGGCTGAGGAAGCATTTCAGTCCTTAAAAACAGCCTTATGTAGCCAGCCAGTGTTGTACTCACCAGACTTCTCTAAGGACTTTGTTGTACAAACTGATGCATCAGACGTTGGGTTAGGAGCAGTGTTATCCCAGGTCTGGAACGGGGAAGAGCACCCAGTCATTTACCTCAGCAGGAAGTTGAAGTCCCATGAGGTAAATTACTCCACGATTGAGAAGGAATGTTTAGCAGTGAAGTGGGCTCTAGATTCCCTTCGGTACTATCTGCTAGGTAGGCACTTTGACCTGGTGACTGATCACGCTCCTTTAAAGTGGATGGCTCAAAACAAGGAGACCAATAGAAGGGTAAATAGGTGGTTCCTGGCCCTACAGGAATTTAACTTTACAGTTAAGCATCGCCCTGGTGTTAAAATGGGGAATGTGGATGCTTTGTCTCGGATACATGCGTGTCTGGCTGCTTGTGTTACAACCCCAAGGTTGAAACAAGAGGGGGGGGGTATGTGGCAGCACGCAGGTAAAATCACCTGGTTGTATTCAGGATGGGAAATATGTGTGTCCTAGATTCAGGCTTTATGCAGACTTTTACAATTAGAGGGGAAGAGTTAATGAGCCCAGCTGAAGTAAGTGGGCTCATTAAGACCTCTACAAAAAACCCCAGCATGCATAGGGAGATGCTCCATCCTGGAACCAGTTTTGTGTGTATAGAATGGGGAGTCTGAGATCTGTTCTGTGCGGTGAGTTAACGCCTGTGTGGCAAACCCCTACAATAGAGACAGGGACTGGGGCAGCACAAGGCTGCACCCAGTTGTTAGACAGGGAGTCTACGTGTGTAGTTAGAGGTCAAGCTGACCAGGATTTATTTTCTTGTTTTATTTTGTTTGGCTGTTATATGTATCACTGCATGTAGCCTAAATAAACCGGACCTTTTGTTTTTTGCACCTACACCGCTGTCTGCTGTGCCTGACTTTGTGTTGTGAACCCATCCAGGGGGTCACACACACCCGCTACCGAGCGAACCCCCTCACACCTTCAATAATGTAACTGAACAGTCTGTAGCTTTAGGAGTGGGACCCCTATTACATGTCAGCTAGTATCCAGATAGCAGGGGGGCTGTATGCATTAATCCCTTGCTATTGGTTGTCATACCAACCTGCATGCCCAGTGTGCTAGGCTGCAACATTAATACAACACCATTATAAAAATCATTGAAACAAATGTGTATAAAAATGAACCATAGAAGTATTAATCACATATTAAAAACACAATTTCAGCTCTCTCATGGGTAGTCCATCAAGGCTGAGCTTTTTTGATTTCTCTTTTTCCTTTTTTAACTTTCTGTCTAGATCTGTTTGTAAATAGCATGTTTTAATACAAATTCTGACTGATCCACTACCTCTGCTAGAAGCCTGTTCCAAGCGTCAATGACTCTTTCAGTAGAATAATGCATTCTAAGGTTAGTTTTATAAATACTCCTACTAGTTTGAGTACAGGTACCATGATCTCAGATTCCTATTGAAAATACTACCCTCCTAAACCTTTAAAACACTTTAAAGTACACATTCACACACTTTAAATTAGGGAATCATTTACATATTGTGAAAGGTGAAAATGGGTGAATAAATAGGATGAATGGTACAGTAAAGCACTTTTTCCCACTAAAGATTAGATGTGGGCAAATCTTGATTCATTACATTTTCAAACAGGCAAAGCTATTTAATCCACATTTCAATGGTCAAATGTTCGGCTAATCATGTATAAAAATGATCAAAAACTATTGTAAATTAGAAAAATCAAAATCTTAAACACCAAATGAGTGAATCTTGCGTGAATATTGTGCGCATCTTGGTGGAAAACAATAAATATACTCCTTTAAGTAAAAATTAGAAAGTATTTTAAGAGTGATTAATTCTGCCCCTGTAAGTGGAGAAACCTGAAGACAGATACGGTATATTAAAAAAGAGCATGCAAACTACTGATTACAAACAATAGATGTGCAAATACGGAGCATCTTAGGAAACAGCAACCACAGGTCAATTACATTCAGTATAAATCACAGAAAAAAGAAGCACAAGAGGAACACAAGTAGACTAAATTTCAACAGAGCCAACTTCCAACGACCCCCCAGTGTCCGTGCAGGGTGCCAGACACACAGGTGCTATGTGAAGCATGACATAACGTGATTGCAAACAAGAAGCTCTATTGGCTTTCTTTAGAAAGTCCTCGGGGCGCTGAGCTCTGCGCCCTGAACACTCCCTTTATCATTGTTCCCTGCTGTGGTGTGTGATTGGCGGGTCCTGTGCCTTCACTCTGATCTGATGGTGATTTCTAATGTAAAGGGGGTCTCTGATCTGATGGTGACATCTAATAAAAAGGGGGGCTCTGATGGTGACATCTAATGTAAAGGGCGACTCTGATTGGGACATCTAATGTAAAGGGGAACTCTGATGGAGACATCTAATGTAAAGGGGGGCTCTAATGGTGACATCTAATGTAAAGGGGGACTCTGATGAGGACTTCTAATGTAAAGGCGGACATCTAATGTAAAAGGAGGCTCTAATGGAGACATCTAATGTAAAGAGGACTCTGATCTGATGGTGACATCTAATGTAAAGGAGGACTCTGATGATGACATCTAATGTAAAGAGGGACTCTGATGGTGACATCTAATGTAAAGGGGGGCTCTGATGGGGACATCTAATGTAAAGTAGGACTCTGATGGTGACATCTAATGTAAAGATGTCAGGCCACTCAGGTCAGGGACCTGGGTGTCATCTTTGACTCTAGGTTGAATCTGTGCCCTCAGGTAAGGTGGTAAGTTCATGCCATTTCTACCTGAGACTCCTAAGGTCGACTTTTTGCTTTATCGTAGACTCTGATACAGGGGCGTACCTAGAGCATTTGGCACCCGGGGCGGATCCTATGCCTGGCACCCCCCCCCCCCCCCCCCACCTTAAAATGTAAAAACACCTCATTTTGCCCCCTGCATACCTCTGCATCCTTCAATATCTTTTTGTCACTACTTTGTACCCCCCCTCTCCACAACTGCACCTCTGGACCCCTTTACATTACACAGCACCCTGCACCTCTGCATCCCTTTACATTACACAGCCCCTCACAGCTCTGGACCCCCTGCATGTTACACAGACCCCCTACAGTACAGACCCCCCTCCCTACCGTACAGACCCCCCATCTTCAGTGTAGACCCCACCAAATAAGAGGACTACATATCCCAGCATGCAAGGCTGCAATGCATTACAGAGGAGGGCTACAAGTCCCAGCACGCACTGTACTACAGAGGAGGGCCACAAATCCCAGCATGCAAGGCAGCACTGCACTATAGAGGACTACAAGTCCCAGCATGCAAGGCTGCACTGCATTACCAAGGAGGACCACAAGTCCCAGCATACAAGGCTACTCTGCACTATAGAGGACCACAGGTCCCAGCATGCAAGGCTGCACTGCACTATAGATGACTACGTGTCCAAGCATGCAAGGCCTCCACTGGATTACAGAGGAGGACCACAGGTCCCAGCATGCAAGGCTGCACTGCACTATAGAAGGGGACTACAAGTCCCAGTATGCAAGGCTGCACTGCATTACAGAGGAGGACTACATGTCCCAGCATGCACTGTACTACTGAGGAGGACCACACCTCCCAGCATGTAAGGCTGCACTGCACTACAGAAGAGGACTACAAGTCCCAGCATGCAGAGCTGCACTGCGCTACAGAAGAGGACTACAAGTCCCAGCAAGCAAGGCTGCACTGCATTACAGAGGACTACAAGCCCCAGCATGCAAGGCTGCACTGTACTACAGAGGAGGCCTACAAGTCCCAGCATGCAAGGCTGCACTATGGAGGACTACAAGTCCAAGCATACAAAGCTGCTATGCTCAGCAGAGGAGAACTGTAAGCCCACACAGCCCGGTATGTTGGGACTTGTAGTCCTCCTCAGCTGCATCTTGCGGTTACATAATAAGAGCTGCAGAGAATCTCTTCACACCCCCCCTCCCCCTCCCCCTCCTTGGTCTCTCTCTGTATGACCAGCACTGACCTGTACCGGGAGGACACAGAGCCAGTGACACCTGTCGGCAGTGATCCGGGACCCGGCGCAATAATCCCCTTCTCTGTGGTTGCGTCGCACCGTTCTGATTAGTCTCGGGCAGCGGCTGTCACTCACAGCCGAGCAGAGTGAAGCCGCCTCCCCCTCCTCTTGTATGGCTACACAGTGCTGTGTATGGAGGAGGAGGGGGAGGCGGATTCAGTGAAGCCACCTCCCCCTCCTTCTCCTCCTCCATGGACAGCACTGTGTAGCCATACAAGAGGAGGGGGGGGCGGCTTCACTCTGCTCGGCTGTGAGTGACAGCCGTTGCCCGAGACTGATCAGAACGGCGCTGTCTCTTCAGTCGGAGGGAGAGGGCGCTGGCCTGGCACCCCCCCAGGGTGTGGCACCCGGGGCGGCTCGCACCCCCCGCCCCACTCTTAGTACGCCACTGCTCTGATAAGATCGCCATGGTCAATGCCATTATCAGCAGTCAACTGGTATACTGCAATGCTCTGCAATGCCCTGTACCTGAGTGTGCCTGCTTGTACCATCTACAAGCTCCAGTTGGTTCAGAATACCGCATCAATGTTATTGATGGGTGCTGATCGAGCCCTGCATTGGCTGCCCATGAAAGAACGGGTTCTGTTGAAAACTGGATGTCTTGGTCCTCCCTCTGCAGGAAATGGGTGGGAGGCATACCGGAGCTGGACAAGGACAACTGGAGGTAGATTTGGGACTTTCCCTTCTCCCCTCTGGACTCAGCTAGGGACAAACTGGTCCAATACCAAATTGTGCATATAGCTCACTACACCAGATGTCGCTGGCGCATTCTTTGGCATTGCCCTGAACCTGTTTCCCTGTCCTGGTCCCTATCCTGTCCCACCTGTTACCATCATCCCTGCCCTGCAGTCTGATCCATCCATCCTCTCCCTGTCCTGTGTTCCTTACCCCATCTGCTGATCTCCCGGTGTATGACCTTGGCCTGGCTTGTGTCTCTGATTCTGGACTGCCCTTGTTTATCTACTGATCCTCTGTGCATGACCCTGTCCTGCCTATCATTTACGATCCTGGTATTTACCATTTATTGTACATATCTGTCTGTTGTTATTTGGGGGTCTCTGTTGGTTGATTTATTGCACTGTGTGGGTGTATTTATATTATTCACTTTCCTTAATAAATCATCATATTTCACTTATATACGTTTGGGTTTCCTCTGTTGCAGTCCACACAGTTCTGGTCTTATCTGATACATGACAGAATACCAAGGCCATCCCTGACCAGAAGTGGCTACACAGAGGAACCATCTTGAATCAGGTTGCTTACTGAAATGAATTTAGAGGTGATTCGTTATTATGCTTTGCTGGCGTCTGAGAGTAGTGACTATCTCCGCCAGACACTGAAAGTGTGGACCAGTGATCAGCTGTTGGAAACCATTCGTTTAGCTCACTCCTGGGTTGATCAGGGCTGTATGCTGTTTGGGGATGTGCAGCCATTAATTCAAATCTGCACAGAGCTGGCCCTGCCCTGCATCCTGGGGGGCCATGATGATTTTTCTCCCCCTTTCAGTATTAATCAAGTCACATCACTGGTATGGCTTCTGGAAGATGATTCCCCTTACTTTTTTGAGCATTACACAGCCTGTTCCCAACAGATGATAATAGAATGTGTTGATTCCGTACAATCCCTTGTCAGACAGGCAGTATGTAACCCGCAGTTTGTACAACCACTACTTTTAGCATGGTCTGGTATTTTGCAATCAGCCACAGTCAGCCCACAACAAACCATCTCTGCTACCAAACATCTGCCTGCCCAAGAGTCTCTTCCTCCTTTACCTATGGCAACCTCAGTTTCAGCCCAATATACTCTACTTCCCACCAAATATCAATACCCTGTTTCTTCCTGCTGCACATACCCTGCCTTTAATCCAACTACCTCGTTCCCTTGGCCTACTATCCCTCAAGAACTTCCCCCAGCCACTGTTACCTCTTCCCTGCCATATTCCAACCCTTCTCTCCAGTCTGCTTCATCCCCTACCTACAGATCTGCAGCTACCTACAGGACTTCAGTAGCTAAATCTAAAAAGAGACGAAAGTTCTTTCCTACCTATTTGATCCTGCTAGTAACGCAACCTGCCTCCACACCAACCAACCTGCTCCAGTCTGCCTGCATGCCAGCTGAACCTGATCACCCACCTGATTCTGCCAAACATCTGTCTGCTATCCAGCCAGTGTCTCCGCCTAAAGTTCCTGTGCCCCAGTCTGATGTGCCTGACGTCCCAGTGCCTGCTGTCCAGCCTGGCGTCCCAGTGCCTGCTGTCCAGCCTGACATCCCAGTGCCTGCTGTCCAGCATGACCTCCCAGCCTTCCAGTCTGGTGTCCCGTCTTTCCAGTCTGATGTCCCGCTGCCGGCCTTCCAGTGTGATGTCCCGGCCTTCCAGTCTGATGTCCCGGCCTTCCAATCTGATGCCTTCCAGTCTGAAGATCCAGCCTTCCAGTCTGATGTCCTGCTGCCGGTCTACCAGTCTGATGTCCCGCTGCCGTCCTTCCAGTCTGATGTCCCACTGCCGTCCTTCCAGTCTGATGTCCCGGCCTTCCAGTCTGATGCCTTCCAGTCTGATGTCCCGGCCTTCCAGTCTGATGCCTTCCAGTCTGATGTCCCGGCCTTCCAGTCTGATGCCTTTCAGTCTGATGTCCCGGCCTTCCAGTCTGACGCCTTCCAGTCTAATGTCCCAGCCTTCCATTCTGATGCCTTCCAGGCTGATGTCCCGGCCTTCCAGTCTGATGCCTTCCAGTCTGATGTCCCGGCCTTCCAGTCTGATGCCTTCCAGTCTGATGTCCCGGCCTTCCAGTCTGATGCCTTCCAGTCTGATGTCCCGGCCTTCCAGCCTGATGTTCCAGCCTGATGTCCCGGCCTTCCAGTCTGATGTCCCGGCCTTCCAGTCTGATGCCTTCCAGTCTGATGTCCCAGCCTTCCAGTCTGATGCCTTCCAGTCTGATGTCCCGGCCTTCCAGTCTGATGCCTTCCAGTCTGATGTCCCGGCCTTCCAGTCTGATGCCTTCCAGTCTGATGTCCCGGCCTTCCAGTCTGATGCCTTCCAGTCTGATGTCCGGGCCTTCTAGTCTGATGCCTTCCAGTCTGAAGTCCCAGCCTTCCAGTCTGATGCCTTCCAGTCTGAGGTCCCGGCCTTCCAGTCTGATGCCTTCCTGTCTGATGTCCCAGCCTTCCAGTCTGAGGCCTTCCAGTCTGATGTGCCTGACGTCCCAGTGCCTGCTTTCCAGCCTGACGTCCCAGTGCCGGCCTTCCAGCCTGATGTTACGCTGCCGGCCTTCCAGCCTGACCTGCCGCTGCCTGCCTTCCAGCCTGATGTGCCAGCTTCCCGGTCTGATGTGCTTCTGTCTGCTGCCCAGCCTGAGGTGCCAGTGTCCGCTGCCCAGCCTGAAGTGCCCGCTGCCCAGCTTGAAGCTCCTGTGCCTGCTGCCCAGCCTGAAGTGCCCACTGCCCAGCCTGAAGTGCCCGTGCCCACTGTCCAGCTTGAAGTGCCCATGCCCACTGTTCAGCTTGAAGCGCCTGTGTCTGCTGCCCAGCTTGCGGTGCCCTCTGCCCAGCTTGATGTACCCGCTGCCCCGCTTGATGTGCCTGTGCCGGCTGCCCAGCCTGATGTGCCTGTTGCCCAGTTCAAGGTGACTGCTGCCCAGTCCGACAACCCGGACCCTGCCGATGACCTGGAGCCTACCGCCCAACCCAACGAACCGAAGCCTGCCGCCCAGCTCGATGTGCCTGCTGCTAAGCCTGTTATGTCTTCACCTGCTGTCCAGCTTAAGATGCCCATCGCCTGGTTTAATATTTTAGACTGTCTTCATATCCAGCTTAATGTGACTCCGCCTGCTGCCCAGCTTGATGCCATGGACTTGTCCCAGCAGCAGCTAGTTGGAGCGTCCGGAGGCCGCTCCTTTGAGGGGGGGTACTGTCAGGAAATGTTCCATCCGCTGATAATATCTGTCTTTTGGCATGCAGTACTGAGGTCCACCAACAGGTGTCTCCTGGCAGTTTCAAACTGTCAGGAGAGCTTTTCCCTGCTGATATTATGTCATCTTTGGGCTGCAGTACTGGCGTCCACCAGCAGATGGATCCTGGCAGTGTGGAGCAGACAGCACCTCCTGCAATCACGTGTGACTTGAGGCCAATCACAGGCCTATAAATAGCTGGCAGGCATTCACATGCTTGCCTTGGTATTGTCCTTGTGCCCTGACCTGATGCTTGTGATCCTGAGCCTGATTCCATACCTGTTCCTGTGCCCTGAACCTGTTTCCCTGTCCTGGTCCCTATCCTGTCCCACCTGTTACCATCATCCCTGCCCTGCCATCTGATCCATCCATCCTCTCCCTGTCCTGTGTTCCTTACCCCATCTGCTGATGTCCCGGTGTATGACCTCGGCCTGGCTTGTGTCTCTGATTCTGGACTGCCCTTGTTTATCTACTGATCCTCTGTGCATGACCCTGGCCTGCCTATCATTTATGATCCTGGTATTGCCCATTTATTGTACATATCTGTCTGTTGTTATTTGGGGGTCTCTGTTGTTTGATTTATTGCACTGCGTGGTTGTATTTATATTATTCACTTTCCTTAATAAATCATTATATTTCAATTATACACGTTTGGGTTTCCTCTGTTGCAGTCCACACAGTTCTGGTCTTATCTGATACATGACAGGCGTGCTGTCGTTGCTCCTACCAACCGGGTGACTTTTTCCACATTTTTTGGTTTTGCCCAGCAATCGAACATTAATGGAAAGAAGTACTCCAGTTGATTGCTAAGGTCACTCATGCCGCTTACACACGATCGGAATTCTCGTCAGAAAAAGTTCTGATGATTTTCCCGACGGAGTTGCGACGGAATTCGGCTCAAGATGTCTTGCCTACACACGGTCACACCAAATTCCGATTATTTATAACATGGTGACATACAACACGTACAACACGACTAGAAAAAGGAAGTTCAATAGCCAGTAGCCAATAGCTTCTGTCTCTTAGTTGAATCTGAGCATGCGTGATTTTTGTCGTGTCGGAATTGCATACACACGATCGGAATTACCGATAGAAAGTTTTTCCGTCCGGAAAATTGAGAACATGCTATCAATTTTTGGCTGGCGGGAATTCGGACAGCTAAATTCCGATGGAGCATACACACGGTCGCATTTTCGGATTAAAAGCTCTCATCAGTATTTTTTCTGTCCGGAATTCCGATCGTGTGTATGTGGCATAAGACTTGTGTTCCTTATGAACCGAAATATTGTCTGCTGGGGCTGGTGGAACAACTGTCAATGCTCAGAGCCAGGCAAATACTCATATCCCTGCTATTGTACTATGCTCGTAAGGCCATTACAAGGCCATTACAATGAACTGAAAACAATCGTCTCCCCCCTCTATCAGATTCTGGAAAAGCCTAGTGAATGCCAATTTACTCCTGTATAAAGTCACCTACTTGGGCAGGGGTTGTCCACAAAAATTTGAAAAGGTATGAAGATAATAAAAAAGATTTTGCAAAAAATGTATGTCTTGTTCATAAGGCATTGCATGGATGTGGCCCAGAGTACCTGAAGAAAAAATTAATCAAGTATGTGCCTACCCCATCCTTGATATTGGCGAATTTGGCCATCTTGAAGAGTCCAAAATGTAAAAAGAAAATATGCAGGGAGAATGGGTGAAGTACAAGGAGCTGAATTTTGGAACTCCTTGTCTCTGAAACTGAGACATGAAAATTACTTTCTGAAATTCCGAAAATGTACTTTTTGTACAAGCTTTTGGAGTCACCTAATTTTAATTGGGTATGATGATGGCTTTTATTCTGTATGTTGTCATGCTAGTATGTTGGTTCTCCTAAGGTCTTTTAATGTCAATTTCTTTTGTTTTGCGCACCGAGGCCTTCGGGTAAGACTGCATAGGTTAAACATTTTAATAAATAAATAAAGGAGGGCTTTGATGGTGACATCTAATGTAAAGTAGGACTCTGATTTGATGGTGACATCTAGTGTAAAGGAGGACTCTGATGGTGACATCTAATGTAAAGGGGGACTCTGATGATGACATCTAATGTAAAGGGGGGCTCTGATGGTGACATCTAATGTAAAGAAGGACTCTGATGGGGACATCTGAAGTAAAGAGGGACTCTGATGGGGACACCTGATGTAAAGGAGGACTCTGATGGGGATATCTAATGTAAAGGAGGACTCTGATGGGGACATCTGATGTAAAGGGGGACTCTGATGGGGACATCTGATGTAAAGGGGGACTCTGATGGGGACATCTGATGTAAAGGGGGACTCTGATGGGGACACCTGATGTAAAGGAGGACTCGGATGGGGACATCTTATGTAAAGGAAGACTTTGATGAGATACTAATGTAAAGGGGGACTCTGATGGGGACATTTGATGTAAAGGGGGATTCTGATGGTATAATCTGATGAAAAGGATGACTCTGATGAGGACTAATGTATCTGATGCTACATAGTTACATAGTTACATAGTAGGTGAGGTTTAAAAAAGACAAAAGTACATCAAGTCCAACCTATGTGTGTGATTATATATCAGTATTACATTGTATATCCCTGTATGTTGCTGTCATTCAGGTGCTTATCTAAACGTTTCTTGAAACTATCAATGTACCCCCGCGGAGACCACTGCCTTGGCGCTCTTACAGTTAAGAACCTTCTATGTAGTTTAAGGTTAAACCTCTTTTCTTCTAATTTTAATGAGTGGCCACGAGTCTTGTTAAACTCCCTTGTGCAAAAAAGTTTTATCCCTGTTGTGGGGTCACCAGTATGGTATTTGTATATTAAAAAAAATATCCCCTCTCAAGCATCTCTTCTCCAGAGAGAATAAGTTCAGTGCTCGCAACCTTTCCTCATAACTATAATCCTCCACACCCTTCATTAGCTTTGTTGCCCTTCTTTGTACTCGCTCCATTTCCAGTACATCCTTCCTGAGGTCTGGTGCCCAGAACTGGATAGCATACTCTAGGTGCGGCCAGACCAGAGTCTTGTAGAGCAAGAGAATTATAATTTTATCTCTGGAATTAATTCCCTTTTTAATGCATGCCAAGATTCTGTTTGTTTTGTTAGCAGCAGCTTGGAATTGCCACTGCCGAGCCTATCATCTACTAGGACCCCCAGGTCCTTTTCCATCCTAAATTCCCCCAGAGGTTCTCCCCCCAGTGCATAGATTGCATTCATATTTTTGCCACCCAAATGCATTATTTTAAATTTTTATACATTGAATCCCATTTGCCATGTAGTTGCCCACCCCATTAATTTGTTCAGATCTTTTTGTATATATACATATATACAATCCATATACCATTTTCATTACTAAAATCTTGTATATATTTCCTTATCATCCCCTCCAAGAGTTTACATACGATTGATGTTAGGCTAACTGGTCTGTAATTCCCAGGGATGTATTTTGGGCCCTTTTTAAATATTGGTGCTACATTGGCTTTTCTCCAATCAGCTGGTACCATTCCAGTCAGTAAAAATTAGGAACAATGGTCTGGCAATTACTTTACTGAGTTCCCTAAGTACCCTCAGGTGCAAGCCATATGGTGTTTTATTAATGTTAACATTCCCAAGTCTAATTTTAATTCTGTCCTCTGTTAATCATGGAGGTGCTTCCTGTGATGTGTCATGAGGATAAACACTGCAGTTTTGATTACTGAAGCCCACTGATTCCCTTGTGAAGACTGAGGAGAAGAATAAATTCAATACCTTCACCATCTCCCCATCCTTTGTAACCAGATGTCCTTCCTCATTCTTTATGGGGCTAATATGGTCTGTCCTCCTTTTTTACTCTTTACATACTTAAAGAATTTCTTGGGATTTTTTTGCTCCCCTCCACTATGTGTCTTTCATGTTCTATCTTAGCCGTCCTTATTGCACCCTTACATTTCTTGTTGCATTCTTCATAAAGTCTGAATGCTGATGATGATCCCTCAACCTTGTATTTTTTTTTAAGGCCTTCTCCTTTGCTTTTATATGCATTTTTACATTGGAGTTACGCCATAAGCTAATGCCCTTATTTAATGTGCTCTTAAAGCAAACCAACTCTCCTCCATGTTCTTTGTTCCTAAGATTTTATCCCAATTTATGCCTTATAGCAAGGTTCGTCATTTAGGGAAGTTGGCTCTTTTGAAATTCAGTGTCTTTGTATTCCCCTTATGTTTCCTATTTGTGAGATTTATACTGAAGCCAATTGACCTGTGACCTGTGTTACCTAAATTGCCCTGTATTTCCACATCCATGATCAGGTCTGTATTGTTGGTAATCAGTAGATCCAGTAACGCTTTATTTCTAGTTGGTGCGTCTACCATCTGACCCATAAAATTGTCCTGCAAGACATTTAGGAACTAGCGAGTCTTAGATGAATGCGTGGTTCCCTCCACCCAGTCTATGTCTGGATAGGTAAAATCCCCCATTATGATAACACTTCCCATCCTTGCTGCTAATCCAAATTGTGATAGGAGATCTGTCTCCCCTCCTCCCTCAGGTTAGGGTGCCTATAGCATACTCCCAGTATTATTTTCCCCTTAGCTTCCCTTTGGAGCTCTACCCATAAGGATTCCACCTCCTCCCTAGCTCCCTTAGTGATGTCATCTCTCACATTCACGTGTACATTATTCTTGATATATAGGCATACCCCTCCCCCTTTTTTACCCTCTCTATCCTTGCGTTTAAGGGTATACCCTTGAATGTTTGCCAGCCAATTATGAGAGCTGTTGAACCAGCTCTCTGAAATGTCCACTAAATCCAAATCCTCCTCGTACAACAGTATCTCTAGTTCACCCATCTTAACCCGCCAGGATCCTGGCATTGGTGAACAAGCCACGTAGTTTAGACTGGTCACATATTGTTCTCTTATTGGGTGTTCCAAGATTGCAACTAGGACTTGCTACTATACTTATCTTGGCTTTATGTGCTTTGGTCAACCTACCACCAATGCCCCCCAATACATATATATATTCCCTTATAGTAGCCACTGGGGATGTCCAGGAATGTCCAGGATACAGTATACTAGCGTCCTATGCTTTATTCGGGGACCGGAAACTGGAACCGTTCCAGCCTGGGACACACAATGGCTACCCGTATCATGTGACTTCCAGTCTTTCGATGTTTGCGTCCCAGGCTGGAACGCACTTCCAGTTCCGGTTTCCGGTCCCCGAATAAAGCATAGGACCCTAGTATACTGTATTCTGCGCATTCTGGGCGTCCCCAGTGCATACTATAAGGATATCATAGCAACACCAACAGCTATTTTGCTAGCACCCCTGGACCATCCTTGCACCCATCCTGGTCGTATACCAACAGGACTGCAGTTTGGACCGCAGAAGCATTGTGTCACTTTGGAAATATTTACATGCCTTTATTCATACTATTTTTGTGAGTAGCCATTTGGCTTTGATTTTTAATGATTAAATAGTGTTTTTTAACCACTACAGATCTGCGCTATTGCCAAATGACGGCATCAGCGCGGACCTACATTTCCGGGACTACGTCTATTGACGTCGTCCCTGATACGAGCGGCCTGCGCGCCCCCTGAGGGGCGCGCGCGGCGCGCTCTGTGATCGGCGAGTCCGTGAGACTCGCCTGATCACCGATCCGTGCAAGGGGTCGATCCCGACCCCTTATCACGTGATCAGCTGTCAGCCAATGACAGCTGATCATGTGATAGAACGGAGCCGATAATCGGCTATTATTCCTCCTCGCGCTGACAGCGCGAGGAGAAAAAAAAAAGCCGATCCCCGGCGGCCGTGATCGGGACATCAGTCCCGATCACGGCCATCAATACAAGGGACCACCTGCCACCTGCCAGTGCCCACCTGCCTCCCGCAGTGCCATCCTGAAGTAAAATAAAACGCAAAAGTAAGTGCCCCCCGTCAGTGCCCCCCGTCAGTGCCCCCCGTCAGTGCCCATAGTGCCCACAGTGCCACCCACAGTGCCACCCACAGTGCCACCTACAGTGCCACCCCACAGTGCCACCCACAGTGCCACCCACAGTGCCACCCAATCTGCCTCAAAGGTGCTGCACCCCAGTGCCGCCCATCAGTGCCCAGCAGTGCCGCCCATCAGTGCCCAGCAGTGCCGCCCATCAGTGCCCAGCAGTGCCACCTATCAGAGCCACCTATCAGTGCCACCTATCAGTGCCCATCAGTCCCATCTATCTGTGGTACCTATCAGTGCCCATCCGTGCCACCCATCCGTGCCACCCATCTGTGCCACCCATCCGTGCCATCTTATGTGCCCATCTTTGCCCATCAGTGCCGCCTTATCTGTGCCCATCGGTGCCGCCTTATCTGTGCCTATTAGTGCCGCCTTAACTATGCCTATCAGTGCCCACCAGTGCAGCCCATCAGTGCCCACCAATGCAGCCCATCAGTGCCCACCAATGCAGCCCATCAGTGCCCACCAATGCAGCCATCAGTGCCGCCTAATCAGCGCACTTCAATGAAGGAGAAAAATGACCCGTTTGCAAAATTTTATAACAAACTATTAAAACATGATTTTTTATTTTTTATTTTTTTGCATCTTTTTTTGTTTGTTTAGCAAAAAATAAAACTCCGAGCTGTAACTAAATACCACCAAAAGAAAGCTCTATTTGTGGGAAAAAAATGATAAAAATTTCATTTGGGTACAGTGTTGTATGCCCGCGCAATTGTCATTCAAAGTGCATCAGCGCTGAAAGCTGAAAATTGGTCTGGGACTGAGGGGGGTTTAAGTGCCCAGTAAGCAAGTGGTTAAATACTGCACTTAGTTTGGTGCACCTGTTCTTCTTTCATTTCTTTGTCATTTCAAAGTGTTTGCTTCTACTCTAAAGGTTGCTGCCTACGGTGCTTCCCTATGAACTTATTTTATTTTATTTGAATGACTTGGACTTATTTTAACTGATTTATTTCAAACACCATCCATTTTCCCTTGTGCCCCCCCCCCCCCCCCTCTGTTGTAACTAATTCTGGATATTCAGTTAATTTTTGCACCATTACTTTCTTTTTTTCTTGCACTTATGAGCATATACAATATAATCATCAAAGTACTCACCAGGCTGCAGCACGGCCTATGCACTCTGGAATATGTTCCACGCTGACTATATCTACCTCTGGACCCTCCCCCCTTTCGTCTAATTTAAAAACACCTCTAACTTTTTGGCCATCTTCATTCCCAGCTGATCTGCACCCTCCTCATTTAGGTGCAGTCTGTCCCTTCTATAGTACTGGTTATCGACTGAGAATTTGGCCCAGTCCTCCAAGAACCCAAACCCCTCCTTACTACACTAGCTCTTCAGCCACTTGTTTACTTTCCTAATCTCCCTCTGCCTTTCTGGTGTGGCTCGATGTACTGGTAGTATTCCTGAGAATACTACCTTGGAGGTCCTTTTCCTCAATTTAGCTCCCAAGTCCCTAAAATCATTCTTTAGGACACTCCATCTGCCTCTGACTTTGTCATTGGTACCAACGTCCACCATGATAGCTGTGTCTTCCCCAGCCCCTCCCAGTAATCTGTCCCCCAGATCCATGATGTGCCGAACTCGAGCGCCCGGTAGACAACATACTGTTCGGCGTTTCACTTCTTTGTTACAGATTGGCCTCTCTGTCCTTCTAAGAATTGAGTCCCCTACTACCAGAATCTGTCTTTCCTTTCCCTTCGCTTCCCCCCACTCTCGCTGGAGGAGTTCTTCCCTCGGCAGCTAGGAGAGTCCCTCAGCTCCAGCAGTGCTGGTCCCTGACTGGTTTCATCAATGTCACTGTCAGGTCACCTTGAGGCCAGGTGACAGATGCACACTGTAGGGATCAGGAGTGCACCGCAAGGTTGTGGACCCTACGGCTGACTGCTGCGGATGGGAGTCAAGGTGATAAGGAAGGCAGGGCCGCCAGAACAGAAGACAGATGCCACCGGGGTTAGAGCATAAGATTCCCTGGGGCACGGAGTCTAAGAGCCAGCAGGTGTTCACCAGAGCCTCTAGTGGTGAGGATGGACTGGGCTGCAACTGGCTCCAGGTCGCGACCCCCAGGTTCCCCCAGCTTGCACCCACAGTAGGCAACAGGAGGATAGGAATAGTGAGGGATAAAGCCAAGGTCAGGGCGGCGAGCAGACAGGAATAGTCAAGGACACGCCAAAGTCAGTAACGGAACAACAGAAGAGCACACGACAGGTAACAGGAAGCCAAACACACAAAGGTTGATTAGCAGGGTTGGCCTGCAGTGCACAGGTTAATATAGAGTTCTCTGATAGGAGCTAGGGTGGAGCCATGCCAGTTGATGGATTACAAAAGCAGTCAGGTGAGGGTCGGCTGGTCTCTAGAGATGAACACATGGAAACAGGTAAGCAGACAAACTCTATTGCATAACCATGACAGTCACTCAATGGAGCGTACTTATTGGGATGCTCCAGCCCTGGATCGGCCTCCCTGGCACTTCCCCCTCTACCCTTCCTGACTGTGACCCATCTACTCTTTGCTAATGCCTGTACCTCTTTTTCTCCACCCGCCTCTATGCTGGCCCCTGCCGACACCTGCCATGTACATTCCTGACTCTACTTTAGTATGGAGGGACTTTTCAGTGCTGAGAGTTGCTTCCCCAGATTCAGAACCTGGGCTTCCAGGGAAACAATGCACTTACATTTTGCACAGCAGTATTCACCCTTGATCGGATGATCAAGGAATGCATACATGCCTGCAAGATGTACAACGAGTCACCTCTCCACACCCGCCGGGCATTGTACCTATTAAATTTACTGAGGATTGGGGATTATACCCTGTCCAAATTACCTAACAACTAGCTTCCTGACACTAATACTCAAAAAAACAATACACAGGTACTCAACAAGACAATACACAGATACTCAACAAGGCAATACACAGGCACTCGCAGCCCTATGTGCACTCACAGACCTAAACTCACAGAACTACGTGCACTCACAGAACTATGTGCACTTGCAGACCTGCGTCCACTTGCAGAACTACGTGCACTCACAGAACTACGTGCACTCACAGAACTACGTACACTCGCACACCTACGTGCACTCGCAGAACTACGTGCACTCGCAGACCTACGTGCACTCACAGAACTAGGTGCACTCGCAGACCTACGTGCACTTGCAGACCTACGTGCACTCACAATACACAAGTACACAGTACAAAATACACAAGTGCTAACAATCCACACACACTACTCAGACAACACTCAGGTACTCACACTACACAGGTACTATGACCCCTGTTATAACCTCCTGTTTTCAATTCTGGTTTTTAATTCACCACTTAGACCAGTTCCACTTGGACAGAGTTCCAACATACTCAAAGATGAGCAGGTGAAGGGTGATCTGATGGGGACATCTGATTTAAAGGAAGACTCTGATTGGGACATCTGATGTAAATGGGGACTCTGATAAAGGAGGAATCTGATGGGAACATCTGATGTAAAGAGGGACTCTGATGACCTGATTTATAGGGGGATGCTGATGGGGACACCTGTTTTAAAGGTGGACTCTGATTGGGACACCTGATGTAAAGGGCGGCGCCTGCTGTAAAAGGGGGCTCTGATGAGGACACCTTATATTAAGTGGTTTTATTTTAATTAATGTGAAATGTAGATGTGATTGGCCTACTGTCATGGGCACAATGAGAATCCATATGGTGGGCACAGTGAGGCTGCAATTGATGGGCACAGTAAGGCTGAAATTGATGGGCACAGTGAGGCTGCAATTGATGGGCACAGTGAGGTTGCATATGATGGGCACAGTGAGGCTGCATATGATGGGCACAGTAAGGCTGCCTATGATGGGCACCATTTTATCTAGCAGTAATGCACAATCACCTGATAAATGGTTATTTAGAGTCCTGTATTTCTAACAGTTAAATTTTTCAGTTTGTTTACTCCCCCCATAAAAAATTGAGCACCAATAAGATGGGTGCTTTAAGTGCATACTAAATAAAGGTATTGGCCAGTGCAATCCAATGGGAAATAAGTATAAAAGAGCTAAAATGAATCCTGAGTTTCTGAACTCTAACGCAAAAATGCATATACAAGCAAAAGTAAAGGCCTTCAAAAAATATAAGGATGATCGGTCAATGTCAGCATTCCAACAATACAAAGAATGCAACAAACAATAGGGCAATCAGGGCTGCTAAAATAGACCATAGTGGAGGAGAGTAAAAAAAAAAATCCCAAGACATTTTATAAATATATTAAGAGTAAGAAAGTGGGGCCAGAACATGTTGGCCTCATAAGGGATGATGAAAGGAATTTGGTTACAAAAGACAGAGAGAAGGCAAAGGTTTTAAGCACATTCTTCTCCTCAGGTTTCACAAAGGAAAAGGGGAGATATAGTAACCAAGACTGTAATGTTAGCAATACGTCCCAGAATGTACCCTTGTGGCTAACAGAAGCCAGTATCAGAAATAGACTTAAAAAACCTAACCCAAATAAATCACCAGGGCCAGATGGCTTACACTTGAGGGTCCTTAAGGAACTCAGTCAGGTGATAGTTCGACCGTTGTTCCCTAATTTTTACAGACAGATTACAGACAGGAATGGTGCCAGCTAATTGGGGAAAAGTCAAAGTGGTACTAATATTTAAAAAAGGGCAAAGATATATCCCTGGAAACTACAGGCCAGTCAGCCTAACGTCAATAGTCTGTAAGCTACTGGAGGGGATGATAGGGGGCTATATCCAAGATTTTAGTAATGAAAACAATATTATTAGTAGTAATCAGCATCAATTCAAAAAGGGTCGTTCTTGCCAGACCAATCTATTTCCATTCTATAAAGTGAGCTGCCATCTAGATAAAGGTAGGCCTGTGGATGTGGTATATCTGGATTTTGCAAAGGCATTTGATACAGTTCCTCACAAATGTCTACTTTACAAACTGAGGTATGTTGGCATGGACCATGGGGTATGTACCTGCAGGGGCAGCCCATGCATTAAGGGTGCATGGGCACTACCCCCTCTATCCTGACCACCCCCCCTAAATGGTTAATAGATAGATTCATGCATTGCATGAATATATCCATGACCCCCATTGCCACCCCCTATTCAGTCGTCCAGCCTCTTTTCAGGCGCCGGACGCCTGAATTACAGCGGCAGGGTGTTTTTTTGAAACACCTGTTTAGAGCCATAAGCTCTAAAAGGTTCAAAATAGGGTAGACAATGCTTTGCGCTCCAAGTCCACCCAGATGTTTTAGAAAAGGAAATTAATATTTGAATTTCCTCTCCGCCAATCAGGAATTGCGGGTCTATTACCCGTTTCCCGATTGTCTGAAAGGTTAGGCAATCCTATTGGGCACCTAGGAGGAGGGGAGGAGACACACAGCGGAGGACACGGAAGATGCTGCAAGATGCCTGCCACAGCCTGTCCCCCTGCCTGATGACCCCCTATGTGTCCCACGATCAGGTAAGTCCCGGTGGTCCAGCAAACAGCGGGGGGCGTGTTGAGGTGCTGTGGAGGGAGTGGTTGTTTATCACCCCACCAAGCAAAAAAAACAACCGCCACTGTGTACCTGGATAGAAAACTGGTTACAGAGGTGTGTCCAAAGAGTGGTGATAAATAGCGAATACTCAGAATGGTCCAGTGTGGTAGGTGGGGTCCCCCAAGGATCTGTCCTGAGATCAATTCTGTTTAATTTATTCATAAACGATGTAGAGGATGGGATACACAGTTCAATCTCAATATTTGCAGGGCAATAACTTCACATCAACATGTGGAAACCTTACAGGAGGAGATAGATAAAACTATGGGATGGGAAACAACATGGCAAATGAGGTTTAATGTTGAAAAATGTAACGTAATTTGGGTGTTAAAAATACAAATGCAAGTTACTTGCTGGGGGGGGGCCTCTGACAAAATCCAGGATGGAAAAGGACCTGAGGGTCCTAGTAGATGACAGGCTCAGCACCGGCATGCAATGCCAAGCTGCTGTAAGCAAAGCCAACACAATATTTTTTTGTAAATTTTTATTTATTAACAGTTTTATCAACACACACAGTACAACACACATATACCACCCCCCCCCCCCCCCTTAAGCCCCTGTGCAGCCTTCCGACCAATACTAAATCACATTCCATATTTCCAACTATAACAAATATTACATGTCTAAGACATCCATAACAGTACCATCCAACCCGCATACAGAAAAATATCATACTCATATCACTCCCCCGCCCAGCATAGCAAACCTAAAATCAAAAACCCCAGCCCCAACACAATGGATTAATTCACAGTACCATTAGCATCTAGCCAACATTGCCACACTTTCTCAAATTTTTTAGGGCATCCCCTGCTCAAGTAAGTAGCTTTATACATTGGTAGTGATTTGTTAATTATACTTTTCCAGAATGACACCGTGGGTGGCTCTGGACTCTTCCAACACAACAGAATAGCCTTACGGGCATAGAACAAAGAAAGAGAAATCATAATTCTTTGTGCCCTTCTGGGCGCCAACTCCTCCACCAGCCCGAGTAAACAGATCGCTACCGTAACAGGAATCGGCACCGAAAGCACCGTCTGTATAGTGTGTGTCACCCCCTTCCAGAATACCTGTATCTGCCGGCACCGCCAGAACACATGGTCGAAGTCAGCATGATTGTCCGGGCAGCGCCAGCACACCGCCGCATCTGTGCCATATATCCCAGCTATCCTTGCCGGGGTATAGTACACCCTGTGTAAAAGCTTAAATTGAATGAGCCTATCTCTGGCTGATACTAGCGTCTTAAATGGGTAATCCCACATATCATCCCAATCCTCCCCCCCGAAATCCGTAACCAATGCACTCCATGTGTCTCTACACTTTGTAAGCATTTTTGGCCTTTCCATAAACAGTTCTTTATAAACTGCAGAGAGGGGTTTTATCAGGTCCTCCCTTCGCAGCATGCTCTCCAGGGGAGACACACCCAGTTCCAAAGCATCAGAACCAAACTGAGTAAGGAAGGCGTGCCTCAACTGGAGGTAGCGAAAGAAATACCAATTAGGGAGGGTATATTTTTCTCTCAGTTGATCAAACGTGTACAGCCTTGTCCCCCCCACTATATGTTTCAATTGTTTGATGCCGACTCTGGCCCAAATTACTGGATCCGGAATCGCACCAAAATGAGACAGTCTGGGATTAAACCAGAGAGGGGTGTCCTGTGACCAGCTCCCTGCCTCTGTTTTCATCAAAGCATGTGCCTTATCCCACGCGCGTACTGTCATTCGCATGGAGGCGGTCAAGGGTGAGGCAGTCTGTGGGCCCCTATAGACTAGATAAGACAAACTCTCATAAGAACCTAGACGGGCTGCCTCCAATACCGTCGCTGAGTCCCCAGCGTCCTTCGTCAACCAGCGCCTAACAATCACCATCTGTCCCGCTATAAAATATTTGAAAAGATCAGGTAGCGCCAATCCGCCCTGACCCCAGGGTTCCTGTAAAGTACGCAAACTTATCCTGGGATGTCCAGCGGCCCATAAAAAGGAGTTAAAAAGACTATTAACCCGTCGAAAAAAAGAACAGGGAATCCAAATGGGAGTGTTCCGCAAAAGGTAGAGAAAAACCGGCAGGATTTTCATTTTAAGTAGGTTAACCCTACCAATCAGAGACAGCGGCAGATGTTTCCATGCCTCCAGTTGTACTTTGACCCTGGTCAATAATGGTAGAAGATTAAGAGACATAAAGTCCCCCACTCGGGGTGATATATGTATCCCCAAATACTTAAACTCCTCCACCCAAGCTATGGGGACCCTGCTGGATGCAAGAGCCCTGGCACCCGAGTCAATAGCCATCACCGTGGACTTCTCCCAGTTAACTCGGAGTCCGGAGAACGTGGCAAATTTGTCAAGCACCCCGAACACCGCTTCCAATGACGGCCCTGCATCACGCAAAAAAAGAAGAATGTCGTCCGCGTAAAGTGCAATGCATTCCCGGATGCCCCCTACCTCCAACGCCCCCACTTCGGATGACCTCCTCAATGCTATGGCCAAGGGCTCTATCGCGAGTGCAAATAAAAATGGGGACAGCGGGCACCCTTGGCGCGTGCCCCTACCCACAGGAAACTGAGAGGAAACTGAGGTGCCTATCTTTATGGCCGCTTGAGGGTTACTGTATAGTAAGGAGATCCAAGTCATGAAGACGTCCCCAAAGCCCATGTGTCGTAGAACTGCCAACATATACTGCCAGTCCACAGAATCAAAGGCCTTGGCCATGTCCAGAGACACCACCACCCTAGTACCCATCCTATCGTGTTCCATCTGCAAATGAGCAAACAGTCTGCGAAGATTTGTGTCAGTAGATTTTTGCGGTATGAAACCCGTCTGATCTATGTCAACCAAGGTGGTAATGACCTGGGAGAGTCTGGTAGCCAAAACCTTTGTCAAGATTTTTAGGTCCTGGTTCAACAGCGCTATGGGTCTATAGGATGAACAGGACAAAACATCCTTGCCCGGCTTCGGAAGAAGAATCACCTGCGCTTCAGCTAAGGAATCAGGGAGGCATCGGTGCTTGAGACAGTAAGAGAACAGGGTTCTAAGCCTAGGAACTAAGTCCTCCATATGCAGCCTATACCATTCAATACTGAAACCATCAGGCCCAGGAGATTTGTGAGGGGGGAAAGCCCTTATAGCTGCCTCAATTTCTTTTTCGTTTATGTCAGCCTCCAACGCCTCCCTATCCCCCGCCTACAGCACAGGGATTTCAAGGGATGTCAACAGTGCATCCAATTCTTGGGAATCATAGACCGGAATAGGAGCATACAGTGTCTTGTAATATTCCACAAACGTGTCCATAATATCAGTAGGGTTAGTGAGTACATCCCCCCTAGCATTCCCAATAAAGGGTATATTGGTTTGTATTCTCTGTTCTGCCACCAACATTGCCAGTAGTTTACCATTTTTATCCCCTTGCTCAAAAAGGGATTCTGCAGATTTTGTTCTAGAGGTATGTGTCAAGTCAGCGAAATGGAGTGCGAGTGTGCGCCTGGCCTCCAACAAGGCCTCATACGTGACATCAGACTGGTCGTTGGCGTGAGCCCGTGCACAAACCCTTTCCCTATCCTGCAGCTCCTGCTCTTTCTGATTATGGGACCTGCGTGCCTGCTTAATGGCTGAAATATAATGGCCTCGCATACATGCCTTAAAAGCATCCCACACCACTGTGGGAGCAGCAGACCCTACATTATCATTCCAATAGTTAGCATAATGTGGGGCCACCTGGGATGATACCTCCTCCACCTCTAACCAGCCCGGATTCAATCTCCATGCCCCTCCTCTAAAAACCGAAGGAGGAAGAATGTGTACCGAAAGTGGCGTGTGATCTGAGATGCCCCCTGCCAAATATTTGGCTCCACCCACCAACTGCAACAAGGATGCATTAGCAAAAGCCAAATCGATTCTGGAGGAGGATCTATGCGTTTTGGACAAATGAGAATAGCATCTAGTGGAGGGGTTCTTCCACCACCATAATTCTGTGAGGGAGGCCGTAGCCGCCCACGCAGAAAGGTCAACCGATGCCACCCTAGACGTATTAGGGGAATCCAACGCTGCAGAGAGTATGGCATTAAAATCCCCTGCTATAAGAAGTGGAAGATGTAGGTATGGTGCCAATTTGCCTAATAGATCATACAATATCTGTACTTGAAAAGGGGGAGGTATGTAAACGTTAACCAAAACCATCTTGCAATTACTGAGATCAGCAACAACAATCAAAAACCTGCCTCCCGGGTCCGAGATGACATGATGAATGGTGCAGGGTACCGCTTTGCTAATAAGAATAGACACACCCCTAGAATAAGTGGAGTATGTCGCATGCAGCGCCCTCTGTATCCAAGCTCTGCGCAAAGCCAGCACTCTGCTCCCATCCAGATGTGTCTCCTGCAGAAACACCACATGCGGAGTGATCGTTTTCAAATATTGGAACATTAAGGCTCTACGAAACTTGTCGTTCAGGCCTCGGATATTCCAAGATACCACATTAACCATAGACCCTGCCATTGTTACCTGTCAACTTAATAAACATTAAACGGTACCCTTGTAAGGATAGGAGGAAATACAGTTGGTTATGATTTTCAGTCATACAACAGATCTGCGAAATAACAAAAAAATTGACATGGAAGGCTGCACATACTAAGTAACCTAACCCCTTATTCCCGCAAACTCCCTGCCGCTGTGTAGCAAACCAAAACAACAGGTACACGCAGCTTTTTCCCAAACCTTGTCCAAAAAAGTTTCTGAAGGGCATGACCATACTACAGGTCAACCGAACCAGCGTTCCCAAAAAGAGAAAAAACACAGAAACAAAAAATGCAAAAATTTCAACTTGCATAAACACAGTGTCCGCGTCCATAGAGCTCCCCGATGCCTGTCGGCGACCCGTAACTCACCCAAATGGGCAGCACAAGGTGCGTCCCTCCTCAGTCCCAGGCTTTGTAGGTGTCCCAGTGTGATGGAGGAGCATATGACACGACAGGAGTCCCCTTGAGGTGCGGACAGAAGGCACCCCGAAACTTGAGTATGAAGGAGAAGTATAACCATGTCCCACTTCTTCCCCCCCCCCCACCCCGGACAGGATAAGTCAAAATATTCTCAACTTTAAATACCTAGGGGAGGTCTCGGGGGTACTCAAACTGGAACATGAGTAACAAACCTGATGAAGGGAAACCAGAAAAAAAACAGCAGCCGCCGAGGCTGCAACTGGACAGGTGGGCCCAAACAATTATCTCAGGGACAGCAACCAGGAATCTGCCTCCGCAGGAGAATCAAAAAACTTCACTGAGCCTTCATGCTGGACCCGTAGGCGACTAGGATAGAGCATGGAGTATTTCAGATCCCGTTCCCTCAGCCGTCTTCTGATATCCGTAAAGGTTTTGCGTCGTCTCTGGAGATCCGCCGAGAAGTCAGGATAAAGATGTACCACCGTATTCTCAAAGGGCAGAGTTGGATGCTTCCGAGCCTCCCGGAGGATGCGGTCCCGGTAATTGAGGAATCGCACAAGGAAGGGCCTCGGCGGGGCCCCTGAGGTACCCCGACCCGTTGGTACCCTATGTGCCCTTTCCACCACGTATGTAGGAGGTAGCTCAGTCAACTTGAGAAGAGTCTTAAAGAAGGCCTCCGTGAATTCGGCTGGGTGATCCCCCTCCGCCCCCTCCGGGAGACCCAGGACCCTGACATTATTCCTTCGCATGCGATTCTCAGCATCATCGGATTTGGCCACTAGCGATTGCACAGTGCGCTGCAGGGTATGAATGGCGTCATCATGGCGGGCAGTAATGTCCTCCGTGGCAGATATTCGCGACTCAGTTTCAGAGAGTCTACCCCTAAATTTGTCTAGGTCTGCTCTGATGAGATTGCATTCCTCCGCTAGATGATCAATGCGGACCAACAATGAGGTTCTGCTCTGTTCAATTGCCGCCAAAATAACAGTGGTATCATTCGCTGGCGGAGTCACCGGCACTGAAGGCTCAGCCGATGCCGGCGCCGCCTGCTCCATGTCCGCTAACAGTGCTTTAAATTGATTCAGAATGTCACTGGGGCAAGGTGCAGGCTGAGTGGAGGCCTTCTTAGATGCAGATTTACTTCTCGATGGCATGAGCAAGCAGACCAACAATGTGCAGGATAAAGTTTAAAACAACAGGGTGTTCCCCTTTAAGAGTTCACAGCAGAGAAGCACAGCTCATAAGGAGATAAACAGGGACTGTTTCACAGCAGGTCACCTTGTCCCCTATGCAAAGACACTGCCCAGCAGAGCTGGATCCTGGCCCCAGAGTTAGGACTCACCTCCCCTCCTGGCAAGGTAGGATGGCTCCACAGGCCTCAATAAGGCACCGATTTGCGGCGGTATGCTGCCGGCCGCGGACGGCGGCAGCCAGCTAATCGTCCGTCCCTCCTCACAACCGCTCCTCCACAGGGGCTGCCTCGGTCACGCCCGCACTCCGCGGCCCTCCGCGCCGCGATCGCCGCACTTTAGAGCGGTCTTCCGGAGGCTTCACTGGTCCGCACAGGCCTCAAGATGGCGGCCGGCCGCACCAGGCTGAGTAGGCCGTGACAGCAGGTTCCGCACGGAGGCGCTCAGCCCAGCAATAACCGGCTCCTCCGGTACCATGGATGCCCTAAGAAAGGCAGGGGAACTTTCCAGGCTCCTCGGGTCGCCGAACAGGGAGGATGGCAGAGGATTCTCTATGAGGATGAGCGGAGCTCTACAGCGGCACGTCCTCCCTGTTTCACATCCGGACACGCCCCAACACAATATTAGCATGCATTAAAAATGAGATTTATTCCAGAGATAAAGCGGTAATTCTCCCACTCTACAAGACTCTAGTCCGGCTGCATCTGAAATATTCCATCCAGTTCTGGGCACCGGTCCTCAAGAAGGATGTGCTGGAACTGGAAAGAGTTCAGAGAAGGGCAACAAAACTAGTAAAGGGACTAGGGGATCTCAAATAGGGGGAAAGACTACAAGCATTGAATGTATTCTCTCTGGAGTAGAGATACTTGAGAGGGGATATGATGACAATATAAAAATACCTCAATGGTGACCCTAGCATAAGAAAAAGAGACACATGGCCATTCAGAAAAATTGGAAGAGAAGCAGTTTAACCATAATCTGTGTAAAGGGTTTTTTCCTGTCAGAGCAGTAAGGATGTGGAATTCTCTTCCACAAGCAGTGGTATCAGCAGGGAGCTCTGATAGTTAAAAAAAAAAAAACTGTTAAATGGGCATCTTAACGATCACAACATACAAGGATATACAATGTACTATTGACATAAACACACACACACCACAGGTTGAACTGGATGGACTGGTATCTTTTTTCAACCTTACCGACTATGTAACCATGTAATAAATCATGTGGCACCCAAAGATGAAGGAAAAGAGGAGGATGGAAGACCTCATCATCTGCTCTCCAAATATCTATGAAATCCACGTTCAAACATGGTTCAACTGGAACACCTTCACATTCTTGGATAAGGGTAAGACCCCAATGCTCAACTGTAATTAAACCATTGTCCTCTCATGGTGGAAATTGGGGGTGGGGGCAGAAGGGTTTCTAGTCTTCCCATTGTTCTTCCCTTCCCCACTCCCCTAGTACATCTGACCCACAATTTCACCCTATTCCCTCCTAGCACTTTCCCATTCTCTCCCATTTTCCTATTTCTTCAACAACGCTCTAGTTGATGTGTATTTACCAGTTGTCATTTTTACATATTTAAGCTGCTATGATACGTGTATTTTATTACACTATACACTGTTTTTGAAGACTGTACAATAAAATACCGTTTCTGTTACGTACTGTAACTACATAAAGAATTTGCAAAAAAAAAAAAAATAGAACATGCATGTCTATAGGTTTTAGAATAAACAATTATGTTCCATACTTAAAGTCACTTGGTCTAATGATTTATATAATTTAAAATACCTCCCCTTTTGAAATAGTAGTTCTGTTAGTTTTACAATGGGTATTTGTACTGCATATCTACAAATATATAAGTGATTTGTAATTTTGGACATGCTTGCTAGCGTGTTATCTTTCCAGTTTATGATTACTTGAATATTGTCTTTGGTTGTATAGGTATTTGTCTTTGATGCAGAGGTTGTATTATTTTCTAGCATTGGTGCTGGATGCTACCAATATGTACCCTGTGATATTTATGCCTTTAGAGTATTGTTTTATGTAATGTGACATACAAAATTGCAACACCTTTTATTACTTCAGGAACACCCCAGTTCCCATACTGAAAAAGCTTTTTAACAAATTGGATAGTATAATTCACTACTTTGTATGGGCTGGAAAAGATCCACGTTTTGCTAAATCAACATTGCAAGATTCTAAATCACAAATGGGGACTATTTCTTTATAATTTTCACCTGTACTATTGGGTAGCAGTACTGGTGAGAGTCCTCTGGTGGTTTACACGACCAAGAGATAACCCTGCAATCACTCCTGAGGCAGCCCTCTTAGGGTCATATGTTAGCTTAAGTAACCTGGTCTTTAGGGGCCCTAGATCTATCATTGGTTACTGGCCCAATGAGGTGAGCTGTGGTGTGGCATACCCAGCCATACTTGGTGATACCCTGCAATACCCAGCCATACTCTGCAATACTCAGCCATACTCGGTGATACCCTGCAATACCCAGCCATAATCAGTAATACACAGCCATACCTGGTGATACTCTGCAATACCCAGCCATACTCAGTGATACCCTGCAATACCCAGCCATAGTCGGTAATACCCAGCCATACCCGGTGATACTCTGCAATACCCAGCCATACTCGGCCATGCTCAGCCATACTCGGTGATACCCTGCAATACTCTGTGATACCTAGCCATGCTCAGCCATGATCGGCCTCTGTATGTGGCCAGGCTGTGGAAGTTTCACACACGTGTTATCGCCGTACTCAGGAGGAGTAGGAGAATCTATTTTGGGGTGTCATTTTTGGTATGTACATGCTATGTGTTAGAAATATTGTATAAATGGACAACTTTGTGTTAAAAAAATAAATAAAATGTTAAAGCGCCCCTGTCCCCATGTGCTCGCATGCAGAAGCAAATGCATACGTAAGTCCTATCCACATATGAAAATGGTGTTCAAACCACACATGTAAGGTATCTCTGCGAACGTTAGAGCGAGAGCAATAATTCTGGCCCTAGACCTCCTCTGTAACTCAAAACATGTAACCAGTAAAAAAATGTAAGGTGTTGCCTATGGGTATTTTTAAGTAGCGATGTTTGGCGCCATTCCACGAGCGTGTGCAATTTTGAACGGTGATATGTTAGGTATATATTTACTCAGCGTAACTTCATCTTTCACATTATGCAAAAACATTGGGCAACATTGTTTTGGGGTTCTATGTAATTTTCTAGCAAATAAATGATGATTTTTACATGTAGGAGAGAAATGTCAGAATTGGCCTGGGTGCTCCAGAACGCCTGATGGTGCTCCCTGCATGTTGGGCCTCTGTATGTGGCCACGCTGTGTAAAAGTCTCACACATGTGGTATCACTGTACTCGGGAGTAATAGCAGAATGTGTTTTGGGGTGTAATTTGTGGTATGCATTTGCTGTGTGTGAGAAATAAACTGATAATATGACAATTTCGTGAAAAAAAAAAAAGGAAAAAAAATCTTGATATTGCAAAGAATTGTAGGAAAAAATGACAACTTCAAAAAACTCACCATGCCTCTTACTAAATACCTTGGAATGTCTTCTTTCCAAAAAGGGGTCATTTAGGGGGTATTTGTACTTTTCTGGCATGTTAGGGTCTCAAGAAATGAGATAGGCCGTCAGTACTTCAGGTGTGATAAATTTTCAGATATTGGCACCATAGCTTGTGAACTCTATAACTTTCACAAAGACCAAATAATATCCACCAATTTGTATTTATTTTTACCAAAGATATGTAGCAGTATAAATTTTGGCCATAATTTATGAAGAAAAAATACTAATCTGCAAAATTTTATAACAGAAACAAAGAAAAATTCATTTTTTTACAGAATTTTCGGTCTTTTTTCTTTTATAGCACAAAAAATAAAAAACCCAGCGATGATTAAATACCACCAAAAGAAAGCTCTATTTGTGTAAAAAAAAGGAAAACAATTTAATGTGGGTACAGTGTTGCATGACTGAGTAATTGTCATTCAAAATGTGAGAGCACCGAAAGCTGAAAATTGGTCTGGTTATTAAGGGTGTTTAAGTGCCCAGTGGTCAAGTGGTTAAACCATACGTGTAAGGTATCACCGAGATTGTTTGAGTAAGCGCAATAATTCTAGCCCTAGACCTCCTCTGTAACTGAAAACTGGCAACCTGTAGAGATTTTTAAACGTCGCCTATGGAGATTTTTAAGGGTAAAAGTTTGTCACCATTCCACGAGCAGGCACAATTTTGAAGAATGACATGTTGGGTATCAATTTACTTGGTGTAACATTATCTTTCACAATATTATTTAAAAAGTTGGGCTAACTTTATTGTTGCCTTATTTTTTAAGTCAAAATGTATATTTAAAAAAAAAAAAAAAGACTGCTGCGCAAATACAGTGTTACAACGACTGCCATTCTATTATCTAGGGTTTCTGAAAAAAAAATATATAATGTTTGGGGGTTCTAAGTAATTTTCTAGCGAAACAAAAAACGATTTTAACTTGTAAACACTGAGTCTGAAAACTAGGCCCGGCATCTAAGTGGTTAAAATCCCCTATTATTATCACCGTCCCAGCCCTTGTAGCCCTTTCCATCTTTGCAAGGAGGTGAGTCTCCACCTCCTCATTAATAATGGGTGATCTATAACAAACTCCAATGATTAACTCCATCTATATGCAGTTCTACCCATAATGCTTCAGCCACACCACAGTCTCTATCAAATAGTTCCTCATTCACACTCGCTTTGAGATCACTTCTCACATAGAGACAGACCCTGCCAGCTTTCCTTTTTACCCTGTCTCTCTGAAAAAGTGCATAGCCAGGAATATTAATAGCCCAGTCATGTGATAAATGAAGCCAAGATTCAGCAATAACGATTACATCATAGCTCTCCTCGTGCACCAGAGCTTTCAACTTATCTATTTTGCTTGGCAGACTTCTGGCATTGGTGAACAAACACTTTATTCCATTATTACATTTTACTCTGGTGTTTTGCCATATCTTTTAGTATCTAGTAGTACAAATAGCACTATAATTTCCAATTGTTGTTTGCTACATGGGAACCTTCTTGTCACCTGTTACATAGTCCAAAGGGCATCACTAGGTACTCGAAGTAACCAAAGCGTGTTTGGAAGGTGGTCTTCCACTCGTCACCTTCACTAATACAAACCAGTTTGTAGGCCCCCCAAAAAGTCCAACTTTGTGGAAACCCAAGCTGTTCGGAACCTTTGGAATAACTCAGGAATGAAAGGAAGTGGGTATCTGTTCTTGATGGTAATTTTATTACGGTCCCTATAATCAATGTATGGTCTGAGAGAATGATCCTTATTCTTGACCAAGAAGATGCCGGCTCCAGCAGGTGAAAAAGAGGGATGGATTTTCTATATATTTTCAGAGGGCCATCAGCTCCAGCTTGGATAAAGGAAAGATTACCCGAAGGCTACTTATGCTACAGGTAGCAACTAAATCGGGCAATCATAGGCTCGATGCGGGGGCAGGGCATCGGCCCCCTTCTTGTTAACCACTACAATACAGGGCACTTTCGCCCCCTTCCTTCCCAGCCCAATTTTCAGCTTTCATCGCTGTAGCGCTTTCAGTAACAATTGCGCGGTCATGCTACACTGTACCCAAATGAAATTTTTATAATTTTGTTCGCACAAATAGAGATTTATTTTGGTGGTATTTATTCACGACTCCGTTTTTTATTTTTTGCGATATAGGCGCAAAAAAGCGGAAATTTGGAAAAAAAAACAATATTTTATTTTTTCTATTTTATAAGAAATCCAATAAAATCAAATTTTGTCATAAATTTAAGCCAAAATGTATTCTGCTACATGTTTTTGGTAAAAAAAATTCCGTTAAGTGTATAATAATTGGTTTGTGTGATCACGGACATATGTACGCAAATGATCATGTACATATGTGTGCAGGTGATCACGTACATATGTGTGCACATAATCATTGGGACAAGTGATTTTAGTGGGACATATGTGGGGGACATGTTTTTATTATTAGGGACATGTGTTTTTATTTTTTGGGGACATGTATGTTTTGGGGACATGTGTGTTATGGGGACATATGTGGGGACTGTGTTTACACTGTGTGGTGTGTTGTGTGTTTACACTAGACTGAAGATCAGTGAGTAAAAAGCTGTAAAAAACAGCTCATACTCACTGATCATCAGCCGGCTGCAGCAATCTGCTCTCCTCTCCTCAGCGATGACTTCTGTGTGAGGAGAGGAGGAGTCGATTGCCTAGCAACCGGCTGTTTGTTTACATCACATGACGGCCGTGATTGGACACGGCCGTCATGTGATCAGGAGGGCCAATCACAGAGCCCTCCTGCCGATCTGAGATGCGCCGTGTCCCGGTGACACGGGCGCATCGGGATCGCGCCGCTGCGCGGGCACGCGTGCGCGCGATCCCGCTCCTCCTGATGGACGTTCCTGAACGTCCTATCAGGAGTAGACGGCTCCCACCCGGCCGTATATGTGCATTGGCTGGGTGGGAAGTGGTTAAATACATCAAGAAAATCAAGGTAGGCTGAAGGGACAGCATGATAGGGTTTCGATGTATGTTGAACAGAGAGACATACTGAAGGTTTGACAGGCGTGGGAACGCCACAGTGTTGGTGACAGAAGGAAAATGAGAAGATGATTTCGGACCGTCACTCCCGCAGCCATTGGTCTTGTTGGATAGAGACTTGGATGAGATTCTCTAGTGATGAGGGAGCCTAAATTCTAGCCAACTTGTCCTTGAGAGTCTCGGATAAGCCTTGCCGGAACTGGTATTTTGGGGCAGCATCATTCCACCAGGTATCAGCTGACCACCTGCGAAACTCCCAAATATAATCCTCCACAGGTTGTGTGCATTGTACTAGAGCATGAGCAGATGGTGAAAGTCCACTGTGGATCATCATATAGGGTAGCCATAGCTTCAAAGAAGGTGGCAACTGAATCCAGTTCTTTTGCTCAAGGAGGTTATGAGCCCAGGACTGTGGTTCATCTGACAAAAGTAAGATGATGATTACCACCTTGATGGTTGCAAGAGAAAAAGTCCTTGGTTGCAGAGAAAAGTAAAGTTCACAGGCATTTTTGAAGACCCTGAATTTCCATCTGTCACCTGAAAAGCGCTCAGTAGTGAGGACTCTGGGCTATGGAGGAGGTAATACCACAGTTCGGCTGTAGCAGGAAGACTGGCCTTTGGAGCAGAGACAGTGGAGCTAGTAGCTTGGTTAGGATCCGCAAGAGTCATGGAGGCAGTGAGGGGGTGAAGGAATCCTTCCAGTTGAAAGTAGCCATCTTGTAAGCTCTGGACTGCTTGTGTAAGATCATCTGCTGAAATATGGCCTCCAATGCAAAAGAACCTCTCTCGGCCTCAGACATCTTGGCTGGCTGCTACTATCACATACCTTGTGCTGGAGGCCAATTGAGAGAGAGGTCTTTTTTTGCAGCTATGTTCTAGACCCCCCGAGGGTTAAAACAGGAGAGGTCAGGCTCAAAGTAGCACGGGTCGCCTACTGGACTGTGTGCCGGAGGTTCCTGAGTACAGCTGGGGTGCCGGCATGGAATCAGCAGACAGGTGGAGCCCATGCGGGGTTGCAGGACTCTGATAGTGCTGAGACTAGTGCATAGTTAGAAGGAAGCCTGGGTCAGGAGCCAGATGAGTATCAGAGAAAACGTGGTTAGATGGATAGCCAATGTCGTACATAGGAAGCAAGCATTGTTTGAGGATTTGCATCATTTAATTTACAGAACATGCCCTGACCTTGGAAGATGATTCTTTTTTATTGTGAAGCAAATAACAAATAGGACAAAATAAAAGTCAATGTGCATAACTATTAACCCCTCCTGAAGTTGATACTTTATAATTTCTCCTTTTACGGCTATCACAGCTTGCATTGGATAAGTCTCTATGAGCTTGCCACATCTTACTACTGGGATTTTTTCCCATTCCTCCTTGTAAAACTGCTCCAGTTCCTTCAAGTTGGATAGTTTGCGCTTGTGAACAGCAATTCTTAAGTCTGACCACAGATTTTCGAATGGATTGAGGTCTGGGCTTTGACTAGGCCATTCCAACACATTTACATGTTTCCCCTTAAACCACTCAATTGTTGATTTAGCAGTGTGTTTGGGGTCATTGTCTTGCTGGAAGGTGAACCTCCATCCTAGCCTCAAATCACACACAGAGTAGTACAGGTTTTGCTCAAGAATATCCCTGTATTTAGCACAATCCATCTTTCCCTCAACTCTGACCAGTTTCCCAGTCCCGACGGCTGAAAAACATCCCCAAAGCATGAGGCGGATGGTGTTTTTTGGGTGATGTGATATGTTGAGTTTATGCCAGACATATTGTTTTCTTTGATGGCGAAAAAGTTAAATTTTAGTCTCATCAGACCAGAGCACCTTCCGCCATACATTTTGGGAGTCTCCCACGTGCCTTTTCGCAAACTCAAAACGTGCCATTTTGTTATTTGCTGAAAGTAATGGCTTTCTTCTGGCCACTCTGCCATAAAGCCCAACATTATGGACCGTACGGTTTATTGCCATCCTATGTACAGATACTCCAATCTCTGCTGTGGAACTCTGAAGGTCCTCCAGGGTTACCTTAGGTCTCTGTGCTGCCTCTCTGAATAATGCCCTCCTTGCCCAGTTCATCAGTTTTGGTGTGCAGCTGTCTCTTGACAGGTTTGCTGTTGTGCCATGTTCTTTCTATTTGGTTATGATAGATTTGATGGTGCTCCTAGGGATCAACAAAGATTTGGATACAATTATTTATAACCTAACCCTGGAGAGTTCCTTGGTCTTCATGGCAGTGTTTGGTTAGCGGTGCCTCTTTCTTAGGTGTTGCAGCCTCTGGGGACATTCAAAAAAGGTGTGTACAGACCATGTGACACTTAGATTGCACACAGGTGAACATCATTTCACAAATTATATGACTTCTGAAAGTAATTGGTTGCACCAGAGATTTTTATGGGCTTCATAACAAAGTGGGTGAATACATACGCACATGCCAATTATCAGTTTTTTATTTCTGAAAAATAGTTTTATGTATATATTTTTCTAGTTTTACTTCACCAACTTAGACTGTTGTGTTCTGATTCATCACATATAATTCAGATTAAAAAAATATTGAACTAAAGGCTGTAATGTAACAAAATAGGTAAAAAGCCAGGGGGGGGGGGGGGGGGTGAATACTTTTGCAAGGCACTGTAAATGTTTTTATTAGTACTTTTCTGGTAACTGAGTAGAGCTAAGAAATAAATATATTATTCCACCGTTCTTCTATTTCTCAATGTGCTTTATCTTCTAGTGACATCAATTGTCTTACGTAAGCGTGTCCACAATAACATCCAATGTCATCTGTAATATTGTGCTCAGCTCGAGAGCCTTTTTTTAGATCAACTAAAAAGAACTTGGTGACATGCTAATGCTTGGCTGCTAAGAGTAAGGATTTACAGATTAGATTTGAAAGGATATATACTAAAACTGGGTCAGATTTGTCACCAGGAGTTACTAATTTTATACATCTTCATACTTCTAATTTTCCCATATTACACAGGCTGCAGAAATCGGGAAGACTGACATTGAAAAAAGGTGTTTATGTAATGTGTTTTTTCAACATTTTGTCATAGCAACCTAGTGGTTTATTTATGTAATCTGAGGAAAGAAGGAAGAGCCTAATTTTTTTAAATTTTTTTTAGCAAAAAAAGATGATGAAATGTTGCAGGTATTTGATACTAATTACATTTCTCTGGGACCTATAGCTACTATGGTTGTGCATGTTATACAGGAGCCAACAGAGTTTTTTCAACATATGACTTGTTTTGCTAATGTATGCAGGTGTCTATATTTCTTGCTAGAAACTAGGGAAGAATAAAAAGTAACATGGCACCCAAAACAATACGCAAGTAATGTGATGGCGAGATTTATGTGTTACTGGAGAATGAGGTAAATTGTAACCATCTACCCAGTAAACTGGTAAAGGGGTTCCCCTGTATTCTGTACCTACTCCCCACAACACAGAAGTAGTACAAATACACACCCAAGATTAAGAAAAGGTTTATTAGAAATAATATTAAAACCCCTTGCCTGGTTCGACATTTGAACATGAGTGTTGTTTTGTGTTGCATAGGAATTCCAGTAACTATGCAGGGGATGAGGTGAATATCTCCAGTTAGGACACGTGACTGACTGAGGTTTTGAATTAAATCCAAAATGTTACAATGTTAATAAAAACATACTTAAAGTGTAACTAAATGCACATCAGTAAAATCAATCTGTATATGCATTAAGCATGCTTGTTATACTCACTGTGGAACCTAAGGAGTTAATCCTCTGCATTGTGTAAAAAGGTCGCTTGATCCTGTCTTCTGTTTCTCCCCTTCTTCCATAGTCCCCAAACAATCTCCTGATAGAACAGAGCCTTGGAGACAGGCTGCGCGTGCGCAGTTTGGTGTGTATTGCTAGAGAGTTTTTTTGTTTTTTTTTGGAAGAGTGCATGTGATAATCAGCACTGTCCACACAGAGGGTCAGGGGTCCTGCAGCCTCATGAGACCGTCAAAGGAGAATAAAATCTCCTCCTACAAGCTTTAACCAGATACTGATAAAATTCACGAGACTGCTATAAACTGCTGATGAGAAAGGGTATTTAGCAGTTTATATTTACTAAAATAATTGCATTTCCAAGTTATGTGTACTGTGGGAGACCATATATAGTGAATGCAGGGTCCTGGGTTTAGTAGCACTTTAATTCTGCTCATAAATTAAATTGTGACTTTTGGAATACTTGAGTAGAATATCATGAAGTAAATATATATTTTTCTGTTGCAGAAATGAATTGCTAAGTTTTCTGCCAAAAGTTAAAAATTGTGTTGTGGATGAATGTGAAGTGTTATTCAATCCTCCTCCAACGTAGGTAGTTTGATTACAGGGATCAATGTTGCAAGGGGGTAAATGATTTATGGTGGAAATTTTTAAAGTGTATTACTGCTAGTCTATTTAGATATAGATGACTGAAGCTCCTAATAGTCTCCTCAGAATAATAAATCAATTGGATAAATTATCATAATACCAACTCATCACTCATATTTCCAGTTTTACAATAGCAACATAAAATGGATTACCTTCGTACTTGTTTAATTTGAATCTGTCTGCCTTGTCTATTGCAAAAGATAAATCTTTAATCTCCACTGATTTTGGTCGTCTCCTTGAGAATGAGCTCCAAGCTAATAGTTCATTATCCATTCCAGAATAGTCCTGAAAATGTAAAAGTAAATACTGTGTAGATCTGTTATTATCTGTACATATTTGTTTGCCAGGATCCCTAATTAACTGTTGCATATCAATTACAAAAGAGTAAATAAATTAAAGTAAAATAAACTTTGCTTACCATCATTTTGGCAACATTACTTTGGCAATTGCTGAAGCTATTAGTTGCCAAGATCAAATCCATTTTATTTTCAACTAGATGAACGGTATGATTGACAAAATGTGTCATTTCTGCTGAGAGTTTAACAGGGTCACCTACAAAAAATAGAGCAAAATTAGCATATCTATTATTCTGACTATATAGGTTTTGTAGCAGTTATATCTGCTTGCAAGCAGCGAAAGGGACATACCTATGTCTATACTATATTTAATGACTGTTTGTTTGTCATATTTGAAACAGTTACTGCGAGGTTAAACTAAAGTTATTTTTATGTCACTGCTGATGGTATACAACTGTACATTGCAGTATATTCCATCTATCATTTAATTAGTTGTAAGAGCACCAACATCTATTATAGTCATTGGTGGAAGGCGGAAAAGGGTAGTAGGCCTGATAGAGGAAAAAATTGAATTACCTAATTGAATTCTCCTATTTAGACAAAAAGCAGATCCCTGTTCCTTGCATTGGTGAAGTGAGAAACGACACTTGAAATATACTAAAGAACTGATATAAACTAGTTTATGAAAATGGGAGCTTTGGTCTCTGTTTGAAGAAAATGTAGCACTCCTTCCCACAAGAGTTTAAAAGGTTCATGGAACCATCCGATGAGCACAATCACTATGTACTTCAGCACTCCCAAATAAAGGCTAATGCAAGAGAACAGGACACATTTTAAAGATTTGCTTCAGCCAGCATTCTCAAGTGCTTGTGTGTACGAGAAATGCATTGTTCCATATGATTCATTAAACGCTCCAGGCTGCTGTGCACTTCTTTACACTGTTTGCATAAACTCTAGAGCAGGGTTTCTCAACCAGGGTTCCTCCAGAGGTTGCTAGGGGTTCCTTGAACAATGAGCAATTTCTGACACTCTGATAAGTTCCCACTGACACCACTGATCTTTTTAGCTATTAATAGGGGGGAATTCTTCCCAATGACCACAAATATGAGGAGTATTATTCCCATTGACCATCACACATAAGTTGTAGATATAGTAATTTTTTTTATGAGTTCACCGAGACCAGAAAGATATTCAAGGATTCCTCTGTTGAAAAAGATGAGAAAGGCTGCCCTAAAGTCTGGGTTAGTGGTTTAATGGAGGTGGCCTAAGGATTTCAACGCTAATAAAAAGTAAGAGGGGAGCATGAAAGGCATAAAAAATAAGAGCAAAGAGAGCATATATAAGACTGAGAACCCCCTAGCACAATTACAGGCAGGGACTTTATATGCACACATTATAGACATTATGACAATACCATTTTATAACAAGTAGATAACCATTTCAGATCTGTAAAACTTTAAATTGTGGTTTCGTAAACATCAGAAATAAAGACAGGAGTGGCCAGGCAGTCAAAAAAACATTTTTTTTAAAGCTGGCCCTTTAAAAAAAAAAAGTGTACTGTGTTCTGACGCCGGACACAGTCTGACGCCAGACACAGTGCACCTATGGGAAGAGCCACCTCTATGCAATCACGAGATTGCAGACGTAGTGCTTCATTCACGGGCATTTAGCCCGCCTTGCGCCGCTTTCTGAAGCGCCGAGTAGCTTCCGCCCGTTCGTAGTATATATTACAGTTTGATTGACATCTGTGTTGATGTCACTTCCTGTTTTCTCTCTCCAATTGCGCCCAGGAGAGAGGAAACCGGAAGTATGAGAGGACGGACCTCTACACCGCTGGAGAGGACAACACACTGCAAGGTAAGTAAGGGGGGGGGGTTTGATGTGAGGCTGCTGCAACTTGGTGGGACACATGCTGCTGCAACTTGGTGGGACACATGATGCTGCAACTTGGTGAAACACATGCTGCTCCAACTTGGTGGGACACATGATGCTGCAACTTGGTGGGACACATGCTGCTGCAATTTGGTGGGACACATGCTGCTGCAACTTGGTGGTGACACATACTGCTGCAACTTGGTGGTGACACATACTGCTGCAACTTGATGGGACACATGCTGCTGCAACTTTGTGGGACACATGCTGCTGCAACTTGGTGGGACACATGCTGCTGCAACTTGGTGGTGACATAATGTCAGGAAAACCTTTCCCACAAACGTCAGAGTTGTGTGAGGGTCGGAAGAATACCTGTGCGCAGGGAAACCAATGGCTCGATAGTCGGTGTGTGCGTGCGCGTATACGCGGGAGTGTGTGCGCAGCTGTCTTGACGGCAATTGGCGCCAATGGCACTATTTAAAGGGGATCTTTGCCTTGCTGTCTTGCTGCCCGATCAACAGCATTCCTTTGTATTCTGCTACCCTGTATCCGAATCTACTTGATCCGTATTGAATTGGCCTGTTCCTGACTTCTCTGCTTGCTGCCTGCCCATGACCTTGGCTTCTGAACCTGACTATTCTCTTGGATTTAGTTTTGGTACCTGATCTGCTCATCTGTGTTTGGCACGGACTGTTTAACTACTCTGCAACCTGCCAGTTACCTGCCTACCGCTGCTGGACTACAGAACACCTCCCTGTTCTCCGCTGTATCCAGCCGGTGCCTTCTGCTGTGTTCTGCTACCACCTGCATCCTGCTGCTGGACTACAGGACTCCTTCCCATTGTCTGCTGTATCCCGCTGCCACCTGCATCCCGCTGCTGGACTACAGGACTCCTCCCCATTGTCTGCTGCATTCTGCCCACGGTCTGCATTCCACCACTGGGCTACAAGGCACATCCCTGCTGTCTGTTGCTTCCGGTTGGTACCGCCTGCTGCATCCTGCTGTCATCTGCATCCTGCTGCTGGACTACAGGACACCTCCCTACTATCAATGGTCTCCTGCCTTCTACACCGGCCACCCAGTGAGGCGCTTGTGCTCCTTTGTGCTCCCGAGCCCCTGTCATCTCTACCAGGGCCTCCCGAGTCTGAGGTTTACAAGAGGCAGCTCCCTGCACTCCGGGCTCTGCCTTAAGGTACATGACACATATGCTGCTGCAACCTGGTGGGACACATGCTGCTGCAACTTGGTGGGACACATGCTGCTGCAATTTGGTGGGACACATGCTGCTGCAATTTGGTGGGAAAAATGCTGCTGCAACTTGGTGATGACACATGCTGCTGCCACTTGGTGGGACACATGCTGCTGCAACTTGGTGGGACGCATGCTGCTGCAACTTGGTGGGACGCATGCTGCTGCAATTTGGTGGGATGCATGCTGCTGCAATTTGGTGGAACGCATGCTGCTGCAACTTGGTGGGACGCATGCTGCTGCAATTTGGTGGGACGCATGCTGCTGCAATTGATGATGACACATGCTGCTGCAATTTGGTGGTGACACATGCTGCTGCAATTTGGTGGGACGCATGCTGCTGCAATTGGTGGTGACACATGCTGCTACAACTCGGTGGGACGCATGCTGCTGCAACTTGGTGGGACACATGTTGCTGCAACTTGGTGGGACACATGCTGCTGCAACTTGGTGGGACACATGCTGCTGCAACTTGGTGGGACACATGCTGCTGAAATTTGGTGGGACACATTTTGCTGAAATTTGGTGGGACACACGCTGCTGCAATTTGGTGGGACGCATCCTGCTGCACTTGGTGGTGACACATGCTGCTAAAACTCGGTGGGACACATGCTGCTGCAATTTAGTGGGACGCATGCTGCTGCAATTTGGCGGTGACACATGCTGCTGCAACTTGGTGGGACACATGCTGCTGCAATTTGGTGGGACACATGCTGCTGCAATTGATGGCAACACATGCTGCTGCAATTTGGAGGTGACACATGCTGCTACAACTTGGTGGGATGCATGCTGCTGCAATTTGGCAGTGACACATGCTGCTACAATTTGGTGGGATGCATGCTGTTGCAATTGGTGGTGACACATGCTGCTGCAACTTGGTGGGACACATGTTGCTGCAACTTGGTGGGGTGCATGCTGCTGCAATTTGGTGGGACGCATGCTGCTGCAATTGATGGTGACACATGGTGCTGTAATTTGGTGGGACACATGCTGCTGCAACTTGGTGGGATGCATGCTGCTGCAATTGGTGGTGACACATGCTGCTACAACTCGGTGGGACGCATGCTGCTGCAATTTGGTGGGACACATGCTGCTGCAACTTGGTGGGACACATGCTGCTGCAACTTGGTGTGACACATGCTGCTGAAATTTGGTGGGACACATGCTGCTGCAATTTGGTGGGACGCATCCTGCTGCACTTGGTGGTGACACATGCTGCTACAACTCGGTGGGACGCATGCTGCTGCAATTTAGTGAGATGCACACTGCTGCAATTTGGCGGTGACACATGCTGCTGCAACTTGGTGGGACACATGCTGCTGCAATTTGGTGGGACACATGCTGCTGCAATTGATGGTAACACATGCTGCTGCAATTTGGAGGTGACACATGCTGCTGCAACTTGGTGGGACGCATGCTGCTGCAATTTGGCAGTGACACATGCTGCTGCAATTTGGTGGGACGCATGCTGCTGCAATTGGTGGTGGCACATGCTGCTACAACTCGGTGGGACGCATGCTGCTGCAACTTGGTGGGACACATGTTGCTGCAACTTGGTGGGACACATGCTGCTGCAACTTGGTGGGACACATGCTGCTGCAACTTGGTGGGACACATGTTGCTGCAACTTGGTGGGACACATGCTGCTGCAACTTGGTGGGACACATGCTGCTGAAATTTGGTGGGACATATTTTGCTGAAATTTGGTGGGACACATGCTGCTGCAATTTGGTGGGACGCATCCTGCTGCACTTGGTGGTGACACATGCTGCTACAACTCGGTGGGACGCATGCTGCTGCAATTTAATGGGACGCATGCTGCTGCAATTTGGCGGTGACACATGCTGCTACAACTCGGTGGGACGCATGCTGCTGCAACTTGGTGGGACACATGTTGCTGCAACTTAGTGGGATGCACGCTGCTGCAATTTGGCGGTGACACATGCTGCTGCAACTTGGTGAGACACATGCTGCTGCAATTTGGTGGGACACATGCTGCTGCAATTGATGGTAACACATGCTGCTGCAATTTGGAGGTGACACATGCTGCTTCAACTTGGTGGGACGCATGCTGCTGCAATTTGGCAGTGACACATGCTGCTACAATTTGGTGGGATGCATGCTGCTGCAATTGGTGGTGACACATGCTGCTGCAATTGGTGTTGACACATGCTGCTGCAACTTGGTGGCATACATGCTGCTGCAATTTTATGTGACACATGCTACTGCAATTGATTGTGACACATGTTGCTGCAACTTGGTGGGGTGCATGCTGCTGCAATTTGGTGGGACGCATGCTGTTGCAATTGATGGTGACACATGCTGCTGCAACTTGGTGGGACGCATGCTGCTGTAATTAGGCAGTGACACATGCTGCTGCAATTTGGTGGGATGCATGCTGCTGCAATTGGCGGTGACACATGCTTCTGCAATTGGTGGTGACACATGCTGCTGCAATTGGTGGTGACACATGCTCCTGCAACTTAGTGGGACGCATGCTGCTGCAATTTGGTGGGACACATGTTGCTGCAATTGATGGTGACACATGCTGCTGTAATTTGTGGTGACACATGCTGCTGCAATTGGTGGTAACACATGCTGCTGCAACTTGGTGGAACACATGCTGCTGCAATTTGGTGGGACACATGCTGCTGCAATTGATGGTAACACATGCTGCTGCAATTTGGAGGTGACACATGCTGCTGCAACTTGGTGGGACGCATGCTGCTGCAATTTGGCAGTGACACATGCTGCTGCAATTTGGTGGGACGCATGTTGCTGCAATTGGTGGTGACACATGCTGCTACAATTCGGTGGGACGCATGCTGCTGCAACTTGGTGGGACACATGTTTCTGCAACTTGGTGGGACACATGCTGCTGCAACTTGGTGGGACACATGCTGCTGCAACTTGGTGGGACACATGTTGCTGCAATTTGGTGGGACACATGCTGCTGCAATTGATGGTAACACATGCTGCTGCAATTTGGAGGTGACACATGCTGCTTCAACTTGGTGGGACGCATGCTGCTGCAATTTGGCAGTGACACATGCTGCTACAATTTGGTGGGATGCATGCTGCTGCAATTGGTGGTGACACATGCTGCTGAAATTTGGTGGGACACATGCTGCTGCAATTTGGTGGGACGCATCCTGCTGCACTTGGTGGTGACACATGCTGCTACAACTCGGTGGGACGCATGCTGCTGCAATTTAGTGAGATGCACACTGCTGCAATTTGGCGGTGACACATGCTGCTGCAACTTGGTGGGACACATGCTGCTGCAATTTGGTGGGACACATGCTGCTGCAATTGATGGTAACACATGCTGCTGCAATTTGGAGGTGACACATGCTGCTGCAACTTGGTGGGACGCATGCTGCTGCAATTTGGCAGTGACACATGCTGCTGCAATTTGGTGGGACGCATGCTGCTGCAATTGGTGGTGGCACATGCTGCTACAACTTGGTGGGACGCATGCTGCTGCAACTTGGTGGGACACATGTTGCTGCAACTTGGTGGGACACATGCTGCTGCAACTTGGTGGGACACATGCTGCTGCAACTTGGTGGGACACATTTTGCTGCAACTTGGTGGGACACATGCTGCTGCAACTTGGTGGGACACATGCTGCTGAAATTTGGTGGGACATATTTTGCTGAAATTTGGTGGGACACATGCTGCTGCAATTTGGTGGGACGCATCCTGCTGCACTTGGTGGTGACACATGCTGCTACAACTCGGTGGGACGCATGCTGCTGCAATTTAATGGGACACATGCTGCTGCAATTTGGCGGTGACACATGCTGCTACAACTCGGTGGGACGCATGCTGCTGCAACTTGGTGGGACACATGTTGCTGCAACTTAGTGGGATGCACGCTGCTGCAATTTGGCGGTGACACATGCTGCTGCAACTTGGTGAGACACATGCTGCTGCAATTTGGTGGGACACATGCTGCTGCAATTGATGGTAACACATGCTGCTGCAATTTGGAGGTGACACATGCTGCTTCAACTTGGTGGGACGCATGCTGCTGCAATTTGGCAGTGACACATGCTGCTACAATTTGGTGGGATGCATGCTGCTGCAATTGGTGGTGACACATGCTGCTGCAATTGGTGTTGACACATGCTGCTGCAACTTGGTGGCATACATGCTGCTGCAATTTTATGTGACACATGCTACTGCAATTGATTGTGACACATGTTGCTGCAACTTGGTGGGGTTCATGCTGCTGCAATTTGGTGGGACGCATGCTGTTGCAATTGATGGTGACACATGCTGCTGCAACTTGGTGGGACGCATGCTGCTGTAATTAGGCAGTGACACATGCTGCTGCAATTTGGTGGGATGCATGCTGCTGCAATTGGCGGTGACACATGCTTCTGCAATTGGTGGTGACACATGCTGCTGCAATTGGTGGTGACACATGCTCCTGCAACTTAGTGGGATGCATGCTGCTGCAATTTGGTGGGACACATGTTGCTGCAATTGATGGTGACACATGCTGCTGTAATTTGTGGTGACACATGCTGCTGCAATTGGTGGTAACACATGCTGCTGCAACTTGGTGGAACACATGCTGCTGCAATTTGGTGGGACACATGCTGCTGCAATTGATGGTAACACATGCTGCTGCAATTTGGAGGTGACACATGCTGCTGCAACTTGGTGGGACGCATGCTGCTGCAATTTGGCAGTGACACATGCTGCTGCAATTTGGTGGGACGCATGCTGCTGCAATTGGTGGTGGCACATGCTGCTACAACTTGGTGGGACGCATGCTGCTGCAACTTGGTGGGACACATGTTGCTGCAACTTGGTGGGACACATGCTGCTGCAACTTGGTGGGACACATGCTGCTGCAACTTGGTGGGACACATTTTGCTGCAACTTGGTGGGACACATGCTGCTGCAACTTGGTGGGACACATGCTGCTGAAATTTGGTGGGACATATTTTGCTGAAATTTGGTGGGACACATGCTGCTGCAATTTGGTGGGACGCATCCTGCTGCACTTGGTGGTGACACATGCTGCTACAACTCGGTGGGATGCATGCTGCTGCAATTTAATGGGACGCATGCTGCTGCAATTTGGCGGTGACACATGCTGCTACAACTTGGTGGGACGCATGCTGCTGCAACTTGGTGGGACACATGTTGCTGCAACTTAGTGGGATGCACGCTGCTGCAATTTGGCGGTGACACATGCTGCTGCAACTTGGTGAGACACATGCTGCTGCAATTTGGTGGGACACATGCTGCTGCAATTGATGGTAACACATGCTGCTGCAATTTGGAGGTGACACATGCTGCTTCAACTTGGTGGGACGCATGCTGCTGCAATTTGGCAGTGACACATGCTGCTACAATTTGGTGGGATGCATGCTGCTGCAATTGGTGGTGACACATGCTGCTGCAATTGGTGTTGACACATGCTGCTGCAACTTGGTGGCATACATGCTGCTGCAATTTTATGTGACACATGCTACTGCAATTGATTGTGACACATGTTGCTGCAACTTGGTGGGGTTCATGCTGCTGCAATTTGGTGGGACGCATGCTGTTGCAATTGATGGTGACACATGCTGCTGCAACTTGGTGGGACGCATGCTGCTGTAATTAGGCAGTGACACATGCTGCTGCAATTTGGTGGGATGCATGCTGCTGCAATTGGCGGTGACACATGCTTCTGCAATTGGTGGTGACACATGCTGCTGCAATTGGTGGTGACACATGCTCCTGCAACTTAGTGGGACGCATGCTGCTGCAATTTGGTGGGACACATGTTGCTGCAATTGATGGTGACACATGCTGCTGTAATTTGTGGTGACACATGCTGCTGCAATTGGTGGTAACACATGCTGCTGCAACTTGGTGGAACACATGCTGCTGCAATTTGGTGGGACACATGCTGCTGCAATTGATGGTAACACATGCTGCTGCAATTTGGAGGTGACACATGCTGCTGCAACTTGGTGGGACGCATGCTGCTGCAATTTGGCAGTGACACATGCTGCTGCAATTTGGTGGGACGCATGTTGCTGCAATTGGTGGTGACACATGCTGCTACAATTCGGTGGGACGCATGCTGCTGCAACTTGGTGGGACACATGTTTCTGCAACTTGGTGGGACACATGCTGCTGCAACTTGGTGGGACACATGCTGCTGCAACTTGGTGGGACACATGTTGCTGCAATTTGGTGGGACACATGCTGCTGCAATTGATGGTAACACATGCTGCTGCAATTTGGAGGTGACACATGCTGCTTCAACTTGGTGGGACGCATGCTGCTGCAATTTGGCAGTGACACATGCTGCTACAATTTGGTGGGATGCATGCTGCTGCAATTGGTGGTGACACATGCTGCTGCAATTGGTGTTGACACATGCTGCTGCAACTTGGTGGCATACATGCTGCTACAATTTTATGTGACAAATGCTACTGCAATTGATTGTGACACATGTTGCTGCAACTTGGTGGGGTGCATGCTGCTGCAATTGATGGTGACACATGCTGCTGCAACTTGGTGGGCTGCATGCTGCTGTAATTAGGCAGTGACACAGGCTGCTGCAATTTGGTGGGATGCATGCTGCTGCAATTGGCGGTGACACATGCTGCTGCAATTGGTGGTGACACATGCTGCTGCAATTGGTGGTGACACATGTTGCTACAACTCGATGGGACGCATGCTGCTGCAACTTGGTGGGACACATGTTGCTGCAACTTGGTGGGACACATGCTGCTGCAACTTGGTGGGACACATGTTGCTGCAACTTGGTAGGACACATGCTGCTGCAACTTGGTGGGACACATGCTGCTGAAATTTGGTGGGACACATGCTACTGAAATTTGGTGGAACACATGCTGCTGCAATTTGGTGGGACGCATCCTGCTGCATTTGGTGGTGACACATGCTGCTACAACTCGGTGGGACGCATGCTGCTGCAATTTAGTGGGATGCACGCTGCTGCAATTTGGCGGTGACACATGCTGCTGCAACTTGGTGAGACACATGCTGCTGCAATTTGGTGGGACACATGCTGCTGCAATTGATGGTAACACATGCTGCTGCAATTTGGAGGTGACACATGCTGCTTCAACTTGGTGGGACGCATGCTGCTGCAATTTGGCAGTGACACATGCTGCTACAATTTGGTGGGATGCATGCTGCTGCAATTGGTGGTGACACATGCTGCTGCAATTGGTGTTGACACATGCTGCTGCAACTTGGTGGCATACATGCTGCTGCAATTTTATGTGACACATGCTACTGCAATTGATTGTGACACATGTTGCTGCATCTTGGTGGGGTGCATGCTGCTGCAATTTGGTGGGACGCATGCTGTTGCAATTGATGGTGATACATGCTGCTGCAACTTGGTGGGACGCATGCTGCTGTAATTAGGCAGTGACACATGCTGCTGCAATTTGGTGGGATGCATGCTGCTGCAATTGGCGGTGACACATGCTTCTGCAATTGGTGGTGACACATGCTGCTGCAATTGGTGGTGACACATGCTCCTGCAACTTAGTGGGACGCATGCTGCTGCAATTTGGTGGGACACATGTTGCTGCAATTGATGGTGACACATGCTGCTGTAATTTGTGGTGACACATGCTGCTGCAATTGGTGGTAACACATGCTGCTGCAATTTGGAGGTGACACATGCTGCTTCAACTTGGTGGGACGCATGCTGCTGCAGTTTGGCAGTGACACATGCTGCTACAATTTGGTGGGATGCATGCTGCTGCAATTGGTGGTGACACATGCTGCTGCAATTGGTGTTGACACATGCTGCTGCAACTTGGTGGCATACATGCTGCTGCAATTTTATGTGACAAATGCTACTGCAATTGATTGTGACACATGTTGCTGCAACTTGGTGGGGTGCATGCTGCTGCAATTTGGTGGGACGCATGCTGCTGCAATTGATGGTGACACATGCTGCTGCAACTTGGTGGGCTGCATGCTGCTGTAATTAGGCAGTGACACATGCTGCTGCAATTTGGTGGGATGCATGCTGCTGCAATTGGCGGTGACACATGCTGCTGCAATTGGTGGTGACACATGCTGCTGCAATTGGTGGTGACACATGCTCCTGCAACTTAGTGGGACACATGTTGCTGCAATTGATGGTGACACATGCTGATGTAATTTGTGGTGACACATGCTGCTGCAATTGGTGGTAACACATGCTGCTGCAACTTGGTGGGACACATGCTGCTGCAATTGATGGTAAGACATGCTGCTGCAATTTGGAGGTGACACATGCTGCTGCAACTTGGTGGGACGCATGCTGCTGCAATTTGGCAGTGACACATGCTGCTGCAATTTGGTGGGACACATGCTGCTGAAATTGGTGGTGACACATGCTGCTACAATTCGGTGGGACGCATGCTGCTGCAACTTGGTGGGACACATGTTGCTGCAACTTGGTGGGACACATGCTGCTGCAACTTGGTGGGACACATGCTGCTGCAACTTGGTTGGACACATGCTGCTGCAACTTGGTGGGACACATGTTGCTGCAACTTGGTGGGACACATGCTGCTGAAATTTGGTGGGACACATTTTGCTGAAATTTGGTGGGACACATGCTGCTGCAATTTGGTGGGACGCATGCTGCTGCAATTTGGTGGGAAACATGCTGCTGCAACTTGGTGATGACACATGCTGCTGCCACTTGGTGGGACACATGCTGCTGAAACTTGGTGGGACACATGCTGCTGCAACTTGGTGGGACGCATGCTGCTGCAATTTGGTGGGATGCATGCTGCTGCAATTTGGTGGGACACATGCTGCTACAACTCGGTGGGACGCATGCTGCTGCAATTTAGTGGGACGCATGCTGCTGCAATTTGGCGGTGACACATGCTGCTACAACTCGGTGGGATGCATGCTGCTGCAACTTGGTGGGACACATGTTGCTGCAACTTGGTGGGACACATGCTGCTGCAACTTGGTGGGACACATGCTGCTGAAATTTGGTGGGACACATGCTGATGCAATTGGTGGTGACACATGCTGCTACAACTCGGTGGGACGCATGCTGCTGCAATTTAGTGGGATGCATGCTGCTGCAATTTGGCGGTGACACATGCTGCTGTAACTGGGTGGGACATATGCTGCTGCAATTTGGTGGGGCACATGCTGCTGCAATTAATGGCAACACATGCTGCTGCAATTTGGGGGATGACACATGCTGCTGCAACTTGGTGGGACGCATGCTGCTGCAATTGGTGGTGACACATGCTGCTACAATTCGGTGGGACGCATGCTGCTGCAACTTGGTGGGACACATGTTGCTGCAACTTGGTGGGACACATGCTGCTGCAACTTGGTGGGACACATGCTGCTGCAACTTGGTGGGACACATGTTGCTGCAACTTGGTGGGACACATGCTGCTGAAATTTGGTGGGACACATTTTGCTGAAATTTGGTGGGACACATGCTGCTGCAATTTGGTGGGACGCATGCTGCTGCAATTTGGTGGGAAACATGCTGCTGCAACTTGGTGATGACACATGCTGCTGCCACTTGGTGGGACACATGCTGCTGAAACTTGGTGGGACACATGCTGCTGCAACTTGGTGGGACGCATGCTGCTGCAATTTGGTGGGATGCATGCTGCTGCAATTTGGTGGGACACATGCTGCTACAACTCGGTGGGACGCATGCTGCTGCAATTTAGTGGGACGCATGCTGCTGCAATTTGGCGGTGACACATGCTGCTACAACTCGGTGGGACGCATGCTGCTGCAACTTTGTGGGACACATGTTGCTGCAACTTGGTGGGACACATGCTGCTGCAACTTGGTGGGACACATGCTGCTGAAATTTGGTGGGACACATGCTGATGCAATTGGTGGTGACACATGCTGCTACAACTCGGTGGGACGCATGCTGCTGCAATTTAGTGGGATGCATGCTGCTGCAATTTGGCGGTGACACATGCTGCTGTAACTTGGTGGGACACATGCTGCTGCAATTTGGTGGGGCACATGCTGCTGCAATTAATGGCAACACATGCTGCTGCAATTTGGGGGATGACACATGCTGCTGCAACTTGGTGGGAAGCATGCTGCTGCAATTTGGCAGTGACACATGCTGCTACAATTTGGTGGGATGCATGCTGCTGCAATTGGTGGTGACACATGCTGCTGCAATTGGTGGTGACACATGCTGCTGCAACTTGGTGGGATACATGCTGCTGCAACTTGGTGGGACACATGCTTCTGCAATTTTATGTGACACATGCTGCTGCAATTGATTGTGACACATGTTGCTGCAACTTGGTGGGGCGCGTGCTGCTGCAATTTGGTGGGACGTATGCTGCTGCAATTGATGGTGACACATGCTGCTGCAATTTGGTGGGACACATGCTGCTGCAACTTGGTGGGACGCATGCTGCTGCAATTGGTGGTAACACATGCTGCTGCAATTTGGAGGTGACACATGCTGCTGCAACTTGGTGGGACGCATGCTGCTGCAATTTGGCAGTGACACATGCTGCTACAATTTGGTGGGATGCATGCTGCTGCAATTGGTGGTGACACATGCTGCTGAAATTTGGTGGGACACATGCTGCTGCAATTTGGTGGGACGCATCCTGCTGCACTTGGTGGTGACACATGCTGCTACAACTCGGTGGGACGCATGCTGCTGCAATTTAGAGGGATGCACGCTGCTGCAATTTGGCGGTGACACATGCTGCTGCAACTTGGTGGGACACATGCTGCTGCAATTTGGTGGAACACATGCTGCTGCAATTGATGGTAACACATGCTGCTGCAACTTGGTGGGACGCATGCTGCTGCAATTTGGCAGTGACACATGCTGCTACAATTTGGTGGGATGCATGCTGCTGCAATTGGTGGTGACACATGCTGCTGGAATTGGTGTTGACACATGCTGCTGCAACTTGGTGGCATACATGCTGCTGCAATTTTATGTGACACATGCTACTGCAATTGATTGTGACACATGTTGCTGCAACTTGGTGGGGTGCATGCTGCTGCAATTTGGTGGGACGCATGCTGCTGCAATTGATGGTGACACATGCTGCTGCAACTTGGTGGGACGCATGCTGCTGCAATTAGGCAGTGACACATGCTGCTGCAATTTGGTGGGATGCATGCTGCTGCAATTGGCGGTTACACATGCTGCTGCAATTGGTGGTGACACATGCTGCTGCAATTGGTGGTGACACATGCTCCTGCAACTTAGTGGGACGCATGCTGCTGCAATTTGGTGGGACACATGCTGCTGCAATTGATGGTGACACATACTGCTGTAATTTGTGGTGACACATGCTGCTGCAATTGGTGGTAACACATGCTGCTGCAACTTGGTGGGACACGTGCTGCTGCAATTTGGTGGTGACACATGCTGCTGCAACTTGGTGGTACACATGCTGCTGCAATTTGGTGGGATGCATGCTGCTGCAATTGATGGTGATGCATGCTGCTGCAATTGATGGTGATGCGTGCTGCTGCAATTTGGTGGGACACATGCTGCTGCAAATGGTGGTGACACATGCTGCTGCAAATGGTGGTGACACATGCTGCTACAACTCGGTGGGACGCATGCTGCTGCAACTTGGTGGGACACATGTTGCTGCAACTTGGTGGGACACATGCTGCTGCAACTTGGTGGGACACATGCTGCTGCAATTTGGTGGGACATATGCTGCTGCAATTTAGTGGGGCGCATGCTGCTGCAATTGGTGGTGACACATGCTGCTACAACTCGGTGGGACGCATGCTGCTGCAATTTAGTGGGATGCACGCTGCTGCAATTTGGCAGTGACACATGCTGCTGCAACTTGGTGGGACACATGCTGCTGCAATTTGGTGGGACACATGCTGCTGCAGTTGATGGTAACACATGCTGCTGCAATTTGGAGGTGACACATGCTGCTGCAATTGGTGGTGACACATGCTGCTGCAATTGGTGGTGACACATGCTCCTGCAACTTGGTGGGACACATGTTGCTGCAATTGATGGTGACACATGCTGCTGTAATTTGTGGTGACACATGCTGCTGCAATTGGTGGTAACACATGCTGCTGCAACTTGGTGGGACACATGCTGCTGCAATTTTGTGGGACACATGCTGCTGCAATTGATGGTAACACATGCTGCTGCAATTTGGAGGTGACACATGCTGCTGCAACTTGGTGGGACGCATGCTGCTGCAATTTGGCAGTGACACATGCTGCTGCAATTTGGTGGGACGCATGCTGCTGCAATTGGTGGTGACACATGCTGCTACAATTCGGTGGGACGCATGCTGCTGCAACTTGGTGGGACACATGTTGCTGCAACTTGGTGGGACACATGCTGCTGCAACTTGGTGGGACACATGCTGCTGCAACTTGGTGGGACACATGTTGCTGCAACTTGGTGGGACACATGCTGCTGAAATTTGGTGGGACACATTTTGCTGAAATTTGGTGGGACACATGCTGCTGCAATTTGGTGGGACGCATGCTGCTGCAATTTGGTGGGAAACATGCTGCTGCAACTTGGTGATGACACATGCTGCTGCCACTTGGTGGGACACATGCTGCTGAAACTTGGTGGGACACATGCTGCTGCAACTTGGTGGGACGCATGCTGCTGCAATTTGGTGGGATGCATGCTGCTGCAATTTGGTGGGACACATGCTGCTACAACTCGGTGGGACGCATGCTGCTGCAATTTAGTGGGACGCATGCTGCTGCAATTTGGCGGTGACACATGCTGCTACAACTCGGTGGGACGCATGCTGCTGCAACTTTGTGGGACACATGTTGCTGCAACTTGGTGGGACACATGCTGCTGCAACTTGGTGGGACACATGCTGCTGAAATTTGGTGGGACACATGCTGCTGCAATTTGGTGGGACATATGCTGCTGCAATTTAGTGGGGCGCATGCTGCTGCAATTGGTGGTGACACATGCTGCTACAACTCGGTGGGACGCATGCTGCTGCAATTTAGTGGGATGCACGCTGCTGCAATTTGGCAGTGACACATGCTGCTGCAATTTGGTGGGATGCATGCTGCTGCAATTGGCGGTTACACATGCTGCTGCAATTGGTGGTGACACATGCTGCTGCAATTGGTGGTGACACATGCTCCTGCAACTTAGTGGGACGCATGCTGCTGCAATTTGGTGGGACACATGCTGCTGCAATTGATGGTGACACATACTGCTGTAATTTGTGGTGACACATGCTGCTGCAATTGGTGGTAACACATGCTGCTGCAACTTGGTGGGACACGTGCTGCTGCAATTTGGTGGTGACACATGCTGCTGCAACTTGGTGGTACACATGCTGCTGCAATTTGGTGGGATGCATGCTGCTGCAATTGATGGTGATGCATGCTGCTGCAATTGATGGTGATGCGTGCTGCTGCAATTTGGTGGGACACATGCTGCTGCAAATGGTGGTGACACATGCTGCTGCAAATGGTGGTGACACATGCTGCTACAACTCGGTGGGACGCATGCTGCTGCAACTTGGTGGGACACATGTTGCTGCAACTTGGTGGGACACATGCTGCTGCAACTTGGTGGGACACATGCTGCTGCAATTTGGTGGGACATATGCTGCTGCAATTTAGTGGGGCGCATGCTGCTGCAATTGGTGGTGACACATGCTGCTACAACTCGGTGGGACGCATGCTGCTGCAATTTAGTGGGATGCACGCTGCTGCAATTTGGCAGTGACACATGCTGCTGCAACTTGGTGGGACACATGCTGCTGCAATTTGGTGGGACACATGCTGCTGCAGTTGATGGTAACACATGCTGCTGCAATTTGGAGGTGACACATGCTGCTGCAATTGGTGGTGACACATGCTGCTGCAATTGGTGGTGACACATGCTCCTGCAACTTGGTGGGACACATGTTGCTGCAATTGATGGTGACACATGCTGCTGTAATTTGTGGTGACACATGCTGCTGCAATTGGTGGTAACACATGCTGCTGCAACTTGGTGGGACACATGCTGCTGCAATTTTGTGGGACACATGCTGCTGCAATTGATGGTAACACATGCTGCTGCAATTTGGAGGTGACACATGCTGCTGCAACTTGGTGGGACGCATGCTGCTGCAATTTGGCAGTGACACATGCTGCTGCAATTTGGTGGGACGCATGCTGCTGCAATTGGTGGTGACACATGCTGCTACAATTCGGTGGGACGCATGCTGCTGCAACTTGGTGGGACACATGTTGCTGCAACTTGGTGGGACACATGCTGCTGCAACTTGGTGGGACACATGCTGCTGCAACTTGGTGGGACACATGTTGCTGCAACTTGGTGGGACACATGCTGCTGAAATTTGGTGGGACACATTTTGCTGAAATTTGGTGGGACACATGCTGCTGCAATTTGGTGGGACGCATGCTGCTGCAATTTGGTGGGAAACATGCTGCTGCAACTTGGTGATGACACATGCTGCTGCCACTTGGTGGGACACATGCTGCTGAAACTTGGTGGGACACATGCTGCTGCAACTTGGTGGGACGCATGCTGCTGCAATTTGGTGGGATGCATGCTGCTGCAATTTGGTGGGACACATGCTGCTACAACTCGGTGGGACGCATGCTGCTGCAATTTAGTGGGACGCATGCTGCTGCAATTTGGCGGTGACACATGCTGCTACAACTCGGTGGGACGCATGCTGCTGCAACTTTGTGGGACACATGTTGCTGCAACTTGGTGGGACACATGCTGCTGCAACTTGGTGGGACACATGCTGCTGAAATTTGGTGGGACACATGCTGATGCAATTGGTGGTGACACATGCTGCTACAACTCGGTGGGACGCATGCTGCTGCAATTTAGTGGGATGCATGCTGCTGCAATTTGGCGGTGACACATGCTGCTGTAACTTGGTGGGACACATGCTGCTGCAATTTGGTGGGACACATGCTGCTGCAGTTGATGGTAACACATGCTGCTGCAATTTGGAGGTGACACATGCTGCTGCAACTTGGTGGGAAGCATGCTGCTGCAATTTGGCAGTGACACATGCTGCTACAATTTGGTGGGATGCATGCTGCTGCAATTGGTGGTGACACATGCTGCTGCAATTGGTGGTGACACATGCTGCTGCAACTTGGTGGGATACATGCTGCTGCAACTTGGTGGGACACATGCTGCTGCAATTTTATGTGACACATGCTGCTGCAATTGATTGTGACACATGTTGCTGCAACTTGGTGGGGCGCATGCTGCTGCAGTTTGGTGGGACGTATGCTGCTGCAATTGATGGTGACACATGCTGCTGCAATTTGGTGGGACACATGCTGCTGCAACTTGGTGGGACGCATGCTGCTGCAATTGGTGGTAACACATGCTGCTGCAATTTGGAGGTGACACATGCTGCTGCAACTTGGTGGGACGCATGCTGCTGCAATTTGGCAGTGACACAGGCTGCTACAATTTGGTGGGATGCATGCTGCTGCAATTGGTGGTGACACATGCTGCTGAAATTTGGTGGGACACATGCTGCTGCAATTTGGTGGGATGCATCCTGCTGCACTTGGTGGTGACACATGCTGCTACAACTCGGTGGGACGCATGCTGCTGCAATTTAGAGGGATGCACGCTGCTGCAATTTGGCGGTGACACATGCTGCTGCAACTTGGTGGGACACATGCTGCTGCAATTTGGTGGGACACATACTGCTGCAATTGATGGTAACACATGCTGCTGCAATTTGGAGGTGACACATGCTGCTGCAACTTGGTGGGACGCATGCTGCTGCAATTTGGCAGTGACACATGCTGCTACAATTTGGTGGGATGCATGCTGTTGCAATTGGTGGTAACACATGCTGCTGGAATTGGTGTTGACACATGCTGCTGCAACTTGGTGGCATACATGCTGCTGCAATTTTATGTGACACATGCTACTGCAATTGATTGTAACACATGTTGCTGCAACTTGGTGGGGTGCATGCTGCTGCAATTTGGTGGGACGCATGCTGCTGCAATTGATGGTGACACATGCTGCTGCAACTTGGTGGGACGCATGCTGCTGCAATTAGGCAGTGACACATGCTGCTGCAATTTGGTGGGATGCATGCTGCTGCAATTGGCGGTTACACATGCTGCTGCAATTGGTGGTGACACATGCTGCTGCAATTGGTGGTGACACATGCTCCTGCAACTTAGTGGGACGCATGCTGCTGCAATTTGGTGGGACGCATGCTGCTGCAATTGATGGTGACACATACTGCTGTAATTTGTGGTGACACATGCTGCTGCAATTGGTGGTAACACATGCTGCTGCAACTTGGTGGGACACGTGCTGCTGCAATTTGGTGGTGACACATGCTGCTGCAACTTGGTGGTACACATGCTGCTGCAATTTGGTGGGATGCATGCTGCTGCAATTGATGGTGATGCATGCTGCTGCAATTGATGGTGATGCGTGCTGCTGCAATTTGGTGGGACACATGCTGCTGCAAATGGTGGTGACACATGCTGCTGCAAATGGTGGTGACACATGCTGCTACAACTCGGTGGGACGCATGCTGCTGCAACTTGGTGGGACACATGTTGCTGCAACTTGGTGGGACACATGCTGCTGCAATTTGGTGGGATATATGCTGCTGCAATTTAGTGGGGCGCATGCTGCTGCAATTGGTGGTGACACATGCTGCTACAACTCGGTGGGACGCATGCTGTTGCAATTTAGTGGGATGCACGCTGCTGCAATTTGGCAGTGACACATGCTGCTGCAACTTGGTGGGACACATGCTGCTGCAATTTGGTGGGACACATGCTGCTGCAGTTGATGGTAACACATGCTGCTGCAATTTGGAGGTGACACATGCTGCTGCAACTTGGTGGGACGCATGCTGCTGCAATTTGGCAGTGACACATGCTGCTACAATTTGGTGGGACGCATGCTGCTGCAATTGGTGGTGACACATGCTGCTGCAATTGGTGGTGACACATGCTGCTGCAGCTTGGTGGGATACATGCTGATGCAACTTGGTGGGACACATGCTGCTGCAATTTGATGGGACACATGCTGCTACAATTGATTGTGACACATGTTGCTGCAACTTGGTGGGACGCATGCTGCTGCAATTTGATGGGACGCATGCTGCTGCAATTAGGCAGTGACACATGCTGCTGCAATTTGGTGGGATGCATGCTGCTGCAATTGGCGGTGACACATGCTGCTGCAATTGGTGGTGACACATGCTGCTGCAGTTTGGGGGTGACACATGCTACTGCAATTTGGTGGGACACATGCTGCTGCAATTGGTGGTGATACATGCTGCCGCAACTTGGTGGGACGCATGCTGCTGCAATTTGGCGGTGACACATGCTGCTGCAACTTGGTGGGACACACGATGCGTCAATTTGGTGGGACGCATGCTTCTGCAATTGATGGTGACACATGCTGCTGCAATTGATGGTGACACATGCTGCAGCAATTTGGTGGGACACATGCTGCAGCAATTTGGTGGGACACATGCTGCTGCAATTGATGGTGACTTATGCTGCTGTAATTTGTGGTGACACATGCTGCTGCATTTGGTGGTGACACATGCTGCTGCAACTTGGTGGGACACATGCTGCTGCAATTTGGTGGTGACACATGCTGCTGCAACTTGGTGGGATGCATGCTGCTGCAATTTGGTGGGACGCATGCTGCTGCAATTGATAGTGACACATGCTGCTGCAATTGATGGTGACACGTGCTGTTGCAATTTGGTGGTGACACATGCTGCTGCAATTGAGGGTGACACATGCTGCTACAATTTGGTGGTGACACATGCTGCTGAAATTTTGTGGTGACACATGCTGCTGCAATTGATGGTGACACATGCTGCTGCAACTGATGGTGACACAGGCTGCTGCAATTTGGTGGGACACAGGCTGCATTTAGTGGGACACAGGCTGCATGTAAGGAGGGACTCCACTGGGGGCACCTAATGTAAGGACAGACTCCGCTGGGGACACCTGATGGCATCTGGTGGCAGGCAACGTGGCTAGTGACACGCTCAGGGCTCATACTGATTCTGCATTATGGAGAGTTGAATGATTTCATTTTATATTTCAATGTTATAATAGAAATAATGCGCTTCAATCATCCTGACACCATAGCAACCATGGTGCCGGGATGATTGAAGTGCTAACCCCAGGTGTTTGGAATATCTTTATCTGCTGATTGTTAAATTTTCTAGAATACACATATTTCTATTGTTGTGTAGGATCTGGGCCTGCTATCCCTCCATCCCTCTCCCTCGTTCATCTCAGACACTAACCACACCACCTTAGAGCCACACACACTATTTAGCTGAAACCATACCCATGTTGCCAAGTGGGAGGGGTCAGAACGAAGGGCGGGGTCTGGCACCCCCCCATCCTAAAACTTCACCAGCCGCCACTGAATAAAGAATATATTTTTTCCCTGGAAATCCACATAACATCTTTAGGACTTAAAAATTATTTAGTGCACATTAAGACTAAGGATAGACCTGTTCTCTACACTATCTGACAGGATTACCAGTCTTCTACTTAAACCATGCACAATGGCTTGAGTATATTCCGAATTAGAACTAAAAGATGGTTGGGGGGGTGGGGAATATCAACCTTAAAAGAGAGAAGACTGCTTTCTCCACAGATCACTAGGATTTTGAGACTGCTTTCTACACCACCTGATAGCATTACCATCTACTACAAATATTTGAGTAACAAATCATTTGCTCCCCTATAATTAAAGTGGAACTTTAGGCTAGAAAATGAAAATGGGCAGGTAGACAGGATTTTTAATGCAGAAGAGACAAGCTTCCTTTCTTCTGCATTAGAGCTGCTTACCTGCCTTTCCGCCTGTCAGAAAAGCCGAAATGTGCCCAGGTGCATAGTTATGCACAGACAGAGAATTCCTGTCAACTATACCCATTATGAGGAAAGCACGGCAGCGTGCATGCTTACCGCTAGATTGGCACCCAGTGCTGCACTAGGACCTTGCATTATGGTCTACAGCATTCTGCTACCTGTTTCTGTGTTTGATTTCTTGCTGCCGTTCTGATACGTCTGACCACGCTTGTACTTTGCTTAAACTGGCCCCTGGCTTGCTCTTCGACCACGTCTCTGCCTGATCCTTCTGCCTGTTTGTCTATCGTTGCCAACTCCAACCTGAACATGACTACTCTGACTACTACTCTACTCTCTCCACATCAGGCTCCATCACCAGGTACATGACACCGTCCCTGTACAGTAACCTGAGCAAGCACAGCTCACTGCACACATTTGGCAACGCCGAATCTGATGGAACTCCCGTACATACGCAGTAGTGTCATCATTTTGGCCCTGCCAATGGCAGCGGCTGGTGATTGGGACCTGGAAGCCGACTGCTCAATGATGTCAGTAGCCGGCAAGGAGTTGCAGAGATGATGCATCGCTGGACTTAGGGTGAGTATAGTTCAGCTTCAAAAAATTTAATTAACTCATGTATCTATATATATAGTCAATATAAAGAATAAGTATTTATATTTGTGATATGTGCAAATTGTTATGGCGCATTCATTCCCCAACATTTTTATCCATCTTTGAGAATTTATTTTATGGATACGTATGTTGGATGGATGGATGGAATGTTCCCCTTGATTGTAGGGAGACAGCATGGACTTTTACATTTAAATAATAACATGCACTTACTGTTTGTCTAGTGACTATTTACTCTTAATACAACAATGGCTAGGTGTTTCAAACCTGAAGAATAACATCCCATTTGCTCTGCTGTTTTTGTCCAAAGTTCCGACAGCCAGTTTTGTTTGTTTTTTTCCAGATTCTCAAATTCAGTTTTACTTATGCTTGGAGGATGCTTAAAATATGAGAAAAATAGAAATAATTGAACAGTAAAATAATATTACTATAATTTACTATAGTGTAAAAAAAAATGTACAAATGGATAGATAAGAAAAGATTAACTGAAAGCAATTTTCTCCAATCACTGACTCCTAGCCAACCTTAATGTTTCTTGTGGAAGCCTCTCAAGATGTGTTTAGTACCCACTGCTCTGGACACCTGCAGCATTACACATTTCCACAAGATGCATTTAAACAATCAGAGAGGATTTCAAAATATAATAAAATGTATTCAAATCTTAATCACTGTATTTTTCTTTTTAGCTCTATTATTCTTTAAAGCCTAATTCAGGCAACAGCTGTTTTCTTTTTGTTTTGTACCACTTTGGAAAAGGCATATAAACTCTAGGAGGTGTTTATTTGCAATATGTGTCCCAAATAGGGAGCTATTCCATACTTCTTGTCAGAACAAGAAGGAAAACGTGGAAGCAGGGCAGCCATCAGAAATTGTTGGGCCCCTTACACATCTTTAGGCCCAGGCCTCCCCCCTCCAGTCCTGACCGCAAACAATCCCCAGGGCTCTCCCACTGGCATTCCACCGAATCCGCACACTGGCCATCCCATGTCCTCCTCCTTTTCCATCCCATGTCCTCTTCGTCCTCCTGCAATCCCATCTCCTCTATCCCATGTCCTCCTCCTCCAGTCAAATGTCCTCCATCCCATTTCTTCCTCCTCCTCCTCAACTTCTATCTTCTCCTATGACAAAAGGGGAAGTGGAACAGGAAGGGAACAGGGGGACAGGTGGGGGGCAGTGGGTTAGGAGGGGGCAATATCACACGAGAAGAGCAGCTTGACAGGAGGAGGCAGCTGGATGAAAGGGGGGCAGTGGGACAGGTGGGCGAGGCAGCGGAACTGGAGGGGGAAGTGTCATGGGAGGAGGTCAGTGGGACAGGTGGGGGGCAACAGGACAGGAGGGGAAAATGTCATGGGAGGAGGTCAGTGGGACAGGTGGGGGGCAACAGGACAGGAGGGGAAAGTGTCATAGAAGGGGGCAGCAGGACAGGTGGGAGGGCAGTGGGAAAGGTGGAGGGACAGTGTCACAGATTATAGGGAGTGTCTCAGTTGGGGACAGAGGGGCAGGTGAGAGGCAATGTCGCAGGTGAGAGGCAGTGTCTCGGGTGGGAGGGAGTGTGACAGGTGGGAGGGAGTGTCACAGGTGGGAGGGAGTGTCACAGGTGGGAGGCAACGAGACAGGTGGGAGGGAGTGTCACTGGTGGGGGAAGTGGGATAGATGAGGGGCAGCGGGACAGCTAGGAGGCAGTGTCACAGGTGGGGGGAGTGGGACAGGTGGGGGGCAGTGTCACACACACCTAAGGAAGCACCAGTCTTCCCAGCTCTTACTTGTCTAGCAGTGGCAGGAGGGGTAGCTGAACCTGTGTCTCATCTCCACCAGTATCTCCAGCGGAAGCTGCAAGAAAGAGCGGGGGGGGGCTTCTCCATGCTAACCTCCTCCATGGGCACTAAACTGGCACCATCTGGCTTCACCCGCCCAGCACAGCCCAGCGCACACTGGTACCTGACCAGAGCGGAGCTTGCCGGACTGCAGTGGGCCCCGACCTGCATGCACAAAAAAGTGGGGGGCTCCTCCCCCCAGATGTTATCCTCCAATGAGCCCTCCAACCTTGCAGCTCACCTCACCCCACCCCGCACATCACCTGACAGCGGGCCCCGACCCGCACACATCGGATCCGCCCACCTCTCCAGCCTTTTCTGTATCCTGGCAGACGGTCTGCTCTAACGGCAGCTGCCTCCTGTTAAAGATGGCCTGAGTTGTGACCCATGGTCCGGGCCCCTTGGATACCTGGGCCCCTTACTTGTGTACTGGCAGTACCCCCCTGATGGCGGCCCTGCGTGGAAGTGATAGAAACTGTCAGATTGTGATCCTAGTGACAAGAAGTCACATAAAGTCCTCCATGTATTGTCCTGCTATCATAGGAACAGGTAGTGATATTGTTCCAGTAGCATTATGAATAGCAATTACAAACTCGACGGAATAACTTATTCTTTACAAGCCTATCCAAAACTAAAAAAAAAATTGTCTGAAATTGACTTTACTACTCAGTGTAGTTTACCACAACAACACTGATTCTAAGGGGCGCTGTACACATAGGATCTCTCCATAAAAGGCCTTGTCAGTTTGGGACATCACTTACACCTAGTGCAGAACCATACTATATGCACTATCCCCTGCATACTTGCATCATACCTTGAAGCCCAGGACAGTACTTTACCTGCTTTGGTTTATCTACCTCAAGCCTCTACCGTTAAGCCTTCATTGGTTGATTGGATATTTCCGGCTATTCCAGCGCCCCTCCTCTAATTCCCTATCTTCATTTTCTCTTGTTTTTATTCGTCTCCTTTTGGCCCTCTGCAGCCACACTAAGGTGGTGTTGGTTTGCCTCCCTTGGGAAGCTACCCCATACGGGCCCCGCCATTTGGTGGGATTGGAAGCAACATTTACTATAATTGGTTACGTCCTATTGCCCTGAAGAAGCCAATGTCTTGGCGAAATATGTAGGGAAGACTAGACCCATCACCATAACTGGCCTATATCATCTGGGCCATTAGTAAAAACTTTCCGTGTTTCCTTTTTTGATTGTTGCTTCCCACACAATATTTATTTGATTGTTATATATTGTAATACAATTTTTTATTTTAATACTAATTCTGATTGAGTTGTTTTGGCACCGCAATAATCCCCATCCCTTTTACTCGTTTACCACAACTTCCTTCACAGATGAACCCATATTTACATTCTAGGTGATTGCCAGAATGTTAAACCTCCCAATGGCTTCTCATTCCTCTGTCTGCAGCAATAAAATGTGTGTTTACTGTGTACATTTTACAATACGTTATCCTGTATGCATTGGGATACTTAAGGCATCTTCCCCAGCAGCAAAACGTAAGTAATACTGAAACCCTGAGGGGAGAGTTATCTACTGATGATCCAAAAAAAAGGCCAGATGAGATTAGGTCACACAATGTTACTATACAAGTTTGGATTTTATTTATCTTTAAAAGAAGAACCCATTTAAAGTGTTTGTCACCCCAGCACTTCATATTTCTGATATGTACCTGCTGTACTGTGTACTTGTATAAAAAAGTATCCGGTTCTCTTTGTATTGGTTCTTTTGTGTGAAATCCCTGATGGTGCCTCTGCTTTACCATTAAAAACTGACCACACTAAGCAGTAGAACACACCATTGTCAGTTGTTGTGCTGACAATGTGTTGAGTAACTGTGCTGGGAACATAACTTGCTTTCCTCCAATGATCAGACTTGTCCTGACATGCCCCCCTACACAGCCTTTCACTGGGAAGATCAATGTGCTGTTGCTGCTCCTCCCCAGCTTTTATGCAGTACAGAGGAAATGTGATCACTTATAAAAAAAAAAATGGAAAAAAATAAGTTGTTGATAATGTTTTTTTATATCTATACTCAAATGGTTTGCCTTTCATTTCTATTTTAAACTGAATGGATTGTTTACAATCACTTTAACCTCTTCCCGTCCGCCCTATAGCCGAATGACGGCTATAGAGCAGGCGCTTTCGTCCAGGAGGCCGTCCCTGGATGTCCTGTTGTTTACTTCTGCAATGCGCGCCGCCGTGGTCGCGCATCGGGGAAGTTGTGTCTGCCGTGTCCCCCGGAGACAGGCAAACACAGATCGCTGTAAACGGCCAATCACAGCGGCCGTTTACAGCGTGATCGGCATGTCCAATGTGAGATGATCTCATATGTAAACATATGAGATCATCTCTCAGCGCCGCTCTCCCTCCTCACACAGACAGCGTGTGAGAGGGGGAGATGAATGGCTGCAGCGGCCGTAAGTGTAAAAAAAAAAGTTAAAAAAAGTGCCATCCGCCCCAGTGCCATCCTGCCCCAGTGCCATCCTGCCCCAGTGCCATCCTGCCCCAGTGCCATCCACCCCAGTGCCATCCTGCCCCAGTGCCATCCACCCCAGTGCCATCCGCCCCAGTGCCATCCACCCCAGTGCTACCTGCCCCAGTGCCACCTGTTAGTGCTATCTGTCCCCAGTGCCACCTGTTAGTGCTATCTGTCCCCAGTGCCACCTGTTGTCAGTGCTATTTGTCCCCAGTGCCATCTGTCATCAGTGCCACGTATATAAGTGCCATCTGTCATCAGTGCCACGTGTCATCAGTGCCACATAGTGTCATCTGTCATCAGTGCCACATATTAGTGCCATCTGTCATCAGTGCCACATATCAGTGCCATTTGTCATCAGTGCCACCTGTCAGTGTCACGTGCCATCTGTTGTCAGCGTCACGTGTCATTAATGCCACTTATCAGTGCCATCTGTCATCAGTGTCACGCGTCATCGGTTCCACGTATTAGTGCCATCTGTCATCGGTGGCACGTATTAGTGCCACGTATTAGTGCCATCTGTCATCAGTGCCACGTATTAGTGCCATCTGTCATCAGTGTCACGTATTAGTGCCATCTGTCATCAGTGCCACGTATTAGTGCCACGTGCCATCGGTGCCACGTATAAGTGCCACGTATAAGTGCCATCTGTCATCAGTGCCACATATTAGTGCCATCTGTCATCAGTGCCACGTGTCATCAGTGCCACATATAAGTGTCATCATTGCCACGTATCAGTGCCATCTGTCATTAGTTCCACGTGTCATTGTCCTGGTGCTCCAAGGCCTTCAAAAGTGTAATAGGTAGTCAACAAGTTAGATGTGTAATTTATGCTCCTAGAACACCTGATGGCGCTCCCTGCATGTTGGGCCTCTCTATGTGGCCAGGCTGTGAAAAAGTCCCACACATGTGGTATTGTAATACTCAGGAGGAGTAGCAGAATTTTTTGGGGGGTGTCATTTGTGGTATAAACATGCCATGTGAGAAAGATAACCTATTACAATGACAATTTTGTGGAAAAAATAAAAAAAATGAAAAATCTTAATTTTGCAAAGAATTGTGGGAAAAAAATGGCAACATCAAAAAGCTCACCATGCCTCTTACTAAACACCTTGGAATGTCTACTTTCCAAAAAGGGGTCATTTGGGGGGTATTTGTACTTTCCTGACTTGTTCGGGTCACAAGAAGCGAGATAGGCCACCAGAACATCAGATGTGATCAATTTTGTGCGATTCGCACCACAGCTTGTAGACTCTATAACTTTCACAAAGACCAAATAATATCCACTAGTTTGGGTTATTTTTACCAAAGATATGTAGCAGTATAAATTGTGTCCAAAATTTATGAAGAAAAATTAAAAATTTGCATAATTCTGTCACAGAAACAAAGAAATACAGTGTATGCGTTTTTTTAAAAAATTTTCGGTCTTTTTCATTTATAGCGCAAAAAATAAAAACCCCAGAGGTGATCAAATACCACCAAAAGAAAGCTCTATTTGTGGAAAAAAAGGACAAAAAAATTATTTGGGTACAGTGTTGCATGACTGAGTAATTGTCATTCAAAGTGTGAGAGCACCGAAAGCTAAAAATTGGTCTGGGCATGAAGGGTGTTTAAGTGCCCAGTAAGCAAGTGGTTAAGCGCTCTAATTGTATTTAAAATGGCCACACAAGCCTATGATAAATTACAACTCTTCCAGTCCAATATACTGTATATGATGACCCTAGGGCCAATGTATATAACTAAAGTAAAAAATGTTTTTTTTTGTTTTGGATAGAGTGGAGGGACAGTAAAACACCTGCCAGGCTGGAAAAATGTGAAAACCTCTAGTTTGGGATTTTTAAAGCAATGAAATAATCATTTAGAAAAAGTTTCTATATAAAAGAAATTTTATTTTTAATATATGAGAATAAAAAATAAGTAGAACATTTTTTATTTTTATTCTATGTTAAAAATCTAATTTCTTATATATAGAAACTTTTTCCTAATTATTATTTCATTGCCTTAAAAATCCCAAAGTAGAGGTTTTCAAATTTTTCCTGGTATCATAGGGATGATGGCAATCACACACCTAGTCATGTGAGCTGTCTCATTTAACACTTGCCAGGCTTTTCTTTAGAACACAAATAGCATGAAAAACTGACAGGGGCTATAACACCCATTTTTTCTACTGCTAAATAAAAAAAAACAAAAAAACGAAATTTGTCCTTTAGTTCTAATTTAGGAATGCATGTAATTTAATTTGATGCAACAAGACATTGAATACCATTCCACTATTGTAGTCTGAGGGTTATGCTGTCATTCAGTACAAAGTAGTAGAGAGGGTGGGCACAGGCAACAACTGTTCATGCACTTAGGTATTGGTCTGCTAAAAAGCCAATAGTCCTTTTTTAAAGTTTAGATAAAAAAAATTCCTGACAGACTCCATGGCAGCAACGTGTGGGTTAAGTCCCGCCTCCACTACCCCATAGGACACTACTCCCATAAATCTTTGCTCCCTGCCCCTGGCCGTGTTCTTTTTTTGTCCTCCTCCGAAGGACCCAGAGGTGGTCTTTCTACCTGAAGATTTATCATCCCCACGATCGAGGTCGGCCGGTCTGCGACTCTGGGTCTGGAAAGTCGCATTACTCCGCTAAGCCCTAGCTATTAGCAGGGTATGGAGTGGGCAGTGGAAGAGGCGCTGTGAAGAAGCCCATGTCCTGGCCACTGGCAGGCAGGCTGCGCATTGGTCGGATAGCCAGCTATTAGCAGGTGACCTGTTCTGCCCCCTGGAAAGTCCGGTGTCATCTTACCTTATCTTCGGCCGAGTGATCGATCGTGGTGGGAGTAGTGAGAGGTTCTATAAGTTCATTATGGCAGCAGTTTTTGTATTTTTTATCTGTCTTCGTTTTTTCTGTTTGTTTGTATGTGCAGGCATGGCGGCTGGTTCTTCCGCGTTCCAGCCGCCGTTCTACTTCCGGGTTTGCGTTCTCGGCCGTACTGCGCATGCGCGAACGCGGTGGAGATCGAGGCTTGGTTTCGCGCATGCGCGATAGCGGCAAATTGCTGCCATTTCGCGCATGCGCACAGGCAGGGCGGTGACATCACAGGGGCGGGCTATTTAAACGGGGAATTAGTCTGCAAGCTTTGGGAATGCTTGCGGGCTGTTGCAGTGACTTCCCCCTGCCTCTGTGTTGCATCTACTGGTAAGTGGCATTCTGGGACAGGGTGGCTATCCCTTCCCTGTCCCTTGCACTGATCCCTTGTCATCTTTTCAGTGCGTATGGATATCGCTGAGGACATGGATTCTTTACCGCCTGTTTGTGGCCAGCCCTCTCATAAAAGGTATTTCTAATGTTCACCTGAAGGTCTGGTGGGGGGAGGGGTATTTATCTGTTAGCTCTGTCCTGATGTCTTGTCTCTTGTGGTTTCTTGTCTTGTTCCTGTTTCAGCCCTTCCAGGTCAGAACAGCATCGCAGCTCTCATAGAGGGAGCGACTCCTCCAAGTCGCATCACCGGCACTCCTCTTCCAAATCAAAACATTATGGTTCCTCCTCAAGATCAGGACACCGTAGTGAGGAACGATCGCACTCCTCGAGGACTCAATCTAGTCACTCAGCTAGTGCCTGTTGGGGGTGCAGAGCTCTTGTACCGGCAGGAAAATCTTTATGCGATCCTTGCTACGCTAAGGCTACCAATGAAAGGGGTGACGCGGATCAACAACTTAAAACCCTGGTGGAAAAAGTTGTTAAGGAGTCCCTCAGAAATATTGAGGGCCAGTCCTATGTTTCCCCGGCAGAGCCGCCACTTTCTCCAGGAAGGGAGACTCAGCTGCAGGATACTTGGGAATCCTCTGCGCATAGCCACCCCTCAGCTGCCATATCTGACAGTGACTCTGATGAAAGTGATCCCTGTGTGGGTTTTGATTTCGCTCTACTTCCTCCTCTGGTCAGAGCTGTTAGAGAGACACTGAACTGGGAAGATTCTGTGGCTGCTCCTTCCAAACAAAGAAAATTCTTTAAGCAATTAAAGAAGGAACGGATTAATTTTCCTTTTATCTCTGAGCTAGGTGAGATTATCACAGATAAATGGGGCAAGGTGGAGAAGAAAAATTCCATGCTATCGAAGGTTTCTAAACTCTATCCTTTCAATGAAGAAGAGGTGAAGCATTTGGAGTCAGCGCCATTGGTAGACGCAGCAGTCATGAGGCTGGTGAAACATGTCACACTTCCCTTAGAGGATACTGTGTCTTTTAAGGATGTTCTGGACAGACGGATTGATGCTGATTTGAAGAGAGTGTATCTCACAGCAGGAATGGCCTGTAAGCCAGCGCTAGCTCTGGCCGCTATGTCCAAAGCAATGGAGATATGGACAGATAGTGTAGATGAGACACTTAGGCCGCGTACACACGCGGGGACTGTTCGCCCAACTTTGTCCGTCAAACAGTTTCGGCAAACAGTCCGCTCAAAATTAGCATGGACGGACATGGCCACACACGACGGACGAACAGTTTGCTGAAACCCTGCGCGATGACGTGAACGGCACGTACGACGGGACGAAAAATACGACGTCCTATACACTGCATTATAACTTTCGGCGTGTAAATCCTTTCTGAGCATGCGCAGAACTTAGTTTGCCGAACAAGCCTACACACGAGGGGACTGTTCGCTGAAACAAAGTTTCAGCGGACAGTTTTTCGGAATTTCCGAAAAACCTTGTTCAGCGGACTGTTCGCTGAAACTGTCCGCTGAAAGCCCACACACGAGCGGACTGTCCGCCGAAACACTGTTCAGCGGACAAAGTTGGGCGAACAGTCCCCGCGTGTGTACGCGGCCTTAGAAATATCTCTGAAGATACGGCTAAGAGCTCGCCTATCCAAGAACTTAGGCTGGCCTCCGCCTTTCTTGGGGAGGCCTCTATCGACATCATACACCTGGTGGCTCGGGTGATGCTTTCTTCTGTTACGGCTAAACGGGCTCTTTGGCTCCGCCCTTGGCTGGCAGACCCAGCCTCAAAACAAGTATGGTGCCGTATCCCCTTTGAAGGGTCCTCCCTTTTCGGCAATAAGTTGGATGAGGCTATTACCCGAGCAACTGGTGGGAAGTCGGGGTTCCTCCCCCAGGACCGGCGTTTGCAAGCACAGAGAAGGTCTTTTCCAAAGAGACAGTACCAGGAACGAGCCAGGGAAGCTCGCAGTTACAGACCAGGCCGCGAATTTTCCAGGTCCTGGAAATCAAGACAATCCTCTTTTAAAAAATCTACAAAAAGTGATTTAAAGGGAGAGAGGGAACCAACTAAATCCTTTTGAGGTTGGGCCCGCTCAGACAGGGCAGGTGGGGGCTCGTCTTTTTCCACTTTCGCCATGTCTGGGCGGCCTCGATCCAAGACTTCTGGACCGTCAAGACCGTCTCCTCAGGTCATGTTTGGACCTTCAAGGAATCTCCCAGGCTCAGATGGGTCCCCACCCCTCTCCCGGCCTCAGACGAAAAAAGGCTAATTCTTCTAGCCTACGTGGAATCTTTGTTGGCTCAAGGCGCCGTTATCCATGTTCCAGTCATTCAGCGAGGCATGGGAATCTATTCTCCTTTGTTTATGGTCCAGAAAAAGAGCGGGGCCTGGAGGCCGGTCATAGATCTAACTCACTTGAACAGTTTTATCAAAAAAGAAAAATTCAAGATGGAGTCATTATCCACAATTCAACAATCTGTTCAAGTAGGGGACTGGATGGTCTCCATAGACCTCAAGGATGCCTATTTTCATGTCCCAGTTGCAGAAAATTACCAGCAGTATCTCCGCTTCTCCGTGGGCGAAAGCCATTTTCAATTTACATGCCTTCCCTTCGGGCTATCAACTTCTCCTCGTGTATTTTCAAAAGTACTGTTGCCAGTGGTAGCTCTTCTGAGAACCAAAGGGATTCGTCTACATCACTACCTAGACGACCTTCTGTTGTTGGCTCAAGACAAGGATCAACTTCTGGTACACAGAAAGCAGGTTATCTCCACCCTACAGGAATTCGGGTGGATCTTGAACTTGGAGAAGAGCCAGCTGGTCCCATCTCACCGGCTGGTGTTCTTAGGGGCCCTATTCAACACTGTCAGAGGCACCATCTCATTACCAGAAGAGAAGTTGTCAGTGGTCAGGGACAGAATCCGTCCAGCCCTCTCTGCCTCTCATCTCCAGGCTCTCCAGTGCCTGAAAATTATAGGCACTATGGTAGCGACAATTCCGATGGTGAGGTGGGCACAGTGGAGGATGAGGCCCTTTCAGAAGGGTTTCCTTCATCAATGGTCAGGCAGCAAAACCCATCTGATTCGGATCACCTTATCCATGAGGAATTCCCTTCTGTGGTGGCTCCAACGGGAAAATCTCTGCAACTGCCATTCCATTCTCCCCATCTCATGGGTCACCATAACAACAGATGCCAGCAACAGGGGTTGGGGCGCCCACTGTCTGGCGGAAGTGGCTCAGGGCACCTGGATTCTCCCCTCCAGAGGGACGGTGTCGAACATCCTGGAGTTAAGGGCAGCCTTTCAAGCTCTGCTAGCCTTTCGGCATCTGATTTCAGGAGCCTCGGTCTCACTCAGGCTAGACAATACCACAGCAGTAGCGTACATAAGAAGGCAAGGGGGTACCCGAAGTCTATCCCTTCTCCAGGAGGTGGAACCGATCATGACCTGGGCTCAGAGGAACCTGAAGGATCTGACAGCATCCTATGTCCCAGGGATTCAGAACGTTCAGGCAGACTTTCTTTCCCGGATACTTCTGGACAACAACGAGTGGTCTCTTCACGAGGAAGTGTTCAACTGGATCCTGACAATGGGGCTCTCCCCAGAAGTCGACCTGTTTGCCTCTCCCTGCAACAAAAAACTGGAGAAGTACTATTCAAGTTACAGGGATCCTCAAGCCTACGGGGTGGATGCCTTGACAGAGAAATGGTGGTTCCACAAGGCCTATGCCTTTCCTCCAACTCCTATTATTCATCAGTTCCTGAGGAGACTCAGGTCAGAGACAGCAGAAGTGATAGCCATAATCCCTTATTGGCCCAACAGACCCTGGTTTCCACTTCTGATGCTCCTCAGTGTCAGGGATCCAATTCCTTTACCATCCAGGCCAAACCTTCTGTCTCAAGGGTCGAGATTACATCCTTGCCCGGATCACCTGCGCCTAAAGGCTTGGTTTTTGAAAGGGGACGGTTGAAGGCTTTAGGCTGTCCTGAAGAAGTCATTCCCACTCTTCTTAGTGCACGAAGAAGTAGTACTAACCGGGTATATGAGAGAATTTGGGCGAAGTTTGCAGATCACTTGTCTTCAAGGTCCAGTTCCTGTAATACCCTGACAGTCCGGGACGTTTTAAGCTTCTTGCAATCAGGATTGGATATCTCCCTTTCGGTTAGTTCTCTCCGGGTCCAGGTTTCAGCAATTTCAGCTTTTTCTGGAGTCGCATGGGCCAATCATCCCTTGGTCCAACAATTCTTCAAAGGAGCAGTCAGGCTTAGGCCACAAAGGAAGCCTAGATTCCCCAAATGGGACCTTCCATTGGTTCTAGATTTCTTCTCTCAACTTGACAAAACGCTCTCAATCAGAGAATTAACCCTTAAAACCTCCTTTCTGGTAGCCATAACTTTGGCAAAGAGAATATCCGAAATTCAGTCTCTAGGCGCAAAGGAACCTTTTCTCACCTTCTTTCCAGATAGGGTAGTCCTAATTCCGATGTTGGGGACAAATCCCAAAGTTACCTCTGTTTTCCATGAAAACCAGGAAATCACTCTTCCTACCTTCAATTCTGCTGGAAGTCAGGATCCACATCCACTCGATTTGGGAGTTACTCTAAAACAATATCTGGATGTTACAGCTTCTTTTCGTCAATCTGACTTCCTCTTCGTGCTATTTAACGGGAAAAGTAGGGGCGCCAAGGCCTCTGTTAAGCCCCGTACACACGAGCGGACTTTTCAACATCCAAAGTCCGACGGACTGAGTCCGTCAGACTATTCGATCGTGTGTGGGCTGCAACGGACTTTTGACTAGCCAAAGTCCGAAGGACTTTAGAATATGGAACATGCTTCAAATTTTTCCGAAGGAACTCCGCCGGACCCGGTCCCTTCGAAAAATTTGCTCGTGTGTATGCTACTCCGACGGACTAAAACCGACGCTAGGGCAGCTATTGGCTACTGGCTATGAACTTCCTTATTCGAATCCAGTCGTACGTCATCACGTTCGAATCCGTCGGAGTTTAGTGTGATTGTGTGTGGCCAAGTCCGCTCAGCCGAAAAGTCTGTCAGAACTCCGTCGGAATTCCAGCAGAACTCCGACGGAACTCCTTCGGAAGTTTGTCGGACATAAGTCCTCTCGTGTGTACGGGGCTTTAGATCCATCGCTGCTTGGGTGGTCCAGGCAATTCAATGGGCTTATAGAGAGAAGGGCTTGGCTCCTCCTGAGGCGGTTACAGCTCACTCTACCAGAAGTCTCTCAACCTCATGGGCGGCTTCGCGTCACGTTGCGCCTGATGTAATCTGCAGAGCGGCCTCCTGGTCTTCAATTCATACTTTCATGTCTCACTATTGTGTTGAGCCAGCATCTTTATCCTCTGTTGATTTTGGTTTAAAAGTCCTGTCGGCCGACAGTGTTAAATAAATCTTTTGTTCAGCATTTTGCCCACCCGGGTGTGTTTGGCGAGTTATTTCCCACACGTTGCTGCCATGGAGTCTGTCAGGAAAAATGGGATTTTTATATACAGCTTACCTGTAAAATCCTTTTCTTGAGAGTACATCACGGGACACAGGAGCTTCATTACATAGTGGGTTATATAGGCACCTCTGGTGATTGGACACTGGTTGACCCTAATTAAGGAGAATTCCTCCCCTATATAACCCCTCCCATCTGGGAGGCACCTCAGTTTTGTAGCAAAGCAATAAGAAACCACGTAAAACCCAAGAGGGGCGGGAGCCCTGTGTCCCGTGATGTACTCTCAAGAAAAGGATTTTACAGGTAAGCTGTATATAAAAATCCCATTTTCTTGATCATACATCACGGGACACAGGAGCTTCATTACATAGTGGGATGTCCCATAGCAATTCTCAGATTGAGGGGAGGGAGACACAGATCATAATCATAGACCGCCAGGGACCCGAGGACCTAAACTGCAGCCTGCAGTACACTGCGCCCGAAGGCGATATCCTCTTGCCCTCTGACATCCACCTGATAGAATCTGGTGAATGTATGGACTGATGACCAAGTCGCAGCCTTACAGATCTGAGCCAGGGAGGCCTGGTGATGCACTGCCCAAGAAGCACTGACAGCCCTAGTAGAGTGCGCTTTCACCTGAAAAGGAGGAATCTTCCCCTTTAAGTCATAGGCCTGAGAAATAACTTGTCTGATCCACCTTGAGAGGGTGGATTTTGACGCTGCCTGACCCTTTCTGGGGCCTTCCGGCAGAATAAATAAACAATCAGTTTTCCTTATCTCAGAAGTTGCCTGAAGATAAACCCTGATTGCTCTAACCACATCCAAAGTGTGAAAAGACTCTTCCTCTGTGGACTGAGGGTCCGGAAAAAAAGGATGGTAGGATTACATCCTGATTCAAATGGAAACCCGAAACCACCTTAGGTAGAAAGGACCTGTTGGGACGCATAACCACCCGGTCCTTATGGATAATTAAATATGGCTCTTTACTGGAAAGAGCTGCCAACTCTGATACTCTTCTAGCCGTGGATATGGCTACTAAGAAGACCAGCTTTTTAGTCAGGAGAGCTAAAGAAGCCAGATGCAAAGGTTCAAAAGGTTGCCCCTGTAAGGCCGAGAGAACCAAATTCAGATCCCATGGGCATACCGGAGGTTTAACTGGCGGCTTTGTCCGCATGGCCCCCTGGATAAAAGCCCGTACCAGGGAATGTGATGCAAGTGGTTTTTGAAAAAATACCGATAGGGCCGAAATCTGCACTTTGATATTGCTTATGGCCAAATTCATTTCTAGGCCTGACTGGAGAAAGGCCAAGATTCTGTTAATGACATACTTTCTAGGATGCCACTTCCTGAGTTCACACCAGGAAACATATGTCCTCCAGATTTTGTAATAAATACGCCTGGAGGCCGGCTTTCTGGCATTGACCAGAGTAGAAAGGACTGGCCCCGAAAGGCCACGGTCTCTCAGAATGCGGGTCTCAGCAGCCAAACCGTCAAATTCAGACTGCGTAAAGCAGGATGGTAGATTGGACCCTGTGAGAGCAGATCTGGCCGGAGAGGGAGGGTCCATGGCCTGCCTACTGCCAACTTCATGATTTCTGCATACCATGGTTGCCTGGGCCAAGCCGAGGCCACCAAAAGGACCGACTTCGTCTCCCTCTTGACCCTTCCCAGGAACCGCGACAGCAGCGGGCTCGGGGGGAAGGCATAGATCAGATTGTACTGATCCTAGGGAACCGTCAGAGCATCTGACCCCTGAGCAAGTGCATCTCTTGTCCTTGACACAAACTTGTCCAGTTTCCTGTTGAACCTGGATGCAAACAGATCTACGTCTGGAGTGCCCCACTTGTGACATATGTTCTGAAACACGTCGGGGTGCAGAGCCCATTCTCCTGGGCACAATTGCTGGCGGCTGAGAAAATCCGCCTGCCAATTCTCCACTCCTGGGATGAAGACTGCAGAAATACACGGAACATGCTTTTCTGCCCAGACAAGTATGCGATTCACCTCCTTTTGGGCCACCAGACTTCTGGTACCGCCCTGGTGATTGATATAAGCCACTGCGGTGGCATTTTCGGACTGAACCCGAACCGGGAAACCTCGCAGTCTGTAAGACCACTCTATGAGTGCCATGTAAACTGCCCGAATCTCCAAGATATTTATGGGCAGTAGACTTTCGGGCGCAGACCATTTCCCCTGCGAGCACGTTCCCTCCAATACAGCTCCCCAGCCTGTCAGGCTGGCATCTGTTGTGATAATCTTCCATGAGAGAGGAAGAAAAGTTTTGCCTTTCAGCAAATTCCTGGTTTGTAACCACCAGACAAGACTTTTGCGTGTCCCGGGGGATAAACGCATAGGAAGAACCAGGGATTGGGGCTTCCTGTTCCAAGCCGCAAGGATGCATCTTTGCAGAGGCCTTGAATGGAACTGGGCGAATGGGACGGCCTCGAAGGAGGCGACCATCTTTCCCAATAGTCTCATGCACAACCGAATGGAGGAAGATCTTCTGCCCAGAATCAGGCGCACCAGATCTCCAATGGCCAAGGCCTTTAGCCTTGGAAGAAACACCCTGCCCTGAGCGGTGTCGATAATCATACCTAGGTATTCCAACCTGGTAGTCGGTTGTAGGGACGACTTTTCTAGGTTTATAATCCAACCTAGGCGTTCTAGATGTTCTAGCGTCTTGGTGATGCTGCGACTTCTCTGACGCTGCAGTTCTCTCTACGAGAAGCAAGTCGTCTAGATAAGCCATGACGGCTATACCCTGAACTCTTAAGATTGCTAAGAGAGGGTCCAGAATCTTTGTGAAGACTCGAGGGGCTGTAGCAAGCCCGAACGGCAAGGCCACAAATTGAAAATGGCGCTGCTGTACCGCGAACCTTAGAAATTTCTGGTGTGCGGGAAAAATTGGCACATGGAGATATGCATCCTTGATATCTATTGATGCCATGAATTCTCCCCCTTGCAGGGAGGAGACCACAGTGCGGATTGACTGCATACGGAAGGTCTGGATGTGTAAAAACCGGTTTAGGTCTTTCAGATCCAGGATAGGTCTGACACTTCCATTTGGTTTTGGAACGGTGAAGAGATTTGAATAAAACCCTGAACCCTGATCTTTCGGGCTCACTTCTACTATCACACCCTGGGATAGTAACTGATCTAAGGCCAGGAATAGCGGTTTTTGCTTTACTGGATCCCTGGGGATCCTTGACCTTAGGAAACGAGAAGGTGGAATCTCCTGAAACTCTAGCTTGTAGCCCAGAGATACTGAAGAGATCACCCACTTGTCCTGGATCTCTTCCCGCCAGACGCCTGCAAACTGCAGGAGCCTTCCCCCCACTCTGCCGAGCGGGGGCGCCCCTTCACAAGGAAGTTTTGGGGCTCTGCTTGGCAGGCTTTCGCCCCCAAGTCTTTTTCTGTCCCTGGGCTCGGCCTTGAGCCTTTCTAGCAGTGGAGGACTGAGAAGGCCGTCGCCACTGTTTAGAGCTTGATGCTTCGGGAGAGAGAGCACGCCTAAATGAAGGACGCTTGCTCTTTTTGACTGGAAGGAGTGTAGACTTACCTCCTGAAATATTTTGGACGAATTTATCTAATTCTTCCCCAAACAAACGCTCCCCTTTAAACGGGAACCCAGTCAAATGCTTTTTCCATGACAGCTCAGCAGCCCAATTTTTTAGCCATAGGGCCCTACGCATGTGTACCAACATGAGGGACAAACGTGATGCTTGTTAGACAGAATCCAAAATCGCATCAATTATAAAACACAGGATGTGAGGCAATTCTGCATAATTTTCTACTTCCTCACTGGGAAGGAGCCCAAACATCTGTTTAACTTGTTCCTTGAGGAACTGACACAACCCCACGGCTGCGACTGTAGGTTGCACCACAGCGCCAGCCATGGAAAAGGAGGCTTTTAATAAGATTTCCAGCCTTTTATCGGTTGGATCCTTGAAAACCTGCGCATTATCCAAAGGACAAGTTAGGTTTTTATTCACACAAGAAACAGCCGCATCGACAGATGGGACCCCCCACTTCTTGGTGAAACTTTCCTCCACAGGATAATGCATGGAAAACCTTTTGGGAGGAGTAAACAGTTTATCGGGATGTCCCCAATCCTCATACATCAATTTATCCATTAAAGGATGAATTGGAAAGGAATAAGCAGTCTGTGGGGCTTTCCTGACTCCCAGGGAAGAAACAGAGGACGTAGCGACTTCAGCAGCAGGCATTCTGAATGTGGTCCGCACCAATTCAGTATAATACTGCACCTGCTTCCTGAGTGCCTGGGAGGAGGGGACTATCTCCTCATCCTCTGACTCATCCGACTGCTCATGATCCCTATCCAAAGATAGGGATCCCTCCTCATTTTCAGAAAAACTATCCGAGAGAGGGATACCAGCAGAGGGAGGGGATCTACCCCTTTTCTTGCTATCTTTTAGGGAAGCAGAAATAAAATTCATGATTCTCCCTTCAAAACCCTCCAATGTAGCCCTAAGGGAGTATCTCAGTGACATAAACCGGGGCTGCGACATTAGGAGAGGCTGCAAACCTGACAGGTGCACTGACTCGTCTTGAGAGGCTGGCTCCAGTCTTGCAGAGGGGGATGGTAATCTACAGGCACTTTTGGAACCCCTGGACCTAGGCGGTGACTTACCAGTGCTCTTATTACCTCCCCCTGAGACCCTCTTACGAGGAGACATAGTACTAGGCTACAAAGCAGAGGTACTAGTACAAGTGCGATCACTGTTGCGCTTAAAGTCTCACAATAAATAAATATATGCTTAAACTGCACAACCTGACGCTGAGTAGGTGTCTTAAGGTTTGCCTGGATCCAATCCCCACGGATGCTTACTGCCCACAGCTCCTGTGTCTCCAGTTACAGTCCCCTGACGCTCTGGGCTTTTTAAAATTGCCGCCTGGCGCCTGCGCAGTACAGCGCCGTGCACACTGACGTGCACGGCTCGCAACCACACCCCCCCCCCTCCTCCATAAGGCCGGGAGTGCGCCCGGCGCACGTGCACGCGCCCGCGCGCGTGCACGAGGATCGCGGAATCCGGGGGGGGAGGAGAACCCAAAACGGAGCAGCGTGGGACCCCTGAACTGCGTGGGACCCCTGTTTACCTTCATCTGTGGCAGGGACTGCAATGGAGACGTGAGTAGCTGAAGAACCAGACTTTCACTGAGCGTGTGTATTGAAAGGCATGTAAGTATGCATCAGGCTGCTCTTACTCCCTCTAGTGGTGGAAACCAGGTAAGACATACAACTACTCACAATGAAGAAATCCATTCATATATTTAAATATATAGGATGACTTCCCTTACCTGTCCCCGCCGCAGGAATTGCTGAAACAGACCAATTCCAGCCTTCACCCATCACGGCGGGTATTGTTAGCCAACCTTCAGGTATATCTGGGGCTCTTACGAAAAGATCCTCCCACCTGGGCCATGTAAAAAGCTCTGCCAGAAACTTTCGGGCGCTCTGTATAAACAGTACCCCAAGTCTGGTTTTCCCAGAGCCCAGTCTTCCAATGGAGAGGACTCACAGGCAAAACCTCGCTTCTTCGGCAGACGAGGCCCGGGTACCATACCATCTTGGGAGTCAAATATCGGCCCGAGATATGGATCCGGTTTGATGTAGCCCTTCGGCCCTGCAGGGACCTGCATAGAGCTAAAGTTTTACGTGACCATCACCCAGACACTGGCGAAAAAACTGAGGTGCCTCCCAGATGGGAGGGGTTATATAGGGGAGGAATTCTCCTTAATTAGGGTCAACCAGTGTCCAATCACCAGAGGTGCCTATATAACCCACTATGTAATGAAGCTCCTGTGTCCCGTGATGTATGATCAAGAAATGGAAAATTCCTATCAAAATACTTACCGTAATTTTCCTTTCCTGATGGACTCCATGGCAGCAGGAGTTCCCTCCCAAATGGCTGGAGTAGGCTAGTTACCGAACACAGCCAGGGGCAGGGAGCAAAGATTTATGGGAGTAGTGTCCTATGGGGTAGTGGAGGCGGGACTTAACCCACACGTTGCTGCCATGGAGTCCATCAGGAAAGGAAAATTACGGTAAGTATTTTGATAGGAATTTTCCATTTTTTGCAAAGTTGCATATCTCCTGCGTGACTGCACTGCAAATCATCATAGTAGTCGCTGTTACTTCAGTCATAGCAGCAGTCTTCCAGATCCAGTGCCAAGCGGTTGCAATTCTACATAGTAACCACAGTCGGCAGTGCCAACATTCAGAGAAAGTCTTGAATGGGATAGGCATGCTTTCATTGGTCTAAGCTGGACCTATGTAACTACGGCAAAAAAAATCATACCTTCAGCGTTAAGTACAGCAATATAATGTGTTAAAGTATCAACTAGTATTTATCAACTTTAACAGGCTAATTTAAACCCAATGTCCTATTTTTACATTAAACCATGATTGTGCTTTTCTTTAAAGCGGTAGTAAACCCGCAGATGTTTTTTTTTTTTTTTTACTACCTGCAAAGCAAAAGGCATAATGAGCTAGTATGCACCGCATACTAGCTCATTATGAAATACTTACCTTAGAACGAGGCCCCGACATCTGGCCCGATCCACACCGAGAGAGCTGACATGCTCCCTCAGCGTTTCTTCCGGGTATCGCGGCTCCGGCGCTGTGAGTGGCCGGAGCCGCGATATCGTCACTCCCGCGCATGCCTCGCGGGAGATTTCATCCCGGCCGGTCGTCCACTGCCGGATTTTCAGCCGAGAATCCCCTTGTGCGCATGCGCCGCTGCAGTCAGCGGCGCATACCGAGGGGAATATCTCCTAAACCGTACAGGTTTAGGAGATATTTTTTTTACCTACAGGTAAGCCTTATTATAGGCTTTCCTGTAGGTAAAAGTAAAAAAAAAAACAGTATACAACCACTTTAAAGAAACATGACACTGTAGCTTAAACATGATTCACTATTGACCAGTAGCACTGTGCAGGGGTACCCGTATCCATGTCTGCCTCATTCTAGAGATAAGACATAAAAATGCTCAAGTAGCCCCTTTAATACAGGCCTATTAAATTAAAATTCTTTAAAATTGTATGCTATAATGAGCAGGGCCCTCTGATTCCTCCTGTATTGAATTTTATTTTAACTATACTGTATGTCCCCACGTTGTAAAGTGATGTTTAAACTGCTAGCGCTATAAAAATCCTGTATAATAATATAATAATAATTCATGGAGGTCTGATCAGTAAAATTTTCTTCCAGCAGAGGTCTGAATCGTATGTTTGTGCAATGACACAATCCTCCAAAATCCCTCCCCCTTTACATCACAGTCCCCCACTTCACATTATGGTTTCCTCCTCACAGCAGTATCCTCAAATCCCTTTACAGTAGTGTCCTCAAGTCTCCTTCACAACAATAACCCCCCACAGCAGTGTCCTCTTCTGCCCCTTCACATCAGCCCCCCTCCCCCAAAGTAGTGTCCTATGCCCCTTCACATCACCCCCCCTCACAATAGTGTCCTCTGCCCCCTTTCACATCATCCCCCCATAGCACTGCCCCCCTTCAACTTACCCTTACCTTCATAGCACTGCCTCCCATCAAATCACTCCCCACAGTAGTGTCCTCTGCCCCCCTTCCTGTGACCCTCCCACAGCAGTGTCCTCTGTCCCCCTTAACATCACCCTGCAGTAGTGTCCTCCTGTGCCCCCTTCACGTAAGCACCCCCCCACAGTAGTGTCCTCCACCTCCTTCGCATCACCTCCTCACAGCACCCCCCTTCACATCACCCCTGCAGTAGTGTCTTCTGCCCCCCAGAAGTAGAGTCCTTCTCTGCCCCCTTCATCCTCCCCACCACCACCACAGTAGTGTCCCTTTCTGCCCCCTTCATAACACCTCCCATGCCACCACTACCACCGCCACTGCCACAGTAGTGTCCCCTGCCTCTTTTCGCATCACCTCACCACAACACTGCCCCCCTTCACATCACCCCCCACAGTAGTGCCCTCCTCTGCCCCTTAACATCACCTCCCCAGGGCACTGGCCACTTTAAAATCACACCCCACAGTAGTGTCCTCTGCACCCTTCACATTACCCCCACAGTAATGTCCTCTACCCCCTTCATATCCCCTTCACATCCTCACACACAGTAGTGACCACTTCCCTCTTCACATCACTCCCACTGCCCCCTTCACAGCACATATTTCACACATCTCGATGTGCTTGTCATAAAAAAATTTAACAATTATTTAATATTAGCAACCAAAAATGCACTCACATAAAATGTATTGCTACTTACTAGTAGACTAGGATTATTTGGGTATTTACTAAAATGTTTTTCTACAAAGTCCTTTCCCAGGAGCTTAAATATCATTTGCCTCTCCTTAGGATCATTAAGTGATGGTTCCACTTTTTCAGCAAAGCTAGTTCCAACTCTGTCCAACACCTACAAAATAACAGACAAATTAATACAAATATCAAAGAATGAGAGATAAAAAAAAAAAATATGTGCAGTATCCCTCCCTCAGGGCACACAGAGAAAATATTGATAAAACAATAGTCAGCAGTTGCTATACTAAAACTAGATACATCAAATATATGTCAAAGAAAAATTTCTAAAACATTAGCAGCGCTAGTGCAAAAATTGCAAATATTTAAAAATATCAATGAAATTGCTTAAGAGTCCAGTTAAACAAAGTATGAAATGGTGATCCACTCAGTGAAAGTCCATTAAGAAAAGGCAGATGAGTATAAACTAAACGATCATGGAAGAAAATATTAGAAGCGATCCCAAGCCTCCATCACCACACCACTTGTGCCACAGCCCTGTAGGTAATCCACTTACCAGACCCTGCTGGACACTTTTCATCTGTATTTTGCTCATTGCAAGCTGATTGGAAATATGATGTGATCTTCTTTGACTGGCGACATGTAACTAGATGTCTATATTCCTTTGGTTCCCTGAACCATGCATCCATTAATGACCTCTGTGAAAGCTGCAAGGCGGATAGTGGATTCTAAAACCGGAAAATCAGCAGCACCTCCTCTTTGCTAAAGAGGGACCTCGCCATGTCCACCTAGATAGAGATCCTCAGATGGTGGACGCCAACTGTATGACACTGGAGTGCACCCACAAGCTAACCCCCTTGGCAAAGAACTTCCCAGAGGGGGTTAGCTTTAGAGGGGAGGAGCCAAGACAGCCGCCGCAGGACCTCAGAACAGCAGGATTGTGGCCACTCTGTGCAAAATGAACTGCACAGTGGAGGTAAGTATAATATGTTTGTTATTTAAAAAAAAAAAAAAAATCAAACCTATACAACTGCTTTAAGTGTAAAATATCAAAAACTGCTGAAGGTGTAGTGCAGGCAACTAGAGGTAAATATATATCTGCAGCAGCTTTAAAATCTAGCAGATACGACCGAATGTTGGACCATCTGGAAGGCAAAGCTTCAGCCAAAGTTTGCTCACCCCTAACTGTGTTCTGCACATTCCTAATACCCAGTAAGCCAGCTCATTAAAGTGATGAACCACTAATAATATGAAGTGGATGGACTTAGTAGCATTTGCCAATACTACCTGAAAGAGTAGGAGCCTTTCCTTTCAGAATGGCCTGGAATAATTTATGCGGTCCTTCTGAAGCCTCGATGTGCACTTTCTACATGCATCAGTTTTTTGTCTTTCTTTTTTAATTTGAAATTCAATAGGTAGTAAATAACTATGTGAGAAAACCACTAGCCATTACAGCAGTAACATAGTTACATAGTAGGTGAGGTAGAAAAAAGACCATCAGGTACAAGCTATATGTGTGATTTTATGTCAACATAACAAAAAAATAAAACAGAATACTTACCAAAACTTCCTTTATTCCTCAAAAGGGACACAGACAAGAATAAAAACTAATAGAAGCTCTAACCCATTCTCACTCTATCATAGATATTTGGGTAATATAATTTACAAAAAAGTTCACCTTCAACAGCCACCTGGCTTTTTGCTTAGTGTCCATTTTTCTTATCTAATACAAAGCACAGTAACTTGTCAAAGACAGTCATGTGTTCCAAATTCAACAAACATTAGCAGTCAGTATGTTATATGTACAAAAGACAGATAAACTGGCATATACTGAATATATATAATGAGAGAATATTATTCATAGCAGACCATCTTCAATGAGAGGTGTTAAAGCGGAACTTCACTCTCCCAATCAACACTGATTATTTTTAATGCTGCTAGCATTAGTAAATAGATAGGAATGTATATCATATTTACTTGTTTACATTTTTTTTTTACATTTCTTTAGTTACTTCCTGGTTTCTTGCCTAGGCAAATGAGGTCATACATCCCAGGAGTCTTCAGGAGAAGAGGAGGATGGGGTTTCTCAGCTAAGCACATGCTCCCGCGTGCATGCCTGCCATCATCTGCCCTTAATTAAGATGGCCACGGCCATAACTGCTAGGGGGGTGTTTTTCAAAGTGATTTCTCTAGTAAATAAGCAAGCAGACATGGATGAATGGGTGGAATTTGCTTTAACCACTTAAGGGCCGCCCACCGCATATATACTGCAGCAGGGCGGCCCTATTGCGCAAAACAACGTACCCCTGCGTTGTTTCGTGCATGGGAGACTGCGGGCACGCAGCGGGGGTGCCGATGCGTAATACCAGCGGCCACAATGTCCACTGGCCACCCACGATCGCTCCTCAGAGGGGCAAAACAGGGATCCTCATTCTGACAGGAGAGGACAGAGAGATCGTCTGTACTGAGTGATCAGGAACAGCGATCTCTCTGTACTCCCAGTTAGTCCACTCCTCCACAGTTGGAAACAACTTCCTAGGACACACTTAACCATTTGATCACCCCCTAGTGTTAACCCCTTCCCTGCCAGTTTCATTTATACAGCGATCAGTGCATATTTTTAGCTCTGATCACTGTAATAATGTCCCTGGTCCCAAAAAAAGTGTCATAAGTGTGCGATCTGTCTGTCTGAATGTAGCAGCCCTTCTAAAAATTGCTGATCACCACCATTACTAGTAAAACATAATAATAATAAAAATGCCATAAATCTATCCCCTATTTTGTGGACGCTATAACTTTTGAACAAACCAATCAATATACGCTTATTGTTATTGTTATATTATTTTTTTTACCAAAAATATATAGAAGACTACATATTGGCCTAACCTGATGAATAAATGTTTTTTTACATTTATTTATTAGATATGTATTATAGCAAAAGGTAAAAAATATATATTTTTTTTTTTTTGTTTACAGCACAAGCAATAAAAAACACAGAGGTGATCAAATACCACCAAAAGAAAGCTCTACTTGGGGGGAAAAAAGGACAGTCATTTTATTTGGGTACAGTGTCGCACGCCTGCGCAATTGTCAGTTAAAATAACGTAGTGCCGTATTACAAAAAATGGCCTGGTCACTAAGGGGGTAAATCCTTCTGGGGCTGAAGTGGTTAAATATTAAAAATTTGTTAAATAGTGTTTTTGGTTTGTGGTGCTCAGATACAGTGTAGTTCCTCTTTAACAAAGTGAATGTCTGCACAAAATGGTAGCTGGAGGAACTGCTCTGACATCTGTGTAAAATGATGTCACCATCACAAAAAAATAAACTAACAATTTTTAGAAAAAATATTAGACAGAGATTAGCATCTGTGCTGTAAACTAGCAGTTTTGGATGTAAAGTTTGTCAAGGGAGAAAAATAAATAATGTGCCTTTCCCCACCCACTATCCCTAATGAAGAATAACGCCCTTATTTTTGCGATCTGCAATATATGCAAGGCATATGCATACCTTCTGTTTAACAAAAGCTCTACTATGCTTCTCATTCGGTAAAGAGTGTTTAGTTCTATACTCAGCTCATTTCCTAGCAACATTGAATCGCACTTTGGATCTAACCAAATCCACCCCAATGGAAAATGTTTGCAGGACCCTCGACAAACACACTGGTCACATATCGCAAATTTATAGTATTTTAACCTCGACTTTTCAAAAACTGTTTACATGCAAAAATGGGAGCAAGATGTAGAAATCAACTTAGGAGTTGAGGAATGGAGCAAAATGACACGATGTGCATCCAGATCATATATCAATACCTCACTGATAGAGGCAAACTATAAAGTCCTGATGAGCTGGTATATGGTCTCAGCGAGGGTAGCAACCTTTGTCCAGGGGGCCTCCCCGCAGTACTTCAGGGAATGTACTATAGACGGCACCATGTTCCATACATGGTGGACATGTCCAAAAGTGCAGAGGTTCTGGATACGCACACACAATTTCATATATTCGTTGACTCAAGTGAATCTCACTAAGTCACCCCTACAAGCACTGTTGGGACGCCCAGTGGAGGGGACTTCGAAACACATGAAGAGACTCATCGCCTTCATATTTATTGCAGCAAGAATAGCGATTGCCAAATCTTGGAAATCCCCAACAATCGATTTTCACTTGCTAAAATCTAAACTGTCATGGATAATGGTGAACGAACGCCTCTCTAATATGGGACCTTTGGATTAACTACCTCTTGGCTACATAATGAGATGGGAGTGGCTCAGGAGTACTTTTCTCCAGGGCTAGAGTGCACCCCCCCCCCCCTCCACTATCCTCTACTCTTCTTTCTATCATTCCTTTCCTCTCTCTCTTTTCTTTCAACCAGAATTTGCGTTTAAGGGCCCATGGACCAATTAAGGCCCCTGGGTCCACTCAAAAGTTAAACAAGTTAGTTACACCTAGTGAAAGCAACAGAGGGAGATGGCCCCCCCACAGCTTCCCGTGCAACTTGGTGCACTCCTGTTTATCACCATTATTTTCTTTGTTTAATTTTTTCGGTTTAGGTCTGACCTCATTATATAAACCTAAAATAAGGACAAGGATACACAAAACCTCACATAAATACAAAGTAATTTGTGATGTAACCGACTCATAACCGATTTGTCACCTGTACCACTACTTCGTACTAAGATGGTAAATGTCGATATTGTACTTGTTTAAAAAAAAATTCTGAATAAAAATATTGGAAAAGAAAGAGTGTTTAGTTCCTTGTGGCCCATCTTACTATAAACAGACGCCCTATTCGACAGAAGCCATTGTTTCTATGCACTGTACTAATGATGACCAAATAGGGATAACTTTGACGTGAACATCAGGTGTTCGCCCATTCACCGAAGGGCGAACATTATGGGGTGTTTGCGGCAAATTTGAGCACCACGGAAAGCCCCATTATGCACTGCGAGATCGCAGTGCATTGCTGTATGATGGTTGGCCGAAGCATGCACCTGAAGTGCATGCTTTGGCCAATCACACAGCCCTCTGCTAAGAGAGGCCACCAAGGAGAGGCAGACGCTCACAGGCCACTAAAAGAGGGCAAGCAGCCTTTGTGTCTACAGTCAACAGTGCTGGTTATGGACATGGTGCATCTTCTGCAGGTGGCCGTGGGGCACGTCCTTTTTTTCTGCTGCTGCCCGTGTTATTGAGCCAGAAAATGCAGAAGAGTTAGTTGAGTGGCTAACAAAGCCGTCCTCATTGTCCTTATCCTCTGTCTCCCAGGCTCAGAGTAGTTTGCCTTCCAACGCAGCTGCCAAAGCAGCCTATTCCACCAGCCCCTTGTTCACAGTCACTCCTTCCGTAGCTCCACCATCACGCACAGAGGAGTCCCCAGAATCATTCGACCACAGTGTCGGGTACATGCTGCTGGAGCATGCACAGCGATTTGAAGGCTCCGATGTTGGTTTCCAGGATGAGGAAGGGAGTAACATGAGCCTAGAGAGAGGGGGTGCCCAAGAAGGACGAGAAACTGGCAGCCATGTTCCCCCAGCTTCAGCATATTGCCAAGTTTGCTCCAGTGACAAGGAGGGAGGGGATGACAAGGTCACTGACTGTACTTGGGTGCCTGAGAGAAGGAGGAGGAGGAGGCACAACTCCAACGAGGCAGGATGTCCTCTAGGGGGCAGCTTAAGGGCAGCCATCCTATTGCATCATACCGCAGTGCTCCGCAGGTGCAGGGTGCTGCTGACTCCCCGCTGACTTTTAAAAGTTCATTGGTGTGGGCCTTTTTCAACACATGCAGCAGATTGCACCATTGCATGTTTGAAGCGGATCAAGTGTGGCCAGAACAGCAGCCGCTTGGGCACCACATGCTTGACCAGACATATGACGACCTGCCATGCAGTCTGTTGGCAACAGCACTTGAAAGACCCACATCACAGAAAAAGGTGGACTTCTCCTTGCTCCTCATCTGGGATCTCCAACCCTACTATACCCTACTATACCTCCAATCCTCTCAAAAAAACCTGCACTGAGAGGAATGAAGGTATAGCAATAGGTGTCCCAAGTACTTGCAGCCAATTTGCTAGCAGTACACCACCGTCTTATTTTAGAAGTTGCTGAACCATAAAAAGAAATTCGGTCCCAGCCACCCCCATGCTCAGCGTCTAAATGCTAGCTTGGCCAAATTGCTAGCACTGCAACTGTGGCCTTTTCAGACTTTGCTCCCTTTCGTGAATTTGTGGAATGTGCTGTACCTCAGTGGAAGGTTCCAAAACGCCATTACTTTTCATGGAAGGCCATTCCGGCTCTCTATCGGCATGTGGAAGCCAATGTTTTTATGGCAACAACTTGCATATAAGCCTTTAACTGTGTTTGCGTGTTCGAACAAATTTTTTGCCTGTTCGCATGTTCTGCTGCGAACCGAACCGGGGGGTGTTCGGCTCATCTCTAATGACCAATAAGCATAAAATAGCTGTTTGCAGTTTGGAAAAATAGTTCTATAATATCCGATTTTTTCTGTGCTGTCCCAGAGGCATAAAGGAGTGATTTCCATAGTTCTGCCCACTGCATTAAAATGAGGCATCAACCCCTCTATTTTTGCCACCTGTGTCCCATTGGGGGAGATTTTCCCTCACTTTCTGTCCAATAGCCAAACATGAAGTAAGAAGAAAATCCTGGTTGTCATTGGGTTCATCAAAACTAGTGTCCCCATAAGACGATTTCCCCTTTATTACTTTTCTGTAACAACCCAAAATTTGTGATTTTCTCTTATCTTCACTTTCAATGATAACGGTAAACATGACAAATGGAGAGGGTGAATCTCCCTCTAGGGGGCACAGACAACAATAAAAACTTGACAGGTGTTCTAATCCCTCTCCACTCTATCCAAAAATGTTCAAAAGGTTTTTCCTTTAGTTAAAACTTAATAATGCACTGAATGTACTTAACACTGGTTTAGTGGAGCGATTTTTGCTACTTTTAAGCCCATCTCACCATAACCAATGCAATTTTCCTTTCAGGAAAATCATTTACATTTCCAGAGTGACCATTTGTATTTTCAAGCATTTTTGAGATTTCTACAATTGCCTGCACCTTGTTCTCTAAAGCCCCATACACACAATATGAAAATCAGATGGGAAAATTCGTAGAGCTGTCTGCATATTTTCGGATCGTTAGTACAGTGCTTTCGTCAGCCGATTTCACTTTTTCGGCAGACAAAAGCTGGATGTGCCAACTATACAATTTTTGTTGGATGTAGACATCTGATTTTCGGATGGTCAGTACAGAAATCGTCACACTAGGGTCAAAAGTACAAACACGCATGATCGGAATCATGGAACGACCCGGAAGAGTTCGGTCTTGTAAACTGCCATTCGTAATCTAGAATCAACATTCCTGGTGTGGCAATTGATGAAACGTCAAAATGCAGCGCACATTCTCATCTTCTTTAATGGGATAATAATGAAGCTGCTTTGCTGGCGATACTGATGACGTTATGCCAAATGTATTTTAAAAGGCATTTGTTTTGCAGTGACATAAATAATATTAATATTATGGTTGTTGCTTGTGATTTTTGAGGAAATTACTGTAAGGGAATCTGTGGGCAGCTGTAACTCCAATTTAGATTTCCCTCCATTTTGCATAAAGCAGAAATTAACTTTTTGTATGTATGTGTTTTGCCATGGACAGCTTGGCTAAGTGTCAGTTCACACTGAGGCGGCACAACTTGCAGAGCGACTGCCTCAGGCGACCTAGACACGACCGCTGCAGTGTCTTGCAAAACTACTTCTCTATAGAAGTCAATGCAAGTCTCCTCAAGTCGCCCCAAAGTCGTACAAGAACCTTTTTCTAAGTTAGAGCGACTTGTGTCACTCCAATTAGAACGGTTCCATTGTACAGAACGGGACGCAACTTGTCAGGCGGCTAAGTCGCCTGACAAGTCGTCCCAGTGTGAACCGACCCTAACAGTTTGAATAGAACCACACCCTATGAGTTACTGTGGTTGAGCCGATTCCCTGAGCAACATCCTGTGTCAGCAAGTCATCAGCTATTTCTTGTTATCTAGTAAGCAGCCTAACTCTTGATAAGAAAGTACTGAATGTAAGTTTGTATAACCCTAATGCTGGCCATACACGGTTAGAATATTGTTCGGAAAAAAAGTTTGCAAATTGAAAAATTTGTCGAACGTGCAACATTGTATCAATAGATGCCACCCAATATTCAACATATTAGTGATCGATAACAACATAAATTGAACAATTGTCCTCCATGTCTCTGTGCAAATGGGACAATTGTTTGGACTCAGAAAATACATATTATCGGCAAAAATTTTGGTGTCTCAACACATTTGTTGCCTGGTCTGCAAATATGGCAAAAATCATTTTTAACAGGTGTTACCTCATGTGTTTTTTAAAATGCATTTGGAAAATCAGACAATGTATGGGTATAGTATTTTCGATTTGCCATTGTGAACGAAAAGTCAAGAAATATAAAGATCTTTCTGTTCGTTTGCTTGTTGAAATTACTTCCGGGGGTTAGATTTTAACATGCGCATGCGCTGTCGATTTTTCAAACTATTTTCATTCGATTACACTACTAATTGTTCAAAAATCAATAGTTTTTGCAAAAAAAAATCCAACATGTTGGGGCACTAAATTAGCATTTTGAGAATCGAAATGTAACCACTAAAGTTTCGAACGCCGAACGATCGAGCGTAGCGGACGTTTTTCCGAATGATATTCTAACCGTGTATGGCCAGTGTTAGACACATATTTTTACTTGCTTTTAAGCTACTCTTGTACCTAATAAAATTAGACACCTTGTGAAAACACTCAAAGCCTGTTTCCCATGTCTCATGTGGTGTCTCATGGATCCGAGGGTCCCGGAGGTCTGCCTGCATAACCAGGGTGGTCATCAAGGTGTATAATTCCTTTCAGTTACCACAACACCATTATCCCTTAGTTTTTAAGATCAAAGATACAACTATGTTGGTTTCCTTTGTTAATTTTCCATTGTGTTGTTTTTAATGTAACTGCCTACACCCAAACTGTCATTTGAAGAAATACACATAGCCACGTATTATTCTACCTAATTTTTTTTATTGTGCAGAAAAAAAAACAGAAATTCAATTAAAGATGCTATCTGCCATCCAAATAAAAACAACTTAACAAAAAAGTGCGAATCAAACTTTTACTAACATGAAATTAGCAGAAGGGGTCCAAAGGGTGGCACATAAGAAATTAGCTTCTTTATACTCTTGTAGTACGTCACTACGTTCATGTTTGTTGAACAACAATTTGCAGATAGTTAGTATGCTAAACAAAATCCTGCACGCACGTTTGACAAAAATCAGACGCTCGGTCATACAACAACCGAACTGTGTGTACGAGGGTTTAGGCTGGCCATACATTATACCATTTTCTTATACAATTTTCCTTTAGATTTACCAAAAGCATATAATATGATGTCAAACCCAAACACTTTCAATTTGTATGCAGGCCCTTGCACTACATAGTTGAAGCTAAATCTATAACAAGAAAAAAATTGTATCATGTATGGCCAGCTTAAGTCATTTACATTGGTCAGATCATAGATACTGATTGGCAGGCAACCTTTACACTTACCACTTTGCTCAGAGCTGAATGTACAAAGCATATAGTATGGCACATCTAAGGTTCTCTTAGCCCCCGTACACATGGTCGGACATTCTGCCAACCAAATCCGTTGGATTTTGTCCGACGGATTTTGTCCGACGGATTGTGTCCGAAACTGTTGCATACACACGGTCGGATTTTGCGGTTGCCAAGAACGTGGTGACGTAAGCCGTGTACAGCGGGATTAGAAAAGGGAAGTTCAGCACCACGTCCGGCAGCCTTTGGGCTCCTTCTGCTGATCTCGTGTTAGTAGAAGTTTGGGGAGAGACGATTCGCGCTTTTCACATTAGTGATTCAGATCGCTACTGCTCTTAGTTTTCTGCTTGTCTTTGCGTATCTGATAATCAGTGCGTGCAGTCATTAAGTATTTGTTGATCATTGTGGACTACATCTTGGTATAGTACGCTTGAAAGGCATTTTTTATTGTCTGCTTGCTTCTGCTATTCGGGTCGTTCTTTCAGGCCTTGCTGTTTATCAGTGCTTTCTGGTGTCCGTTCTGACCAGCCGACCGTTTTAAAACCATGTTTCGTCTATGTACTCGTCGTAGAGTTTGTGCTGTGCAGGGGCTTCGTGTTGGGGTTCTTACTTTGACACAAGTCCGGTCCATGAACAGGGAGGGGAGGCGTTTGTGGACCAAGAATTGGTTGCGCCAGCGTGACCAGTTCTCGCACATGCCTTTGCTCCATGAGATCCGCGAGAATAATCCTGATCATTTCAGGAATTATCTCCAGATGACGGACCCCGTTTTTCACCATCTGCTGGCTTTGCTGACCCCTTATATCAACAGGCAGGATACCTGCATGTGGCAAGCCATCACTCCGGAGCAGAGGCTCATTGCCACGTTGCGCTACTTGGCGACAGGGAGAAGCCTTCAGGACCTCAAGTTCTCTACAGGCATCTCCCCCCAGGCTCTGGGGATCATTATTCCAGAGACCTGTTCTGCCATCATTCAGGTCCTGCAGAAGGACTATATGAAGCTAAGTTTTATCCTTAAACATCACATTCTATGTATTTCATGATTGCTAATGTCTTGCATTTCTTTCCTCATTCCCTAATTACCATCATTGCAATATGCTCTAATTCATATGCTCTGCCCCTTTGTCCTCATGCATATTTTCCTCACTAACTTCCCCACCATGCTCTTCTTGGCCCATAAAACTAGTCTGGTCACTTAACAATGTTTTTTGTCAGCTCCATAGAATTGCTTTCCCCTAAACACCCCCTAAAATGTCTACAAATGTGATGTGTGTGCTTCAATTCATGCAAAGTGACCTTTTTTTAATTTTTGGGGTTGTGCCAAACTCATTAGTAACCCCCTCCCCCCAACTGCTAGCTCAGCTGATAGCAATCCTCTATCTGATAACTTGACCAAACCCAATAGACACTATACCTACCTTTTTGATGCTCACATTTATGGACGAATTCACCAAAGCATGTAGTATAAGGGCCTGCCTCAATACTTTCAAATGGAATTTTTTTTTTAACACATTCATTTTCTTGCTATGTAATAGCAGAATGTCAAAATACTGAACACAGGAACTTACAAAGTTCAACTATGAAAGGTGAAGACAATATCAGACCTGAGTATGTACAAACTGGGCTGATATTGCCTTCATCACATGGGGTGTCACCCCTGAAAAATCCAAATTTGGAAGATGCACACAGTGTGTCAACATGTGCTATCTCCCATCATGGGGGATCAATGTACATGCTTTGGGACTGCAACCCCTTCATCTCAGACACTTTCCACAAAACATGTACATTGATCCCCCATGATGGGAGATAGCGCATGTTTACACACTCTGTGTATCTTCCAAATTTGGAATTTTGATAAATACAACATTTTGTTTTTAAAATAGCAAAAATAAAACCCTATCTAGTTTTTGTTGTTTCACACTCTCCCCAAAACATCAATGATGTTCTTCATTTTATTTTTTACATCATTGATAATTTCCAAATCACAATTGCACCCCATTATCTCCCCGATCAAGATCTGGGCACTTTCACTGGTAAAACAGGAATCTTCTTCCACATCACCTACAAAACAAAGCAAAAAAACACACCATGTAATAAAAATATGGTGATATACATTGCTGAGCTTACCGGAAGCTGTGTTCTCCCACACTCACCTGTTGTGGTGACAATTTGTCCAACCTCCACGATCTCTCCTTCCTCCTCCTGCTCCTCTGTTTCTGCTTTTGGATGTTGCCCTTCTTTGGGAGGGGTGTGGTCCCTGGTGTCCTCATACTTGCCGAGTCTTCTCTCCCCTATGAGAATGTAAACAAAGAATAATCAGCACACAGAGGGCAGAAATAGGAATCTGAAACATTGCTTGGAAGTGTTGTACAATTGTGTTTTTGGGCCGAGTTACAAGGTGAGAACATTATTGGGTACACTTTGTTAAGCTGGAATACTTCCCTGCAGAACGATGTTTCTTACGAACGAACGAAACCATGAACTTGAAAGTGGCCATTTTAAAATGCACAACATGAAATCAAAGCACATGGAGCAGTATGCAAGCAAGAATAATCATATGAACACACGACAACTACTTACTTTTTTTAAGAACACGCTTGATCCTTAGGTACTGCTCGTGCTCCCTCAGTTTTAGGTCTGACCAGCGTTTTCTCAGTTGATCCTTGGATCGGTGTACCCCAAAATTCTTATGAAGACTCTTCACAACTTTATTCATGATCTTGGCCTTTCTGATATTTGGGTTTGGGTAAGGTCCATACTTCCCATCATAGTCGGTCCTGTTCAATATGTTGACCATCTCCAACATCTCTCCAAAAGACATATTTGAGGCCTTAAATCTTGTCTTCCTGGATCGGGACGTTTCAGGCTCCGGGCTTTCCTCACCCTCCTCCTCGTTAGTGGAACTATTATTAGTGCGCGCCTGTGTTCTCTCCGCCATGTGCTCTCCTCACTGCGCCAGAAGCGAAGGGGCGGGGAATAGTCTAGAAAGAACGTTAGGGGCGGGCGGAGTTTCACGCATGCGCACTGTATATAAAACGCAACACGCATGTATCGTCCATACGATCTGGGAAGAGAGTGAGGCGCGGACGTGACGAACGTGCAAATGAAGGTAACATTTTTAACTTGGTGCTTCACTAGACTAGACTGCTTCTATCTAGGCCGATGTTGGGACAAGATTAGGAGGGTTTTTAATGGCATTATTAGTATTTGAGGGTTTGTCTTGTGTTGTGTCTTGCAGACAAGATGGATCCATTCCAAAATGAAAATTTTATGGGGCTATTCCTAGAACTCTACAAGGAGATGCCCTGCCTGTGGCAGTTCCACAACGAGTTTTATGCCGACATAACAAAGAGGAACGCAGCGCTGGAGAAACTGCTTTCTTTGGTGCGGATCATGGTCCCCATGGCAGACATGGCCTATCTGAATAGGAAAATTGGGGCCATGAGGATTACATATCTCAGGGAGAGAAAGAAGCACCCGGAGTCCTTGAGAGCAGGAGATACAGATGTCGTTTATTACCCCAGGATGGTTCACTTTGACAGGCTGCATTTTCTGGTAGACCAAGGGGTACCCAGGCCACCACTCAGGCCACCACCACTCTCCAGTCTTCCTTCAAGCCATCCTTCAGCCCCAGCTGAGGCTTCCAACGTCCAACCTGGGCCTTCCAGGCAGCAACATGTGGTGGGGCCCAGCTTGAGACAGGTATTGCATTGTTGAACATATTTCTTGTGTTACATTTACTGATGTTAACTAGATGTTCTTATTGATCAGTAAGTTGTGATTTCTCAAAGTGGTTTACATCTCAATAGACAGTAGTGACCAAAAATGGTTGGGACGGGAAAGAAAAATGCTGGGCTCAGAATGATAGTCTGTTCTATTTGGTAACATTCAATTATCAAAAGCCAGGAGCACAAAATGGTGTGATTGATGATCAAAAAACTAAAACTATGTCCCCTTTTCATACACAGGAAGACCTCAGTCGGGGGGAGGCTGTGGCAAGTGGCAGCCAGGAGGTCGACCAATGCCCTCCTTCTCCTCCTGCCCCAACTACAGGAGCCACAGCCTGGAAGGATGCCTGGTGGGAAGTGCCCAAGGAAGACGAGAGAGTGATGGCCTGGGTTCAGTCTGGTCTGCCAGAAGATGCAGCCTCTTGAAGATCCACATCCTGGGGACATAAATGGCATCTGAATTTCCTGTTCTCTAGGACTTCTGGACCAGACTTCTATCCCTGAGATATGTACTCCTCAGGCCACCAATTTTTTCTATTCTAATTTGTTCATGTCTGCCCTGGGGGCCAAAGGCTGCACCAAAGTAAGAAGTTTCTCCAGCGCTGCGTTCCTATTTTTATTTTATAGCGACCAAAATAAAGGTTTTTTTTGTTTGATGAAATACTTGTGTAATGTGTTTTGCTTCCAAAAGGCCAGTTTATTTGTGAGCAGGCAGGTACATTTCAAAAATACAAAGTGAAATGAATAACAAGGGGTACCAACACTAAACAACCTCCTGTAGATTAAAAAAGAAAAACCAAAGATAAAAAATAAAATAATGTTGTTGTGGTAAGTTTACACACAAAAAACACCCCAAAAAAAGGAGAAATTAGCAAACTGTCTTTAAAGGAGATTTTTAGGAATTAAAAAAAAAAAACATCCAAAAAAGAATAAACCAAATCTAAAATTGTGTAGATGTGACGCAAACTAAAATTGTATTGCTGAAATAGTTAAAAAAGAGTAATGAAATACCTTCGGGAGAAGTGTGTGTGACTATCAGCATCAAAAGAAGTTCATTCTTGCAGCATTGTAAAGAACAAGAGAATGCGCTTGATGAAAGAATTTTTAACATTGCAGCGTGATGAATGTGCTATATCGCTTACGAGCAGTAGTTTTACCTGAACGAGCGTTTCTGTGTCGCAATTTGAATGTGAGCATGCGTGGCACCTTTTCCGTCGGAGTAGGCTACACATGATTGGAGTATGTCCGATCGGACCAGTTTGTCGGAAAATATTTCCAGCAAATTGGAAAATTTGGTCCGACGGATATTCCGACGGAATCAGTCCGATGCATACCACACACAGTCGGATTATCCGACAACACGGTCCGATAGGACACATTCCAACGGATTCTCCGACCGTGTGTACAAGGGCTTAGTACTAAGCAAAGTGTTAATGGGTACCGACATCTGTACACATCAAAGATAAACTACTTTTTTCCTATAGATGTTTTCCAGACTAAGGAACTTGATATGAATCAAAACCCAAGAACAATTATTAAATTATGACACATGCTCACTGGCCACTTTATTAGGTACACCTTGCTAGTAGTGGGTTGGACCCCCTTTTGCCTTCAGAACTGCCTTAATTCATTGTGGCATAGACTCAACATGTTGTTGGAAACATTACTCAGAGATTGGCTGCACATCCATGATGTGAATCTCCCTTTCAACCACATCCCAAAGGTGCTCTATTGGATTGCGATCTGGTGACTGTGAAGGTCATTGGAGTATAGTGATCTCATTGTCACATTCAAGAAACCAGTAGTGAGATGATTTGAGCTTTGTGATATGGTGCATTATCCTGCTGAAAGTAGCCATCAGAAGATGGGTAAACTTTAGTTATAAAGGGATGGACATGGTCAGCAACAATACTCATTATTAGTACTAAGGGGCCCAAAGTATGCCCAAAAAATATCCCCCACACCATTACACCACCACCACCAGCCTGAACCGTTGATAGAAGGCAGGGTGGATCCATGCTTTCATGTTGTTTATGCCAAATTATGACCCTAACATCTGAATGTCACAGCTGAAATCGAGACTCACCAGACCAGACAACATTTTTCTAATCTACTATTGTCCAGTTTTTGTGAGCCTGTGTGAAGTGTAGCCTCAGTTTCCTGTTCTTATCTCACAAGATAACCAGTGTGGTATTCTGCTGATGTAGCCCATCTGCTTCAAGTTTGGATGTGTTGTGCTCATCTCAAACCAGTCTCTGTAAACCCCAGAGATAGTTGTGCCTTAAAATCCCAATAAGTTTTGGAAATATTAGGACCAGCCCATCTGGAACCATGCCACGTTCGAAGCCCCTAAAAAAATATATATAGTGCCTTGCAAAAGTATTTGGCCCCTTTAAACTTTTCAACCTTTTGCCACATTTCAGGCTTCAAACATAAAGATATAACATTTTTATTTTTTGTGAAGAATCACCAACAAGTGGGACACAATTGTGAAGTGGAACGAAATCTATTGGATTTTTGAAACTTTTTTAACTAATAAAAAAATGAAAAGTGGGGCGTGCAAAATTATTCGGTCCCCTTGAGTTAATACTTTGTAGAGCCACCTTTTGCTGCGATTACAGCTGCAAGTCGCTTGGGGTATGTCTCTATCAGTTTTGCACATCGAGAGACTGAAATTCTTGCCCATTCTTCCTTGCAAAACAGCTCGAGCTCAGTGAGGTTGGATGGAGAGCGTTTGTGAACAGCAGTTTTCAGCTCTTTCCACAGATTCTCGATTGGATTCAGGTCTGGACTTTGACTTGGCCATTCTAACACCTGGATACGTTTATTTGTGAACCATTCCTTTGTAGATTTTGCTTTATGTTTGGGATCATTGTCTTGTTGGAAGATAAATCTCTGTCCCAGTTTCAGGTCTTTTGCAGACTCCAACAGGTTTTCATCCAGAATGGTCCTGTATTTGGCTGCATCCATCTTCCCCCTCAATTTTAACCATCTTCCCTGTCCCTGCTGAAGAAAAGCAGGCCCAAACCATGATGCTGCCACCACCATGTTTGACAGTGGGGATGGTGTGTTGAGGATGATGAGCTGTGTTGCTTTTACGCCAAACATATCGTTTTGCATTGTGGGCAAAAAGTTCGATTTTGGTTTCATCTGACCAGAGCACCTTCTTCCACATGTTTGGTGTGTCTCCCAGGTGGCTTGTGCAAACTTTAGACGAGACTTTTTATGGATATCTTTGAGAAATGGCTTTCTTCTTGCCACTCTTCCATAAAGGCCAGATTTGTGCAGTGTACGACTGATTGTTGTCCTATGGACAGACTCTCCCACCTCAGCTGTAGTTCTCTGCAGTTCATCCAGAGTGATCATGGGCCTCTTGGCTGCATCTCTGATCAGTCTTCTCCTTGTCTGAGCTGAAAGTTTAGAGGGTCTTGGTAGATTTGCAGCAGTCTGATACTCCTTCCATTTCAAAATGATCGCTTGCACAGTGCTCCTTGGGATGTTTAAAGCTTGGGAAATCTTTTTGTATCCAAATCTGGCTTTAAACTTCTCCTTGGTCTTCATGATGCTCTCTGCGCTTTCAACAGAACCCTGAGACTATCACAGACAGAGCAGGTGCATTTATACAGAGACTTGATTACACACAGGTGGATTCTATTTATCACCATCAGTCATTTAGGACAACATTGGATCATTCAGAGATCCTCGCTGAACTTCTGGAGTGAGTTTGCTGCACTGAACGTAAAGGGGCCAAATAATTTTGCACGCACCACTTTTCAGTTTTTTATTTGCTAAAAAAGTTTAAAATATACAATAGATTTCGTTCCAGTTCACAATTGTGTCCCACTTGTTGGTGATTCTTCACAAAAAAAATTAAAATGTTATATCTTTATGTTTGAAGCCTGAAATGTGGCAAAAGGTTGAAAAGTTCAAGGGGACCGAATACTTTCACAAGGCACTGTATATATATATATATATATATATATATATATATATATATATACACACACACACACACACACATATATCTAGTCCCTTTACTAGTCCCTAGGAGGTGGTAGCTAGGTTAGTCTTCTGTTTTTAGGCTTTTTTTCTTCATTTTTATCTGGAGATCCTGCCATCAGCAAACCTCCTGTCCTGGGGTGACAATGCTCAATCACTGTACTGTCTCTATGGAGAAGCAGCTTACCACCTTAGAACAGTAGGTGTGTTAGGACTACAGAACATCTTCCCCTTTCCTCATCTCCATAACAAAGGTGGGAATGTAGATAGATTTCCGGCAAGATAAACAGTTTATATTTTTGTTTTGTTTTTTAATTGTAGAACAGATATAACAAAACTCCTTAAATTGTATAATTAACAGACACAAAGGGGACAAACATGATAAGTTCATTGTTAAGATTTACATACAATTTAAGCTAAAAGGTGTACACATTTTTAAACTAGGATCTTACAAGTCAGAAAAAGAGCAACCAGTTTTAAGGCCCGTACACACGATCAGAAAATCGGAAGTAAACTTTTGTCCAATGAACGATCTGCCAATTTTCTGATCATTAGTATGGTGCTTTTGACAGCCAATTACAAATTTTCAGATGACAAAAACTGCATGTGCAGGCTCCAAAATTTTTGTCTGATGTGAATACAATGTCCACTTTTAATTTAATTAGTACAGTTTTTGATCGGAAAAAAAAATCGTAAGAGCAAGACTACGTATGCTCAGAAACAAAAGAACACATACAAAACAATTCAATACATTACGTCACTTCTGACGTTTAAATCTGTCGTACGGAAATTTTGTTATGGTGAATAACCTCTTCACTTTCAATATGGAACTAGCATGCAACAAATTACTGATGAAAATTTGGCCAATAATCTGATTGTGTGTACAAGGCTTTAGCCTGGGTTCACACTTATGCGAATTGGAAGGGGGTTTGTCCCCATCCAATTTGCATAGCAGGAGAATGTGACCTGCTCTCTATGGAGCCAGTTTAGATATCTCTGGGGTGGCTGTGGAGCACACTGCTTCTTTGTGCTTCTTTGGCTCAGTTTTCAGGGCCGAATTCAGGCAAAGATTCGGCACTGATTCATCCCTGAAACAGAGAACAGGGACTCACAGCATTCCTCTGCAATCCATGGCCAGTTTAGATGTGACCTGAGGCCATTACTAGTAAAAAAAATAATAATAATAAAAATGCCATAAATCATACCCTATTTTGTAGATGCTATTAACTTTTGCGCAAACCAATCGATATACGCTTATTGACATTTTTTTTACCAAAAATATATAGAAGAATACATATTGGCCTAAACTGATGAATAAATTCGTTTTTTTACATTTTTTTATTGGATATGTAATAAAGTAAAAAATATTGGGTTTTTTGATTATATAACAAACAATAGAAACTGCAGAGGTGATCAAATACCACCAAAAAAAAAAGCTATATTTTATATTTGTGGGAAAAAGGACATAATTTTAATTGGGTGCAGTGTCACAACACAATTCAACACATTACATCACTTTTGACGTTGAAATCTGTTGTACGAAAATTTTCTTATGGTAAGTAACCTCTTCACTTTCAATATGAGACTAGCATGCAACAAAATACTGACAAAAATTCAGCCAATAATCTGATCACGTGTACAAGGCTTTAGGCTGGGTCTACACCCATGCGCATTGGATGAGGGTTTCCCCGCAGGGGAATGTGACCGACTCTCTATGGAGTCGGTTCACATATCTTCGGGGTGCACTGCACTTCTGTGCATCTCTGCATCTTTGGCTCCATTTCATGGCCAAATCCAGGCAAAGATTCGGCCCTGAGTCATCCCTGAAACAGAGAACAAGGACTCACAGTATTCCTGTGCGATCCCCAACTGGTTTAGGTGTGAACTGAGCCTCAGATTACTTTCTCACTACTCCTTTGCATAAACCTGGTAAAAATGCATAAGCATTTTTGACACGTTTTTGACACCACCTGTAAAAAAATGACATGCGACTCTAAAACCGCCCTAAAAACACAACTGCAGATGCATTTTTGATTGTTTTCCATTCATTTCAATAGGGAGGTGCGTTTTTGGTGTGTTTTTTTCCCCATTTTGTAACGCAAAAACTGAAGACATACTGATCACTGTGAAAGTAGCCTAATATCAGCTTTTTACACCATTAAAATAATTTCTTCATATTTAATATGGAAAATATACAAGAAATCCTGTACTCATAAATTTCTATATATTATCTCTTTATCTATGGAGTAATTACTTTGGAACCATTCTCCAATTCCACTGTCATAATTAACCTCCAAGGTATTGCTTCAGAGAAAACTATTGTAGTTCTAGTGGAAATAGCAGGTAGAACTGTGTGAGATCATGAAATGCCTGCTAATGCATTGAATTAATATTTAATGCTGATCTGCAGGGAAGGAAAAGAGTAGAATAAGTGTCACTGCATTATTTTCCTTCAGTGCTGCCATTTCTCACATGATTACCTGCCTAATTTACTCCGGCATCTACTCTAAATGCATCATAAGAGACTCTTTGTCTATCTACCAAAGACATCCTTATTTTTATGTTTTTCGTTTTTTTCTATGTTCAAGAACACGCCAACGTTGTGCTGTTTGTTATGCAGTCACAAAAGGACAAATGCTGCCAAACATTTATTCACTAATAATTTTCTAACCTATTTAATGGACTAGAAACTGATTTTTTATTTGAAACATCTTTATTTATAGACATTAGAATAAGCATGACAAGAAACGAGTAAAAGCATGAGACTTCAATAGACATCCAGTAACATAAGGATACAGTTCACCAGCATATTGTTCCAACAAAAACAAACCTAGCCCAGGGTAATATGGTATAAATTGTCCCAGTAAAAAAATAAACAAGACAAACCAAAAATACAGACCGGAAATAGCCCCAAATAATGGTCCAGTACCAATTACTAACAGGGTCCATGCAGCCCGAAGAAGAGACATAAAGCAAAAAGGGGAGGGTCAAGGGGAAATTAGAAAGAAGGGCTAAGCCCTTGTACACATGGTCGGACATTCCGACAACAAAATCCGTCAGATTTTTTTCGACGGATTTTGTCCGAAAGTCAGAGGCGTAACTAGAAACCTCAGGGCCCCGGTGCAAGAAATCAGGAAGGGCCCCCCCCCCGAAAAGCATGATTTTGATACTATATTTTTTTTCCACTGTACAACAAAGTAAAACATTTCTGTGCAGCCTGTGTCCCGAGTGGAACTTGTGTCACCAGTGCAGTGGTGGCCGTGGAGAGGGGTGGTGGTACTGGAGGTGGGTGGCGGTGGTGGTACTGGAGGGGGATGGTGGTCCTGGAGAGGGGTGGTGGTGGTACTGGAGGTGGGTGGTAGTGGTACTGGAGGGAATAGTGGTCCCGGAGAGGGGTGGTGGTGGTACTGGAGGGGGATGGTGGTCCTGGAGAGGGGTGGCGGTGGTACTGGAGGTGGGTGGCGGTGGGACTGGAGGTGGGTGGCAGTGGTGGTACTGAAGGGGGGGTGGTGGTACTGGAGAGGGGTGGCGGTCCTGGAGAGGGGTGGCGGTACTGGAGAGGGGTGGCGGTGGTACTGGAGGTGGGTGGCGATGGTACTGGAGCGGCATGGTGGTTCTGGAGGTGGGTGGTGGTACTGGAGAGGCATGGTGGTCCTGGAGAGGGGTGGCGGTACTGGAGAGGGGTGGCGGTGGTACTGGAGGTGGGTGGCAATGGTACTGGAGCGGCATGGTGGTTCTGGAGGTGGGTGGTGGTACTAGAGAGGCATGGTGGTCCTGGAGAGGGGTGGCGGTGGTACTGGAGGTGGGTGGCGATGGTACTGGAGCGGCATGGTGGTTCTGGAGGTGGGTGGTGGTACTGGAGAGGCATGGTGGTCCTGGAGAGGGGTGGCGGTACTGGAGAGGGGTGGCGGTGGTACTGGAGGTGGGTGGCAATGGTACTGGAGCGGCATGGTGGTTCTGGAGGTGGGTGGTGGTACTAGAGAGGCATGGTGGTCCTGGAGAGGGGTGGCGGTGGTACTGGAGGTGGGTGGCGATGGTACTGGAGCGGCATGGTGGTTCTGGAGGTGGGTGGTGGTACTGGAGAGGCATGGTGGTCCTGGAGAGGGGTGGCGGTACTGGAGAGGGGTGGCGGTGGTACTGGAGGTGGGTGGCAATGGTACTGGAGCGGCATGGTGGTTCTGGAGGTGGGTGGTGGTACTAGAGAGGCATGGTGGTCCTGGAGAGGGGTGGCGGTGGTACTGGAGGTGGGTGGCGATGGTACTGGAGCGGCATGGTGGTTCTGGAGGTGGGTGGTGGTACTGGAGAGGCATGGTGGTCCTGGAGAGGGGTGGCGGTACTGGAGAGGGGTGGCGGTGGTACTGGAGGTGGGTGGCAATGGTACTGGAGCGGCATGGTGGTTCTGGAGGTGGGTGGTGGTACTAGAGAGGCATGGTGGTCCTGGAGAGGGGTGGCGGTGGTACTGGAGGTGGGTGGCATGGTGGTGGTACTGGAGAGGGGGTGGCGGTGGTACTGGAGGTGGGTGGCACGGGGGTGGTGGTCCTGGAGGTGGGTGGCACGGGGGTGGTGGTACTGGAGGAGGGGTGGCGGTGGTACTGGACATCAGGATCCCCAGATACCCCCCCTTACTTTAGGGTCCCTAGACAGTCACCCCCCTTAAAGAGGTTTCTCTGTACCTTGCTGGACTCTGCTGTGCACCTTGGCCCCCAGCAGATCTCTGTACCCCCCCCCCCCCACCTGGGGGGAGGCAGCGATCAGCAGCTCTATGATGTTGATGGACGGCGGGATCTTCCTGAGTCTACACACACACACTGGAGAGGGGTCAGCATGGCTGTGAGTGGAGAGCGTGTCTCATGTAAACAGCAGCACAGAGACACCGGGACTTGGGAGTGAAGTTTCGTCCGCTCTCGCAAAGCACACAGCTGATCCTGCTCCCCCTTCGGCCCCCCCCCTCCCCTCCTCTCCTCTCCTCTCTCCTGTGTTCTCTGCGGGAAATGTGAGCTTGTTCGCTTCACACCTGAATGCCCGCAGAGAGCAGAGAACACACGAGAGAGGAGGGGAGGGGAGGGGGGCCGAAGGGGGAGCAGGATCAGCTGTGTGCTTTGCGAGAGCGGACGAAACTTCACTCCCAAGTCCCGGTGTCTCTGTGCTGCTGTTTACATGAGACACGCTCTCCACTCACAGCCCTGTGGATAGCAACCACGCCGGGGCCCCCCCACAGTGATGGAATTCCAGGGCCCAGTCGCAACTGCGACTGTTGCGACCCTGATAATTCCGCCACTGCCGAAAGTGGTGTTGCATACACATGGTCGGACAAAGCTGTCGGAAAATCCGATCATTCAGAACGTGATGACGTTTGGTCATTGCAATGGGACTATGTTGCGGCTAGTAGCCAATAGCTTTGGTCTCGTAATTTGATTTGAGCATGCGTGGCACTTTGTCCGATCAGAAATTCTCTACAAACGATCGGACAAAGTCCAATCGGATCATGTCAGAAAATTTTATATCCAGCTCTCAAACTTTGTTGGTCGGACATTCCGACGGAAAAAAAGTCAGATGGAGCCCACACACGGTCGGATTATCCGACAACACGGTCTGATCGGACCTTTTCCATCGGAATGTCCGACTGTGTGTACAAGGGCTTAGAACAGGGGTGTCCAAACTTTTTTCAAAGAGGGCCAGATTCGATGAAGTGAACATGTGTGAGGGCCGACCATTTTGCCTGACATTCTTTGAACCATTAAAATTCGGTCATTCGAGCACTCATACCTGGCCCAACAAAAATTCTTGTGCCTTTGTCGCGCTTGTTTGCCCGACACACAGACGAATGCTCTGTTCTTTAGGGGTACCGTTAAGTCTTAATGGTACCCCACACATTGGAAACATGGGGTGCTTTTGGTGCAGCGCAATAAAAAAAAAGCTCTGGGACTTCTTTCCCTGCATTTTTGTGGGTATGGAAGCCCATTGAAATGCATGGGCTGCCCTACACACAGCATGCAGCCATGCAGATGTGAGCCAAGGGCTTATTGGAGGGGCAGTAAAACTACATGGTTAAGCTGTTTTTACCACCCCCAACTTCTCCCCCTTTAGCTGCAGAGGGAGCAGCTGGGGGTGTACACATGCTGTGGCTGCAGCTGGAGGTATGCTCAGGGTGAATGGGCCTGCACTGCAACTACCCCGCAACTGTGTGGACTGCACAGTTGCGGTATAGTGATGCTACATTTACGGGCTTAAAACAGGTGGTGAGGAGGCAACATAATGCCTCTTTACCACCTTTCAAATGCCTCTGAAAAGCGATCTGTATATGGATTGCTTTTCAGAGGAGCAGCAATCCTGGCTGCTATCACACACACAAGCACCACAAAAGCAGTTCTGATGGTACAAGAATGGGGGGGGGGTCTGGATTAAAAGTAACACACATGCATACACATACACACAGACATACACATACAGACACATGCATATACTTACATACATACAGACACATACACACACACACACATACAGACACATGCACACACGTACATACATACATACAGGCACATACATACACACACACACACACACACACACACATACAGACAGACATACACGCACATACATACAGACACACATGCACATACGCATACATACAGACATACATGGACCCACACACACAATCATACATGCACAGACACACACACACACAGACACACATTCATATACAGACACACATACACACACGCACATACATACATACAGACAGACATGCACACACACACACATATAGACACACATGCACACACATACATACAGACATGCACACACATGCACAGACACACATACATACAGACACACATGCACACACATACATGCACACACATGCACAGACACACATGCACACATACATACATACATACAGACACACATGCACACACACACACACACACACACATACATACATACATACATACAGACATGCACACACACACATACAGACAGACATGCACACACACACACACATACAGACACACATGCACACACACACACACATACAGACACACATGCACACATACACATACAGACACACATGCACATACAGACACACATGCACATACAGACACACATGCACATACAGACACACATGCACATACAGACAGACAGACATGCACACATGTACATACAGACACACATGCACACATACAGACACACATGCACACACATACATACATACAGACACACATGCACACACACACACACATACACATAAATAAAGCCTTTTTAAAACGAATCTAGCTTGAAGTACAGTACCTTTCCATTCCATTTCCTCATTCAGCCGGGTACTGCACTGTAGGGGGAAGCAGAGAGCACAGCACACTCCTCTGCACTTTACTTTCACTTTTGAAGCCGACGGAGCTTCACACAGTGCCGGGGATCGGCTCATTTGACAGCCCTGATCCCACAGCACACCAGGCGGGCCGTTCAAAACCGGACTGCGGGCCGCGATTGGCCCGCGGGCCGGACTTTGGACATGCCTGGCTTAGAAGGATAGGGGGAGAAGAAAGGAAGAAAAAAGGAAACCAAAATGACAGAACAGAGAAGAACCCCTGTCCACCTAGAGGAGGGGGGGGCAAACACAACATTAAACTCTTATGCCGCGTACACACGACCGGACTTTCCGGCAGACTAGGTCCATCAGAATCAGTCCGTTAGACATTCCAAACGTGTGTGGGATAATCCGATCATTTTTCTTTTAAAAAAATCAGACGGACCTAGAAAAGAACATGTTTCAAATCTGTCCGACTGACTCAATTCCTATCGGGAAAACCGTTCGTCTGTATGCTGGTCCAAAGGACCAAATACGATGCAAGGGAAGCTATTGGCTACTGAACTTCTTCTTGTACCCGATGGAGCCAATCTCTCCATATCTATATGAACCCTCAAAGACTTTCAGTATTACAGAATGAGGCATTTACCGGCATTGAGGAGATGAGGTATCGAGGACCGTTTATAAGGTTTCCCACAGATAAGTGCATGAAAGCATGAAGTAGTAGCGGGAGAGAATTTTCTTCTAGCTGGTGCTAAGTGGGCGAGGCGCTAAGGCCTAGACCTCTACCCAAAATAGCTTAATGCAGGGACAATCCCAGCATATAAGCAGGAACGTGCCCCCCTGTATACAGCCTCTCCAACAATGTAGGGAGATGGAGGGGTAAATCCAGGACAGAATGTCTGGCACCCTATACCACTGTGCCAAAAATTTAAAGCAAAACTCCTGCATTTTAGAACATACTGAGGAGGTTTTAATGATTTTTGTCAATCACCCCCTCTGAAAAGCTACAACCCAGTTCCGTCTCCCATCCTTTAAGGTAGTATGGAGTCGAGAGGCAAATTAGAAGCTTGTAAAGTTTAGATAATAGTCCAGTCAGTCGATACACCATGTAACCCTTTAAAGAAGTCCCACAGTTGCAGGTACCTCCAGGTGTCCAGCAGGGTAAAACCCCATTCTCTCCAACGCTTACATAAAAATAGATGAGTTTTGTAGGCCTGTTACCCTGCACATGCACTCCAAACATCTGATCAGGACAAGAGCTCTTTCTGCTCTGGTATACTTTAAAGAAGTTTAATGACCCCATAGCATGGTAGAAATCACTTCCTCAGGGTCTATCACCTGCTCTGTTATTTAAATGAATACAATCTATGGAAACAAAAGGCTTTATATATCAATGCTATCCTATGTTACTGATGGAATTTCTTAAGGACCAGCCTAGGAAAGTAACAGTGCAATAGAAAAAGGATGTAGGTCATGTAACAGGGGATCAATGGAAAGAGGCTTTGCAATCGGTCCTACCAGAAGTTAGTGTCTGTCCAAATCTTTCACTATATATCTTATTACATACTCATTATATTCCATTTAGGCTGTATAGAATGGGTATCTTAGCAGACCCACTTTGTAGCAGATGTAAAAGAAATCAAGGGATCATGGGAATATGATTCATTTACTGTGGCGGTGCCCTAAATTATACGTCTATTGGAAGGGGCTGGTAGACACACTTAACAATGTGTTCCAGTCTAATATTCCACTTGACCCTAATTGCTGTGTTTTGGATATTCTGGATGAAATGGAGGCTCGGAAATTTACCAGGGAGGCACTTTCCAAGGCCTTATTTCAGAAAATTTATATTGCAACACTGGAAGTTGGCTGACCCACCCTCTCAAAAAGAATGGGTTAGAAGTGTAGGTGAGGCACCTAGATTTGAACAATACATTTACCAGTGAAGGGGCTGCCCAGGTAAATTTGAATAGTTATGGGCAAACCGGCTAAATACACCGGGTCTATGCACATTGGAACTGATGTTGGCAAAACTACTGAAATGTCCAGTGGGTCAAGAGGACGTAAGGTATTGTTTGGCTTTATGTAAATGTATGCTTTCTTGTCTCATGATTATCATATTGCACGTTTTTATGTCGAATAATGGCTTGGTATACTATACTGAGAGTCTGCACTTGCTCTGGTAACCTGTTTATTGCTCAATAAAGCATATTTCTTCTTATGCAAAATGTACTTAATATAACGTTGGGGCGTTTGAAATAATTTCAGCAGGCCACTCCACGTCATAAGCATGATAACCATAGATCCTGCTCTTCCATTTTTACCTAGTAAATCTCCTTTTTTGAATTTTGGGCCAATATAACAAGGTTGAATGCTATTTGCTCAGGTCTATTGATCCCATCAATATTAATTCAGGTCATTTGTATTTAGAGATTTAATTATTGGGTCCAAAGACACCTTAAATTGATTTTGAAAATTACATGTTCATATGGTAATAAATGGGGGCTATGTCCATATTTTGTTTGCCATATTTACACTTTATTTAGAAATATTTGTTGTTTCCTTCCTTATAGGATTCAATAATCAATAGTGTATTGCCCCCCTGTGGTTATCATGCTCATGACGTGGAGTCGCCTGCTGGAATTATTCAATGCTTCAATAAATAATGCTTGATTGTTAAAATAATAATTTTTGTATTTATGTAATACTCAATTGTAATCAAGTGTGTTCACCCTTTTGGTGCACCTCTATTGATCGATTATCAAACATGAATTTTCGTAGTAATTAATCCCAATCTTGTTTGTCGTTTACTTTTGTAGTAATCATTTCATACAGCATTCTAGGCTCTCCTGAAGAAGCTCACTCAAAGCGAAACATGTAGAGCGGTAGTGTCTGTACAAATATATGATTTGAATTTAACATGCAAATGAAGGATTTTTTTATGAAATGTTTTTAATGACATTAATAAAATATGAATTGCACTCCGGTGACCCTTAGGAGAAGCCCAGCCTAAAAAGCTCAGGCTGGACTTCTCCTTTAAGTAACACCCTTAAGTGATACTAAACACACACTGTTTAATTTACATTGTCCCTTCTATTAGTGAACTAACCTTGCATGGTTAGTATAGCGGCTCCGACCAGAGCTGCCAGTTTTTTAGTCATGCAAACCTCTGGATTGCATGAAAAAAAACAACTGTAGTGCGTACCAGTCTTTAGAATATGAGGGAGATGCAACCTTCTATAATGTAGATGTAATATCCCTAATATCTATTGTGAGGGGTTAGCTCGGCAGCGGGTGTGTGTGACCCCCTGGATGGGTTCACAACACAAAATCAGGCACAGCAGACAGCGTTGTAGGTGCAAAAAAACAAAAGATGCGGTTTATTTATGCTACATGCAGTGATACATATAACAGCCAAACAAAAATAAAACATGAAAATAAATCCTGGTCAGCTTGACCTCTAACTACACACTTAGATTCCCTGTCTAACAACTGAGTGCAGCCTTGTGCTGCACCAGTCCCTGTCTCTGTTGTAGAGGTTTGCCACACAGGCGTTAACTCACCGCACAGAACAGATATCACACTCCCCAGTCTATACAACACAAAACTGGTTCCAGGATGGAGCATCTCCCTAAGCATGCTGGGGTTTTTTGTAGAGGTCTTAATGAGCCCACTTACTTCAGCTGGGCTCATTAACTCTTCCCCTATAATTGTAAAGGTCTGCATAAAGCCTGAATCTAGGGCACACATATTTCCCATCCTGGATACAACCAGGTGACTTTACCTGCGTGCTGCCACATACCCCCCCCCTCTTGTTTCAACCTTGGGGTTGTAACACAAGCAGTCAGACACGCATGTATCCGAGACAAAGCATCCACATTCCCCATTTTAACACCAGGGCGATGCTTAACTGTAAAGTTAAATTCTTGTAGGGCCAGGAACCACCTATTTACCCTTCTATTGGTCTCCTTGTACTGAGCCATCCACTTTAAAGGAGCGTGATCAGTCACCAGGTCAAAGTGCCTACCTAGCAGATAGTACCGAAGGGAATCTAGAGCCCACTTCACTGCTAAACATTCCTTCTCAATCGTGGCGTAATTTACCTCATGGGACTTCAACTTCCTGCTGAGGTAAATGACTGGGTGCTCTTCCCCGTTCCAGACCTGGGATAACACTGCTCCTAACCCAACGTCTGATGCATCAGTTTGTACAACAAAGTCCTTAGAGAAGTCTGGTGAGTACAACACTGGCTGGCTACATAAGGCTGTTTTTAAGGACTGAAATGCTTCTTCAGCCTCTGGGGACCATTTAACCATGACAGACTCTTTCCCCTTTGTCAGGTTGGTGAGGGGCACAGCCTGAGAAGCAAAATGGGGAATGAATCGTCGATAATAGCCAGCGATTCCCAGAAAGGCTCGTACCTGTTTCTTGCTGTTGGGACGTGGCCAACTCTGTATGGCCTCGACTTTATTGACTTGGGGTTTTATCACCCCCCTCCCAATAGTGTACCCAAGATATTTGGCCTCCTCCTGTCCAATGGTACACTTCTTTGGATTGGCCGTAAACCCAGCTTCCCGGATAGAGTCTAGGACTGCTTGTACTTTCGGCAAATGTGAGACCCAGTCTGTGCTATGGATAATCACATCATCCAGGTAAGCTGCAGCATATTTCTGATGGGGCCTCAGAATCTTATCCATTTTCCGCTGGAATGTTGCCGGTGCATTCTGTAACCCAAACGGCATTCTCTTATATTGGAAGGCCCCATCTGGGGTTACAAACGCAGTTTTCTCCTTGGCCGACTCGGCCAGGGGAATTTGCCAATAGCCTTTGGTGAGATCAAGAGTTGTCATATATCGGGCTGTTCCCAGCCGGTCAATCAACTCATCTATACGCGGCATGGGGTAGGTGTCAAATTTTGTAACTTTATTTAATTGTCGAAAATCGTTACAAAACCGCCAGCTCCCATCAGGTTTGGGCACTAGTACGATAGGACTGGACCAGTCACTCTGGGACTCCTCTATCACACCCAATTCCAACATCCTTTGAACCTCCCCACGTATTGCCTCCCGTCGGGCCTCTGGTATTCTATAAGGTTTTAGTTTTACTCTTTCTCCTGGCGGGGTGATAATGTCATGCTCTACGCTAGATGTTTGTCCCGGAAGCTCAGAGAAAATCTCTTTGTTACGAAGTACAAACTCTTTAACCTCCTGTTGTTGGGGTTTCGATAAGGTGTCTGCTATTCCAACCTCAGGAACTAAGCAATCAGGCTGTACTTGTGACAAAGTCTCTGCGACTAGGGATTCCCTATCCCTCCAGGCTTTCAGCAGATTGACGTGATAGATCTGCTCCGGCTTTCGCCTTCCTGGCTGTCTAACCCTGTAGTTCACCTCACTAATTTTTTCAATTACTTCATATGGACCTTGCCATTTGGCCAGAAATTTGCTTTCAACCGTAGGGACTAGCACCAAGACCCTATCCCCCGGGGAAAAAGTACGGGTCTTGGCCCCACGGTTGTACACTCTCTGCTGTGCTAACTGCGCTTGGGTTAAATGTTCCTTTACAATTGGCATTACCTGTGCAATTCTATCTTGCATCAGGGCGACATGCTCAATCACGCTCCTGTGAGGAGAACTCTCATTTTCCCAAGTTTCCTTGGCGATATCCAGCAGCCCTCTTGGGTGTCTCCCATAGAGCAACTCGAAGGGTGAGAAACCCGTAGAGGATTGGGGTACCTCCCTAATGGCAAACATTAGATAGGGTATTAGACAGTCCCAATTCTTTCCATCTCTATCCAACACCTTCTTTAACATTTGTTTAAGGGTTTTGTTGAATCTTTCAACCAACCCATCTGTTTGGGGGTGATACACAGATGTACGCAATTGCGTCACTTTGTACAACTTGCATAATTCTTTCATAACCCGGGACATAAAGGGTGTACCTTGGTCCGTAAGCAGTTCCTTACAAATACCCACACGGCTAAAAACAAGAGATAGCTCTTTGGCTATGGTTTTGGCCGAGGTATTTCGGAGAGGAATTGCTTCCGGATAACGGGTGGCATAGTCCAATATAACCAAAATGTACTGATGCCCCCTGGCGGACTTCATTATCGGACCTACCAAATCCATTGCAATCCTTTCAAAGGGGACCTCAATGATAGGAAGAGGTACCAGCGGGTTACGGAAATGTGGCATAGGTGCCGACTTCTGACACACAGGGCAGGAGGAACAATAATTTTCTATTTCCTTCATGACCCCAGGCCAATAGAATCTCTGCAGTACCCTCTCTCAGGTTTTCTCGGCCCCCAGATTACCTCCCAGAATGTGCCCATGGGCCAATTCTAACACCAACTTCCTGTAAGGTTTGGGCACTACAAGTTGCTCAATGGTTTCTTCTGCCCTTTGAGCCACTCGATACAGCAGGTCCCTTTCCATAGTGAAGTAAGGATAAGTGCAAGTCTTATCTGGGTTCACTAACTCGCCATCTATTTTCACCACATTTTCCCGTGCCTTTATTAGGGTGGGGTCTTTTAACTGTTCTGTGGCAAAATTTTCCCTGTGAACCTCAAGATCCGAAAACTCCACAGACGGCATGTTTTCATCTGAGGATGTTGGCTCCTCCCCAGTTTCTCGAGTTTCCCCCGCCAATACCGACAAGGGAAATTCAGGAGAGTCCTCACCACTCCCAGAGGAATTCTGGTCATCTTCCTGGTTTATAGGGGCACCAGTGGGGGGCTCAGGACAATCCCAGAGTTCCCAGAATTTTGGAAAATCCCTTCCCACAATAGCATCATGTGGTAAGTGAGACACTAACCCCACCTGATGAGAGAGGTTACCTTTGGGAGTCTCAAAAAACACTGAAGTTACAGGATACTCTCGGGTGTCCCCATGCACACAAATAACAGCCACCCTGTTCTTCCCAGAGACCTCTGTAGTAACTAATTCAGCTTTTATCAATGTTACCAGGCTAACTGAATCCAGCAACACATCAACATTTCTACCATTAATACACATTTTACATAAATGTTTCTCAGGTCCCCGAATGGCAGTGCATGCAACTGTCGCAAACAGCGACTGACGTCTCTCCCTTATAAAGTCACATTGCATAGGCTCATCCACAATGGGGCAATTGGCTGCAATATGTCCCTCTTGCCGGCAGCGGTAGCAAATAATCTTTTTCGCTGTCTCTTGCAGCATGGGCTTCCTGGGCTGCTCCCGCCAGACCTTAGGTAGAACTCCCACCCTCTCACTCTCTCCACCCTCACCCCTTGGAGTCATCTTACCCACCACTGGGAATGATCTGGTCTTAGGGTGGAAAGTCCGTGAGTCCCTGGAAGAGGTGGTCAGGTTCTCTGTAGCCAAGTACCTCTCAACCAGATCCACAAGTTTATCTGCATTTTCTGGGTCTTCATGGCTTACCCATTTTTGGATGGCAGTAGGAAGAGCTCTCAGGAAACGATCCATAACAACACGTTCCACAATGTTTGGTGCGGTCAAAGTCTCTGGCTGCAGCCACTTCCTGCTCAGGTGAATGAGATCATACATTTGAGACCTGGGGGGTTTTCCAACCTGAAAAGTCCAATTATGCACACGCTGAGCCCGGACGGCCAGGGTGACACCCAGCCGTGCCAATATTTCTGTTTTTAGCACCACATAGTCTTTTGCTTGGTCAGGCTCTAGGTCATAATAAGCTTTCTGCGATTCCCCAGTTAACAGAGGGGCCACCAGTCCAGCCCATTGCTCCTTAGGCCATTTTTCCCTTACAGCAGTCCTTTCAAATGTGGTCAAAAACACCTCCGGATCATCCTCTCCAGTCATTTTTGTCAATAAACGGCTCACACCAAAGGATGCGGTATTATTGTAACCACTTGCTTCATTGGTCTGCGGACGTTGCTGTATTAATGTCTCTATTTTCTGTTGAAAATTCTGCTCTTGCTTCTGCAACAGGTCTATGAAGCGGGCTTCAGATTGCTGCTGGGCTTGTTGCTGAGCTTCCAGACTCTGCAGGTGAGCTTTCTGCTGAGCTGCAAGGCTCTTTTGTAAAGCCGCATTTGTTTTCTGCTGATTTGCATTTGCTAGAGCCAGCTGTCTCAGTATCTCCTCCATGCTGACCTTTAAAAAAAATTTAAAAAAACTGCCAAAATTCTCCACCAACTGTGAGGGGTTAGCTCGGCAGCGGGTGTGTGTGACCCCCTGGATGGGTTCACAGCACAAAATCAGGCACAGCAGACAGCGTTGTAGGTGCAAAAAAACAAAAGATGTGGTTTATTTATGCTACATGCAGTGATACATATAACAGCCAAACAAAAATAAAACATGAAAATAAATCCTGGTCAGCTTGACCTCTAACTACACACTTAGATTCCCTGTCTAACAACTGAGTGCAGCCTTGTGCTGCACCAGTCCCTGTCTCTGTTGTAGAGGTTTGCCACACAGGCGTTAACTCACCGCACAGAACAGATATCACACTCCCCAGTCTATACAACACAAAACTGGTTCCAGGATGGAGCATCTCCCTAAGCATGCTGGGGTTTTTTGTAGAGGTCTTTATGAGCCCACTTACTTCAGCTGGGCTCATTAACTCTTCCCCTCTAATTGTAAAGGTCTGCATAAAGCCTGAATCTAGGGCACACATATTTCCCATCCTGGATACAACCAGGTGACTTTACCTGCGTGCTGCCACACTATATTAGATGTGATAGGAAATGCTCATCACAGAAACTCACTAAAAACTGAGCATGTTCAGAGTTGCCACCACAGCTGCAAAATCCCTAGCTGTATTGGGGACATGAACAGAAGGTGGAGATAGAGAACAGCAGAATGAACCAGATTTTTTGCAGAATACAACAGCATGTAGCACGGGTTGGACTGCGGCTGCGATCCGCTTGCTCAGCAGGGGATCTCTCATCAATGCTGAGCAGGTGGATGACAGGTTTGTGTCTGGTCCACTCATGCAGAGTGGACACGAACAAAGACCACTCTCCTCTTTGGACCACCGCCTGTCCTTTTACATCTGACTGTCATCCGATCCGACGGACAGATGGCGAACATATCCAGACACATGTCTGTTTACACCCATTGCTCCATAGAGAACAATGGAGTTTCCGATCATGTTCGCCTGAAAAACAGACAGGCGGACCCGATCGAAACGTCTGTGTGAAAGGGGCCTAATACACCATTTATTAATAGTTTTTTATGATGTGGGTTTAGTGACACTTTAACCACTTGCCGACCAGCCGCTGTCGTTATACTGCAGCAGGTCGGATCGTTTCCGCAAACAGCCGTAGCTGTACGTCAGTCCCTTTAACAGCTATAGGGGGCAGGCATGTTCCCCCTGCACAACGGGGGAGCTGATGCGAGTGGCTGATGGCCGTGGTGTCTGCCGGCCAACCGCGATCGTTCCACAGAGAGGAAGAATAGGGATCTGTCAATGTAAACAGACAGATACCTGTTCTGTCATGGGAGTAGAGAGATCGTCTGTTCCTAGTGATCAGGAACAGGAACAGCAATCTCTCTCTACTCCCAATCAGTCCACTCCCCCCACAGTTAGAAACACCTCCCAGGGAACACATTTAACCTCTTGATCGCCCCTTAGTGTTAACTCCTTCACTGCCAGTGGCATTTATACAGTATTCAGTGCATTTTTATAGCACTGATTGCTGTAAAAATAAATGTCAGTGGTCCCAAAAAAGTATCTGATCTGTCCACCACAATGTTGCAGTCCTACTAAAAATTGCTAATCACCACCATTACTAGTAAAAAAATATATATATATATATATATATATATATATATATATATATATATATATATATATAAATATATAAAAATGCCATAAATCTATCCCCTATTTTGTAGACGCTATAACCTTTGTGCAAACCAATCAATATACGCTTATTGTGATTTTTTTTTTTTAACCAAAAATATGTAGAAAAATACATATTGGCCTAATGTGATGAAGAAACTAAAAACTGCAGAGGTGATAAAATACCACCAATAGAAAGCTCTATTTGTGGGGGGAAAAGGACATCAATTCTGTTTGGGTACAACGTTGCCTAAACGCGCAATTGTCATTTAAAGCGACGCAGTGCCGTATCGCAAAAAATGGCCTAGTCATTAAGGGGTAAAATCTTCTGGTCTGTAAGGGGGTAATTTTTGGGCCATCAGAGGTGTCAAACTGAAATGAGGTCTGGGCAGATTTGACTTGTATCTGGGTATGTAGTGTTGGATTTGTGTTACTAAAAGTAATAAAACACTGCATCACAAGCTTAAGATACTTTGACGGTTCACCCTTTGGTGCCTTGCAAATCTAACAGAACAGCCTGTGCGACTACAATAGGGGTCAGTACCCCCCATACCAAGGTCAAATGCGGAAAAGTTACAAGAGCTTTCTCATTCACAAGTTAAAAAGCAAAACAGACTCCTGTGTCCAAGAACCATACAAAGACATAGCATGTACAGGCAGATACTAATTTTGTATACTGCATACGTATTATTTAAAAAAAGAAAAATATATAAGGTAAGAAAAAATAAATAATAACGTGTCATAAACTTATTGATTACTAAAATGCATGCTTTTCTTGACTATTACCAAAACATCCAGTTACATGACTTCATACAGAATCTGCATCAATTTTACTTTTTGCATTCCATAATACTCAATAATAAGAGCAAGACAACATTTACAAACAGCCTAAAGATTGATATATTTACTACAATTCAATAAACAATTTAAATAAATACTATTATTGTAAATCCTACTTCAAACTCCTACTTGTTTAGTGTTAGATCTTACATGTTTAAATACTGCCCCCATGTGGATAAAGCGAGTAGCATTGTCTTCACTACAGGCTGGTATTCTTCAGCTTCAAACATTTTCTGAACTCTGCAGGGGTTATTTACGAAAGGAAAATCCACTTTGCACTACAAGTGATCAGTGTTTTTCAACTCCAATCTTCAAGGCGCCCCAACAGGTCACGTTTTCAGGATTTCCCTCAGATGAAATGGCTGTGGTAATTACTAAGGCAGTGAAACTGGTCAAATCGCTTGTGAAAAACTTGAGGACTGCATATTTGCCAACTGTCCCGAATTTCCTGGGATTTAGACCTTTTTCCAGATCTTATTGTGTCCCGGGAAGTGTCCCGGGAAATCAGTTTTTCCCAGATTTTTTGCCGCCGCGGCTAGTGGTCCGCAGCCGACAGAGACAATGTCTCTGCCAGCCACCATTTTTATGAAGACCAGAAGCACACAGGTGGCTACAATAGAAATTAAGCTGCGGCGCCACCAACCCTCTGCCCCGCTGTCTCTGACCTGTTATGGAAAGGGGCGGCGCCGCAGCTTAGCTTACTGTAGCCACGCGGCCGGCTCCAGTCCTATTTTCTTCCCCCTCGTAAACCGTAATGGTGGCGGAGACACCACTATACCTGATGTAAGGGGGCTCCAATGGTGGGACAACTGATGTAAGGGGGCTCCAAAGGGGGGACGACTGATGTAAGGAGGGCTCCAATGGGAGAAACCTGATTTAAGGGGGGCTCCAATAGGGGGACACCGGATTAAGGGGGGCTCCTCTGGGGACGCCTGATGTAAGGAGGGACTCTGCTGGGGACACCTGATGTAAGGAGGGACTCCGCTGGGGACACCTGATATAAGGAGGGACTCTGCTGGGGACGCCAGATGTAAGGAGGGACTATACTGGGGACGCCTGATGTAGGGAGGGACTCCGCTGAGAATGCCTGATGTAAGGAGGGATTCCGCTGGGGCAACTGATGTAAGGAGAGACTCCGCTGGGGACACCTAATCCTGCATGTCAGATGGAAGAAGCGCAGCTGCCCGTTTGCTTCCACACAATCATAGTAATAGCCTCCTGTGCGGGCCCTATGCTTGCCCATCTGTGGGTCCTGGACCAAAATAGTGGGTGCTGCCAGGTAAAGGGGAGGGACTAGATTTCGAGAACAGCAAAGGTTTACAAAAGCAAGCAGACCAACAGTGCTGTGTCTGCAGTGTCTGAGTGAGCTGCGGGCTGGAGAAAACATACAAGCGGGCCAAGTTTGAGTGGCCCTATAGCAAGGTAAAACAACTTCTGCCTTTAGAATTACTCATTTCATTCTCAGGATTATATGCCCCATGTGGCATTGCTCCTCACACATTCACAAGTTCTCAGGCACTTGCTGATATGTATGAAAAGTGCACTGAGCTGTATGTGAACTGCACTTTATATACTGACATGCATGGACAGTGTACTGAGCTGTATGTGTGCTGCACTGTGTATACTGGCATGTATGGATGGTACACTGCAGCACTGTATTTTGTGATATTTAAAGAAATAATGCATTCTGTATGCAGGCCAACTAATTGGCTGACCAACTAATCGATTATGAAAATAGTTGACAACTATTTTCATAATCGATTATAATTGATTATGTTGATTAGTTGTTTCAGCCCTAGTTTGGAGACAGGCCAAGTCAGTTTTTAGGAGGTGAAAGTGGCCAAAGAACATAGCGTGCTTATGTGGGGATTTGAAACTCTTAAGATTAAAGTGGTAGTAAAGGTTTTTTTTTGTTTATTTAAATAATAAACATATTATATATTTACCTGCTATGTGCAATGTTATTGCACAGAGCAGCCCAGAAACTTCTTTTTTGGGGTCCTCTACCAGCATTCTTAGCTCCTTCTTTTCTCTGTGTGGCACCATAGGCAGCAGCTTCTTATGGTGGCACACCTGCAGGCTTACTCCCAAGCTGAGCTGTGTGCGTCTATTGACACACACAGCATGGCTCAGCCCCGCCCACGCTCCGTTCTCACAGGATTTGATTGACAGATGAACTCTGAACCTGTGAGGAGAGAGAGAGACCTGCGCCATCGTAGACAGGCACAGCACTGGATTAAGATAAGACTCAAGTAAGACTCAGGTAAGTAAAAAGGGATGTGAGGAAGTAATACATCTACTGGGACATTTTGGCTAATGGCTAAAAATGGCTAGCTTCTAGAGCAGTGGTTCTCAACTCCTGTCCTCAGGACCCACTAACAGGCCAGGTTTGCAAGATAACTGAAATACATCACAGGTGATATCATTTGCTGTTCGGTGATTGCTGTATTTTAGTCTGCATTTCCCCAGGGTAATACATAAAATCTGGCCTTTTAGTCGGTCCTGAGGACAGTTGCGAACCACTGCTCTAGAACCACTTTAAGTGCAAGTATCTGAAGGCCCACTATCTCTATACATACTGCAGCTGCTGGCTTTTAATAATAGTACACTTACCTGTCCTGGAGTCTAGCTCCATCAGCTGCTGGGTGCTGCCACCGCCATTGCGGGTAAAACAACCCTACTTTGCATGCATGAGGCCCCGATCCTCTCTTCGATTGGCAAGGGGAGGAGGGGAGAGGAGGAGGGCCGTGGTGTGGATTCCCTGAAGTGGGAACAGGATACCTGTCAAAGACAGGTATCCCTTCCTCCCTCCCAAACGAAAGGTGCCAATTGTGGCACCGGAAGGGGAGAGGAGACAAATGAGCAGAAGTTCCACTTTTGGGTGGAACTCCGCTTTAAATGCAGAGTGTAGAGTAGGTGAGGGTTAAAATAGTGACTTCAACATGCTTGGGAGAGTGGGAGAGTAGAAGATAAAAAGAGAACGGAAGGAACATGGTCAATGCAACAATGAAAATAATCAGAACAGAAAAAGAGAGCGCTGGTAAAGTTTTTGCTATTTCATACCATGCTCACTAAGGGCCTGGTTTGTGAACAAATGCATTTGATCAGGTGAGGGGAGGAATGACTCCCTGTCAGGAACTAGGGGGTTAAATAACATGCATCAAGGACATGTTGATAGCCTAATAATAACAAATAAAGCTACTATAGCTGAGGTGTGAAGCATACTGTAAGTGTCCAGATAAGGCACACAGGACTGTAGGTGCCAGGTTCTCAGCTCATGACTGGTGACAGACACACTGCCAGGGTCTCTACCCCAGCATTCTAGAGTGACACTGACATATTCAGATATATACAGGAAAACTAAGATATGGAAGTGTAGCTTCCATTATATCCGCATCTGCAAGCTTCATCATATTTAGATTATTTTTTTAGGACTAACTGTGATCATAGCTATTTTCTTCATTATTTTTTACAAGAATTTCCAAAAAGTTAAAAGATTTGAGTCGTGGATGGAACTACTTTCAAATGCAAACATACTTGGCAGTTTAAAGTGTGCCTTGAAAGTTTTTTTGGAGAACATGGTAAATCAGTGATATGGCCACCAAGTGTACCCTGCCCTTCCAAATTAAATTTATCAGTCACCTATATACTGTAATGCCGCGTACACATGACCCTACTTTCCGGCAGACTAGGTCAGACGGAATCAGTCCGTCGGATAATCCGATCGTCTGTGGGCTAATCTGATCCGTTTTCATGAAAAAAATCTGGCGGACCTAGAAATGGAACATGGTTCAAATCTGTCCGACGGACTCAATTCCTATCAGAAAAACTGTTCGTCTGTATGCTGGTCCGACGGACCAAATACGACGCAACGGAAGCTATTGGCTACTGGCTATTGAACTTACTTTTTTAGTCTCGCCTTACGTCATCACGTTCAAAATGAACAGACTTTCGAATGGATTTAGTCCGTTCGTGTGTTGCCAAGTCCGTTAGTTCAGAAAGTCCGTTGGAACTCTGCCAAATGTCCGTCAGGAAGACCATCGGACCTAGTCTGCCGGAAAGTCCGGTTTTGTGTACGCGGCATAATAGTTACTTTAACAAACCTCCCAACGGTCCCAGATTCCGCTGGACCATTCTGAGACAAGATTTCAAGTAAGTTGCAGGGTCCTGCGCTGGAGTTCCACTACTGAGCTCCACTTAGTAGTGGTATCCTCATTGGGTGCAATGTGTGCTCTCACAAACAGCACCAAGTAAGGATTACTGGCAGAAAAGCCTCCTGGCAATCTTTTCTCCCCCCTCCTCAATGCAATCATTGGTTGCTAGGACTGTTGGCATCCTAGCAACCGATAACACACTTTGCAAGCCACCTTCCAGCTCAGCCCCCGCCTTCAGCTCTCGTTCCTGCCTTTCAGTGGCTTCCGATTTCTGCCTCTCAGTGGCTCCTGATTCCTGGCTCTCAGGTGACTCCTGATTCCTGCCTCTCAGCGGCTGGCACCAGGTAAGAGGAGTCCTGCAGCCCTGCAGTTTCCAGCTTGTCACACCAAAGCACTCCACCAGCTTCTGTGGGTTAGCACAAGGCACCCAGGGCACATGCCCCACAGTTGCTGATGGGTCTTCTGGGACCCAGCGCCACAACCGCTTGCTTTTATTTTATTCAGGAGGGGCTTCCTACCCCGCCTCTCAGGACTAAAGCATGGAGCTGAGTGAAGTGCTGTGAAACTCCTCCTCGGCTCAATGCTACTCTTCTGATGGTCTGAGCTGTCAGTGGCAATGTGCTGCAAAAAAAAGCACAGGAATAGATAGCATTCTGTATTTGTGAGAGAGCGGGGGGGTGGTCATTGGTGAGAGAGCTGGGGGGGGGCATTAGTAAGAGGGGGGGGCATTGCTGAGAGAGCTGGGGGAGCATTGATGAGAGAGCTGGAGGGCACTGGTGAGAAAGCTGGGGGGGCATTAGTAAGAGGGGAGTGGGGTCATTGGTGAGAGGGTTGGGGGGCATTGGTAAGACAGGAGGGGGGCATTAGTAAAAGAGGAGGGGAGGCATTGGTAAGAGAGCTGGGGGCATTAGTAAGACAGGAGGGGGGGCATTGGTGAGAGAACTGGGGGGGCTTTGGTGAGAAATCTGGGTGGGGGATTGGTGAGAGATCTGGGGGGCAATGGCGAGAGAGGGCTGGTGGGAGCATTGGTGAGTGAGATGGGGAGCACATTGGTCAGAGAGCTGGGGGGGCATTGGTCCAAAAGTTGTGAGAGGTGAGAGACCTGGGGGTGTGCATTAGTGAGAGAGCTGGGGGGCATTTTTGAGAGGTGAGAGAGCTAGGGCATATTAATGAGAGAGCTGGGGGACATTGGTGAGAGGTGAGAAAGATTGGGGGCATTGGTGAAAGAGTTGGGGGGCCTAGGTGAGAGAGCTGGGGGCATTTCTGAACAGATTGCATTACATACCCTGGACCCCTACAATCTGTGTTATGTATTGTTAGTGTTATGTATCCTAAACCCAACACTAATTTTAGCACTTCCCAACCCCTGTGCTCTGCCTTACACACTCCTGTACTTTATACACAATATTGAACATTATATACTTCTTACCAAAGTGTTCATTGTCTCAACAGTTGCTGATTGCTGTGTAGTCCTTGACTATTTTAATGATCTTCTGTAAGGTAGGCTCAGAGAAAACAATCAAAGCATATTTTATAGGTACAAGGAAGCCCGGGCTTTGGTTAACCATGCTCCTTAAGCCCCTTCCATGTTAAGACTTTGGCTACACCCACATTTTGTAGTTGCACACAATGTGCTCCACAGCTCACACCCTCCCTTGATTGTCCCTCATTCTGAAGTTCAAAAGTTGGGAGGTATGACTTTAATGCTGTGGGAATAGTGCCCTGAAGACAAAGAGGTATTACTTACACATCCTACTAATTTTACACATCCATAACACCTTTACATTAACTTTTAGGCTGCTCGTACTCATCGTTTCTCAAATGTTCCTCAAGACAACCAGGCCCTAAACACCCTGGACCCATCCTCAAATAGCTCAATAAACAGAAGTACTTAGCAAACTGTTTGCTTTGTGCAGCATTGCATTAAATATAGTCTAAAGCTTCTGGCCATAAACACCATTGTAATTCTGTTATGTTTATCTCCTTTGCAGTCCCACTATTGAGAAATTATTGAGAGGCAGGCCAATTGCAGCCTAAAAGTATTAATCTCATATCTAGTAACATCCGTCCAAAGCATTGGTCTCACTGAACTTCCAAAATGGTGCTTCCGGTACATCACTTCTGGTGCAAAAGATGACATGACATTTGGTTGCTGCATGTCCACATCCCCTTGGTGAGCAGCCATGTGGTCGAGTGACAACCAGCATGATAGAAGTTTGTAATTAACTTTTCTATTTTAGGAGAGATTGAGAAGATGTAACATTTGCAGTATAATTGCTTTTTGATCATCAGTGATAGACGTACAGAGATCTTTTTCCCACTGTAGCAAGTATCTGGGACTTGAGAACTGTGTTAACAATGTCAAACATTTGTACATTTGTGGGAGACATCTTGTAGATTGTTTTTTAGAAGCAAAGATTCTTTCAATGGAGGTCAAGCCCCAAAATGAGCGTATGGGTTTCAGGAGTGAATAGACAGAATGAGCCAAATGAGCGTGGCTCAATTTGTGAAATTGAGAAATGCTTCCAGGATCCATAATCTCCTCTAGGGGAATTATCAAATAACTCTCAGTAACTTGATGTAAGCAGAGTGGTTGATCAGGTGATCATAAGTGGAAATGATGATCTAACATACCAAGGAGGAAGTAGGTGTGGCCGAGTATAAGCATAATTGGAAAGTTATATGACCACCCCGCGCAGTAATGTACAGAATCAGAATCCCAAAGTTTTAAAATCAAGGTAGTAAAGGGTAATGTCTGTGTTGATAATTGACAGTATTTCTTAGGATCCAGGGGAATATATTTAGCTCTGTCTCACAAAGCGTGTGTTCTAGTTTGACCCATATCTTGGAATGAAAGGTGTATTCCCAGTCAACCATTCTAGTGAAAACCACTGCTTGATAATAATGTTTAAAATCGGCAAGAGAGTGGCCGCCATGGGTCTAGACAGTACATCTTGGGAGATTCTTGCTCTTGTGTGATTACAAATTTACCTTGTCTCTAAGTATGGTAAAGTAATAAAGAATCTCGGGGGAATGCTCAGAAATACAAAGAGGACCCTTGGGAGCACATTCTTCTTAATCACGGTTATTTTACCTAGCCAGAAGTGGTAAAAAGCATGTCATCATTGCAAATCAGCACTTATCTGACTAAGCATAGGTATATAATTAGCCTGAAATAGCCCTAATATGCTAGGGATAATTAGCTTTTATTCATTCATATAAAAACTTTATCCCAAAATTAAAAAACTAAAATGCTGTAACTGCTTAAAACGTGTTAGCTGGATTTTGACTTGAATTTGCTAGTCATGTCTATTTAAATCTGCTAGATTATCTAGCACTACCCTCTCCCTGGACTGAAAAGTTCAACTACATTTCCCATGATGCTCAACTACACTGCAGAGTGCATGAGCATCATGGGAAATGTAGCTTCAAAACATCTCATGTGCCAAGGTTCACCATCACTGCCCTAGGACAGGATTTGTGGTACTGGCCAGATCACCAGGTGAAAATAAGGAAAAAAAGCCTAAAAAAGAAAATTTATGTAGCTACCCCATCTGATTGGCAATTTGCAATATATAAAACATTTTAACAATCCCGATCCTGGCCCCTTACCACGTGATCTGCTGTCAGCCAATGACAGCAGATCAGAAGATGTAAAGAAGATCTGTAATCGTAATCGTTTTTTTTTTCTCCTCACGCTGAAAAAAACAGCCGATCACCAGGTTCTGTGAAAGAGACATTGGTCCCGAAGAGGAAGAGACACAACCACATCATCTGTGCCCACCAGTGCCACCACTAGTGAATATCAGTGCCACCAATCAGTGCCCACCAGTGCATATCAGTGCCACCAATCAGTGCCACCTATAAACGCCCACCATGCCACCTATCAATGCCCATCATTGGTGCCAATCAGTGCCCATCAATGCCACCCATCAGTGCCCATCGCTGCCACCCATTGGTGCCACCTATCTATGCCCTTCAGTGCTGCCCATCAGTGCCACCTCTCAGTGCTACCTCTCAGTGCACACCAGTGCCTCCTGCCTCACCAGTGTCCACCAGTGCCACCTTATCAAAATTTAATTTGGGTACAGTGTTGTATGACTATGCAATTATCATTCAATGTGAGACAGCGTTGAAAGCTGAAAATTGGTCCGGGCAGGAGGGGGTTTAAGTGCCCAGTAAGCAAATGGTTAATACCACTTTATAGAAGAATTCCAGGCATGGTTTTATTATACATAGTTACATTGGTCCAGCTTGGACCAGTGTAACTATGTATATACTGTACCATACCTGGCTGATGCCCTTGGAAGCTGGAAACCACTGAAGTGAAATCACTTGCTTCTGCTTTCCACACCATCAGCTGCACTTCTGTTTACTGAACACAGGAGGTTGGCAGGTCGGAACAGGCACCGTTCAGATAATGCTTTGTGTTTTCTGAATGCATGCAAAGCATTCTCTGATTGGACAAGGCAGAGAGGTGGGGTGGTCACATCACACTCTCCAGCGAGTCCAATCAAAGGGGCTTTGCAAAGCATTCTCCGAATGCCACCCATGATGACAGGCCAAACTCCTGTGTTCACAATCCATCAGGTAGGCTGCTCCACAAGTAGAAATCACTGAAGTAGCAGTGCTAACTTCAGTGATTTCCAGCTTCCATGGGCACTGGCCAGGTATGGTATATTCTGTACACAGTATATATAGTAGCTATGTATAATATAGCCATACCTGGAATTCTTCATTAAATGCTTGGCGCACCCCATTTCTTCTTAATTGCTCAACAGTTTGAGATATCTATGCATATATCACCAATATCACAGAAAATGAAAGTGAGGGCAATTCCAAAATTTTGAGTTGCCCCCAGAACAGGAATAGCAGAGAAATCTTTCAATGTGGACACACCCTATTGAATCTATGCATGTTTTCTGAAAAAGGTGATTTTAGCCATTAATGCAACTAACCAAATGGCATCTAGAAAGGAGAAGTACAATTTAGTAGGGACCTTCCAATCCTGCAATTGGCAAACTCATTGATATATTTTGAAAAGGCAAAGAGGAGTGTCAGGGTCACCACTGTCCCACTTGTGGCACACTGACCAGACAACAATGAATCACATCAGTATGAACTTATCCTACATTCATTAGCTAAACAAGCATTTTTTTATGTTACTCAAAAATCCGTTTTCCCACTTCCTAATTGAGTGAGGCACTGGTGATGTAATCAGGGCATCACAGATGCATCCTGGGAAGACTACTTCACCAGAGTCTTCCCCCTCAGATGATGTGCACTGTCACATATGCAGACCCAGAGTTCCAGGAAGTGAAAGGAGATGGATTGAGCTGCCCTTAGTGAAAAATGCCACTGTAAGAAGAATGTGGAGGAGGAGGAGGAGGTATGTAAAGAATAAAAAGCCTGCAATTATCTATAAGGCCCCTTTCACACATGCGGACCATATGTCCATATTTCATCCATCCGTTTGCGGATGAAATACGGACATACATGCATCCCTATGGGATAGCAGGTGTCTGAGGATGAACATCCACAGACACCCGATATCGTCCGTCTCCGCTATGGTCCGATTCTGCAGACGGAGGAAAATCCTATTTTTCTATCTGTCTGCAGAGCGGATCGGATGAACATGGATAGACGGTCCGTGTTCATCCGATCCCCCATAGAGGAGAGTGGAGATCTGACAGGGCGGTCCCGGTGTCTTATCAAATAAGGTGCTCCATCCGATAGTGTCCGCTGCATACTGCGCATGCTCAGTACACAGCAACACAGATTCCGAAAATTGCCGAGGATGAACGGCGTCTGCGCCGTAAGTCCAGGTTCTATCCCCACTATCCAAGTGGACATAGAGTAGGAATATAAAAGAGCCGAGCGCAGCGAGGCCGAGCTCGAAGCGTGGCGAGCAAAGCTCGCCCGCGAGGGGCCCTCTAATATTCACAACCCTATGTCCGCCTGGATGGTGGGGCTACCACCTCCACTCACAGCGCAGGCGCCGTTCAGCTTCGGAGATTTTCCAAAGCTTCGTCTGCTCCTATATGATGGCCGGACACTATATAGCAGAACACCGGCATGCTGTGCAGGGACCGCCCTGTCATCCGCCGGGATAAACAAAGCGATCCCCGCTGAGCAAGCGGATCATCACGGGGCGGATCATTATGGATCTGTCCTGTGTGAAAGGGGCCTAAGTATTGTGATATGAGGTAGCCCATAAACATAAGCCAGACAAGTTTGGTAAACGTCAATCAGTCTCTTTATTATTGTCTTCAAAATAAGTAAACACAACAAGCCTTCTTCAGCCAAAAAGGAAAAACAAACAGTCCATAATCCTGGTATCCAGACAAACCATACGACAGACTCACCCCCATATTCTAGGTCCTACACTGGGTTAGGTTTCCCCTTGTCTCAGGGTGCCACAAAGGTCACAAGAGTTAAGCAAGAAATGCCTTGGTCACCAGAGAGTTCACCCATGCTTATAGCTTGTGAACCTCTCCACTCTGCCTTACTGACACAGGTGCTAATCCCTTCCTGCTGCCTTTCAAAATTCCCTTTGCTGAAGCTTAAACCCTTCTGGACAGAGTCCTTGTAGTCAGGGTTTTGAGGTTCTCCCTCCCAAAACACTTTTAACCTCCAAAGTTTCCGGGTCCTTTCTAGGAATTTACCAATTCAGAGAGTACTGATGATCAGTCCTCTCTTATCAACCGGACTACCCCTGAATACTTAAAGTGGTTGTAAACTCTCCCCCACAACTTTGTCCCATGTAAATCAGCATAAAAAACCCTAATGAACACTACTTGTAGATATCTCCTTACTTGCTTAGTATTGTTGTAATCCTTTTTGTTCTTTAGAATGACGTCCCCTGATTTATGTCACACTCTCTATGTCCTTATCTAACTGTTATCAGGACTTCCTAGGCACTGATAATCCCAGGAGGGTGCAGAATCATTCAGAGCTTCCTCCTACAGACCATGTGACCATGTGACATCACATGCAGTGTAAACCTGGCCATTATTGCAGTCTTATCAGCTGAAGCTGATAAGCCTGACAAAGGCAAACATTAGACAATCTGCACAAGTAAATACTATGAAATAAAAAAAAGTAGTCAGTTATGAGCAGGGAAGCAGGGTTGCCATAGAAACGTTGGATTGAGAAGGAGGCTTGGTTAACAGTACAGGAAGTGCTCAATGAAAGAGCGGAAATACACTCCACTGTGGACTCAGAAAATACTGAAGATGGCTCTGCCTAACCCATGGAAACATGTTTTTTAAAGTTTCTTTAAACAGTAAGTAATATGCAATTTGGGCTGGATTACAGTGGCTATAGTTTGATAATTACTTATTATAATGGACTAAATGAATGGGAGAGTTTACTTCCTCTTTAACCAAGTCTTCAAACTGTCTTTCTTAAAGGGACCACAACTCAAATATTGGTGCTGTCCAGGACACATTCCCCGTATCCTGTACAGTATTAATTTGTAGATTGTCATACTTAATATTTACTTAACATTTTGAAAGATTTATTTGCAATTTTTAGGATAAGGGTCAAGTTTCTCTTTAATATTTAAATTGTCCCACATGGTCAGAACAATTTGTAGTTGGCAAAGCATGTTTCTTTAGGGCAAATTGGTAATTAAATCCTTCGAACCAAAACCCTTTCCTGAAACAGTGCCTGGCTTTATGAACCAATGTACTTTTAATTACAAGCTGACCCAGTTGGTGCTTAAACAATTATTTATTCTTCATACCTTATGCCATGGACCTCCTGGTAACAAGGTTTCACACAAGCATTGTGCCAGCCATGGCTCATTTTGTTTGCTGTCTTTCATGTGATCTGGAAGTATTTCCATCTCTAGAAAAATAAAGTGTAACAATCAGCAGAATATGCTATATGATGTAAAAAGTGCACATTAGAAATGCAACAACAAATCGAAATTTTATGTTTCAGGAGGCCCACAGTTAAAAATAGATCCTTCTTTATACAACCTCTTTCCAAGTTATGGAGGAAAACTACGATGCTTAAAAATCTTCATAGGCAACACTTTAAAATGTTTTTACAGGTAACCAGTTTAGAGTTACAAAGGAGGTCTAGGGCTACAATTATTTCTCTTGCTATAACATTTGCGGCGATACCTCACATGTATGGTGTGAACACCATTTACATATGCGTGCGTGACCTATGTATGCGTTCACCTTGGCACGCAAGCATATTTATTTCATATTTATTTTATGAGATTTTAATTATTTTATTTTGCTGAAAAAAAATGTTTTATTACTTTTATTGCTATCACAAAAATAGAAACATCCTTTGTAATAACAATAAAGTCCTCTTTATGGAGACATCTGATCTATAGACCCCAGATCTCTCCTCTACCCCTGAAAGCATCTGATAAAAAAAAATAAAAAAACATTGATCTGATGCTTTTTCCCCAAAAAAGGCAGTGTTTACATCTTCCCTAAACCAGAAGTAGCATCATGATGTTACTTCCGGCTTCCTAGATCATAGCAGTGTACAGAGATGATCTGGTCTCTCTTCTCCTCTGTGGCAAGCCGCGCGAACTGCCGGATCGTATCCTGGGGTTCCTGAAGAGAGAGATAAGCCCGAGAAACACCGGCGAGAGGCAGAAGGGGGCAAAGTGGTTCTAAAGGCTAAAGGTTTTTTACCTTCATGCATTCTGTGCATAAAGGTAAAAAAAAATCAGTGTGTAGCTCTTCTCTCTGCCCCCACAGAAGCTCTCCCAGGTCTCTCTCCTCATTGGCTGAGACACAGCAGCAGGAGCCACAGGGATCCGAGAAGAGGAGGATTGGGGCTGTCCTGTGCAAAACCACTGCACAGAGTGGATAAGCATATCATTTATTTTATTAAAAAAATGTGAACCTTTACAAAATTTTTAGATTTGTGTGATTTTTGGGGCAATCCCTCTCACGAAGCTATTATGTTCTCCCAACAGGCGGAAAGTCACCCCTGCTATAACAGCCAGGTTGTACCCAACTTGGGTCACCGCCACCCCCTTATACTTACCTGACTTACCTAAGCCTGATCCAGTGATGTGCACGAGAGCAGTGGCTCTCACCACTCTCATCCACTTTACTGGACAGATTGATAGCAGCAGGAGCCTGATTCAATCAGTAATGGTAATGATGTTCACATTTATAAGGCCTCATGCACATGGCCGTACAGCACGCAGAGCCTGCATAATGCCACTCCCGAGATCTGCTGCCACCGCACACAGGTCCTGTTGAGATGAATTAGAAGACAAACTATATGAGGTCATGTCCTGGGAGGTGCGTAAAGCACATGCATGCACAAAGACGTATGCATTTGGGATACACGTCACTGCACATGCGGGTGCTTTATGCAACCCTTGGAGCATACCAGCATACAGCCACACCTTTTAATTCATTGCATTGGCAGTTGTACTCAACAGTGGTGGGTCCTGGAGGCATTATTACGCATACTATCCATGCTATATGGTCCCTATACAGCACAGTGTACAATCTAAAAAAACTTGTGCACAGGAAGCAAGACGCTTTTATTCCAGAAGAGACATATAGGGGATTATTTACGAAAGGCAAATCCACTTTGCACTGAAAGTACACTTGGAAGTGCAGTCGCTCTAAATCTAAGGGGTAGATCTGAAATGAGTGGAAGCTCTGCTGATTTTATCATCCAATCATGTGTAAGCTAAAATGCTGTTTTTTAATTTCCTTGCATGTCCCCCTCGGATCTACAGCGACTTTACTTTCAAGTGCACTTGCAGTGCAAAGTGGATTTTCCGTTAGTAAATAACCCCCATAGTATATGTCTCCTGCATTAAAAAACCTCACTAACACTTTTTTTCTAATCCCAGTCATAAACTCATTGGTCTATTCCCCCATTCATGCTAATTAGTGGGAATGGAGAAATCTCCTCTACTGGTTATTGTTTTCAGCAGCCACAGCGCCACAGCGCCTGCTACTGTCAGCATACCTGAATAGCAAATGCATTTGACAGAATGCAGTCACTGACTGGCTGACAATTTTTCATGCAGCTTAGTTCATTTTTGAATCAACTTTTGTTGAGCTGAATGGTGTTTGTAGGCCACAGTTTGAATTTTGTCAGGTTGTGCCGGAATTAGCCCAAATTCAAGCTGGCTATGGCCGGTTTAATGTGGAACTCTGGGTACACAAATGTTCAGTTAAATATATTCCCCAAGAGGATATAAACACACTTTGGGGGGTTATTTACGAAAGGCAAATCCACTTTACACTACAAGTGCAAACTAAAAGTGCAAAGTGGATTTTTCTTTAGTAAATAACCCCCTTTGTGTGCATCAAATGCCTTTGCAAACCCAAATAATATTTTTCAAATTAACAGTAATTTCCTCTTTGCACTTTATATAGACTGCGAGTTGCCATTTGACTTATTTTTTTGTTTTTGTTGATTTCTAATAAATGTATTAAAGTGGAACTTTAGTCAGAAAATGAAGTCCTGCTAGATCACTTCAGGCTGGCCCCTTTTGCAGGTATAGCTATATAAAACATAAAAGATCAGTGCCTATAGTGTTTAACCACTTGTCTACTGGGTACTTTCACCCCCTTCCTGGCCAGGCCATTTTTCAGCTTTCAGCGCTGTCCCACTATGAATGACAATGGTTATCATTTTTTTTACACAAATATCTTTTTTTTTTTTGTGGTGTTTAATCACTGCTTGGGTTTTGCAAACAGGTAATTTTTCTCCTTCACTGATGTGCACTGATGAGCGGCACTAATGGGCACTGATGGGCACTGATGGGCACTGATAGGTAGCACTGATAGGCACTGATGAGGCAGCACTGATGGGCACTTATAAACTGCACTAATGGGCACTGATGAGGCGGCACTAATAGGCAGCACTGAAAAGCATTAATAGGCAACACTGATAGACAGCACTGATGGGCACCGATGAGGAGGCACTGATGAGGCTGATTTGTGGTACTGATGGGCACTGATGGATACTGATAGGAGGCACTAATGGACAGCACTGAAAGGCACTAATAGGTGACACTGATAGGCTGCACTGATGGGCACTGATAGGTGGCACTGATAGGTACTGATGAGATGGCACTGGTGGGCTCTGATGAGGCACTGATGAGGCTGCACTGAGATGCGGCACTGATGGGTACCGATAGGCGGCACTAATAAGTGGCACTGAAAGTCACTAATAGGTGACACTGATAGGCTGCACTGATGGGCACTGATAGGCGGCACTGAGAGGCTGCATTGATAGGCACTGATATGCTGCATTGATTGGCAGCACTGATGGGCAGCACTGATGGCCACTGTTGGTGCTGCTCTGATAATCAGGATACTTACCCCTTCACACTTGCGTCACGCTTTCTGGTTACTGACTCTCTTCACACTGTCATGGCCTTTTACCCCGATCACAGGAACAGAACTGGATGACCGTCCATTAATACATGGTCTTATCCTTGTCACATGCTCACATGCTCAGTTGCTCTATATTTTTCGGCACTACTTTGTAGAGGTCGATCTGCTGACAGCCTAAATATTTACTGCTGCTCAGGAGCTGAATGTGAAATCCCAAATGTGTGTGGTCACCAAAACAGGAATAGAAGGGACATTTTCCAATGGGGACACTAACTGTAAAAAAAAAAGTTCTGGTGACAACCAGGGGTTTCCCCTAACTTTGGAGGGATTTCCTCCAACTTCCAGTTTTGGCTATGGAACAGGAACTGAAGGGAAACGGATGGCAAAAAAGAAAATGAAAACTCATAGTGGTTATAATTCTCTTTTACACTATCCAAAGTGAACAAAAAAAGATTCAGCAAGCATAAGCAGAGCCGCAGTACAAACCTTTGCTATGCGTATTAGGATTGAAGCAGCGGTTCGAATGTAAAGTCCCCCACGTAGGTTGTGGGGATTCGGTAGAAGAATCAGCTACCTGAGCGAAGCAGGTCTTGGTTGCTAGGGTCAGAGGACGCCACCCAGCCCTGCCCTTAGTAACCACGTACATAGGTTGTTCCCGTCATGACGTGCGGCGGTGCGCTCCCTGCTTAGGCGGACCTACATTGGAGTACACACAACCCCGCCCTCACCCGTGACGTATGCTGTTGTCGGCTGGAGACGGTCAGGCCTGCAGAACCCGGAACCGGAGGTAGAGCGGACCACCTGTAAGCAGAGCCCGGGGCTTGTGTTGTGGCGGACATGGACTCCTGTGGTCACTGCTTTCCAGGACAGTATGAAGCTCCGACCAGCTTCTGAGCGGTGAGGACGTGCTTTATGTAAACAGAAGACCAGTACACGGTACATTCAGCATAGGACCCTTCAGGAATGTCAGCAGCTCCAGCATTGGGACGTTGCATTTAGTTTTCTATCTGTGTCCTATAAACCCAAATTCAGTTTTCTGTGTTTGTCGTTATGACTTGCTGTGTACTCTTTTCTTAAAGCGGTATTAAACCCCAAATCAAACTTTTATTATATTTCAGCTTAACAATTTCTAAATGTGATGGAGGCATTTTTTTTTTTTTCACTAAGTGATCCTGCCAGCAAGTCTCCACCCCCTCCCCATAACCAGGCTTTTTTTTGTGATATAGCACTGCGTTATTTTACCTGACAATTGTGTGGTCATTCAACACTGTACATAAATTATAGTCATTTTTTTTCCCCACCAATGGAGCATTCTTTTGGTGGTATTGAATCACCACTGAGTTTTTTTATTTTATAAACAAAAAGAAACTGACAACTTTGCAAAAAGGGGAAAATATTTTTTTTTTTTTATTTCCTACGCTAGTGACGTTAATGCAGTTATCTGTGATAATGCTGTACACTGTCACTGTAACAATGGCTGGGTGGCAGGGTAATCAAAGGGTTAACTGTGGAGGGCAATTGGGGGGTTAAATGTGCCTAACAAGTGTATATGTGCTGTTTGTACTCGCACAGAATCTGGCAGGCTTCTCTTCCTGAATGAAAAGTGTTCAAGGAGAAAGAAACCCCACCAGATCCCGTGTGTTCTGTTTACAAACACCCAGAGGTCTGTGCTGTAGCCAATCGGCGGGTATGCAGCCAAAATCATTGGCTGTGACCTACTGACAGACTCCTGCTGTGGCCAGTCACAGCACAGTATATCAGGGGCGTGCATAGCATGCCCAAATATGAGGAAGTGAGCCGCAATGTACTTGTATGCCACTTAGCATGGAGCTGCCGCCCTCCTGTGGTAAATATACTGTGGACAGGTGCCACATGGTTAACAATGCTGCTGTCCAAGGGTGCCCTCCTGTGCTCCTTCATCCAGAGTGGAGGCACTCTAATACAGGAGGTGTGTTTGTTTTGGAGTTAATACTGCTTTAAAGTGTTTAACCCATCCCTCCCAAAAATGATCATGCCCCTTTAAAGAGGAAGTAAACCCTGATGAGTTTACTTCCTCTTTCATTCCCTGCAAAGGCAAAGCATAATGGACTACTATGCATCGCATAGTAGCCCATTATGTGTCACTTGCCTGACACAGGAGCCAGCAAAGTCACCGCTGTCCCCTGTAGTCCGGCGCATCCATCTTCTCGGTGGGGTTTCGCAGCTCCGCCGCTGTCATTTGGCGAAGCCGCGATGACGTCACTCCCGCGCATGCGCATGGGAGACGAGACGCACGGCATCTTCGTCATCGACGATGCCACGCTCAGTGCGCCTGCGCATGCGCTGTAGACAGCGGCGCCCGTCTTCGGGCATATATCTCCTAAACCGTATAGGTTTGGGAGATATTTCTTGGACCTACAGGTAAGCCTTAATCTAGGCTTACCTGTAGGTCAAAGTGGTTTGTAAGGGTTTACAACCACTTTAAAGCATGTTACGCAGTACAGTGCGTGTGCTGTGTCATTTGGTCCCTTCTATCACCTAAAAAAAAACCTGGCTCATCCTGTCAGTTTCTGCCCTCCCCTTTGTAAATTTGACCACGATTGATCATGGCGGCTGAGCCCTGACACCGTGGTCAGTTTACATGCCCCCATCACCCACAGCTCTCCTCCATCCTCTCCCCCCCCCTCCCTGCCTGTCTGCTCCCATGTCAGTGCCCGCCCACTCTGCTCCTGCTGCTAAAATAACTTTTATAGTCCTCTCAAGTGTCTGTGTGATTTCTATTAAAAAAAAAAATGCCGCCTTTACTGTATTTCAGAGCATTTCCCAGTAATCACATGACCGGCCGGCTGTCTCCTCTCCCTCGCTGATGTCAGTCAGGACAAAAGGAGGCAACGTCAGTGGGGGAATCTCTGCCCTGCCGTCCGCATCTGTCAGACAGAGCAGAGAGCCGCTTGGTCATGTGATTGCCTGAAATACGGTAAAGAAAGCTTTTTTATTTTTATTTTTTTGTCATAAATCGCACAGACGGGAGCACTTGTCATTAGGACACAGAGAGGATTATAAGAAATAGTCAAAGTGGGTAACTACCACTTTAACCACTAGCCGCCCACCCACTGTCATATGACGGCAGGGCGAGGCAGCTCTTGTTCTGGGCCCCCCCCCCATGTGACGTGAACTCTGTGTCACAGGGGACACGATGTGCGTGCCTGCCAACCGTGACCCAGTAACTGAGCAGGACAGTGGATCTGTGTGTGTAAATCCGTTTGTTTTTATTATTTTTTTTTTACCAAAAATATGCAGAAGAATACGTATCAGCCTAAACTGAGGAAAATTTTTATAGTTTTAAAGCAAAGAAAAAAAAATTGGATGGGAGAAATTACATATTTATTATAGTAAAAAAAAAAATGGTGTTTTTTCAAACTTGTCCCTCTTCTTTTGTTTATAGCACAAGAAATAAAAACCGCAGAGGGGATAAAATACCACCAAAAGAAAGCTCTATTTGTGGGGGGAAAATTATAAAAATGTCATTTGGGTACAGCGTTGCATGACAGCGCAATTGTCATTCAAAATGCGACAGCTCTGAAAGCTGAAAAATGGCCTGCGCAGGAAAGGGGTGTTGGTGCCTGGTAGGCAAGTGGTTAAACTCTTTTGCTGCCATGGTCATCTTTACGTTTTTTTTTTTTTTTTTTTTGTTTTTTACACATGTTTAAAAAATATTATTTTAGGCCTGAAGTTTACATAAAACCCCAAAACGTTATACATTTTCTGAAAGCAGACACCCGAGAGCAGCCTTTCACAACCTTTTTAACACAGAGGAACCCTTGAAATAGTTCTCCAGTTTAGGGGAACCTCTGCTAAAAATTAGAAATATACAACTCCTGATACATTAGTGTGATGGTCAGTGGGAAGCATGGTCCTTACACTTGTGGCCACTGGGAATAATTACCTCCTTACAGATAGCTAAAAAGATCAATGGTGTCGGTGGGAACTTATCCGAGAGACAGAAATGTCCCAATGCTGAAGGAACCCCTAGAAACCTCTGGAGGAACCCTAGTTGTGAATCACTGCCCTAGAGAATAAATACACAATATTACCGCAAAGTTAATTTTAGTACACACAAATGTAATAAATTACTCAATTGTATTGGGGAAAAATATAAAAGACAAGGTTCCACCGAGTACATAGATGGCCAACATGTCGAACCTTAAATTTGCGTGCACCCTTGAAATGGTGACAAACTTCAGTACCCTATGTTTTCCATAGGCAATGCTTTAAAAACCACCTATAGGTCATCAGTTTAGCCTTATAGAGGAGGTCTGGTGCTAGAAATATTGCTCTCACTCCGGCGCGTGCGGCTATATGTGACATGTATCGAAATCGACATTTTCATGTGTATACAATTACATTTGTATATGGTTTTTTTTTCCCAGCATATTGGGGACAAAAAGTCTCTTTATGTGATGATGTGATTTTTTTGGTCACATTCGTGGTCTGAAAGACCTTGGATATCTCACCTGTGCTCCACTGAATGTAATGCAATACATTCTTTCTCGCCCATGTTGGCTGGGGGGCGCTGACAGAAGGACCCGAAAGTGACTTTACACATAACTTCTGGGTCAGTAACAAGGAGGGTAGGAGAGGATAGTGCAGGCTTACCTCTACCCGGTGGAACTCGCTATGTTGGTCCGGGGCTCATGGATGGGCAAGCGGAGCTCAGTATACATGGCGGAGGGGCGTGCACCTGATGGGGGGGGGGGGGCACATTAACCGAGGTGTGTTGAAGCAATCGGGTGGCAACACAGCCTCCAGAATGCCTCCACTTGACAGGGTCTGCTGTCAGATATACACATAGCCACCGGGAGTGTGTGTAAAACTCCCCGCTTTCAGGACTGTACGACAGGGGAGGGGCCAAGTCCTGATGTCTGTGTCTACAGACAGCGGGGCTCTGGTGCAAGCATGCAGGTGGGTCTCCATAGGAAGAGTTTTGCTATGGTGTACCATTGAGAAGAGGAGCCAGGAGCACCGGCAGGGGACCTGAGAAGAGGATATTTTGGGCCGCTCTGTGAGTTCCTTAACACAGAGCAGGTGGGAATAAACCTGTTTGATTTTAAAAATAAAAAAAATTATTTGCGCTTACAATCATTTTAACCCTTTCGGAGTATCTCGCCAAAAATGAAATTTTTGTTACGGAAAATTTCTAAAATCTGACCTGTACCTTTTTTAGTGTAGACTTTTTGGAAAATCGGTGAACCATATACAGGAAATTACATTTTTGAGGGTTCCATACACCATCTGTACACAATGCCTCCAGGTTGCCATATTGCATTGAAATTTACAGAAAATTACAGGTCTACAGACAGGTAATTTTTAATAGCATTCGATTACATTATGGCTTGTGTAACAATTTGTATATGGTATATAATTTTTTTCAGAAGAAAAGGTAGCCTGCAACTCCAGAGTCCAGTAAAATGAATAATCTTTTTAACACTACATATAGGTGGATAAAAGCAGCTTACTTTCATGTTTTGGCAAAAAGCCTTGATCACAGCATATTTTTACAAATGAAAAACAAGCATATATAGACACCACACACCTCATTTGAGGGTGGATGCTACAATAAAAGAATTACATAAAATCAAGTCAAATCAGTGGACAGAGAAAAAATCAGCACTAGATAGTAATCGCATGGTAAACGACCCATTCTGGGGAAAGAAAGTATCAAAAAATGTGAAATGTTGTCACGCATCTACAAAACAGTATATTATATTATTATCTATCCAATCAGCATTCCTCAGTGATACAAAAGATGCCTCAAACTAAAACATACTCAGAAAACTATGGCTATAGAAGATTACTTTTAAAAATAAGTCTATCCCATCTGGAATTCATGTCAAAGGGTATTCTAGTATTCAAGGAGAAAATCCACCAGATTTCCTTCTCTCGCTCTACAAGTCTATGGTAGAGATCCCCATCCGGAGGAAGGTTGTTTTGTGTTTTTTTTTTTTTTTTTTTTATATAACCCTCTCAAGACCTTTGAAAGAAAGAGTCCATGTTCCCTGCATGCAAATGCTTGAAATGTTTAGTAACGTTTGACAGATTTTAGAATATGACTGGAGTATGAAGTGCCGTTGTAGTGTTCGCTTTTTCCAACCCTAATGGCTCTAGCTGTACAGCCCACATACTGTAGGGCAGTGGTTCTCAACCCTGTCCTCAAGTACCCCCAACAGGCCATGTTTGCAGGTTTTCCTTTTATCTTGCACAGGTACTTTAAATCAGAGTCAATGGCTTGGTACTTTGGACATCTTAGATAGATAAATAAGAGAAATTCCCAATGGCCTGTTGTGGGTACTTGAGGGCAGGGTTGAGAACCACTGTTGTAGGGCACATGTGGTACATTCTACCATATACACTACATATTTTGTGCTGCAGTTGATGAAACCATGAATGTTGAGCTCCTTGCCTGTAGAACAAGAGACAACAGACTTATTATTCCTGCCGTGTTTATTGCAATAGCGGCATGTTTTTAAACCACATTGAGTCTGGGTTCACACTAGAGTGATGTGGGAACCGGCACAATTCCAGTGCCGGTTCCTGCATCGTGTCTCTCCTGCAGGCAGTTCACACTGCTCTCTGCGAACTGCTGCGGGTATCAATACAAAGTTAATGACACCCTCAGATCGGTTCACAGATCACAGTGCGACCTGTGGATTCAGATCCCATGTGATCCGATTCCTGTGTGTGTGTGTGGGGGGGGAGTCTCTGCACTTTTCTCAAATCGCCTTTCAGGACAACCCCGGAGAGAGTGTAGCTCCACCTTGTAATTAGGAAACACATGCCCACTTTAAAAACACCTCCTCTTCCTCCATGGCTTCAGTTATTGTGTTTCCTCCTTGGAGGAAGCATGTGCCTGAACCAGGGAGAGCTACACTCTCTGCAGGGGAGTAAGGCTTACCTTTTCGTTGCAGGTTGTTTCTTTTTGACCCCCAGCAGCATCTCCACGGGGAGAGGACTCCTGGAGCTCCTGGTCCCGCCATCTCACGGGAGTAAGGACCCTCGGAGTGCCGGCGTCGGGTGCCCGGTGTCCGCTGGTTAGCGCAGTGAGGGCTCTGTTGCTGGCGGAAGCTGCTGCAGGTCAGCGGCATGGCTCCGTTTTCGGCGCCGGGTCCCGGGCGGCGACGGCGTCGTTCACGGTGACGCGCGGGCGCTCTGAGGGGGCGTGGCGCCGTGGTTCAAGCGCCTGGAACGCAGGGATCATGGGGCGGGTCAGGTGACCGCGTGCTTCCGCTTCCGGCCGGCCCTGATGACGCGGCGGCCGGGAAAATTTAAAATGACAGAGCTGTTTGTGATAGCTGCCTCACTCAAACGATGGAAGAGTGTAAGCCAGCTATGGCGGAGACAGGCGCCCCTAGCACCGGTCCAGCCCAGGTACGTAAGGTGCACTGGCACCCTCTGCTTTACTGTTGGGCTATGTCTTTGTCTGTTCCCCCCTCTTGGGGGCCTGTCGCTGCAGGTCAGAGGTGGACTTCGCTCTGACCTTTTGCAGCCTAGTTCTGGGGTCTCACTAGTGGTCTGTTTGGTGGTGGGTCTCTGCACTGGCTTGGTGTTAAGCAACTGGTTGTTGTGAGCTTTTAGTGAGTTAAACCTGTATGTCGTTTCAGGAAAAATCACTAGGAAAAGCTAGACCAGGTCAGAGAAAATGTCCTTCTTGCAAGACCCCCCTCAGAGATTCATGGCAGAAGGCAATGTGCAGAAATTGTATCAGAGAATTGGTGGAAGAGGAAACATCTCAACAATATAAGGATTTGTTTTCTTCGGTTAAAGAGCTGACAAACTCCTTGAGTTCAGTCAGGTCCATCCTGATACAAAACCCTCCCGCACAGACCGAGCCTCAGAACTTACCGCCCAGCCCCAGGGCGTCGTCATCCAGACAGGTGGAAACTGAAGAGTCTGGAGACGAAGGGGGTAGTACTCTCATCTCCTTCAGGGATTCTGAGGAGGAGGAAGAGGAAGAAGATAGCAGGGGCTCCAAATTCAAGCTATCACTAGAGGAAGTAGATGATTTTCTAAAAGCAATCTACACTACTCTAGAAATTCAAGAAGAAAAAGTACAACTGTCAGTTCATGACAAAATGTACCAGGGGTTGGACGAAACAAAACGGAGAGTTTTTCCAGTCCACAGGGTCCTCTCAGACTCAGTGAGAAAGGAGTGGAAGGACCCAGAAAAAGCCCCTTTCTTCTCTAAAGCTCTCAAGAGAAGGTTTCCCTTCGAAGATAAGGACTCAGAGGTTTGGAACAAAAAACCCAGAGTCGATGCAGCTTTCTCGCAGGTATCCAGACGAAGGGATCTAGCCTTTGAGGATATGGGGATCCTTAAAGACCCAATGGACAAAAAAGCTGACTCCATCCTTAAAAAAGCTTGGGATGCTGCGTCAGTCAGTCTTAAACCAGCAATGGCAGCTACGGTGGTGGCCAGGAATCTGGAATGTTGGGTAGAGAAGCTGAAGAGCCATATTGAGGCGGGGACACCCCGCAAGGATCTCTTAGAGTCCTTTCCACTGATCCTGAATGCAGTCAAATACATGGCGGATGCATCAGCAGAATCGGTTAAACTGGCCGCTAGGTCTTCGGCTCTTGTAAATTCAGCCAGGAGAGCAGTTTGGCTGAAAACATGGTCTGGGGACACTGCTTCTAAGGTCAAGCTGTGTGGTCTTCCCTTCTCGGGTGACTTGCTCTTTGGTCCCGATTTAGAGTCTGTGCTGGATAGAACAGCCGATAAAAAGAAGGCTTTTCCAGTTAAGAAAAAGCAGATTGCCAAAAAGAATTTTCGTGCTTTTCAGCAGTCCCATAAAAAAGACCAGGAGCGCAAGAGCAGATGGGGTTCACAGAAGGGCAAAGGCAAGGGTGGAGTCCTCTTTAGATCTCCCCCAGAGCAGTCCCCTAAGAGCAAGTGACAATATCTCCCCAGTGGGGGGGGAGACTGTCAGCTTTTCGCGAACAATGGGACAGGCTGTCTCCAAATCTGTTCGTGAAGAGCGTTGTCAATCAGGGGTACAGGTTGGAGTTTTCAGAACTACCCCCGAGCAGGTTTTACGTGACAACACTGCCAAGGGATCAGGAGAAGGCCTCTGCAATGAAGCTTTTGTTACAGGAGCTGATACAGCAAGAGGTTCTGATTCAAGTCCCAGTAAATCAGCAGGGCGGGGGTTTTTACTCACATATTTTTCTGGTGAAAAAACCCTCAGGGAAGTACCGTCTAATCCTGAATCTGAAATTTCTGAACAGGTTCATTCGGTACAAACATTTCAGGATGGATACAATTTTCTCCATCACAAAGCTGTTGACCCCAGAATGCTTCATGGCATCCCTGGATCTGAGGGATGCCTACCTTCATATACCAATTCATCAGGCATCGCAGCAGTTCCTGCGCCTGGCATTGAAGGTGGGGAGTTCGGTATGGCACCTCCAATTCAGGGCTCTGCCGTTCGGACTCTCGTCCTCTCCCAGGGTCTTTACGAAGATTATGGCAGAGGCTTTGGAGCCCCTGAAATTGAAGGGGATTCCAGTCGTCCCTTACCTGGACGACCTTTTGTTTTTCGCAGACTCCAGGGAGCAGGTCCTAGTCAATCTCCAGAGGGTCCAGTCTCACCTCGAGGGCCTGGGATGGCTTCTAAATCTAGAGAAGTCAATCCTGACCCCCTCACAGGAAATGAAATTTCTGGGGTATACATTAAATTCGATTCTCCAGAAAGTTTTCCTGCCGTTGGAAAAACAGGAAAAGTTGCAGCTAGCTGTACAGCGGATACAGAGCAACCAGACAGTCTCAGTCAGGACGGCTATGGCAGTTCTGGGCTTGCTTACGGCAGCAATCCCGGCTGTTCAGTGGGCCAGGTTCCATTCCAGACCCCTTCAGAGGGAGGTTCTGTCAAGCTGGTCCCATCAGGATCCTTTGGAAAAACCGCTAAAAATTTCGTCAAGGACGAAAAGGGCTCTTTGGTGGTGGAGAGACCAGGCAAACCTCTCAAGGGGCCTGGTGTGGACCTTTCCTGTGGACAAGCGCCTTACTACAGACGCAAGTGCCTGGGGCTGGGGAGCCCATCTGGATGGTCAGACATCTCAGGGGGTCTGGTCCAAACAGGAGGCTCAAAGATCATCCAACTGGAGGGAGTTGAAGGCGATCTTTCTGGGTTTAGTGGCCTTTCAGCAGAGTTTGAGAGGCCACCATGTCCAGGTGTTGTCAGACAACACAACAGCGGTACCTACATTATGAAGCAAGGGGGAACCAGAAGCAGGAGCTTGATGGAGCTGGCCAATCTGTTGTTAGCCTGGGCAGAGCAGAACACAGCCTCACTATCGGCAGTGCATCTGAAGGGCTCTCAGAATTTGTTTGCGGACCTCCTAAGCAGGCGCAAATTGCTAGAGGCAGAATGGAGTCTGAATCAGGAAGTGTTCCTGATGATCTCCGAGGCCTGGGGGGTTCCACAGGTAGACCTTTTTGCCAGCCAGCAGAACTCAAAGGTGGACAGATTCTTTTCTCTTCACCGAGGAGATGCAGCAATAGGGTTGGATGCATTTGCTCACCCCTGGCATTACCAGCTGTGCTACGCCTTTCCCCCCTTTCCTCTAATTCCACTAGTACTGAGGAAATTCAGGGAAGAAAGGACAGACTTAATACTAGTCACTCCTTTTTGGCCAAAAAGGCCCTGGTTCGCGGGTCTTCGAAACCTAGCCTCGAAGCCCCCATGGAGGTTACCACTCAGAAAAGATCTGTTATCCCAGGGGACAGTAAGTCATCCAGAGGTGGAACTCCTACAGCTAACCGCCTGGTTTCTGAGGAGGACCTATTAAAAGCCAAAGGTCTCTCAGATAAAGTAGTAAAGACCCTGCTGTCTAGTAGGAAGGCAGTTACACAGGCAATTTACATGAAGGTCTGGAAAAAGTTCAACTCCTGGTGCAGTTCTAGAGAACTCAAGGTCAAGAGCACGGTGTCCGTCTTGGAGTTTCTCCATGAAGGAATGGAGAAGGGTCTCGCAGCCAGTACCCTGAAGACTCAGGTGGCTGCCTTATCAGTTTTCTTTGAAAAGACTTTATCTAAAGAAACTTTAATTTCTAGATTTTTTAGGGCTCTTGCTCGAAATAGACCAGTAGCCCTTAAAGACTTTCCCAGTTGGGATTTGTCTACAGTTTTACAGGGTCTCTCGGGAGCACCGTTTGAACCCTTACAGGAAGCTTCTTTACAGAAGATGGTTTTAAAAACAATTTTTTTGGTGGCCATCACCTCGGCCAGGAGAGTCAGCGAGCTCCAAGCTCTAGCTATTACAGAACCCTTCCTTAGAATTTATCAGGACAGGGTGGTACTGAGGACGGATCCAGCATTCCTACCGAAAGTATCCTCAACTTTCCATCGATCACAGGAAATAGTGTTACCTACATTCTCTGCAACCCCAGCAAATGCAGGAGAGGAAGTTTTTCACACATTGGATGTGAGAAGGTGTCTATTACAGTTTCTGAAAGTTACTAAAGATTTTAGAAAATCAAACGCCCTCTTCGTGATATTTTCTGGATCACGCAAGGGGGAGAAAGCTTCTAAAAGTACGCTGGGTAGGTGGCTTAAGTTGGCTATAACAGAAGCCTATAAAGCAAAAGGAGAAATACCTCCCTCAGGTATTGCTGCCCACTCTACTAGATCCACGGCAGTTTCCTGGGCTGAAAGGGCCGGTGCAACGCCTGAACAAATCTGCAAGGCTGCCACTTGGTCCAGTTATTCGACATTTCTCCGGCACTACCGGTTAGATCTACTGTCTGCAGCAGATCAGGCCTTCGGCAGGAAGGTACTGCAGGCAGTAGTCCCGCCCTAGGGTAAGTTTCTCGGTTATCCTCTCCGGGGTTGTCCTGAAAGGCGATTTGAGAAAGACTCAGTTAGACTTACCGGTGACGGTATTTCTAAGAGCCTTTCAGGACAACCGTTACTTCCCTCCCTAGGTTATGCTTAGTGAATGTATTAAGTTCTACCATGGTGTTGTGCTTTCTGTGCTTTTGTTTTCCAGCGTCGGAAGGCCACAATAACTGAAGCCATGGAGGAAGAGGAGGTGTTTTTAAAGTGGGCATGTGTTTCCTAATTACAAGGTGGAGCTACACTCTCTCCGGGGTTGTCCTGAAAGGCTCTTAGAAATACCGTCACCGGTAAGTCTAACTGAGTCTTTATTTTTTATTTTTTATTTTTTTTTTTTTATGCGATTCCAATGTAAGTTCAACCATATAATTGTATGACTGAACTCGCATTGCGCAGACATCGCATGTGATCGTCACAGCAGTGATACATCATGGTCAGTTTAAAAGGGGGGTAGAACCAGGCAGGATCAGCCAGGTATTTTAAGTGTTACAGGGGGCCAAATGACACAGTATAAGCACTGTGCTATATAACTATATGCTTTAATGGAACAGGATCCCCCCTTTGTTAACCTTAAAAAAAATAAAATAAAAAAATAAAAAATAAAAAACGCTGGAAGTGATAATGTCGCATTCCTTTTTGATGCTGTCAACACTGGAGCAGTTGTGCCGTGCTCTAATGATTTCACCTACCAAAATCGATAGGATCGTGTGTGTAGGGTGACAGCTTGTAGCTAAAAGAAGAGTTGCCAGCACACTTTCTAAAAAGGTGCAAGTTTGTACATTGCCCGAGATGTAATCGCCCACCAATGTGACATCAAGATAGTTGATGGCGTTAGACTTTTAGCTACAAGCTGTCACCCTACACACACAATCCGATCGATTCCGGTAGGTGAATTCACTAGAGCATGGCACAATTGCTCTAGTGCAGACAGCTTCAAAAAGAAGTGCAACGTTATTGCTTCCAGACTTGGAGAGGATACCAGGACTGGCATATTCATAGCGGTATTGCTATAGTCTATAAAAGGAGTAAAATGCACTTCACAATAAAACAACTGCTAATACACATCAGCATAAGAATAATGGTAATAACCCAGTTACTTTTGTAACCTCTTTTTTTTCAGGAATCCAGCCAAATTAAGGGAATCGTATCTAAATACTTACCTGTCCTTAATGCTAATGAAGCTTTGATTCCAGTCCTTACAAATGGATGCAGGTTTTCCAGCAGGCGTGCTGGGACACTTGTAAACATTCTATCCAGTTTCTTTCGGTCGTCAGACCCTAAATATACTTGGGTAAACATGTATTGCTTCGTTCATTGTGGTTTAAAATCATGCCGCTATTGCAATAAACATAACAGGAATAATAAGTCTGTTGTCTCTCCTTCTAAAGGCAAGGAGCTCAACATCCTTGGCTTCATCAACTTCAGCACAAATATTTAGTGTATGTGGTGGAATGTACCACATGTGCCCTACGGTATGTGGGCTGTACAGCTACAGCCCTTAGGGTTAGAATAAGCAAAGACTACAATGGCGCATCATACTCCAGTGACAAAAATCTGTCAAACGTTTCTAAACATTTTAAGCATGTGCATGCAGGGAACATGGACTTTTATTTTTTAAGGTCTTGAAAGGGTTAAAAAAAACTTCCCCGGAAAGGGGGTCTCCACCATACTCTCCTAGAGAGGGAAAGAAATCTGGTGGATTTTCTCCTTGAATACTAGAATTTCCTTTGGCATGAATTCCGGGTGGCATATAGATTTATTTTTGAAGTAATCTTCTATCTATAGCCATAGTTTTATGAGTATGTTTTAGTTTGAGGCATCTTTGTATCACCGAGGAATGTTGTTTAGAAAAATATGTTTTCTAGATGGATGACATTTCAAGATTTTTGTCCCTAGAATGGGTCATATACCATGTGATTACTATTTAGCGCTGATTTTTTATTTATTTTTTCTCTATCCACTGATAAGACTTGATTTTATGTAATTGATTAATTGTTTTATTATTGATTAATTGTTTTGTTCTCAAATGAGGTGTGTGGTGTCTGTTTGTTTTTCATTTGTAAAAATATATGCTGTGATCAAGGCTTTGTTTCCTGAAACAAGTAAGTTGTTTTCATCCACCTATATAGCAATAAATAATTTTCATTTTACTGGATTCTGGAGTTGCCGACTACCTTTTCTTCTGAATACTTGTTACAATGGATAGAGATCCTTAAAAGCCTTAGCACCCAGCAGCAAGACTCCACTTCAGATTTGTCGTGGGCTTACTTTGTTGAGAGCTCTCCCCTTTTTTGTGTTGTTTGCTTTGCCCATATGTTGTTTTTTTTTTTTTTTTTATCTCCCTTTTAAAAAAAAAAAAATCTAGAATGAGGCATAATGCCAAACATAGTAGAAAGTAGAATTTGAATTTATCTAAACGCTTAAAAAAGATTGTATAACTGCAATTCCAAAAGGAACGTTGTGTAAAATCGACATGAAAACATATCGCAATGATTTGCAAATTTCATAAACCCATTTTTTATTCACAATAGAAAACATATCAAATGTATCATTTTTTTTTTTTTTTTTTAAGGTTACGTTTATTCCAGTTTCCCTGTGTACCAATATAGCATTAATCGGGGAGGAGCAAATGGTATTGCCCAACAGCTGGGACATACAGTTCCAGGCAGCGGGCAGGTGGTGTTTTTTGTTTGTTTTGTTTTTACATTTTAAGGCGGCAGTGTTTACTTTTTTTATTTATTTTTTTATTTTTTATTTTATTTTTATAGCAGAGACCCTAGGGCAGTGATGGCAAACCTTGGCACCCCAGATGTTTTGGGACTACATTTGCTATGATGCTCATGCACTCTGCAGTGTAGTTGAGCATCATGGGAAATGTAGTTCCAAAACATCTGGGGCGCCAAGGTTTGCCATCACTGCCCTAGGGAATAAAATGGCGGTTGTTGCAATTTTTTATGTCGCACGGTATTTGCGCAGCAATTTATCAAATGCAGTTTTTTGGGGGGGAAAAAAAACTTTCATGAATTAAAAAAAAAAAAATCAAAACTCTATAGTTAGCCCAATTTTTGTTGTATAATGTGAAAGATGTTATGCTGAGTAAATAGATACCTAACATACCACGCTTTTAAATTGCGCACACTCAAGGAATGGCACCAAACTTAAATCTCCATGGGCTACACTTTAACTTAATTTTATTTTATTTTTTTAACGGTTTCCAGTTTAGGGTTACGGAGGAGGTCTTGCAGTAGAATTATTGCTCTCACTCTAACATTCGCAGCAATACCTCACATGTGTGGTCTGAACGTGGTTTACATATGCGGGCGCTTCCTACATATGCGTTTGCTTCTATGTGCGAGCACAAGGGGGTGGTGGCCCTTTTTAACCGGTTCCTGACCAGCGCACGCCGATGTACGTCGGCAGAATGGCACTGGCAGGCATATTGGCGTACAGGTATGTCCAATCTTCAATGCCGCCCTGCCATCGCGAGCGCGCCGCCGGCGGCACGCTCGCATGCTGGTCGGGACCCCCGTGAGTCCTGTGGCGGGCATACCCGCCGTCGTCTCACGGGACGGCTGAATGGAGGAAATGCCGTGTAAACAGCATTTCCCCATTCTGCCTAGCAACTAGTGACGCTGATCTCTGCTCCATGTGATTGGAGCAGAGATCAGTGTTCACTAAATGAAAGCCCAACCCCCCACAGTTAGCAACACACCCCTAGGAACACTTAACCCCTACACTGCCACCCACTGGTTAACCCCTTCACTAGCAGTGTCATTTACACAGGAATCACTGTATTTATATAGCAGTTATTACTGTATAAATGACAATGGTCCCAAAAATGTCCAATGTGTCCGCCGCAATGTCAGTCACAATAAAAATCGCTGATCTCCCCCATTACTAGTAAAAAAAAAAAAAAAAAAAAATAATAATAATAGTAAAAAATTATTAATAAAAATGCCATAAAACTATCCCTATTTTGTAAAAGCTATAACTTTTGTGCAAACCAATCAATAATCGCTGATTGCGATTTATTTTTTTATTTTTTTTTTACCAAAAATATGTAGAAGAATACGTATCGGCCTAAACTGAGGGAAAAAAATTTTTTTTTACATATTTTTGGGGGATATTTTATTATAACAAAAAGTTAAAAAAATTGAATTTTTTTTTTTTCAAAATTGTTGCTCTATTTTTGTTTATAGCGCAAAAAATAAAAAAATGCAGGGGTGATCAAATACCACCTAAAGAAAGCTCTATTTGTGGGGAAAAAAAGGACGTCAATTTTGTTTGGGAGCCACGCCGCACGACCGCGCAATTGTCAGTTAAAGTGACGCAGTGCCGAATCGCAAAAAGTGGTCTTTGACCAGCAAAATGGTCTGGTCTGTAAGTGGTTAAAAAAAAATACTTTTTTTTTCCCTTCGAATTTTTTCTTTTGATCACATTTATTTCTATTACAAGAAATATAAACATCCCTTGTAATAGGAATAGAGCATGACAGGTCCTCCTTTACGATGAGATCTGGGGTCTATAAGTCCCCACATCTCTCCTCTATGCTGGAAAGCCTGAGATTAAAAAACAAAACACAATCTTAGGCTTCCCAGCAAAAAAAAAAAAAAAAAACAGCAGTGTTTACATCTGCCGGCGCTGGAAATTACTTCACTTCTGGCCTCAGAGGATCATAGAGATGGCTGGGAACCATTTGGTCCCTGGCCAACTCTATTTTAAGCCGACCCTGCCCCCCCGTGCTCATGCACAGAAGTGAACGCATATGTAAATTTTATATATATATATATATATATATATATATATTAGGGATGCACCGAAATTTCGGCCGCCGAAACATATCGGCCGAAAATTGTGTTTTTGGCAAAATGCCGAAAGGAAAATCTTGCCGAAAATGGGGGCGGGGCCTTGCGGGGCTCCACTCCCCTGGTGCCGCCCATTGCACGGATGTTTTCCTGGCTTGTCCCCAGTCCTCTGTCCTCCCTCCTCCTTTCCTCCCGCCCCCGACAGTGCGGTGATCTCCGTGTGTCACGGAGCTGTGCATTGAATTGCCCGGGCGGCTGCAGTAACAATGTCCCGCCTCCTGTGACAGACGGTACACTGATCCAATGGCGGGACATTGAATCAGCGTGACGTGATTACAGGAGGCGGGACATTGTTACTGCAGCCGCCCGGGAAATTCAATGCACAGCTCCGTGACACACGGAGATCACCGCACAGATCTGGGCATGGGTAAGGCTGCATTTAGACACTGCATAAGGGGGAAAGAGTGTGCCCAGGGCAAGCATCGCAGAGTTTTGTCCGCAGCTAAATCAAGTTTTTTTGTGCCCACAGTGCTGCTGCATCCAAAAGTCATTTGTTTGCCTCTGAGACTATCTACCTCTGGCCACTTGTGTGAATGGAACCATGCTATATAAACCAGGTCACAGGACAAAGGCTGTACTCACTTGACCATATAAAAAATAATAATCTTGATTTTGACCCAGCTAGTTTTTTATCGCCATGTGATAGAATGGGGAAGGGTTAAGTTATTGCTAGTAGAGGTAACGATATGAGCATTCCCAATAGAAGTCTGTTGGAACGGAACCAGGTAGCTTGCTTGGGGCCAGTTCACACCAGATGCAGTTCCGTGTGCTTTTTTTTTTTTTTTTTTGCACAAAATGCATGCACAGTGTTTTCCATGTATTCCAATGGCTCTAGTTCACACCATGCAGTCAGTTTCCACACCGGAAACTGACTGCATGGTGTGAACTAAAGCCATTGGAATACATGGAAAACACTGTGCATGTATTTTTATCAGGCAAGCTGCATCTGTGGGGGAACTGGTTTCATAGTTTCATAGTTAGTAAGGTTGAATAAAGACACCGGTCCATCCAGTTCAACCTGAGTGAGTGTCTACAATAGACCCCATCCCTGTACATTGCACACTCACATTGGTCCCTACACTCAAGGCGCCCACAATCCAAGGTCCCCATTCATATACTAGGGCCAATTTTGGACAGAAGCCAATTAACCTACCTGCATGTCTTTGGATTGTGGGAGGAAACCAGAGTACCCGGAGGAAACCCACGCAGGCACAGGGAGAACATGCAAACTCCAGGCAGGTAGTGTCGTGGTTGGGATTTGAACCAGCGACCCTTCTTACTGCTAGGTGAGAGTGCTAACCACTACACCACTGGTGAGGCTGTTTTGATCTCCTGTACCATGCCTGCAGTCTCTGACCATCTCCTGTACCATGCCTGCAGTCTCTGACCATCTCCTGTACCATGCCTGCAGTCTCTGACCATCTCCTGTACCATATCCCCAGTCTCTGACCATCTCCTGTACCATGCCTGCAGTCTCTGATCATCTCCTGTATCATGCCTGCAGTCTGACCAGCTCCTGTACCATGCCTGCAGTCTCTGACCAGCTCCTGTACCATATCCCCAGTCTCTGACCAGCTCCTGTATCATGTCCGCAGTCTCTGACCAGCTCCTGTACCATGCCTGCAGTCTCTGACCAGCTCCATTACCATGCCTGCAGTCTCTGACCAGCTCCTGTACCATGCCTGCAGTCTCTGACCAGCTCCTGTACCATGCCTGCAGTCTCTGACCAGCTCCTGTACCATGCCTGCAGTCTCTGACCAGCTCCTGTACCATGCCTGCAGTCTCTGACCAGCTCCTGTACCATGCCTGCAGTCTCTGACCAGCTCCTGTACCATGCCTGCAGTCTCTGACCAGCTCCTGTACCATGCCTGCAGTCTCTGACCAGCTCCTGTACCATGCCTGCAGTCTCTGACCAGCTCCTGTACCATGCCTGCAGTCTCTGACCAGCTCCTGTACCATGCCTGCAGTCTCTGACCAGCTCCTGTACCATGCCTGCAGTCTCTGACCAGCTCCTGTACCATGCCTGCAGTCTCTGACCAGCTCCTGTACCATGCCTGCAGTCTCTGACCAGCTCCTGTACCATGCCTGCAGTCTCTGACCAGCTCCTGTACCATGCCTGCAGTCTCTGACCAGCTCCTGTACCATGCCTGCAGTCTCTGACCAGCTCCTGTATCATGTCTGCAGTCTCTGACCATCTCCTGTACCATGCCTGCAGTCTCTGACCAGCTCCTGTAATATGTCCCCAGTCTCTGACCATCTGCTGTATGAAAATATTTTTTAAAAACAGTCATTTTCGGTATCGGTGCTGTTTCGGTATCGGTTTTCGGCCTAGTGTATTTTTCATTTTCGGTATCGGTTTCGGCACCAAAAAACCCATTCGGTGCACCCTATATAATATATATATATATATATATATATATGTATGTGTGTGTGTGTGTGTGTGTGTGTGTGTGTGTGTGTGTGTATATATATATATATATATATATATATATATATATATATATATATATATATATATTTTTTTTTTTTTATTGTATGTATGTTCTCTGTATTTTTTTTTATAAAAAAAAATTGATTTTATTTATAATGTCTATTACTTCCCATGAAGATGTGTTGGCTTTGTGCATGTTTAAAAAGTAGAATAAACCTGTAACATCATGATGTGGTGCTTTTGGTTCTAGTCCCACCCAACAACAAATAGACTGAGTTGTACAGCTATTTGGCTAGTTACATACAGTATTCACTGTTTAGGAATTTGTTCTACTTTTCTATATAGTTGTAATAATTGGAAACGTATATTTAATGCTTTAACACTGATACCTTTAATTCAGGAAATGTAGCAGTGAGACCAGCAATTTAGAAGATCAGACTACCCTAACCATGCAGGCAAGCTCTGGACATGCTCATCAGGCCGGCAATATTGATGTTTCCTCAGCTAGTCTTTCTCTTCCAACTGGTCGTTCACCAGCAGAAGGTTCCTGCAGTACTGGAGAAGTGACAATAAATCTCCGCCCTGCAAATTATGAGAGTGAAGGAAGGTCTGGATCTCGACATACCAGACCAACCATACGTTTACACAGTCGGCATGGTCATACACACTCAAACTCCAATGAGGCGACTGGGCCAGGTGATCCTAATAACACCGACAGTAGAGAAAACGGCAGCAGTATCTCAGAGGTCCTACATGTCTATCAGTGGCTGGATAAAAGCTTTCCATATATACTAATCTTCAGTGCCAAACTTATTGTTCAGCACTTAACAGGTAATGTTCAGTTTTAATTTTTAATTCAAATCATCCCTATGATCCTAACTGTAAGGCAAGGTTCACACTAGTGCTGCTGTATAATCTTGTGTTTTTAGTGCAGTTCAGTAGCATATATTTGTGTAATTTATTTATTTATTTTTTTGCACATGCTTTTAATGCCTTTTCCTGCTTTATGTGCACTGTGTTGCACCAAAAGAAGCACCTGTAACTTTTCGGCACTGCACTGTGCTGCTTTGTTGTGAACAGGCACCATAAAGAGTAATGTGATTTCCATTGTTGTGAAAGCCAGCTCGATGGCAAACGCAGGAGAACGCACAATAGTATGAATGGGAGCTAACGCCTAATTGTGCATTAATACAGGGATTGATGAGTTTTTTCATGCCTCTTTGTATAGAAGTGTGTGGATGCTTAGGCCCTGTTCACACAAGTGCGATTTCTTCTACATCTGCTGTTGTCTTGCCATTTGTGACAATGGAAAGTACATTCTTTAGGGTGCCGGTTCATATCATATGGTACCTGGTGCAGCACAACTTTTGAAAGGGTTACAGGTGCTGCTTTTTTTTTTGAAGCATAGTGCGTTTTTCCCCATAGACTTTAATAGGAATGCATATAAAACGCTTGTGCGTGTATGTTTAATGAGTTTTGCGTATAAAATCCTGTCTCCTTGTCCTACATAAAAATGCATCAAAATCACACTGAAAAACACATGATTCAGCAGCACTAGTGTGGACCTAGGCTTATAGTACATCAAGCTCTTGTAATAAACCTGTTAAAACACAAGCAGGGTCGACAACATGCTGGGGTTAGATTGAGGATATTTTGTCTTTTGTTTTGCTTAGTGTGCTTTAAACCTATAATGTAAGTATAGAAGCTGCTGTTGCTGTTTTCTGACAATACTAGTTTATAACTCATTTTATGCTGACTTTATTGGTTCAGACAAAAATTAACCAACTCTAAATCTTCTCGCAGCCACATTCTAAAACGAATCTATCCAGCCCTGTGAAGCAAAAATGGCTATACATACATTTTTTCTGAAGCCAATCTTGTCTGGTCTCCAGCGGTGGATGCTGTGTGCAAGAAACGGCTGACCATGACTGGGAAGTGATGTCACCCAGAGAGTTACTATAGAGTTTTCATTGTCGGATGCCTCTCCTGCACATGACTAAACACAGAAGCCACCGCTGATAGCTCAGCATGGGACCGGAGCGGCCACCGGAACAGTATGTATAGTGATTTTTTTGCTTTTCTGCAGCCGCTCCAGTCTGGTCCCACACTGGGCTTCTGTGTGTAGGCATGTGCAGGAGAGGCAGCCGATAATGGACACCCCATAGTAACTCTATGGGTGACGTTGGTTCCCATAGAGTTGTGTTTTTATTTATTATTTTTTTTTGCTTTGCAGGGTTAGATAGCTTTGTTTTAAAATGTGGTTGCGAGTAGATTTAAGCCCCATACACACTGTAAGATTTTCTGCTAATTTTTTTTTTTTTTTCCCTTTCAGATTTACCAAAACCATATAATATGATGTCAAACCTTAGGAGTTTCAATTTGTATGCAATCAGGCAGGCCCTTTGCACTACATGGTTTTGGTAAATCTGAAGGAAAAAATCAGCAGAAAATGTGATGGGTGGAGTATGGGGCTTTAGAGTTAGTTTTTGACAGAACTTCTACTTTAAATACTTTTTTTTTTATTGACCCAGAGCGCATAGCCATTTCTGCAAAACTGTTATAGGTCTTCAACTCGGTATTGAAACCAGATACCTAGATGTAAAAGCAGGCATCTAGTACTGTCAGAATGAGAAATCAACAGACAATCTACTGTATATGTTATCCTTAGATACAGTAAGTTTTTCTTCCTTTTAGAATTCTGATAACCCAGTTTAGCTTGTGTGTTGGACTAGGCCATAATTGTTTAGGGCCTTTTTTTATATTGACATTTTGTAATTTAACCCCTTCACACCTAAGGGTAAAACAAATCTAAATACCTAAGCACAATTTTGTAATTTTGACGTGTTAGCAAAACCGTACATATCATCACAACTAGTTTGTACATCCAGGTAGCTTTATACTGCATTTTTTTTCAGGACAAATTAGGCTTTTATTTGGTAGTAAATAGTTATGGATATCGATCTAGATCTATAACTTTGTTTTTTATTTTTTTGTTTTTTTATATCAAAGGAAAGCTGTCCAAATTATATATATATATATATATATATATATATATATATATTTCACTTTAGCTGTATATTTCTTGTTACCATAACCTACCACCAAGGAACAACCCAAAATACATTTTCCTGCTCCTGACAATTGCAACGATACCACATATATGTATGTTATTTGTTGTTTATACCTGTAGTATAGCCCAGAAGCAATAGTGCAGATTTTTGCCTTTTTTATTTATTTATTTTTATTTTTTTTCCTACCTAAAACACACTGATGCTAATGAGAAAAAAAAAATCCTGTCCAAAATATACTGACCTGACCTTGAGCTTTAACCCAAACACTAACCCTGGATCTGACCTAGATCAAACCTTGATCTAAGTATTTTTATTTATTTTTATTTGATTATGTATATATGAATGTATACAAACTAAACAGACTGACGTAACCCCCTGGTGACACTGACATGAAGGATAGCATATATACTTAGTTAAAGCTAGCACACTTAAACATATGTTCCCCACGTAATAGAAAAATATAATATAAAAAATATATAATAAAATTGAATGCAATAATGTCTCCCTGTCTTTTGAAAGGTATTTAGTGGAATCGGATAAATACATTTTATACGCCTATTGAACGATCTTACAACGGCATATGTCTGGTACGGCTTCTGTGCAGATCAGAGGTGGCCTAAAAAATTAGGAGCCTAGCTACGCCTGATTCATAGGCTGATGTCACAGACTGCATTCAAGCCTATGAATCGGCTCAATTTATTCCCCCAAACCCCCCCCCCCCCCCGTTTTATTTATTAATAGGGGTGGGGGTGTGCTATGTGGCTAGGGACCATCATTATTCATCGACCCTAATCAGTCAGATTGTGCATATGACATTCACAGAGCATACTTCTTATTTACATACACATTGTTGTCACCAGCTGCTGTCACCTCATTGAGCTGATGCAATTCTGTGTGCCCTGTAGCCAGTGGGCGGGTCTGTGTTCTGATGCCCAAGAGCTGCGATAGGCGCTCCCCTCTCCTCCATTTCCCTTGGGTGCAGAGGATCGGGTGGGCGTTACCTTTGTGCATCCATGCCATGCCATGCCTTTGCGCAGTGCGTGTGACGTCCTATCTGGGCATCTATATACGCACACGTTTGTTTTTACAGCTTGACTGACACATGGCCCCCATTCAATGGTGGACAGTACCTCCTGACAGCACTCCTTGGCACTGTGCATCAGCGTTCCTGGAGTTTGGTTCTTTTTTACACTATGACCCATAAGGTAATCACTGACAGTATCTCGAGCACATTGCTTCTATTTGATGGGGTTTATTTATTTTTTTGGAGCATATATATTTAAATTACTACCACTCCAGTTTTTGATCTCAAACCCCCCGCATGTCTTTTTGCTTCCCCCTCTTTGTTTGTGTTAGTATAATATGGTTTAGACTATATATATTCAATCTGGGATCTTCAAGTTATGCTGTAACCTTACAGCAGTAAGGTGAGGGGCTAGTACACCTTTAGGTGCCACCACATCTTAGATTGGCTAGACACCGGACCTTTTTTCTGCACCATCCACGGTGAAGGCAATCATCACTCAATATTCACTTTGGACACTGTTTTATGGAATTTTTGCATTGCTACATTAGCTGATTTGAGACTGCTATATATAGTTTATCGATCACCCAAACTCTGGGTGCTCTTTCAGATGTGTCATTATCTTTTGGATTCATTTTATCGCTACTGTCACTTTTTATATATGCACAGGCACTGTTTTGCACTCTGCACTTTAGCTTTAATATGTGTGTCTGTTTTTTGGGATGATACTTTTAGATTCATTTGCACATGCACTTTATTATATGATCTGACTGCATTTTGTTAGGCTCATTTAGTATTTTTTGCACTTTATATTTACTGTTGGATATTATTAGTTCGCCCACAGCGCAGCATCACCATTGCCCAGTTATAGCACTATCTGCTAGGATCAGCTTGTCGCAGTAGGTTCTTTTTTTTTTTTTTCTCTGTCTAATTAGGTAATCAGCAGTGCGGGAGTATCACCATTATATAAATCCTGATTACATTTTAATTTGCTGAAGGCCTGTGTAACAGTGAGGGGGGGGGGAAGTATTTGATCCCCTGCTGATTTTGTATGTTTGTCCACTGACAAAGAAATGATCAGTCTATAATTGTAATGGTAGGTTTATTTTAAGTGAGAAACAGAAAAACAACAAAATTATCCACAAAAACGCATTTCAAAAAAGTTTTATAAATTGATTTTGATTTTAATTAGTGAAATAAGTATTTGATCCCTGCACAGAACATGACTTGATGGCAAAACCGTTGCTGGCAATCATAGAGGTATCTTTACTGTATGTTGGGTTGTTTTTGTTTTTTTAACAAGTGATTGATTATTGTTGTGTTTTTTTTTTTTTGTTTTTGTTTTTTTTCATCCCCTTTTTTTATTTTTGCATCTCAATGCTCTTGCTCTCCTCCCGCCTCTTTCAGCCACATCCTGTTTACATGCACCAAAAAAAAAATGTTTACCTGCATGTGCGCCACTGCTGGCTACACATCATTCCCCCTCACAATATGTATCCGCACAGCTGTTTGTAGTCTCCATTAGGGGTGCTTGTGACAGGGGACAATGCAGGAAGTGCCTGAACAAGGATCTTCCTAGTAGGATTACCAGATCTTTTAATGAAAGCTGCAGATTTAGGCCTCTTGCATACTGACTGAAAACGCTCAGTTTTCAGGCCTACAGCATTTTGGAGAGGTGTGTGTGTGTGTGTGTGTGTGTGTGTGTGTGTGTGTGTGTTTTTTTTACTGATCTAAAATTTTTAACCCATTGTATACAAATGTAAATAAAAAGTTACTGCGCTCCTAACTAAAAAATACCTCTATGCTACCCAAGCTGCAGCTATTAAGATATGATGCACATCAAAAATATCAACCAAAAACAGAAAATGTATAGCTGCACTACCTATATACTCCAACCTACCTAAAATTCAAATGAATTTTTGTATTATCACAATCTTCAATCCGTCACCATAGTGAGTAAAGTAAATGAATAAATTAAGTTTCCCAAATAATTCATCAATATATACAGGAAAATAAATATTACACTAATTCATAAGAGATGATACTAATAAATATGTATAAGAAATAATTAATTAATAAAAATTATTTATTAGTATCACTTATGAATTAGTGTAATCTTTATTTTCCTGTATATATTGATGAATTATTTGGGAAACTATTTATTAATTTACTTTACTCACTATGGTGACGGTTTGAAGATTGTGATAATGCAAAAATTCATTTGACTTTTAGGGAGGTTGGAGTATATAGGTAGCACAGCTATACATTTTCTGTTTTTGGTTGTATACAAATGTGCCTGTACAAACAGATGCATAAACAAGCACTTCGTTTTGATCAGTAAAAAAAAGAAAAAAAAAGAAAAAAAAATAAAAGGGGGGGGGGGGGGTAAAAAATTGTGTTCCTGGTCAGTATTTTGTGCCTATGCATGCAAATGCCCTCTAATATGCGGCTGCAGATGCACGCAAATGTGCACAAAAACTCAGAAAAAAAACTGCCAGAAATACGTCCAGAAACCTTAGCGTTTACAAGAGGCCTTAAAAAGATTATAAACAACTTTAGAAATGACGTAACATGTTAAAGATCATACGACAGTATGGGGATTGGGTTTGGATCTACGTTATACAATTTTTTTGTTTGTTTTTTTTTTTTTTTGTTTTCTTCCAAACTGTAAAGTTATACTACTTTGTTATTTTTCTTAACGTTAGTTTATCATATTTTTATGTGTTAACTGCTTTTATTTTATTTTTTAATAGGCATTTCTGTTGGAATTGGTCTTCTAACAACTTTTCTCTATGCAAACAAATGCATTGTAAATCAGGTTTTTCTAAGAGTAAGTAAGCATATATTTGAGTATAATTTCTACTGATAACAGACAAATAAGGGCCTATTTGTAAAGAAGTTTCATAGCCATTCAAGTTCACAACTTTTTCCTTTTTGTTTTTTCTGACAGACCTCCCAAATATTGTGATGTGCATAAACTGGCCATTGATGGAATGGTTGCAGTAAAGAAAATCGCTCAATTCCTCCATCAACACTGACTGTGTTGATGGAGGAACCCCTCCCACGGAGCAAAATGATTACTGATGGCGGCTATAATAGTTGCTTGCAATAATCACATGTAAAATTTGACAGGTTGGTTATACCCAAGTAAATTAATTAACTTGGGTACATGCATGGTTCGAATCTCTGCTGGTCCCTGCTGAGCTGGCCGAGAATCAAACTGTTTATGGCCAGCTATACTGGTTTGGTAGAAAAATTATGAAATGGCTTTTGGAAAATCTAAACAAATTTCAATTTTTTTTTTTTTTTCCCACATAAAAAAAAAAAAAAAACCCCAAGCAGACAAGCTAACAGATCTAGTAAAGTAGAAAATAACAATAGTTCGCTGCTGATAATTTATGTATTATGTAATTTTGTTTGTGACATTTTATATTTCTCATGGATGTTTAAGTGTGTGTGTGTGTGTGTGTGTGTGTGTGTGTGTATGTATGTATATATATGTGTGTGTGTGTGTGTGTGTGTGTGTGTGTGTGTGTGTGTGTGTGTGTGTGTGTATATGTATATATATATATTTATTCAACCCCATATATATTTATTTATTTATTCAACCCCATATATATTTATTTATTCAACCCCATATCTCCTCTTCTGCGTTTCCCTGCTGGCGCTGTCCTCTCCTCTTCTTCTGCATGTGCCTCCATAGCAAGCCATGTGAGGCTCGACCAGATTCCCTTCTCACAGAATTTGACTGACTGCAGCAGGAGTCAATCACTCGCACTGCTGCCTGAGTCTTCTGTGAAACCAGGAGGAGGGGACCCAGCCATGCACCATGCTGGATCAAGAGAGGGCTCGGATAAGTTTTTAGGTGACAGGAGTAATGACAGCACAGTAAGTGGTGTAACTTTTAATATAGGGAATGCATTAAGGTAAAAAAAATTATTTTAGCTTTGGAACCCCTTTTTACGCTAATGAGCACTGGTGATTTTTCATATTTTATAAAATGTTGTACAACGCTTCAAACATCTGATCTACTTTGCCAGAAGGAGAGTGGAATTTATTATGTAAATTAGACTGCTTATGCTAACTTATATTTATTTTTTGCAGATGTTTGCAAGAGATTTACCACTGTAGATAGATTTTCACTGAAAACAATGAAGAAATTGTCAGCTGCAGGTTTTATATGGTCACAATTAGAGCAGAAGAGGGAGGAATTTACAAAATCAAGTTTTTTCATTATCTGACTCACTGGTCCTGTTAAGTAGACATCACAGCGATAAAGTGGAACGAAAGGCAACAATAATCTTGCCTGTCTGTTCGCATTCCTCTGCAGAATGTATACTGAGCTGCACATGCACAGGTCCATTGACATTTTTAGCATGGTGCCAGTGTGCAGGGGTGGATGACTTCCTAGTGAGACCTCATCCTGCTCTATTCAATCGGGTTAACTGCAGACCAGTATTTCCGCCTTTAGTTCCATTTTAAAGAGGTTATAAACCTCTGTGTCAGTTGTACTTTTAGGTAAGGCTTGCCTATCGGTACTGTAAATATCTCCTAAACATGCGCTGTTTAGGAGATACCTACTGTATACTGTGCCGATGATGTCATCGGCACATGCACTCTGAAGAAACGGCTGCCCATGCCATTTCTTCAGGAGCGTGTGCCATGACCGGCTGCTCCCACGCACATGCATGGGAGTGACGTCGCACAGCCGGAGTCCACAGCCCCGGTAGAAAGACGGGCGAAGATGGATGTGACCTGCAGCAAGGATGATGCAGGTTTCATTTGCAGATAAATGTCACATAATGTGCTAGTATACGATGCATACTAGCACATTATGCCTTTACTTTTGCAGGGAGGAAGGAAAACCCACCAGGGTTTACTTTCTCTTTAAAGACCCTTTAGTGATACCTGATAACTTTTAAACTAAAAATGTTGGTGAAGTGAGTTACGATAAATGTATTTATTTTTCAAACCTCACAGGACATAGAACAGGCTATAAATCATGACTACCTCCACCATAACGCTCCACCTGTAGGTGAATAGACACTGGCAGATAAAACCTACATAACTCCTTTTTGAGTCCTTCGTTTTTTCACCACTGTCTTGAAGGTGATGGCTCTATTCTCAAGTGATTCCAGCCGGGATCAAGAGTTCCTTTTGGATACGTTCTAGCAGCTCGACACCTAGATGTTCGATAACCGGGCCCTGCTGTGAGTTGTATTTTGGTGAGGCTTTGCCTGTAATGACCTTTTCAACACTGGACCTTGGGTATTTGGAACCATGTCCAGTTAGGTACCGGCCAAGTATAGTGTATGGTACATGTTTTGATGGGGTGCTGTATGGGTCCAAGGCAGTGGACCTTAAATGTAAGGGGGACCGAGTCACTGAAGGTCCGGAGTAACAATTCCCTCTGTGATAGGTGAATCCTAGTTGAAAGGACCCTGTAGCGGGAGGATAGTTTGACATTTCTCTTGTAAAAATCTGCATTTTTTTTGCAAGAACCCTGCAAACATATATTTTTAAGTAGAGGCCCTAGGGAATAAAATGATGGATCTTGTAACTTTTTGAAGTCTCACGATATATATATATATATATACACTTTAATGAACGCAAAAACATTACAATACCCAATCTTTTGGTAAAATATAAAAGATGATGCGCTGCGTAAATAAATACCAAATAGATGATGCTTTAACTGCTTCTGGACCGCCAACCGTACATATACTGCAGCAGGGTGGCCTGGCTCGCAAAATATCATACATTTACGTGTGTGCACGCAGCGTAGGGGACGTGTGGGAGCCAATCAGCGGATCTGTGACCGCGATGGCTGCCTCAACCTGCCGATCATTCACAGGAGACACGGAACAGTGTTGTGCCTATATTAACAAGGAACACCGCTGATCTGTCAGTTAGGAAAAGAGAGCTCTTCTGTTTTCAGCTAAGCTGAAACATGATCTCTGCTTTCCCCCAGTGTAAACCCCTCCCCCAATTAGAAAATGTCTCCCTAGGACACCCTTGATCACCCCCTAGTGTTAACCCCTTCCCTGTCCATGTCATTTCTACAGGGATCAGTGCATTTTTTTTTTTTTTTTTTAAGCACTGATCACTGTATTGGTGTGACTGGTCCCAAAAAGTGTCACTTGAGGTCAGTTTTACATGGGCACGGGCAGTAATCCTTGATGAGAGCCAGCCATCCTGAGCGGATCCATTCTGATGTCTCCGTAATGGACTAAATGAATGGTACCCGGGCCTTGTAATCTGAAGACACAAGGTTTTGCTTGTGAATGCTTTGAGAGCTGGGCCCTGGGATCCAGTACTTTTTGGTAGTAAGGCCAATAAAAGTTTACTGTCAGGGTCCTGTCGCAGGTCCAGGATTGTGGGTCAACCTGAGTGTTCCCTGGTTCTTGAAGGTTTCCTTTAAGGTCTCGGAGCCTACCGTGAAGGCCGAAGATTTTTTTTTTTTTTTTTTTAATCTTTGATAAAACCCTACTGCGAGGATAAAGGCAGGGGAGATTTTCTCAGGAATCCACTGGGGGCAGGAATCGGGAATCCCCAGTCACCGCTGGGGGCTGTATTGAGCACTCATTCTGATGCTGGAAACGGCAGAATCTACGTCTGATCACTTCCTGGGCCCCCAGATTGGCGGTTTATTCCTTATTTATGCCAGCCAGCTGCCTTATTATTTTGGGGAAAAAAGAAAAGTTAAAAATGTGTGTTTGCAGACCGCGGCTGCTTGCTGTAGCGGACGATTTACCCCTCCCCGCCATGATGCAGGACACTCGCCCGGGAAACTCCACTCCTATTTGAAAAAGGAAGAGGGGGGGCCATATTCCCCGCGGGGTGTGGCTAACGGCATCAGACGCCGGCCACACGTGCAGGAAGTATTTTAAGCCCTGTACGAGAAGCTGCTGCCTGGCGGTGGCGGGACAGAGCAGATGGGTTGGCTAGTCAGGTTGGTGAGATGGGCATTTCCCTTTTGACAACATTGTACTGTATAGCTAGGATTAATAGCAGTTATTGTACTGTACTATAGCCTAGCAAGTATTACATTCTCTTGCTGGTAGTGCCTCTGCTTTGTGCTGTAAGCTATGAGTGGCAAAGGGACCAGGAACTCCTCTAAGGGGTTAATGGTATACAACAAGCTAAAAACCATTCCAAAAGAATGTCATCCTCCCCTGAGGGGTATACGGCTAGTCAGATGAGCCGTCAAGGGTAGAACACTATATATCATACAAGTGGGATTTTTCTTCTACGTCTCTCCATAGTAGGAATAAACATAGCAGATTCCAATCTAGTCCTCAGGGCCCTTTTGTTGAGGTTCAGGAGGCTGGGGATCAGGTAGATCTTCCCAAATATTAGAAGATGCTTATTTTATCTCCTCGGAGGATCTTAACAGGGAGGGAGTAGCCTCACAAGTCAGGTGTTTGTCTACTCCCTTACTTATCCTTTTTGTTGCCTGCAGCACAGGCTCTTGAGGTATCTACCTCTAATAAGGTTCATTTGAACCTCCCCAACCTGGGGATGTTTTTTTCCTATTCATGCATAGCTTATGTATTCCGATTGGGAACATTTCTATGAAGAAATGGGGGGTTCCAGCTATTAATGCTGCAATCACCTCAGTAAGCAGAGTCTCACATGTCCAGTGGATAATGCACTGATGTTAAAGCATCCAGCAAATTAAGGTTGGATTTTCCTTTTAAAGACAGAATGTCTTTTGCAGTTCTTGCTGCAATCGGAGTATCTCAGTCCATTAACCCTTTAACGTCTGCTCCACTATTTTGGTGGAGAGCACATTTTGAGTCACGCTAATGCATTGAAAAAATGTGGACTCCAAGGGGTTAAGGAACAGGTTGTAAGATACCTGAAATTCTGCCTGATCAGGAGGCCCGGCAATGGGCTGGTGTATCTGAAACACTGTGTCTCACAGATGCTATGAAGGACTCGATCGTTTAAGCCTTATGGCTTATACTTGGACTAGTGCATTCTCGCAGAGGTCTGTGACTGAAATATTGATCAGCGGAAGCACTATGTGAAAACCCTTAGCCGGTTTGTGTCCCTTCCTGGGGTACGGCTATTTAGAGTGGATAAGTACATCCAAAGGGGTAAAGCTCTCTTTACCAGTAAAAGGAGGTTAAACATGTCTCCTTTTATTTGTGTCTCCTATGCCTGAGGCATCTGCCTTTAGGCAGTCTAGATGGTCTCATCCATCAGATTCAGGAGAAAGTTCCCAAGGGCAGCACCAGGCTCTTGGGGGGGGGGGGGGGGGAGCCCATAAAGCAGAATGCTAAAGCCTTCTTATGAAGGACCCCCACTCGTTTGGGTGAGGGGAAAGGTCCTGCGATTCTTAATCTGTCAGAAACAATGTCAAGAGCAGAGGGAATTCTGCAATTTTTTTTCTCTGGGTTACGACTAGAGTTCCAAGAGCCCGGATGGCTCAGTTGGCTTTTGATCTGAGGGTCCGGGATTTGGGTCCCCTTTTGGGTGCTGTCTGTGGGGTCCTTTCTGATGCGGCAGTCTTTATGCAAGAGTTTCCGTCTCCTCTGAGAACGTTCCTAAGGATCCAGAGTAAAGGGAGAAGTCTCTCGTTCTGGCCTCTGGATCAGCTGTTATGCCAGTCGGTGATATCAGAGATTCCCTAACGGGGTTTTGGCTCAAACCTTTTAGGGTGCCAGAGCGAAACAGAGAGGTAAGACCCATTCTAGATCTTGGAGATCTGAATCGGCACTTAAACATCTGATCCTTTCATAATTCGATCGGCTGTGTCCATCCTGCAAGAAGGGGAGTTGCATATCTCCATGTGCCAGAGTTTCCCGCTTACCAGAAATTTCTGCTGTTTGAAATATAAAATTTATTTTTTTCAGTTGTGGCCCTGCCATTCGGCTTAGCCACAGCACCACAAGTGTTCTGAAAGATTCTGGCACCTCCATTAGCCAGGTTAAGGGCTCAAGGCATAGCGGTCCTAGCCTATTAGAAGATCCACTTTTAATAGATCATTCAGTCTTCAGTCTGATCTTAGCCGTAAATATCTGAAATCTCTAGGTCAGATTCTCAACCTAGGAAGATTCTCCTTAAAAGCATCAAGGAGATTACTGTACTCGTACTCGGGGGGGGGGGGGGGGGGGGGGTTATAGATACCATACAGAAGAAGGTACTCTTACCCCAGACGAGAATCAGTTCCATTGTTCCGTGGTTCCATAATTCAACTTATCAGGAAAATTCCTTCATTCAGCTGCAGGAGATTTTTAGGGGAAATGGTGGCCTCCTTCAAGGCCGTCCCTTACGTGCAGTTTTACTCAAGGACTGCTTTAAGACACCATCCTGTCCGTCTGGAATAAAGAAGATTCAGGCCTTGTTTGTTTCCAATACGCTTGGCTCCCGACATAGGTCGGAGCCTAAATTGGTGGTTATCCAGCAAGAGGGAAAATCTTTATCCTGGAAGGTGTTAACAGATAACAGCCTTCAAGGCTGGGGAGCAGCCCTGGAAGAAGATTCTGTCCAGGGGAGATGGTCCAGGTTAGAGGACCTTGCCTATAAACCTTTTTGGAAGTTTTAGTCAGTACATCTGGCCCTATAATCTTGGCGGTCAGACTACGGGACTGTCCAGACAGGATTCAGTCTGACAGGGTGGTGGCTTACATCGATCACCAGGGGAGGCACGAGAAGTCATGCAGCCCAAAAAGAGGTGAATAATGTTCTAGCTTTGGCAGAACACAACACTCCTTGCCTATGGGGAATTCTAATTTTTCAGGCGTACTACTTGAGACGCCAACAATTTCTGAGAGCATGATCTCTTCACCCCGACGTCAATATGTCAGAAGATGGGGTATTCTGGACATGGACCTATTCGCGTCCAGATTCATTAACAAGGTCGACAACTTTATGTCGAACAAGGGGGTCCGCTAGCAGGCGGAACAGATGCATTAGTCTTCCCAGGGGATCAGTTTTCTCTGATCTATGCATTTCCTCCAGTTCTGCTACTTCCGTGCCTTCTCCGCAGGATCAAGCAGGAAAAAAAGCAGGTGATTCTGGCTGCCCCAGTGAGTTCCAGAAGATCCTAAAGATGGCAGTAGGAGTCCTTTGGACTCTGCCATTATAGCCAAACCTTCTTGCACAAGGTCTGGTATTTCATCCTACCTTACGGACAAAAAGTTTAACAGGTTTGACTGTTGAATCCCACTCTATAAAAGATTGTGGGTGCTCTCCTTTGGTAGTGTCTACTTTTGACTAATGCCAAGAAGCCGGCTTCCAGAGTCACTTACTTTAGACTCTGGAAGGCATAGGTTTCTTGGTGTGGATCTGATGGTTGGCACCCCAGGAAGTATATCAATGGGCAGGATCCCTGATTCCTGCATATGTGATCTAAAATGAAGCTGGCCTTCACTTCTATCAAGAGCCAGTTCCAGGCCTCCAGATCAGCGTTTGTTCCTATGGCCTCTTGCTTCCCACTCTTGGTGCGTAGCTTATTCAGGGGCTAACATGGTTTATTCCCCCTATCAAGGCACCTCTAAATCCTTGGGATTTAAAATTGTTCTTATTGGCTTCGCTTAATCAGCCGTTTGCACTTCACGAAAAGTTCCCTTGGTTCTTTGACAAGAAAGATAATCTTTTCTGCTTACCATTTCTTCTGTTAGGAGAGTATCGGAACTAATGGCTCTACCTTGTAATAGCCATATTTTATCATGCATAAGGATGAGGTGGTTTTATGTCCTCATCCTGAATTCTTACCAAAGGTGGTAACAGGTTTTCATTTAAACTAAGATATTATTATTCTTCCTTCTTTTTCCCCAGAGCCTTAATCTGGGGAAGAGAAAACACTACATTCTCATGATGTAGTAAGAGCAATCGGAGTCCATTTAAAGGCGACCACTCAGGTTCGCAAAACACAGGTTTTGTTGGTACTACTAGAGGGTCCAAGATGTGGACAGGCAGCGTCAAGATCCCTATTTTTCAAATGGGGTTGTCAAGTGATTGTTCAAGCTTCAGCTTAAAGAAGAAAATTCTTCCTTCTCACATTAAGAGCACACTCATCCAGGGCAATTAGTGCCTCTTGGATGGTGCATCATCAGGCCTCTGTGGCTCAGATCTGTAAGGCCGTGACTTGGTCTTCGGTTCATACGTTTATCAGATTTTATCAAATCGATATTAAAGGTCATGAGGATATTGCCTTTGGGCACAGCATATGCTGCAGTGTGAGTCCTCTGGCCTCCTGTTTTTTGTTCTGTATTCCCCCCCCCCCCCCTTCAGTTGCCATTGCTATGGGACATCCCACATAGTTATTACTATGGTTCAGTGTCCCCTGATGTAAAAAAGGAAAATAGGATTTTTAAAACCGCTTACCTGTAAAATCCTTTTCTTTGATGTACATCAAGGGACACAGAGGTCCCTCCCTTCTTCTTATACACTTATATTGCTTGGCTACCAAACTGAGGACTCCCAGTAGTGGGAGGGGTTATAAGGGAGAAGTTCACGCCTTAAGGGGCGTTCCAGTGTCCAGCACCTGATACGCCGATATAACCCATATAGTTATTACTATGGCTCTGTGTCCTCTGATGTACATCAAAGAAAAGGATTTTACAGGTAAGCTGTTTTATAAATCCTATTTTCTTTCTTGCATCAAACTGATGGGGAAAAAAAAAAAAAAAATATTTCCAAATGTTTTATAGCAGAACTTTAGGAATATTGCTGCTCCCCTTTTTAGCGCAAAAAATAAACGCAGAGGTGATCAAATACCACCAAAAGAAAGCTCTGTTTGTGGTTAAAAAAAAATACATACTTTTTTGGGGTATAGAGTTACGCGACCACGCAATTGTCAGTTAAAGCAATGCAGTGCCTGATCAGGAAGTGGGTAAAACCTTCTGGGGTTGAAGTGGTTAACCTGCCTTGTGCCAATTGACCGGTGCTTCTGGAGATTTTTCAGAAGGAGTTCTGTGTCCATGAATACACTGTGAGGAAGTCCCATGATGTTTGCCCGAATTTGCAAGTTTGTTTCAGTGCACAGGAGGGGGACATGTACAGGGAGTAAGCACAGCATGCGCAGATAGGCTAGAAGTCTTGATGGGCGGTGCTGGTAAGCCATCTTGGTAAACAAAACAAAGCTGGTGTAATTCTGCTGGGTTCTCCAGGCGCAGGAGGCTGGCTGATGGCACAGTAGTGACACAAAGCAGGTTCTACTTTTTTGCTCTGAGTAGCTGGCCCAGCACAGCTCTGCATTTGTCCAACATGCTTGGAATGGCTTTCAAAAGTGTGAGGAACTAACCAGAGTCTCACTGTATTTGCATCCCCGAACGACATCGGTGATTTTGGTTGCTTGGTTTGACGGCTTGGCTGTTCAGTACTGAAAGACCAAGGGTTCAATGTAGGGCCATTTTCTATATTACTGAAGGCCATAGAGAGTTATCATAGGACTTGGAGCACTTATGTGGCCTGATGCGAGACCGGGAAGTTGTGTCCCTGTAAGTACATGATTGCATGCATTTTGGCCTTTTTCCAATCGGGATGGAAATTAAATTGCGAACAAATTATAACTGGCCTTCGCAGGAAGGCTCACATGGAAGGGTGACGCATATCAAAACCAAACAGAATAACCAGTTCAGCTCACCAACCAGCCTGCAAACAACCAAATTATCCTGTCTAACACTTTGCATTAAAAACTTGTTTAGTTTACACACATCTGCAAATACATGGGTAAGCTGCAGAGCCACTTCACTGCACCCCAGTATTATAGATAGATGGCAGGTAAGCCTGGAGGGAGCCCACTCCTCAAAGGCACAGGGGCACACTGGACACCCAGCATATAGCACAATAGCAGCAAAGGTGTCCAGTGCGTCCCCTCGCCGGTATTTCAACAGTACAAACAAATGGCCGCTGCCCCACCTATGACTGGTCTTCGCAGCAAGGAACACACGGAAGGGTTGACACGTGTCAACCAACAATTTAAGGATGAGCGAGCTCCCTCCAGGCTTGCCTGCCTTCTATCTATCCATTATTATGCATGTGCTTCCTCTGTAGAGGCTCTAAAAAAAATGTATAGTTAGGACTGCAGATAATACTGGGGTGCCGTGAAGTGGCTCTGCAGCTTACCCATGTATTTGCAAATATGTGCAAACTAAACCCCTGTTTTCAACGCAAGCTGTTGGGATAATTTGGTTGTTTACAGGCTGGTTAGTGAGTTGAGCTAGGATTTATTTATTTTTTCAGTTTTGTTTGACATAGAAATTAAGAAATTTTAGCCTTAAGCCCCAGTAAGGGTCAAATATTGGCATCAGTGGTTTATTTACAGAGGCCAGTTGCCTCTTATTCGTGGATAAGCACTTTTGTGCAGGGGGGGTAACACACATATCATTGTGCCTATTTTTAAAGTGGTTGTAAAAAAATAAATCTGAAAGGTTACTATCTGTACATAGTCTGCACCATAATGTATTACATTACATAACTGTTACCTTTTGTATAATACTCTGATTTTCATTAATAGCCTGCAGAATCTGGTTCAGAGGGCGTGTTGACAGCCCAGAGCTTGGGAGAAGGTATTATGTCACCACACTCCCCTCACAGCTCTACACACTGTGGTGCAGAACAGCCAATCCAGGAGGAGTTAGGGGGAGAGAGAGATCTACGGATTCAGCAGTGGGAGACACTGCCAATTCTTGTGCATGAGTCTAATTATTTAGTCTGTCAATTAATTTACCTTTTGACAGATGTTTTCACTCAGGGAAACTGAGGAAGATCGCAGAAGAGTGCCTGCTCCTACCCCGGCCAGACTGGGGACAGATTACTTGTCCAGCTTTGCTAAATAATGTAGTGTGTTCATTTTGTAATTTAGATTTTTTTGGTTTACAACCACTTTAAGCCTCCCCTGTGTCAATTGGACTTGAATTTGGTCTTGTCTGTTTTGCAAAAGCCAACTTGTGAACCAATTTGAGACATTCCCTTAGCCCTTTTGACTCGGAGGGTGTTTGTTTTTTTGTAGTGATCACTTCAGTAAGGATTTCAGATTTGGCAGCCCTTTCCTGTAGGGAGAAATTTTTAGTTTTCCACCATGTCCAGTTGGTGCTACTTTCTCAAATGTAATTCTTGCTGAAGGTGGTTTTGCGTTTTCATTTGAATCGGGACATTGGCTTACCTTTTTTAGTTTTTGTCCTGAGTCCCTGGGGGAGAAAACCCTGCACACGTTGAATGTGGTTCCGGCTATAAAAGTTTATCTGAAGATGACTTCAGTAGTCTGGCAGTTGGATTTGTTCTTTTATCCTACTAAGGAATGGTCAGGTGCCTTCAGAGTCAACCATTTTGCAGTGGATCCATCAGATTATGCCTATAGCTTGAAGGGTAAGGGCTCTACTAGTGTGGGGGCCTCTTGGGCTATCACATCATCAGTGGCTCAGGTCTACAAGGCTGCAACCTGGTCTTCGGTACATACCTATATGAGCTTTTGGCCAGTGTTTTCACAATGGCTTCTGTGTCCCTCCTCAAGTGCATTGCTTTGGGACATCATAGGTAGTTACGATTTATAGCCTGGTCTGTGTCCCATGATGTTTGAAAAAGAGAAAATTTAGATTTTTGCACTTACCTGTAAAATCCATTTGTTGGAGTACATCATGAGACACATGAGGTCCCTCCCCTCCCCTTTTTTTTTTTTTTCTAGGGTTTCATTGCTTGCTAAAAAAAAAAAAACTGAGGCGTTACCTGAGTAGGACAGGTTATGTAGGGGAGGACTTCCTGTTTGTTTGACCTGCCAGTGTCCATTCACCTATCGATGGCGCATAACCCAGGTAGTCATGATTTATAGCCTGCTCTGTGTCCTGTGATGTACTCTAAGACCCAAGAAATTGATGTTACAGGTAAGTATATATGTATGCAAATTTGGAAGTTCCATTACACATTGGCAGTTTACATTTTGTGTTTCACAAAAGTTCTATTTGTTGCATTATATGAAAAAGAAAGAAGGTAGAGTACAAACAAAGGGGTAGGCAGAGGCGAGATTAATAAAGGCTACAAGAGTATAGCAATGCTAACGATAAGCTAAGGCTAAGTACTGCAAACTTCAATGCACCAGGGGCTCCATGACCAGCACAGGAGGTGAGGGTACAAGTTATCCTAATGGAGAGTGATTTGTGTAGATGGGTAAGAACACCTCTGTGGTAGGAAAGTGAATGGAATTCCAGTCAGCTCATAGTTTACATGTTTTGATCAATCTTAGAATATGGTTATTTATAGTTCATAGAATAATTTGTTAAACTTTGAAATTAAACAGTTATAATGAATCGTATTAATCGGTATAATATATGGCCCATATTTGCAGAAATGCATTGATTTTTTTGTGTTGGATATTCCCTTGAAAAGACAATTGATGGTTTGCTGAGAAATGTAATTCTGTGCCCATCACACTGGAGCAGTTGGTTCTTGAATACTGTGAGCCTAGTTTTAACTGGCTGCAACTGGTCTGCCAACAACATCCAAACAAGTTCAGCTGCCGACATATCAAGTGCCATAGCAAACCGATCACTTGTCTCCTTTTGAATCCAATGGTTTTTATTAAATGTTCTGTCTTCCTTCAGGTTGCAAATGTACTTGATCTGCAGGCATATTTGCAAATTGACTAACATTTTTCTTGACTATTTTGGTGATTTCAAGGTAAAACAGCCTCAGTCATGCCAATAGTTCGGCACCTCCTAACATCAATTCTCTGTTGTGCTATTTAGCCTGTTGTTACCTGCTCTTGGTAGTCTATTTTTAAGCCGTAAAACCCTTTCTGGATTTGTGGCTGGGTACCAGATCTTTCCTTTTTATTTTTTCTTGTCTATGCTCTTGTGTTGACTTAATTCTTGGTTTTGATTTTATCTCTCCAGTTTGAGGCCTCATGCACTTTGGGCTTAAACACGACTATTACAAGTGTTTGGTGTTTTTTATTTTTATTTTTTATTTTTTATTTTTTTTTCAGCCTGTAAAAACACCCCAATGTTAGCCCATGTGTCCATGCAAACAGGCATTTACAAGAATATTAGAAGAGGAATGTTTTACAGTCTTACAAAAAGCCCAGTCAAAAGCGTGTTCAGGAGAAGAGCTGAAGAGCAGAAAAAACGCTGAATGCTAGACCTGTTTAGGCACGTTTGAGCATTAATGCATTTTTTTTTTATTAAATTAATATTGGCCAATGCAATCCATTAACACTCAAACAATTGACACGGCCTAAACGCGTGTGCAATGTGTGGCTTTAGGTGCATTTTTATTTTTTATTTTTTATAATATTTTTTTAAAACCGCTTTTCCTACCAGGAGTTTAGAGGAGAAAAGCAAACCCACCATGTGCATGAGACCTAATTCTTAGCCCTTGGCTTCTAATTTTGATATTGCTTTTGGGAACTCTTCATGTTCTTGACTTCAATTACCTAGTTTCCACCTCCTAAGGTTCTCCAACTAATCCATCCACAGCCAGTATTTTTGGTAATGTTCATCACTCTGTTTTCTAGGATTTCTGTTTAGCTCAAAGTTCAGTAAATTAAATTAACAAGTTAAAGTTCCTCTGCCATCTTCCAGGACAGGCCATGAGATGTAGAGCTCCTCCCCACTGAGACAGGAAACATGTTACTCATGAGTTAAAAGGTCATCCTCAAGGTCCTCACCTCAGTTTTTAGTGTTTCCTCCAGATGCATCTCCCCCTTGCCAGCCCTCCCCTCCTGTGGCTAGTAGTGCCACCTCTGCAGTGTTGAATGGCTTCCTTGTGGAAGAGTGGCACTCCTGTGCTCTAAGCTAGGCTGACTGATGACGCAGAGATGACGTTTCAGGGCACAGAGACATCATTGCAGAGCGCCGGAGGCGTTCTAAGCCTATTTTTTATTTAGAACTGAGTAGCAATGGAGCTGCTGGGCTAATGTTGCCTTTTATGTTTTTCAGGCTTAGGCCCAGAATAAAGGTCTATCTACCAAGAAGAAATGTGCAATCTGCCTGGCTATGTTAGGATCTTCTTGGAGCAAGCCGTTATGCCACTACTGTATTTGCAGCCTAGTTAAAGCGGTTCTTCACCCTAAAGGGGAAGTTCCGCTAATCTGATCCCTCCCCCCCCCCTCCGGTGCCACAATCGGCACCTTTCAGGGGGGAGGGGGGTGCAGTTACCTGGATAATCCAGGTAACTGCACCCACTTCCGGCCAGACCCCCGCAGACACCCCGCCCCCCCCCCCCCCGTTGTGTTCTGGGAAACACACAGTTCCCAGAGACACAGCGGGGGACCATAAGAGACGCGCAGCGCGACTCGCGCATGCGCAGCAGGGAACCGGGCAGTGAAGCCGTCATGCTTCACTTCCCGATTTCCTGACAGAGGATGGCGGCGGTGGCAGCAGCGAGACGAGCGATCGCTCGTCATCTGCCGCCGACATCGCTGGACCCTGGGACAGGTAAGTGTGATTTTATTAAAAGTCAGCAGCTGCAATACTAGTAGCTGCTGGCTTTTAATATTTTTTTTTTTTTTTTTTAGGTGCAGCTCCTCTTTAAGGATAAGTCAGCTGTGGTCTGAAATAAACTAACATTGTCTGCAAAGGAAAAGTTGACTACTTTCCACACCTTTTTACATCCCTTCTGGCTGACCTCAACACCTGGTCAGTTTTCTTGTTAGCCTGCCTAGGCCCTCTTCAGCTGTAATTTCAACAACACTGAGGTATGTTTTGCATGGTGAGGTGACTGAACATGCATCCTGTGGCCTTGTCATTCTTTCAGGCACTGATGCTGATTCCAGGGATTAAGATGAGCCTTCTAAGGAGTCTAGATTCAAGTTGTCCCTTGGATGTTGTTGATCTCAAAGCTATTTCTGAAACTTTGGAAATCGAAGAGGAAATGGTAAAGCTTTCTAGGCATGAACTAATGTATCAAGGCCTTTACAAAAAGAGATCCCGATATTTTTTTTTTTTCTCCCCCTGTGCATAAAACTCTTTCAGACAACATCCGGCTGGAGTGGTCAGAACCAGAGAGGAAGCTCTTCTCCAATAGGTTAAAATTAAGGTTTCACTTTGAGGATTCTGCACATCATTGTAACAAGTGTTCTAGCCTGGATGCACTTCTTTCCAAGGTTTCTCAGAAAGTGGATTAAGCAAGGGTCCTCAAAGATCCAATGTATAAGAGAAGTAATGTACTTCTGTGTAGGGCATGGGATTCCTCCATCTCTAATACCATGCCTGCCTTAACCTATACTTGTGTGTCAAGGAACCTAGAGGTTTGGCTTAGTTGCAATCACATTTAGTAGATGGTACTCCTAGAGAACAGCTATTGAACTCCTTTCCTATACAATCTTCTGCCTCCATAAATTCAGCCAGATGGGCAATTTGGCTGAAGACTTGGTCCAGGGATTTTGCTTCCATATTTGATTCCATGGCCTTCCATTCTTGAGGGGGTTAGCTTTTTGACCCTGAGCTTCAAGCTGCGCTTGAACACACCATAGGCAGAAAGAAAGCCTTACTTGAGAAAAAGAAAAAGCCAGTTAATGTTTTTCCGTGACCAGCAGTTTCAAAACCAACAAGAAAAAGAATCCAGAGCTAAGAGGAATTATACGGGCTATAAAGGCAAAGGGGAGGTTGCTTAACCCTCCTCAGCAGTACACCAAGCCGCAATGAGTAATATCACCCAGTAGAAGGAAGGCTAGGAAGGTTCCATCCATGATGGGGAACTAGTTGCCTCCAATGGATTCATTCTGGACCTGATCAAGAGGATACAATCTAGAATTCAACTCCCAACCACCCTCAAGTCTTTTGGTGACCAAGTATCCCAAGAAGCTCCAGGGCCTTATGTCTCCAAGTAGGAGAGTTAGTCAGAGGGTGTTAGTTCAGGTTCCCCTAGAGCAGGTACCTCCAAGCTGCGGCCCTTCAGCTCTTGTGGAACTACACGTCCCATGAGGCATTGTAAAACATTTTGCATGGAGTTGATCTTTTCAGTCAGGTCTATCCTCCAACCAAATTGTTCCATGGCTACACTGGACCTGAAGAATGCTTACCTTCATGTTTCTATGTATATCTGGATTTTCAAAAATGTCTGCCAATAGCAATCAGAATAGGATCTAGAATCCACCATTAACAGAACAAGGCTCTCTTTCTTTTGGGCTCTCCTCAGCTCAAAGGATTTATTTTGAAAATCCTTGGAGAAGTCCTAGCCCCTTTTTTGAAGTTAAGAGCAATCACGATAATTCCATATCTAGACAACCTTCTACGGATTGCTTCCTCCCAGGAGAGGTTGCGATTAGATTAGTAGTTCACTAAGGATAATCTCCAGAATTTGGGTGGCTGATCAATGTAGATCAAGGTATGATTTATGGTTCACAGCATTCATTCCAGGTATCAAACTGTTTCACCTGGAAGAGAAAACTTTCAAAATAGACTAGCAGGTTTCACACCTCCAGTCAAGCCAGCTGGTTTCCATAAGGATGATCATGACAGTTGTCGGGCTAATGACAGCCCACATTTCAGCAATATCATGGGCACATCTTCAACAAAGATTTTTCCATCTAAGTCTTTGGAATGGCTCCAGTGATACACTGGAAAGCTTTGTAAGAAGTTTGTCAAGGGTTAGATGTGCTCTTTGGAGATTCCAGGCACATCTGAGTGCCTTTCCTGGAGTTGGCCAATCTAAAAATGATGGATGTGAGTTCCTGGGGGGCTCATTCGGAAGTTAGTCCATGGTCCAAAAACAAGACACCAGGTGCTTTTCCAATTGGATAGAACTGATAGCGGTGCATCGCGCTCTGAACGTTTTGCAGGAGGATGTGAAGGGCATCATCTCCAGATTTTGTTTAGATAGCATTGCAACGGTTGCTTATATCAACAACAAGGAGTTGCAAGTAGTCTGGCCCTTCAGTGGGTAGCACAGGGCATTCTGGTGTGGTCAGAGCTCTGTCTGGTTTCTATTTCAGTGAAAAACCTATAAGGAACATAAAACCCACTAGCAGATTTCCTCAGTCATTAGGTTTTGCAAGACAAATAGTCCCTCAGTCCAGAGATTTTCTGGTAAACCTGGATGGATCCTCTGTGCCTTTCAGGTAAACAGAAAAGCTTATTTTTCACCTTTTTACAGTGCATCCAGAAAGTATTGACAGCGCTTCACTTTTTGCACTTTTATTTGATTTATTTTTTATTTTTTTACAGCAGCATTCCAAAATTGATTTAAATTATTTTCCTCAATTCTATAAACAGAACCCCATAATGACATAGTGAAGGAAGTTTGTTTTGAAATCTTTGCAAATTTATAAAAAATAAAAAATGAAACAATTACATGTACATAAGTATTTAAAACCTTTGCCATAACACTCAAAATTGAGCTCGGGTGCGTCCTGTTTCCACTGATCATCCTTGAGATGTTTCTACAACTTGATTGGAGTCCACCTGTGGTAAATTCAGTAGATTGGACATGATTTGAAAAGGCACACACCTGTCTATATAAGGTCCCACAGTTAGCAGTGCATGTCAGAGCACAAACCAAGCTATAAAGTCCAAGGAATTGTCTGTAGACCTTCAAGACAGGATAGTATGGAGGCACAGATCTGGGGGAGGGTACAGAAACATTTCTACAGCATTGAAGGTTCCAGCACAGTGGCCTCCATCATACGTAAATAGAAGATGTTTGGAATTGCCAAGACTCTTCCTAGAGCGGTCTGCCCTGCCAAACTGAGTGATCAGGGGAGAAGGGCCTTAGTCAGGGAGGTGACCAAGAACTTGATGGTTACTGACAGAGCTCCAGTGTTTCTCTGTGGAGAGAGGAAAACCTTCCAGAAGAACTATCTCCGCAGCACTCCACCAATCGGGCCTGTATGGTAGTGGCCAGATGGAAGCCACTCCTCAGTAAAAGGCACATGACAGCGTGCCTGGAGTTTGCCAAAATGTACCTGAAGGACTCTGACCATGAGAAACAAAATTCTCTGGTCTGATAAAACAAAGATTGAACTCTTTGACCTGAATGGCAAGCATTATATCTGGAGGAAACTAGGCACCGCTCCTCACCTGACCAATACCATCCCTACAGTGAAGCCTGGTGGTGGCAGCATCATGCTGTGGGGATGTTTTTCAGCGGCAGGAACTGGGAGACTAGTCAGGATCGAGGAAAAGATGAATGCAGCAATGTACAGAGACATCCTTGATGAAAACCTGCTCCAGAGCACTCTGGACCTCAGACTGGGGCAAAGGTTTATCTTCCAACAGGACAATGACCCTAAGCACACAGCCAAGATAACAAAAGATTGGCTACAGGACAACTCTGAATATCCTTGAGTGGCCCAGCCAGAGCCCAGACTTGAACCGAATTTGAACATCTTTGGAGAGATCTGAAAATGGCTGTGCTTCAACACTCCCCATCCAACCTGGTGGAGCTTGAGAGGTCCTGCAAAAAAGAATGAGTAACAGCCCAAAAAATAGGTGTGCTAAGCTTATAGCATCATACTCAAAACTTGAGGCTGTAATTGTTGCCAAAGGTGCTTCAACAAAGTATTGAGCAAAGGCTGTGAATACCCATGTACATGTGATTTTTTTTTTTTATTTTTTTTTTTTTTAATCATTTTGCAATGCTTTCAAACCTCCTTCACATTGTCATTATGGGGGTATTGTTTGTAGAATTTTGAGTACATTTTTTTTTTTTTTCCCCATTTCAGCATAAGGCTGTAACATAACAGTTTAACATTTTGTGTTTCACAAAAGTTCTATTTGTTGCATTATATGAAAAAGAAAGAAGGTAGAGTACAAACAAAGGGGTAGGCAGAGGCGAGATTAATAAAGGCTACAAGAGTATAGCAATGCTAACGATAAGCTAAGGCTAAGTACTGCAAACTTCAATGCACCAGGGGCTCCATGACCAGCACAGGAGGTGAGGGTACAAGTTATCCTAATGGAGAGTGATTTGTGTAGATGGGTAAGAACACCTCTGTGGTAGGAAAGTGAATGGAATTCCAGTCAGCTCATAGTTTACATGTTTTGATCAATCTTAGAATATGGTTATTTATAGTTCATAGAATAATTTGTTAAACTTTGAAATTAAACAGTTATAATGAATCGTATTAATCGGTATAATATATGGCCCATATTTGCAGAAATGCATTGATTTTTTTGTGTTGGATATTCCCTTGAAAAGACAATTGATGGTTTGCTGAGAAATGTAATTCTGTGCCCATCACACTGGAGCAGTTGGTTCTTGAATACTGTGAGCCTAGTTTTAACTGGCTGCAACTGGTCTGCCAACAACATCCAAACAAGTTCAGCTGCCGACATATCAAGTGCCATAGCAAACCGATCACTTGTCTCCTTTTGAATCCAATGGTTTTTATTAAATGTTCTGTCTTCCTTCAGGTTGCAAATGTACTTGATCTGCAGGCATATTTGCAAATTGACTAACATTTTTCTTGACTATTTTGGTGATTTCAAGGTAAAACAGCCTCAGTCATGCCAATAGTTCGGCACCTCCTAACATCAATTCTCTGTTGTGCTATTTAGCCTGTTGTTACCTGCTCTTGGTAGTCTATTTTTAAGCCGTAAAACCCTTTCTGGATTTGTGGCTGGGTACCAGATCTTTCCTTTTTATTTTTTCTTGTCTATGCTCTTGTGTTGACTTAATTCTTGGTTTTGATTTTATCTCTCCAGTTTGAGGCCTCATGCACTTTGGGCTTAAACACGACTATTACAAGTGTTTGGTGTTTTTTATTTTTATTTTTTATTTTTTATTTTTTTTTCAGCCTGTAAAAACACCCCAATGTTAGCCCATGTGTCCATGCAAACAGGCATTTACAAGAATATTAGAAGAGGAATGTTTTACAGTCTTACAAAAAGCCCAGTCAAAAGCGTGTTCAGGAGAAGAGCTGAAGAGCAGAAAAAACGCTGAATGCTAGACCTGTTTAGGCACGTTTGAGCATTAATGCATTTTTTTTTTATTAAATTAATATTGGCCAATGCAATCCATTAACACTCAAACAATTGACACGGCCTAAACGCGTGTGCAATGTGTGGCTTTAGGTGCATTTTTATTTTTTATTTTTTATAATATTTTTTTAAAACCGCTTTTCCTACCAGGAGTTTAGAGGAGAAAAGCAAACCCACCATGTGCATGAGACCTAATTCTTAGCCCTTGGCTTCTAATTTTGATATTGCTTTTGGGAACTCTTCATGTTCTTGACTTCAATTACCTAGTTTCCACCTCCTAAGGTTCTCCAACTAATCCATCCACAGCCAGTATTTTTGGTAATGTTCATCACTCTGTTTTCTAGGATTTCTGTTTAGCTCAAAGTTCAGTAAATTAAATTAACAAGTTAAAGTTCCTCTGCCATCTTCCAGGACAGGCCATGAGATGTAGAGCTCCTCCCCACTGAGACAGGAAACATGTTACTCATGAGTTAAAAGGTCATCCTCAAGGTCCTCACCTCAGTTTTTAGTGTTTCCTCCAGATGCATCTCCCCCTTGCCAGCCCTCCCCTCCTGTGGCTAGTAGTGCCACCTCTGCAGTGTTGAATGGCTTCCTTGTGGAAGAGTGGCACTCCTGTGCTCTAAGCTAGGCTGACTGATGACGCAGAGATGACGTTTCAGGGCACAGAGACATCATTGCAGAGCGCCGGAGGCGTTCTAAGCCTATTTTTTATTTAGAACTGAGTAGCAATGGAGCTGCTGGGCTAATGTTGCCTTTTATGTTTTTCAGGCTTAGGCCCAGAATAAAGGTCTATCTACCAAGAAGAAATGTGCAATCTGCCTGGCTATGTTAGGATCTTCTTGGAGCAAGCCGTTATGCCACTACTGTATTTGCAGCCTAGTTAAAGCGGTTCTTCACCCTAAAGGGGAAGTTCCGCTAATCTGATCCCTCCCCCCCCCCTCCGGTGCCACAATCGGCACCTTTCAGGGGGGAGGGGGGTGCAGTTACCTGGATAATCCAGGTAACTGCACCCACTTCCGGCCAGACCCCCGCAGACACCCCGCCCCCCCCCCCCCCCCCCCCCCCGTTGTGTTCTGGGAAACACACAGTTCCCAGAGACACAGCGGGGGACCATAAGAGACGCGCAGCGCGACTCGCGCATGCGCAGCAGGGAACCGGGCAGTGAAGCCGTCATGCTTCACTTCCCGATTTCCTGACAGAGGATGGCGGCGGTGGCAGCAGCGAGACGAGCGATCGCTCGTCATCTGCCGCCGACATCGCTGGACCCTGGGACAGGTAAGTGTGATTTTATTAAAAGTCAGCAGCTGCAATACTAGTAGCTGCTGGCTTTTAATATTTTTTTTTTTTTTTTTTAGGTGCAGCTCCTCTTTAAGGATAAGTCAGCTGTGGTCTGAAATAAACTAACATTGTCTGCAAAGGAAAAGTTGACTACTTTCCACACCTTTTTACATCCCTTCTGGCTGACCTCAACACCTGGTCAGTTTTCTTGTTAGCCTGCCTAGGCCCTCTTCAGCTGTAATTTCAACAACACTGAGGTATGTTTTGCATGGTGAGGTGACTGAACATGCATCCTGTGGCCTTGTCATTCTTTCAGGCACTGATGCTGATTCCAGGGATTAAGATGAGCCTTCTAAGGAGTCTAGATTCAAGTTGTCCCTTGGATGTTGTTGATCTCAAAGCTATTTCTGAAACTTTGGAAATCGAAGAGGAAATGGTAAAGCTTTCTAGGCATGAACTAATGTATCAAGGCCTTTACAAAAAGAGATCCCGATATTTTTTTTTTTTCTCCCCCTGTGCATAAAACTCTTTCAGACAACATCCGGCTGGAGTGGTCAGAACCAGAGAGGAAGCTCTTCTCCAATAGGTTAAAATTAAGGTTTCACTTTGAGGATTCTGCACATCATTGTAACAAGTGTTCTAGCCTGGATGCACTTCTTTCCAAGGTTTCTCAGAAAGTGGATTAAGCAAGGGTCCTCAAAGATCCAATGTATAAGAGAAGTAATGTACTTCTGTGTAGGGCATGGGATTCCTCCATCTCTAATACCATGCCTGCCTTAACCTATACTTGTGTGTCAAGGAACCTAGAGGTTTGGCTTAGTTGCAATCACATTTAGTAGATGGTACTCCTAGAGAACAGCTATTGAACTCCTTTCCTATACAATCTTCTGCCTCCATAAATTCAGCCAGATGGGCAATTTGGCTGAAGACTTGGTCCAGGGATTTTGCTTCCATATTTGATTCCATGGCCTTCCATTCTTGAGGGGGTTAGCTTTTTGACCCTGAGCTTCAAGCTGCGCTTGAACACACCATAGGCAGAAAGAAAGCCTTACTTGAGAAAAAGAAAAAGCCAGTTAATGTTTTTCCGTGACCAGCAGTTTCAAAACCAACAAGAAAAAGAATCCAGAGCTAAGAGGAATTATACGGGCTATAAAGGCAAAGGGGAGGTTGCTTAACCCTCCTCAGCAGTACACCAAGCCGCAATGAGTAATATCACCCAGTAGAAGGAAGGCTAGGAAGGTTCCATCCATGATGGGGAACTAGTTGCCTCCAATGGATTCATTCTGGACCTGATCAAGAGGATACAATCTAGAATTCAACTCCCAACCACCCTCAAGTCTTTTGGTGACCAAGTATCCCAAGAAGCTCCAGGGCCTTATGTCTCCAAGTAGGAGAGTTAGTCAGAGGGTGTTAGTTCAGGTTCCCCTAGAGCAGGTACCTCCAAGCTGCGGCCCTTCAGCTCTTGTGGAACTACACGTCCCATGAGGCATTGTAAAACATTTTGCATGGAGTTGATCTTTTCAGTCAGGTCTATCCTCCAACCAAATTGTTCCATGGCTACACTGGACCTGAAGAATGCTTACCTTCATGTTTCTATGTATATCTGGATTTTCAAAAATGTCTGCCAATAGCAATCAGAATAGGATCTAGAATCCACCATTAACAGAACAAGGCTCTCTTTCTTTTGGGCTCTCCTCAGCTCAAAGGATTTATTTTGAAAATCCTTGGAGAAGTCCTAGCCCCTTTTTTGAAGTTAAGAGCAATCACGATAATTCCATATCTAGACAACCTTCTACGGATTGCTTCCTCCCAGGAGAGGTTGCGATTAGATTAGTAGTTCACTAAGGATAATCTCCAGAATTTGGGTGGCTGATCAATGTAGATCAAGGTATGATTTATGGTTCACAGCATTCATTCCAGGTATCAAACTGTTTCACCTGGAAGAGAAAACTTTCAAAATAGACTAGCAGGTTTCACACCTCCAGTCAAGCCAGCTGGTTTCCATAAGGATGATCATGACAGTTGTCGGGCTAATGACAGCCCACATTTCAGCAATATCATGGGCACATCTTCAACAAAGATTTTTCCATCTAAGTCTTTGGAATGGCTCCAGTGATACACTGGAAAGCTTTGTAAGAAGTTTGTCAAGGGTTAGATGTGCTCTTTGGAGATTCCAGGCACATCTGAGTGCCTTTCCTGGAGTTGGCCAATCTAAAAATGATGGATGTGAGTTCCTGGGGGGCTCATTCGGAAGTTAGTCCATGGTCCAAAAACAAGACACCAGGTGCTTTTCCAATTGGATAGAACTGATAGCGGTGCATCGCGCTCTGAACGTTTTGCAGGAGGATGTGAAGGGCATCATCTCCAGATTTTGTTTAGATAGCATTGCAACGGTTGCTTATATCAACAACAAGGAGTTGCAAGTAGTCTGGCCCTTCAGTGGGTAGCACAGGGCATTCTGGTGTGGTCAGAGCTCTGTCTGGTTTCTATTTCAGTGAAAAACCTATAAGGAACATAAAACCCACTAGCAGATTTCCTCAGTCATTAGGTTTTGCAAGACAAATAGTCCCTCAGTCCAGAGATTTTCTGGTAAACCTGGATGGATCCTCTGTGCCTTTCAGGTAAACAGAAAAGCTTATTTTTCACCTTTTTACAGTGCATCCAGAAAGTATTGACAGCGCTTCACTTTTTGCACTTTTATTTGATTTATTTTTTATTTTTTTACAGCAGCATTCCAAAATTGATTTAAATTATTTTCCTCAATTCTATAAACAGAACCCCATAATGACATAGTGAAGGAAGTTTGTTTTGAAATCTTTGCAAATTTATAAAAAATAAAAAATGAAACAATTACATGTACATAAGTATTTAAAACCTTTGCCATAACACTCAAAATTGAGCTCGGGTGCGTCCTGTTTCCACTGATCATCCTTGAGATGTTTCTACAACTTGATTGGAGTCCACCTGTGGTAAATTCAGTAGATTGGACATGATTTGAAAAGGCACACACCTGTCTATATAAGGTCCCACAGTTAGCAGTGCATGTCAGAGCACAAACCAAGCTATAAAGTCCAAGGAATTGTCTGTAGACCTTCAAGACAGGATAGTATGGAGGCACAGATCTGGGGGAGGGTACAGAAACATTTCTACAGCATTGAAGGTTCCAGCACAGTGGCCTCCATCATACGTAAATAGAAGATGTTTGGAATTGCCAAGACTCTTCCTAGAGCGGTCTGCCCTGCCAAACTGAGTGATCAGGGGAGAAGGGCCTTAGTCAGGGAGGTGACCAAGAACTTGATGGTTACTGACAGAGCTCCAGTGTTTCTCTGTGGAGAGAGGAAAACCTTCCAGAAGAACTATCTCCGCAGCACTCCACCAATCGGGCCTGTATGGTAGTGGCCAGATGGAAGCCACTCCTCAGTAAAAGGCACATGACAGCGTGCCTGGAGTTTGCCAAAATGTACCTGAAGGACTCTGACCATGAGAAACAAAATTCTCTGGTCTGATAAAACAAAGATTGAACTCTTTGACCTGAATGGCAAGCATTATATCTGGAGGAAACTAGGCACCGCTCCTCACCTGACCAATACCATCCCTACAGTGAAGCCTGGTGGTGGCAGCATCATGCTGTGGGGATGTTTTTCAGCGGCAGGAACTGGGAGACTAGTCAGGATCGAGGAAAAGATGAATGCAGCAATGTACAGAGACATCCTTGATGAAAACCTGCTCCAGAGCACTCTGGACCTCAGACTGGGGCAAAGGTTTATCTTCCAACAGGACAATGACCCTAAGCACACAGCCAAGATAACAAAAGATTGGCTACAGGACAACTCTGAATATCCTTGAGTGGCCCAGCCAGAGCCCAGACTTGAACCGAATTTGAACATCTTTGGAGAGATCTGAAAATGGCTGTGCTTCAACACTCCCCATCCAACCTGGTGGAGCTTGAGAGGTCCTGCAAAAAAGAATGAGTAACAGCCCAAAAAATAGGTGTGCTAAGCTTATAGCATCATACTCAAAACTTGAGGCTGTAATTGTTGCCAAAGGTGCTTCAACAAAGTATTGAGCAAAGGCTGTGAATACCCATGTACATGTGATTTTTTTTTTTTATTTTTTTTTTTTTTAATCATTTTGCAATGCTTTCAAACCTCCTTCACATTGTCATTATGGGGGTATTGTTTGTAGAATTTTGAGTACATTTTTTTTTTTTTTCCCCATTTCAGCATAAGGCTGTAACATAACAGTTTAACATTTTGTGTTTCACAAAAGTTCTATTTGTTGCATTATATGAAAAAGAAAGAAGGTAGAGTACAAACAAAGGGGTAGGCAGAGGCGAGATTAATAAAGGCTACAAGAGTATAGCAATGCTAACGATAAGCTAAGGCTAAGTACTGCAAACTTCAATGCACCAGGGGCTCCATGACCAGCACAGGAGGTGAGGGTACAAGTTATCCTAATGGAGAGTGATTTGTGTAGATGGGTAAGAACACCTCTGTGGTAGGAAAGTGAATGGAATTCCAGTCAGCTCATAGTTTACATGTTTTGATCAATCTTAGAATATGGTTATTTATAGTTCATAGAATAATTTGTTAAACTTTGAAATTAAACAGTTATAATGAATCGTATTAATCGGTATAATATATGGCCCATATTTGCAGAAATGCATTGATTTTTTTGTGTTGGATATTCCCTTGAAAAGACAATTGATGGTTTGCTGAGAAATGTAATTCTGTGCCCATCACACTGGAGCAGTTGGTTCTTGAATACTGTGAGCCTAGTTTTAACTGGCTGCAACTGGTCTGCCAACAACATCCAAACAAGTTCAGCTGCCGACATATCAAGTGCCATAGCAAACCGATCACTTGTCTCCTTTTGAATCCAATGGTTTTTATTAAATGTTCTGTCTTCCTTCAGGTTGCAAATGTACTTGATCTGCAGGCATATTTGCAAATTGACTAACATTTTTCTTGACTATTTTGGTGATTTCAAGGTAAAACAGCCTCAGTCATGCCAATAGTTCGGCACCTCCTAACATCAATTCTCTGTTGTGCTATTTAGCCTGTTGTTACCTGCTCTTGGTAGTCTATTTTTAAGCCGTAAAACCCTTTCTGGATTTGTGGCTGGGTACCAGATCTTTCCTTTTTATTTTTTCTTGTCTATGCTCTTGTGTTGACTTAATTCTTGGTTTTGATTTTATCTCTCCAGTTTGAGGCCTCATGCACTTTGGGCTTAAACACGACTATTACAAGTGTTTGGTGTTTTTTATTTTAATTTTTTATTTTTTATTTTTTTTTCAGCCTGTAAAAACACCCCAATGTTAGCCCATGTGTCCATGCAAACAGGCATTTACAAGAATATTAGAAGAGGAATGTTTTACAGTCTTACAAAAAGCCCAGTCAAAAGCGTGTTCAGGAGAAGAGCTGAAGAGCAGAAAAAACGCTGAATGCTAGACCTGTTTAGGCACGTTTGAGCATTAATGCATTTTTTTTTTATTAAATTAATATTGGCCAATGCAATCCATTAACACTCAAACAATTGACACGGCCTAAACGCGTGTGCAATGTGTGGCTTTAGGTGCATTTTTATTTTTTATTTTTTATAATATTTTTTTAAAACCGCTTTTCCTACCAGGAGTTTAGAGGAGAAAAGCAAACCCACCATGTGCATGAGACCTAATTCTTAGCCCTTGGCTTCTAATTTTGATATTGCTTTTGGGAACTCTTCATGTTCTTGACTTCAATTACCTAGTTTCCACCTCCTAAGGTTCTCCAACTAATCCATCCACAGCCAGTATTTTTGGTAATGTTCATCACTCTGTTTTCTAGGATTTCTGTTTAGCTCAAAGTTCAGTAAATTAAATTAACAAGTTAAAGTTCCTCTGCCATCTTCCAGGACAGGCCATGAGATGTAGAGCTCCTCCCCACTGAGACAGGAAACATGTTACTCATGAGTTAAAAGGTCATCCTCAAGGTCCTCACCTCAGTTTTTAGTGTTTCCTCCAGATGCATCTCCCCCTTGCCAGCCCTCCCCTCCTGTGGCTAGTAGTGCCACCTCTGCAGTGTTGAATGGCTTCCTTGTGGAAGAGTGGCACTCCTGTGCTCTAAGCTAGGCTGACTGATGACGCAGAGATGACGTTTCAGGGCACAGAGACATCATTGCAGAGCGCCGGAGGCGTTCTAAGCCTATTTTTTATTTAGAACTGAGTAGCAATGGAGCTGCTGGGCTAATGTTGCCTTTTATGTTTTTCAGGCTTAGGCCCAGAATAAAGGTCTATCTACCAAGAAGAAATGTGCAATCTGCCTGGCTATGTTAGGATCTTCTTGGAGCAAGCCGTTATGCCACTACTGTATTTGCAGCCTAGTTAAAGCGGTTCTTCACCCTAAAGGGGAAGTTCCGCTAATCTGATCCCTCCCCCCCCCCTCCGGTGCCACAATCGGCACCTTTCAGGGGGGAGGGGGGTGCAGTTACCTGGATAATCCAGGTAACTGCACCCACTTCCGGCCAGACCCCCGCAGACACCCCGCCCCCCCCCCCCCCCCGTTGTGTTCTGGGAAACACACAGTTCCCAGAGACACAGCGGGGGACCATAAGAGACGCGCAGCGCGACTCGCGCATGCGCAGCAGGGAACCGGGCAGTGAAGCCGTCATGCTTCACTTCCCGATTTCCTGACAGAGGATGGCGGCGGTGGCAGCAGCGAGACGAGCGATCGCTCGTCATCTGCCGCCGACATCGCTGGACCCTGGGACAGGTAAGTGTGATTTTATTAAAAGTCAGCAGCTGCAATACTAGTAGCTGCTGGCTTTTAATATTTTTTTTTTTTTTTTTTAGGTGCAGCTCCTCTTTAAGGATAAGTCAGCTGTGGTCTGAAATAAACTAACATTGTCTGCAAAGGAAAAGTTGACTACTTTCCACACCTTTTTACATCCCTTCTGGCTGACCTCAACACCTGGTCAGTTTTCTTGTTAGCCTGCCTAGGCCCTCTTCAGCTGTAATTTCAACAACACTGAGGTATGTTTTGCATGGTGAGGTGACTGAACATGCATCCTGTGGCCTTGTCATTCTTTCAGGCACTGATGCTGATTCCAGGGATTAAGATGAGCCTTCTAAGGAGTCTAGATTCAAGTTGTCCCTTGGATGTTGTTGATCTCAAAGCTATTTCTGAAACTTTGGAAATCGAAGAGGAAATGGTAAAGCTTTCTAGGCATGAACTAATGTATCAAGGCCTTTACAAAAAGAGATCCCGATATTTTTTTTTTTTCTCCCCCTGTGCATAAAACTCTTTCAGACAACATCCGGCTGGAGTGGTCAGAACCAGAGAGGAAGCTCTTCTCCAATAGGTTAAAATTAAGGTTTCACTTTGAGGATTCTGCACATCATTGTAACAAGTGTTCTAGCCTGGATGCACTTCTTTCCAAGGTTTCTCAGAAAGTGGATTAAGCAAGGGTCCTCAAAGATCCAATGTATAAGAGAAGTAATGTACTTCTGTGTAGGGCATGGGATTCCTCCATCTCTAATACCATGCCTGCCTTAACCTATACTTGTGTGTCAAGGAACCTAGAGGTTTGGCTTAGTTGCAATCACATTTAGTAGATGGTACTCCTAGAGAACAGCTATTGAACTCCTTTCCTATACAATCTTCTGCCTCCATAAATTCAGCCAGATGGGCAATTTGGCTGAAGACTTGGTCCAGGGATTTTGCTTCCATATTTGATTCCATGGCCTTCCATTCTTGAGGGGGTTAGCTTTTTGACCCTGAGCTTCAAGCTGCGCTTGAACACACCATAGGCAGAAAGAAAGCCTTACTTGAGAAAAAGAAAAAGCCAGTTAATGTTTTTCCGTGACCAGCAGTTTCAAAACCAACAAGAAAAAGAATCCAGAGCTAAGAGGAATTATACGGGCTATAAAGGCAAAGGGGAGGTTGCTTAACCCTCCTCAGCAGTACACCAAGCCGCAATGAGTAATATCACCCAGTAGAAGGAAGGCTAGGAAGGTTCCATCCATGATGGGGAACTAGTTGCCTCCAATGGATTCATTCTGGACCTGATCAAGAGGATACAATCTAGAATTCAACTCCCAACCACCCTCAAGTCTTTTGGTGACCAAGTATCCCAAGAAGCTCCAGGGCCTTATGTCTCCAAGTAGGAGAGTTAGTCAGAGGGTGTTAGTTCAGGTTCCCCTAGAGCAGGTACCTCCAAGCTGCGGCCCTTCAGCTCTTGTGGAACTACACGTCCCATGAGGCATTGTAAAACATTTTGCATGGAGTTGATCTTTTCAGTCAGGTCTATCCTCCAACCAAATTGTTCCATGGCTACACTGGACCTGAAGAATGCTTACCTTCATGTTTCTATGTATATCTGGATTTTCAAAAATGTCTGCCAATAGCAATCAGAATAGGATCTAGAATCCACCATTAACAGAACAAGGCTCTCTTTCTTTTGGGCTCTCCTCAGCTCAAAGGATTTATTTTGAAAATCCTTGGAGAAGTCCTAGCCCCTTTTTTGAAGTTAAGAGCAATCACGATAATTCCATATCTAGACAACCTTCTACGGATTGCTTCCTCCCAGGAGAGGTTGCGATTAGATTAGTAGTTCACTAAGGATAATCTCCAGAATTTGGGTGGCTGATCAATGTAGATCAAGGTATGATTTATGGTTCACAGCATTCATTCCAGGTATCAAACTGTTTCACCTGGAAGAGAAAACTTTCAAAATAGACTAGCAGGTTTCACACCTCCAGTCAAGCCAGCTGGTTTCCATAAGGATGATCATGACAGTTGTCGGGCTAATGACAGCCCACATTTCAGCAATATCATGGGCACATCTTCAACAAAGATTTTTCCATCTAAGTCTTTGGAATGGCTCCAGTGATACACTGGAAAGCTTTGTAAGAAGTTTGTCAAGGGTTAGATGTGCTCTTTGGAGATTCCAGGCACATCTGAGTGCCTTTCCTGGAGTTGGCCAATCTAAAAATGATGGATGTGAGTTCCTGGGGGGCTCATTCGGAAGTTAGTCCATGGTCCAAAAACAAGACACCAGGTGCTTTTCCAATTGGATAGAACTGATAGCGGTGCATCGCGCTCTGAACGTTTTGCAGGAGGATGTGAAGGGCATCATCTCCAGATTTTGTTTAGATAGCATTGCAACGGTTGCTTATATCAACAACAAGGAGTTGCAAGTAGTCTGGCCCTTCAGTGGGTAGCACAGGGCATTCTGGTGTGGTCAGAGCTCTGTCTGGTTTCTATTTCAGTGAAAAACCTATAAGGAACATAAAACCCACTAGCAGATTTCCTCAGTCATTAGGTTTTGCAAGACAAATAGTCCCTCAGTCCAGAGATTTTCTGGTAAACCTGGATGGATCCTCTGTGCCTTTCAGGTAAACAGAAAAGCTTATTTTTCACCTTTTTACAGTGCATCCAGAAAGTATTGACAGCGCTTCACTTTTTGCACTTTTATTTGATTTATTTTTTATTTTTTTACAGCAGCATTCCAAAATTGATTTAAATTATTTTCCTCAATTCTATAAACAGAACCCCATAATGACATAGTGAAGGAAGTTTGTTTTGAAATCTTTGCAAATTTATAAAAAATAAAAAATGAAACAATTACATGTACATAAGTATTTAAAACCTTTGCCATAACACTCAAAATTGAGCTCGGGTGCGTCCTGTTTCCACTGATCATCCTTGAGATGTTTCTACAACTTGATTGGAGTCCACCTGTGGTAAATTCAGTAGATTGGACATGATTTGAAAAGGCACACACCTGTCTATATAAGGTCCCACAGTTAGCAGTGCATGTCAGAGCACAAACCAAGCTATAAAGTCCAAGGAATTGTCTGTAGACCTTCAAGACAGGATAGTATGGAGGCACAGATCTGGGGGAGGGTACAGAAACATTTCTACAGCATTGAAGGTTCCAGCACAGTGGCCTCCATCATACGTAAATAGAAGATGTTTGGAATTGCCAAGACTCTTCCTAGAGCGGTCTGCCCTGCCAAACTGAGTGATCAGGGGAGAAGGGCCTTAGTCAGGGAGGTGACCAAGAACTTGATGGTTACTGACAGAGCTCCAGTGTTTCTCTGTGGAGAGAGGAAAACCTTCCAGAAGAACTATCTCCGCAGCACTCCACCAATCGGGCCTGTATGGTAGTGGCCAGATGGAAGCCACTCCTCAGTAAAAGGCACATGACAGCGTGCCTGGAGTTTGCCAAAATGTACCTGAAGGACTCTGACCATGAGAAACAAAATTCTCTGGTCTGATAAAACAAAGATTGAACTCTTTGACCTGAATGGCAAGCATTATATCTGGAGGAAACTAGGCACCGCTCCTCACCTGACCAATACCATCCCTACAGTGAAGCCTGGTGGTGGCAGCATCATGCTGTGGGGATGTTTTTCAGCGGCAGGAACTGGGAGACTAGTCAGGATCGAGGAAAAGATGAATGCAGCAATGTACAGAGACATCCTTGATGAAAACCTGCTCCAGAGCACTCTGGACCTCAGACTGGGGCAAAGGTTTATCTTCCAACAGGACAATGACCCTAAGCACACAGCCAAGATAACAAAAGATTGGCTACAGGACAACTCTGAATATCCTTGAGTGGCCCAGCCAGAGCCCAGACTTGAACCGAATTTGAACATCTTTGGAGAGATCTGAAAATGGCTGTGCTTCAACACTCCCCATCCAACCTGGTGGAGCTTGAGAGGTCCTGCAAAAAAGAATGAGTAACAGCCCAAAAAATAGGTGTGCTAAGCTTATAGCATCATACTCAAAACTTGAGGCTGTAATTGTTGCCAAAGGTGCTTCAACAAAGTATTGAGCAAAGGCTGTGAATACGCATGTACATGTGATTTTTTTTTTTTATTTTTTTTTTTTTTAATCATTTTGCAATGCTTTCAAACCTCCTTCACATTGTCATTATGGGGGTATTGTTTGTAGAATTTTGAGTACATTTTTTTTTTTTTTCCCCATTTCAGCATAAGGCTGTAACATAACAAAATGTGAAAAAGTGAGGTGCTGTGATTACTTTGCAGATGCACTGTAAATCCAATAAGCTTGGCTCTATCGGTGCTCTGGCCAGTCCCTGCACTTTCAGTCTTTGCTACGCCTTTATCCCGTTCAAGCTTACTCTGTCATTACTTCAGAGGTTTCCTCAGGAGCATACTAGTCTTATCCTTGCAGCTCTTTATTGGCCCAAAAGACCATGGTTTTCTCTTGTTCAGTCCCTATCCATAGCTCACCCATGTTACTTCCACTCAGGGAGGATCTAGTATCTTGGGGTGCAATTCAGCATCCACGAGTAGCTGCTAATGAACTTTGCAGCTTGGTTTCTGAAAAAAGTATTTATTTTTTTATTTTATTTTTTGAAGTCTAGCATTTTTTTTTGGATAGAGTGGTCAAGACTTTGTTGAATTACCAAAAACCTGTCACTAGGGCCATCTACCAGAAGGTTTGGAAACATTCAATTCTTTGATGGAGGAACACCATATGTCAGTTGCTATCTTAGAAGCCTATTCAGGCTATTATTCTCACTCCCTTTTGAGCCTTTGGAAGAGACTTCGGTAAAGATTCTTGATTAAAAGACTTCTGGTTGCCATTACATTACAAGCTCTTTCTGTTAGGGAACCCCTTTTATTTATTTATTTTTTATATGGCCTGCATTGCGTTTAAAGACTGATCCAGAGTTTCTACCCAAAGTGTCCTCTTCTTTCCATAGATCTAAAGATATTGTATCGCCTAACAATAAATTAAGTAAATATCAATCTGCGCAATCTAATATATTATGGTGTAAAATGGATGAATAAAATAATAGCTGCTATCACTAACAAGTGCTCTCATTCCACTTAAATGAAATAAAAATAACAAAAACAGTGCTGCGCTATTAATGCAAATAAATAGTAATACATCAGAGTACCCGATAATGGAATGAAACGTCATTTTTAATCCATAATAAGAATAATGCTGTAAAATTCATACGTTATATCCCGTGACTAAAGCGAATTCAAAAACATCAATGAATCAATAGTGCACAAAATCCAAAGTCCTTGTGCTCTCCTCCACCAGTCTCACATGCTGCTCACCTCACATCTAAGTTAAATCAGCAGTGTTCCCCTCTGGGGATAATAGAGAAGGCTGGCATGGTGTTTGGTAATCGCCTCCTTCCTCCAAGACACCTAATCCCATGGGACATGAATCCCGAATTGTCTCGCCAAATGGGATGGGTATGCAAAAGAAGGAAGGCAAAATCTGTGTGTGCTCTTTTTTTTTTTTTTTGTTTTGTTTTTTTCCTCGCATCATTTGATTCATTGATGTTTTTGAATTTTGCTTCAATCAGTCACTGGATATAACTTATGAATTTTACAGCATTATTTTTATTTTTCTTATGGATTAATAATTAGGTTTAATGCCATTATCGGGTACTCTGATATATTACTATTTATTTATTTGCATTAATAGCGCAGCACTGATTTGTTATTTATATTGTATCGCCTACCTTCTCCAATTCCCCATCTGGAGCCAGAGAAAAAAAGCTGCAGCTTACTAGATGTTAGGCCAAATGATATTATCTTCTATCTTGAAGTCATTAAACATTTCAAGAGTTTGGGAGTCCTTTTTTTCTCTTTTAAGGTAGCTGTAGCACAAGCCTCTAAGTCTTGTATAGCTAAACAAAATTATGCAAGCATCTTCGCCGTTTGTGAATGCTTACTCGACTAGGACCTTGTCTACCTCTTGGGCAGAGAGAGCTAGAGTAATGCCAGAACAGATTTGCAGAGGGGCAACTTGGTCCAGGTTCTCCACTTTGCATGAAGTATTACCATTTTGATTTATTGTTAAGTCCAGGAATTTGATAGAATACCCCCCAAGGCTTTTAAGTTCTTGCTTATCAACTCATAGGCTGTCCTGGAAGACAACTATGGAAAAGCCAGAGTTAAACTTACCAGTAACTCTATTTCCAGTAGTCTTCCAGGACAGCTGGATTATCGCCCAATTGTTATATGCATTTTGTCCTGAAATCTTTCTTGGATCCGTCTCATGATTCTCATGTATTCTGAGGTGAGGATCACCCTTTGACTCTTTTGGGTAATGTGTTTCCTGTCCTGGTGGGAGGAACTCTGTCTCCTTGGCTGTCCTGAAAGACTACTGGAGATAGTCGAACTCCATTTTTCGCCATACAGCACCAGGGGTATTACTTGCCTGTAATGAAGTGTGTCCTATGCAGTGGCAGCTGGTGCTCAAACAAACTGAAAATTCTGAAAAAAACATCAAATGCTGCCACTGTACTCCATCGAATGCTGCCTCTGTGACCCCCCCCTCGCCGCCTGCCCGGCACTTACCCTGTCTCAGTGGGGCAGCGGGTGACGGTGGCAAGCAGTGGCCTCCATGTGTCCCCTCCTGTCCTCTCCTCCCATCCTCCTCCTCCTCCTGATAGGTGTCCAGTCACAGCGCCTGTTTCAGCCAGTCAGGTGATGGGTAACGGACCCGAGCACCTAATTGGCGGAGAGAGGCGGTTCAGTGTTAGGAAAACGAATGAGTAGTCGTTTTCCTAACACACCTGGGTGAACTGGGAGCACCAAGTATATGGCGCTCACAGTTCACCTTTTCTGACGCCTATGGCTCTAATCGGGTGCTTCAAAAACACATCCCCCCCCGCCGCTGTAATTCAGGGACCCGAAAAGGGCCCGGGCACCTGACTAGGGGGGTGACAGTGACGGCCATGCATTTATGCTATGCATGAATCTATCCATTGGTCATAGAGGGGGCGGTGCCCATGCCCCTTTATGGATGCACCGCCACTGGTCCCATGTCTGACTGGCTGCTGCACAGTGTAAGAATCTTCTCCCCCCCCCCCCCCGTACTGATCTTCTTGGCTGCAAATATGAAAAAGATGAGTGATTGCCTGCTTCTTCTGCCCGACTCCTCCATTCATAGAGAACTCCTGCTAATTTCCCAGAATGCAAAGCATTTTGCGAATAGAGGACAAACGGATGAATGACACGGGAGCGAGTTCTATGAATGGAGGATGCAGTTGAGGGGAGCAGCTCTTTCACACTCGCAGCACTGGATAATCGGCGCAGTGGGGAGAACATTTCTACACTAAGCAGCAGCCAGCCAGGCACAGAACAAACTTCATCAATACACGAACTGTTGCCTTTTACAATAGTAGTATTTATAGGTAACTTAGGTTCCTGGTGCTGCAAACCGCAAAAAAAATAAACTTTTAAAGTTATAAGCCATTGAACATTACTGCTTAAAATGTTTTCAAATCAAGATCCTAAACTGAGCTTTTAAACCAACACATGATTTTAGAATGATTACCTTCATCCATTTATTTTAACCCTGCTTCTCCAATTTTCTTTTTTTTTTCTGTTTAATTTTCCAGGATAAGTGTTCCAAAATTCAGTGCATTTGGCTGTTGTTTTTCTTATCTGGCTCATCATGCCTTTTATATTACACATTTTCTTCTCAGGCACTTTATTACAGGTATGTCAGCACAGGATGTTCCTGATTTTATTGTTTTTATATTTTAATGTATAAATACTACTGGTATTTAATGAATGAAAGAGGAATAAATACGATTAACAGCTGAAGATGCCTTTTTTTTAATTTCAGCATTTTATATAGAAAGCAGCATGATTTAAAGTGGATGTAAACCTTAGACGTGAAAAATGTACATCCCACTATACCATGTACTACCCTGAATTCAAAGCACTGAGTCTGGTTCCTTTCTGATCTTTTATCTTTATCTGCATGAGTCACTCATAATTAAGCTGTGACACCTCAGCCTCCAGGGAGAGGGGAATGTAGTAATCCATTAGAGATTAAACCCCACCAGTCCCAGTGTTGACAAATCGGTGTAAGCCAGGAACAGTGTTCCTGAGTGTCACTAAACCGGTGCAGCCAACAACAGTGTTCCTGATCACCACCACACCAGTGCAGTGTTTCCTCTGCCTGACACCTATACTGACCCTGGCATGTTTTTTGGCCATGTTGCTGCCTGGGCCGATCCTTTTGCTTATTTGCTGACCATGTCTGTCTTCCGCCTGAACTGGCCCATCTGCAAATCCCGCTGACTACGCTCCTGCAAGACATCAATCCCAGCTATCCCGTATGGACAACTGCACTCCTGGAACCAGAACTCCTCTTTTTTTTTCTTCTCTTCAGCCTTCTGTACTTCCTGGCCAGTGAACATGGCATTCCTGTGGGCAGCCATGTACTGCTAGGTTAGGGTTGCTTAGTATGTAGGAATAGGGAGTACTACAGTTTATGCGCTACACTAAGCTATATGACCACGCGTGCAGAGGTGAATATTACAAAACACAGTTTTTGATACAATTGGTTTATTCGTGTGATACACAAGGTGCAATGTCCGGTACATAATCAGTCCAGACAAAGTCGCTTGTGGTATTGCCATACTTGGTAGCATAATGTGATTTGGGGTGTAATTCTAAGTATGCCCATACTATGTGTGAAAAATATTTTAGTAAATGGACAACTTTTTAAATTTCACATTTTCCGAAAATTCATGGCAAAACAAATTTAAGAGAATTATGGGTTTGATCTTCTTCTTTTTATTTTTCTTTTTTTTTTTTTTCTTTTTTTTTTTTTTAGCTTAATACTTACCTAGGTGGATGCAGCATGGGTTTCATGCTGCATCTGTCCTCCGGCGCCTCTGCACTGGAAACCAAGTGATCGAACACCACAGATTGCTCTGTTTTCAGAGCTCCGTGAGCAGAGAGCTGTAGACTGTCACAGCTCTCTGCTCTGCTCCCTCCTCGCTCATCGGGGCACTGGGCTGTGGAGGGGGTGGCTGGCTCAGACTCTGAGGCTCGCTGAGAGGCTGAGCTGGGTGTCGGTCCAGGCACATGGTGGAGCTATACTCCATTGTTGCGATGATGCGGTGCCTGGACTGACTTCTGTGACCTCAGCAGAGAGCAGACTTCAAAACGAATTGCACTCCTGTGATCCATAGTCTTCAAAAACCTCACTATGCCTCTTGGATAATTTTTAGTGTTTACGTTCCAAAATGTGATTATTTTGTGGTTATTTGCACTGTCTTTGTGCTCTAGGGCCTCCAAAAATGTGATGGGTAGTCAGGAAATGAGATGCATAATTTTCCCCTGGAATGCCTGAAGGTGCTCCTTGGATTTTGAACCCCTCTATGTACACTACCGTGCAAAAGTATTCACCCCCTTGGCATTTTTCATGTTTTGTTGCCTCACAACCTGGAATTAACATGGATTGTTTGAGGATTTGCGTTCTTTAATGCATGCATGCAAACATGCCCACAACTTTAAAGATTTTTTTTTTATTTTTTTTTTTTTTTATTGTGAAGCAAACAAATAGGACAAAATAACAGAAAAAGTCAATGTGCATAACTATTCACTTTGTAGAGCCACCCTTTGCGACTATCCATAGCTTTGGATAAGTCTCTGTGAGCTTGCCACGTCTTAGCATTGGGATTTTTGCCCATTCCTCCTTGCAAAATTGCTCCAGCTCCTTCAAGTTGCATGGTTTGCACTTGTGAACAGCAATCTTTAAGTCTGAACACAGATTTTCTATTGGACTGAGATCTGGGCTTTGACTAGGCCATTCCAACACATTTACATGTTTCCCCTTAAACCACTCAAGTTTTGCTTTAGCAGTGTGTTTGGGGTCATTGTTCTGCTGGAAGGTGAACCTCCATCCTAGCCTCAAATCACACACAGAGTAGTACAGGTTTTGCTCAAGAATATCCCTGTATTTAGCACCATCCATCTTTCCCTCAACTCTGACCAGTTTCCCAGTCCTGACTACTGAAAAACATGGTGTTCTTGGGTGATGTGATGTGTTAGGGTTGCGTCGAACATAGCGTTTTCTTTGATGGCCAAAAAGTTCATTTTTAGTCTCGTCAGGCCAGAGCACCTTCCTCCATACGTTTTGGGAGTCTCCCACGTGCCTTTTCGCAAACTCAAAATGTGTCATTTTTTGCTGAAAGTAATGGCTTTCTTCTGGCCACTCTGACATAAAGCCCAACTCTATGGAGCGTACAGCTTATTGTCGTCCTATGTACAGATACTACAGTCTCTGCTGTGGAACTCTGCAGCTCCTCCAGGGTTACCTTAGTGCTGCCTCTCTGAAATGCCATCCTTGCCTGGTCCGTGTGTTTTGGTGTACGATCATCTCTAGGGATCCTCAAAGATTTGGATATTTTTTTTTTTTAGAACCTAACCCTAATGCCGTGTACACACGGCCGGATTTTCCAGCAAAAAAGGTCCGACTGGTTTCCCAACGGAGTTCCGACTGACTTTTGAAGGAGTTACGACAGATTTCTGACAGAACAGACTTGCCCACACAAGAACGGACCAAAGTCCGTTTGCTTTGAATGTGATGATGTACCATGGGACTAGAAAAGGAAGTTCAATAGCCAGGAGCCAATAGCTGCCCTAGCGTCGTATTTGGTCCGTCGGACCAGCATACAGACGAATGGCTTTCCCGATGGAAATTGATTCCGTTGGACAGGTTTGAATGTTCTATTTCTAGGTCCGTCTAAATTTTTGAAGAAAAAAGTCAGATGAAGCCCACACACGATTGTAATATTTGACGGAATGATTCCGTCAGACCTTTTCTGCTGGAATGTCCGGTCGTGTGTGCACACGGCATAACTTTGTACTTCTCAACAACATTGTCCCTTACTTGTTTGGAGAGTTCCTTGGTCTTCATGGCAGTGTTTGGTTAGTGGTGCCTCTTGCTTAGGTGTTGCAGCCTCTGTGGCCTTTCAAAAAGGTGTGTATATGTAATGACAGATCATGTGACACTTAGATTGCACACAGGTGGACATCATTTCACTAATTATGTGACTTCTGAAGTCAATTGGTTGCACCAGAGCTTTTTATGGGCTTCATAACAAAGGTAAATACATGCGCACATGCCAATTATCAGTTTTTTATTTCTGAAAAATAGTTTTATGTATATATTTTTCTAATTTTACTTCACCAATTTAGACTAATGTGTTCTGATTCATCACATATAATTCAGATTAGAAAAACCTTGAACTAAAGGATGTAATGTAACAAAATAGGTAAAAAGCCAAGGGGGGGGCACTGTAGTTAGGCTTACATTTTCAAAAGACTTGCTATGCCTTTCAGAAAATACCTATGAGTTGTTTGTGCTTTTTTAAATGTGATAGTTTTGTGGGTCTTTCTTCTGTCTTGGCACTTCAGGGACTTAAGAAATATGATGCCTATTAAGGAAATTTAATGCATAATTTATGCTCCTTGAAAGGACAAAAGTCTCATGTGGTATCCCCATACTTTGGAGGCATAGCAGAATGTGTTTTGTGGTGTAATTGTAAGTATGCTTATGCTGTTTTTGATGAATAACTTGTTAAAATGACAACTTTGTGAAAAAATACAACTACTTTTTCACTAAGGAAATACAGTTGAATACATTTTGGCCTAAATTTTATAAAGAAAGATTATTTATTTGCAAAGAGACACTAAGACAAATGTGTTTTTGCCTGGTGATCTAGCCAGTAAGTTTGTTAACAAAACAAGCTCTCCTGCAGATGTTGCACTTACCGGGTTGAGACAAACCATTTAACACAGACAGGAGTGCTTGCAATCATCGCCTTTTATTTATGTAAAACCTTTATCCCAGGATTAAAACAGTTTGCTGTAAATCGTTTTATAAAGTATTAGATGGAGTTCAGCTTCAATTTTTCAGTGTATCTAGAGTTCCGAGTTCATCTAACACCCCCCAAAAAATATTAACAATGTTGCTGTCCAAAGGTGCCCCTGTGCTTCTCTATCCAGAGTGGGGGCACTCTAATACAAGAGGTGTATTACTGACCAGATTACAAAGATAACGCATAAAGCCACCACATTTAATGTTGTTAAGCTGTAATGTATAAATTGTTTTGGGTTTAATACTACTTCAGTGTCCTCCAAAAAAGCAATGTATTATACGTTAGGTAGACCACAAAACTTAAGATATGCTTAGAACTTTGACCTTGCCTAAACAGGGTCCTGCCACCTCTGTAAATGCAGTACTGTTCCATCCATTGAGAGCCAGAATGTGCTCCCTTGTTTCTGGTCCATGCCATGTTTGCACCAGGTGACTAAAGTGTTGAAAAATGATGGGGGTGTCGCACTAGATTGTACAGTGTTTTGAAAGATTTTAGATTGCTACAGCCAACACCTTTTGGGGGGCTCGACACTCCTCCATCAGAGCTATAAAAAAACGAGACAATAGATTAAATACAATAACTCTACAAAGCATAAGTTCATTTTCTGAGCATGTTACATGGTCCAGCATTTATAGCCACTCTGTATGGCCCCGATCATCCTCTTCTGGGGTCCCCGGGCGGCCCTCACGGCTGCTCCTTGCATCAGATAACCCCCTAGGAGAAGCGTTCTCCTTGTCAACTTATGTGCATGTTATCAGGCCAAAATCACCAAGGTATGCAAACTTTTGATCAGGGTAATTTGGGTAGTTTCTGTTGCCATTCTGCTTTGAAAAAGAGTAAACACGGTTGATTGATAATGGTTTCAGCCAAACACTAACCCGGAGTGAAAAAAGTTTTTGTGTTTTATCATTCGTATTCTCTGAAAAACGGCCAAGAAATCATATATTCTGCCAGGGTATGTAAACTTATGAGCAAAACTGTATATAGCTTTTAATTTGCTAGGACTCTGGTGGTCAACCGGTTCCCGACCGACGCACGCCAATGTACGTCGGCAGAATGGCACGGGCAGGCATATTGGTATACAGGTACGTACAATCTTTATTGCCGCCCTGCCATCACGAGCAGCGTTTCCCCATTCTGCCTAGCAACTAGGGACGCTGATCTCTGCTCCATGTGATTGGAGCAGAGATCAGTGTTCACTAAATGAAAGCCCAGCCCCCCCCCACAGTTAGTAACACACCCCTAAGAACACTTAATACCTACACTGCCTTATTCCTAAAGGTATCTTTTGGTTGCCAGTTGTGTGCACTGCCAGTCTAGCAGCCATGTTGTGAAGCCATTCTTATCTTTTACCTGTTACCTTTTTAATTTAGATTTTTTTCTTATGTTAATAAAACAATTAATTTTTTTCACATTTTATTTATTTTTGCAGCTTGATTTTTATGAACCCCACTATTGGACCTTTACAATTCTGGGATGTGTTGTGGGTTGTTGGTATCACAGAATTTGTTGTGAAGTTTACCTTTATGGGCCTCAAGTGTTTGATCCTGCTGGTGCCTTCCTTTATAATGTCGCATAAATGCAAGGTAAGGCTGTTACAGTACTTGTATGTTGTTAAACATGTGTAGCACTTATTCAACTTATTTTAAAAGAATTTGGATACAGACCTACATTTTATGGGATGAAATGCCCATAAATCTATCAGTATAGTCTGCAGCTCAATAGGCTAAAGGAATCTAGGGACAACAGAGATATAATTAGTAGTTACATGGTAGGTGAGGTTGAAAAAAAACACACAAGTCCATCAAGTCCAACCTATGCGTGCGATTATAAGTTAGTATTACCTTGTATATCCCTGTATGTTGTGGTCGTTCAGGTGCTTTCTTGAAACTATTGATGCCCCCCGCTGAGACCACCGCTGTGGAAGGGAATTCCACATCCCTGTCGCTCTTACAGTAAAGAACCCTCTATGTAGTTTAAGGTTAAACCTCTTTTCTTCAAATTTTAACGAGTGGCCACTTGTCTTAAACTCCCTTCCGCAAAAAAAGTTTAATCCCTATTGTGGGTTCACAAGTATGGTATTTGTAAATTGAAATCATATCCCCTCTCAAGCATCTCTTCTACAGAGAGAATAGGTTCAGTGCTCGCAACCTTTCCTCATAACTAATATCCTCCAGACACTTTATTAGCTTTGTTGCCCTTCTTTGCACTCGCTCCATTTCCAGTACACCCTTCCTGAGGACTGGTGCCCAGAACTGTACAGCATACTTTAGATGCAGCTGGACCAGAGTCTCGTAGAGAGGAATACATTATTTTTATCTTTGGAATTAATCCCCTTTTTAACGCATGCCAATATTTTGTTTGCTTTGTTAGCAGCAGCTTGGCTTTGCATGCCATTGCTGAACCTATCATCTACTAGGACCCCTAGGTTCTTTTCCATCCTAGATTCCTCCAGAGGTTCTTTGAAAACAGACCTATATAAAAATAGCAGGATATCATGTTATCTGTATACACAGCTGAATGGCTCGAAGGAGAACTAGCCTTATTCCTGCACACTCAGCAGGGATAGTGGCATCTTTAAGCTTGGTATACCCTTTTTTATTTTTTATGTTCAACCCAGCAGGGATGAATGGGAAAAAAAATTGACCACTCAGGAGGAGCAGCTGCACTAGCTATCCAAAGTTCGTAAAGCCCTCTCCCTATTCTTTTCTATTGTGTCCCTCTCTTCTCTCTATGCTTTTCTATTGTGTCCCCCTCCCCCGCATTGGCTGAGAGTGTTGAATGGGTGCCAATCGGCAGAGCTTTTTTGGTCATGCTGAAAGGCCGGCTTCTGTCTGATCGACTCCAGTCAGGGCCACCATCAGGGGTGTACAGCCATCACAAGTGTAAGGGGCCCGGGGGACCGCCCAGGCCAGAAGAAGGCAGGAAGAATGGGTAGAGGGGAGCTTCTGCTGTTCTTGTGTCACTGACACTGAGCTCCGACATCAAGCTCTTTACTGCCACCTCTGGCTACTATGTGCATGTTCACTGTTTGTGTGATCTGTACTACGCTTCTCAGCAACATGTCAGCTTTGTGAAAACGACCTGGGACTAGGTAGGAAGACCTTATTTACAAGTAGGGTCTGTGAGAGAAAAGGGAGGTGGCTGTGGGTGTACAGAGAGGGGCCTGAGCCTTGTGTGTGTACAGATTTGTGTATGCAGTGGTGTATTTTGATGTTGTGCTGCCTCAGGCAAGACTAAAATCAGGCGTCCCCCTTCATCTAAAATTGTCCCACCCCTTCCTTCTCAAATGGCTATTCAGGGTCCCTGGTAGCTGTGCGGGGTCCCTGGTGGTTGTGTGAGGTCCCGGGCATGTGAGGGGCTGAGCTAGACATATAATACAGGTGTGTGTGTGTGGTGACATTATATATATATATATATATATATATATATATATATATATATATATATATATATATATATATATATATATATATATATATATATATATATATATATATATATATATATATATATATAAAATATAAAATATATAATATATAATTGAGGGGGGAGCTCAGTTGCATACAGGTGAGGTGCCCAGTGTGCGGATTAGGTAGTCAGGCTGGGGGAGGGGGTGGGCTAAGGGGCCCAAAAATTTCTGATGGCTGCCCTGACTCCAGTACATGCCGCCCAACATTTAGACAGTGTGTATTAGGCTTAAGGGCGGCCATACATGGATTGAAATTCAGCTGGTTCAGCAAGAACCTACCAAATTTGATTCTATGTTATGGGTAGGCTGGTTGTACAGAAGTCGATCTATCAACTTCTGTACAACCAGTCTCCTGTGGTGTTTTTTTTTTTTTTTTTTTGCCCAAATGATCAGTGCCAATATTAAATATGCTCTGACCTTCTTCTTCTTTTTTTTTTTTTTTTGTTGCAAGTACATGGGGGGTGCCATATCTGTTATTTCATTATTTTATTGTTATATGGCAAGTGAAGATCCTGCCCCCCACAAGAGGTCATAGCCACAGGAAATGCTTTGGAGAGTGAGGGGCTGTTGATTTTTAAACTCCAGATCAAGGTTCCTCAGGGGTTAAATTGCAGGTGTAAGTTTGCATTTATAATGCGTGATTTAGAATTCTTGTATCATTACTGATTTGCACTTGGCACTTTTTTCTATTATGCATTTCCACGTGTTTTTCTTTTGTGCATTCTTTTATTATGTCTAAGGCCTCTTTCACTGCGATCCGTGATGATCCGCCCCGTGGACATGCACTTGCTCAGCAGGGATCGCTCCGTCGATCCCCGCTGAGCAGGCAGATGACAGGTCCGTCTCTGCACACCGTGCTGGAACGGACCTGTCCGAGCCCCACTCTCCCCTATGGAAGATCAGATGACGATGGACCGCAGAGTCCATTGTCATCTGATCCGCAGACTGATGGAAAAGTAGGTTTTTTCCTCCGTCACACTTTTTCCAATCTGAACGGGTCAGATGTCAGTGGACATGTCACCGCTGACATCCGATGCTCCATAAAGCTCTATGGGGCATCCGTTCAGGTCCGCCTAAAAAAAACTGACAGGTGGACCTGAACGGATTGTTCGTCTGAAAGAGGCCTAAGGCTTTTTAATTGTTTTCTAGTGTTGTATTTTTTTATTGATTTTTGTTCATCCTCAGGTGAAGGGTATTTCAGACCTGTTAGTAGTAACTAGTAACCAGGTGTTGGTAAGGCACGTATGCTAAAAAAGCTTCAGCAGTTGTTAATTTGTATGAGAAAAAAGCATGATTGAGGAAAGATTCTAATATGCCGGCTTTCAAATTTATTAGTGTTTCAAAATGGTTAATTGTCTCTTGGATTAACCATGTCCCAATTCTTCTTTAGGGCTATTGGTACATGTGCTTAGAAGAGATTGCACAGTATTATTGTATGCTTGTGTTAACGCCGGTATGGTTCCGCTATTTGATTGATTATGGGGCTCAGACCAGTGGAGCAGAATGGCATTTTGGGGTTTTGTTGGCTTTGCTCTACCTCATCATAAAAGTAAGTTGAATTTATGATTGTTTTCTTTTATTCTGTACTTTGATTCTTAGAAGTCAATGAGAGGAATTCAATAAAGCTGCTGGTGCCACTTTTTTGGGGGGTAATCTCTCTTGTTAATGCATTGCACCAAACTTGTGAAGCATCTGCAACACTTTTGGTATAGCTACTTGTGCACCAAATTTAAGTAGTTCTAAAATGTGCCACTTTTACATTGTTGCTCATTGAATGTGTAAAATTCTAAATAAAATGCAGACAGTTCATGTATTATGAAAGTGGAGCTACTCTTTGGGGTACAGAGAAACTGGTACAGGCAAATTTTTCTAAATTGTCTTGTGTGCCTTGAAAAGTGGCGCAAGTTGTAGACCAGTACATTAAATTGGCGCATGCCACTTTTAGAACACATGAGAAACCCTTTCAGAAAATCTGTTTGTCCCTGTCTTTATGAATTCCGGGGAATATCTTATGTTAAAGCAATGTTTATCACCAAGTCTTTATATCCTATGCTCATCAGAAATATCTATTTACTGTTGTTTTTTTCTTATAGAGTGAAGCTAATATGTATAACGTTTTATAGAATTTGTTGCAAAGAATCTTAATTGATGCATGTAAATGTATAGGAATATAAAAGACCAAATTAATCCATTTATGTATTACTATATTACAGAAAATAGTTCCTCCTACATCGCCACTTAAAATGGGAGATTGTCTGAAAACCAGACTGCACTGCATTGCACACCACTGTCATTTCAAAAAACAAAGCATTTTGTATAGAGGAGAATGCACAGAAATAACATGATCCTTGCGCTAATGTTCCATATTTACTATCCAATAGCAGTTATAACAAAGCTGTATTTATTTTACTACAGTGGAAAAGAATAATTGGCTGGAACATTTATATAGTGACCTTTTAGGCTGTCTGGACTAGAAAAATGGTTAAATGGAATGTGTTTTTCTTTTTGGTGGGTAGAGAGTTCACAAATACATAAAGTGTACCCTTTTAACCTGTTAGTACACTAATCAAATGTTAACACTTTTTCTCCATTCCTCTAAACCAGTGGTACTCAACCTCAGTCCTTAAGTGCTCCCAACAGTATATGTTTGCAGGTTTTCCTTTTATCATGCTTTAAATTTGAGTCAATGGCTGGTATTTTTGACAGCTACTTTATCTAAGAGGAATTCCCAAAACATAGCCTGTTGGGGGTACTTGAGGACTAAGGTTGAAAACCACTGCTCTAAAAGATTCTGCTTACTCTTACATTTAGCTGTTTGTCTCCAGATTGCAGTATTTTTCCCCTATCCCTTTTTAATAATAGTCATTTCAGATCTGATTTATTGAGAGCTTTTTGTTGCCAAGAGAAATTGAAGCCAGTTTTCAAAATGTCAAACAGCAGTTAATAACTGTTTCTTCTTCTGTTTCTTTTCAGCTTTTTGTGGTTTTTGGACAATGGAAAACATCTGCGGATATCTTACGATTGTTTGTTACTCAGCCTGTAAGTAATCTGAATAAGTCTGTTAGTGCACAATAAATATCTAAAAAAAAAAAAAAAAAGCAAATAAGATTGTGGTGTTGTGTTACACTGGAATGACATTTGACTTGTGTTGGGTACATGTTGCCAGCCAGTGTTTAGCACAAAAGCCTACAAAGTTGTCTGTTCCTGCCAACTTAAATAATTTCCTGATGTTTGGGTTATCGGGCTGTTTTCAGAAGCTGTCCCTTTTTTGTTGTCACAGACGCACAGTTAGGCTTCATGCACACGAGACGCAGATGCAAACGCTGCTGGACATATGTTGAAACCGGCGTTTTACCGCGTTTGCGTCTAGAAGCGTTTAGTTAAGCTAACATCATAGACCCTCCCCAGCTCAAAAAAACAGTATTATTAACTATTTCAGCAATTTTGTGAGACCAGAGTGAGTAGCAGCAGCTGTGAGAGCTGCAGTGTACTTGTATTTAGCGTGTCACTTGCCACGGCACCTGCCACAAGTTGTGGATTGTCCACTTGCCACGTCACTTGCCACGTCACTTGCCACGTCATCTGCCACAAGTTGTGGATTGTCCAACTGCCACGTCACCTGCCACAAGTTGTGGATTGTCCACTTGCCACGTGACTTGCCACATCACCTGCCACGTCACTTGCCACGTCACCTGCCACAAGTTTTGGATTGTCCACTTGCCACAAGTTGGGGATTGTCCACTTGCCACATCACCTGCCACGTCACCTGCCACAAGTTGTGGATTGTCCACTTGCCACGTCACTTGCCACATCACCTGCCACAAGCTGTGGATTGTCCACTTGCCACGTCACCAGCCACATCACCTGCCACAAGTTGTGGATTGTTCACTTGCCACATCACCTGCCACGTCACTTGCCACATCACCTGCCACAAGTTGTGGATTGTCTACTTGCCACGTCACTTGCCACATCACCTGCCACGTCACTTGCCACGTCGCCTGCCACAAGTTGTGGATTGTCCACTTGCCACGTCACTTGCCACGTCACCTGCCACAAGTTGGGGATTGTCCACATCACCTGCCACGTCACTTGCCACATCACCTGCCACGTCACCTGCCACAAGTTGTGGATTGTCCACTTGCCACGTCACTTGCCACATCACCTGCCACGTCACTTGCCACAAGATGTGGATTGTCCACTTTCCATGTCACCTGCCATGCCACCTGCCACAAGTTGTGGATTGTCCACTTGCCACGTCACCAGCCACATCACCTGCCACAAGTTGTGGATTTCCACTTGCCACGGGACTTGCCACATCACCTGCCACATCACTTGCCACGTCACCTGTCACAAGTTGTGGATTGTCCACTTGCCACATCACTTGCCACCTGCCATGTCACTTGCCACAAGCTGTGGATTGTCCACTTGCCACGTCACTTGCCACGTCACTTGCCACGTCACCTGCCACAAGTTTTGGATTGTCCACTTGCCACATCACTTGCCACAAGTTTTGGATTGTCCACTTGCCACGTCAGCTGCCACGTCACTTGCCACAAGATGTGGATTGTCCACTTGCCACGTCACTTGCCACATCACCTGCCACGTCACTTGCCACGAGATGTGGATTGTCCACTTTCCACGTCATTTGCCATGCCACCTGCCACAAGCTGTGGATTGTCCACTTACCACGTCACCAGCCACATCACCTGCCACAAGTTGTGGATTGTCCACTTGCCACATCACCTGCCACGTCACTTGCCACATCACCTGCCACAAGTTGTGGATTGTCTACTTGCCACGTCACTTGCCACATCACCTGCCACGTCACTTGCCACATCACCTGCCACGTCACTTGCCACATCACCTGCCACGTCACTTGCCGCAAGATGTGGATTGTCCACTTTCCACGTCACCTGCCATGCCACCTGCCACAAGTTGTGGATTGTCTACTTGCCACGTCACTTGCCACATCACCTGCCACGTCACTTGCCACAAGATGTGGATTGTCCACTTTCCACGTCACCTGCCATGCCACCTGCCACAAGTTGTGGATTGTCCACTTGCCACGTCACCAGCCACATCACCTGCCACAAGTTGTGGATTGTCCACTTGCCACATCACTTTCCACGTCACCTGCCACAAGTGGATTGTCCACTTGCCACATCACTTGCCACATCACCTGCCACAAGCTGTGGATTGTCCACTTGCCACGTCACCAACCACATCACCTGCCACAAGTTGTGGATTGTCCACTTGCCACATCACTCTCCACGTCACCTGCCACGTCACCTGCCACAAGTTGTGGATTGTCCACTTGCCACGTCCCTTGCCACGTCACCTGCCACAAGTGGATTGTCCACTTGCCACGTCACCTGACACAAGTTGTGGATTGTCCACTTGCCACGTCACTTGCCACATCCCCTGCCACAAGTGGATTGTCCACTTGCCACGTCACTTGCCACGTCACCTGCCACAAGTTATGGATTGTCCACTTACCACGTCGCATGCCAGTCACCTGCCACAAGTTGTTGATTTTCCACTTGCCGCGTCACCTGCCAGGTCACTTGCCGCGTCACCTGCCAGGTCACTTGCCACGTCACCTGCCACAAGTTGTGGATTGTCCACTTTCCACGTCACTTGCCACTTCACCTGCCACGTCACTTGCCACAAGTTGTGGATTGTCCACTTGCCACGTCACTTGCCACCTGCCATGTCACTTGCCACAAGTTGTGGATTGTCCACTTGCAATTGCAATTGTTTAAAATATTTTTCTAATGGTTTTTCATCATTTGCAATCATTTTTGAGATTTTTAATGTAAAAAAAAAAAGGTCACCTTTAAAAACGCATATAAACGCAAACGCGGCTAAACGCGATAGCGGCGTTTTACCGCGTTTTGCGTCTGAAACGTGGAAATTTTTGCTTCTGAACGCATTTTTTTGCTTCTGGAAAAACGAGATTAAACGCAACTGCATAAAAACGGAAAAAAACGAGACTGTGTGCATGGACACATAGGATAACATTGAATGAGTTCAGGGGCAGTTGAAAAAACTGTCCAACTGCATCTGAGCGCGCGTTTAACTGCGTCTCGTGTGCATGAGGCCTTAGATGATTGTTTGCAGTTGAGCACGTGTTTGTGTTTGTTTGTTTTTTGTTTTGTTTTTTTATCCTTACAATCAGTGATATCGATTTTATAGTCAAACCTTATTACTCATCATTTAATCCCTTTGCTTTCATAAATTAGAAGTTGTAGTAGGAGGTGCTTCATACATATTGGTTAAACATATGTTCAGAATAGCCAATTTTGAAGATAAAGGATAGAAAGGTGCCATCTCTTCAGCAGGCAGTTTTTTTGGAAAAAGACCCTTTGGTCTTTGAGTAGCAAGTCTACTAATGGGAGAAGTTTAATATTTATTTTCGAGAATCCAAAATACAGGAAATCAGTTATTGTTTATTTAGCCTTAGTCCCTTCTTTTCCTATACTTTGTTGAAGAAAGTCTGCCTTCGAGGCTTATGCTAAGCCACATGGAATTGATGTCCTTATTATCTTGGATCACAGCTGCATCACAAGCACTTGTTCAGTCCAGCAGGGTATCCATTATCTCTTTACAAATGCAAATCTCATGTTGGAATGTGTTCAGAATGAACTATTTAGTGAATTTCATTTGTTTCCTGATGAACTGGCTAAAATTTGCTTAGTGGGTGGCCTTGTTGGCCCCATGCTTCCCATTATCCTGCGACTGAAAGATCAAAGGAGCCTGGCAGAAGCGTTTCTGCTGAACAGCAGGTGCAGCCACTGTTTGGTTACTTTGACAGCCGTTGTTGCCAGCTGTCAGCATAAAATATAACCCAGCAGGGGGATTTGTCCATCCAAGCTGTATAGAGTGGATGAAGGAATCTGTTAGAAAAAAAAAGGCTATCTTAGATACTCATAAAAAATATTCTATTGCATTGAAAGCATGCAACTTCTAACAGACTTTTTATAGCTGACGAGGGACATTTATGTAAATGTAGTTCCCTTAAAGCGGCTGCATGAGGCTTACCTGTAGGTAAAACGAATATCTCCCTAACGTGCACAGTTTAAGAGATATTCACCCTGCATGCAGCCGCTGATGTCATTGGCGCATTCGCTCTGAAGGTCCAGCAGGTCATGCCAGAACGAAGGGCTCCCGCATGCATATGTGGGAGTGACGTCATCGTGAGTCTAGCCATTAACATCGCTGGAGCCCAGAAGAAACGCTGAGGGAACATGTCAGCCTGCTCAGCGGTGACTGGGCATGCTGAGGCAGCTTCGGTCTAAGGTAAGTATTTTATCATGTGCTAGTATGTGATGCATGCTAGCACATTATGCTATTGTCTTGCAGGTTTTTTTTTGTTTTGTTTTGTTGTGGTTTACTACCCGTATTGCAGCGTACACTGTGCATGACTACAAGTGTGTAACCACCAGCAACCTCTACCATTTTAATACATACATCTTTTATGTTTACGATATTATGATGAGCAATGATTTAACTTGCATCTGAGTTCATTGAGTCTTTTTCATGATTTTGACTCAGACCTCATACAACAGTAAATATTAATGTATAGTTACATTTCTCATCTTATTGCATATTTTGTGTATGTACTTTTTTTTTCTTTTTTATTTCAGACTTATGGCGTAGCTGCATCTAAAAGGCAATGTTCAGAAGTTGATGACATCTGTGCAATCTGTCAGGCTGAATTTAGAAAGCCAACAGTACTTCTGTGTCAGGTAAAATACTGAATGACCAGACTTTTTCTTGTTGTGATGATTAAATGCATTTTCAAATGCAGCCATAATCTATTTATGAAGATTAACAACTCATATCCATGTAAGAGAATAATACTTCGTATTTTTTTTTTTTTTTTTTTTTTAAATAGGATTTTATGTACTGTAAGGCAGCGCTGTATAATGCCAAAATTCATTATCCAACACCTACTTCTTTTGTAAACAAGGCAAGAAGGAGCCAAGTTTCCTGTTCCTGCCATCACAATTTGGCCAGCGGAGAGTGGTCCTCTTTACCCAGTTTTTTTTCCCATCAGATATGCCTGCAGTGGAGCACTGACCTATATTACCATTCTTGCTGCCACCAAACTGATGTGCACCAATTTATTTGCTGCCGCTCTACCCAACGAGCACAAACCCTTCACTGCCACTTCACCACTAATGGACATTTGCTGTCACTGAACCATTGTGCGATTTTATTCATTTGCCTTTACTGCACTAATACATACTTGATCTTCATTTACACACAGCAGAAGCAGATAGATTGCTGTGTTCAGAGTTGGCTAAATGCTGCCTCTGAAAGCAGCAATACTCTGTGCTTTGGCCTTGTATAAACTGTCTGATTAACTGCAGCCAGTTTGCATGTGGCCAATCCTCAACAGAAAATTCTAACCTTGGATGCATACTGCCTACAACCAGGGTTGGTTGTAGGCTCTTTTAGTATGTAACTGCTCAAATGCAAACAGCAGCACCACCAGAAATTCATTATTACAGACTACAAATCTACCAGCTGTTGATAGCAGCAGCAGCTGTACACAAAATTGGGCTAACTACTGTGTTTTTTTTTTTCATTAAAGTGTAATTGCATTTAAAATGCAAAAAAAATTGCATTTAAAAGGCTGTTGCGCAAATACAGTGTGACATAAAATATTGCAACAACCACCATTTTTTTTCTCTAGGCTCTCTACTAAAAATATATATATATATATATATATATATATATATATATATATATATATATATATATATATATATATATATATATATATATATATATATATATATATATATATAATTATATAATCTCTATCTATATAGCTCTCTATCTCCTTTCTTGACAAAGCCTATTTCTGGCATTTGGTGTTTACAAGTTAAAATCTGTATTTTTTGCTAGAAAATTACGTAGAGCCCCCAAGATATCTATATCTCTATTTATTTATATATATATATTTTTTTTTGTAGGAAATCTAGAGAATAAAATGGCGATGGTTGCAATATTTTATGGCACACGGTATTTGTGCAGCAGTGTTTTAAACGCAACTTTTTGGGAAAAGGGTCACTTTCATGAATTTAAAAAAAACGAAACGGCCCAAATTTTTTGTATAATGTGAAAGATGATACGTGAGTAAATAGATGCCAAACGTGTCATGCTTTTTTAATTGCATGCACTCGTGGTATGGCAACAACTACTGTATATTTTTTTAAAATGGCGCCATTGGCAGCAAAGTAAACAGGACGTGACGTCACTTCCGTGTTTACAATCAGGAGACTGGAACAAAGCCATTTACGGCCCGCTCTAAACAACGGTACTGCAGGCATCATCTCGGTATAACCCCCGAAAGCAGAGTATGCACATCTGCATATGCTCGGCGGGAAGGGGTTAATAATGTTTGGGAGTTCTAAGTAATTTTCTAGCAAAATTTTTTTTATTTTAACCTGAAACCAACAAATGTCAGAAAAAGGTTTAAGTGGTTAAACTTTCCTAATTTACACACCAAAGTGTATTCCTTTGATCTAAAGGACAAATCATTACGATGTTTATACTTGAGTTCCACTGCTAAAGAATGTTGAGACTTTTTTTTTTGGGGATTTTTTTTTTTTTCTTTCTTTTGACGGCTGTCTGCTTCAGCAGAGCAGAGAGAATTCTCTGCATAGAAAGAATTGGTAAAATACTTTGTCAAGATCGCAAGGGGGGAAAAAATTGCGATGACTATTAATCACGCATCTCTAGTACACAGTTTTGAGAGCTGATCAGGACAGGGTTTAATGAAATTATACGATGGGACAAGCACAAAAATTTTGGTTTTCGTTTAATGGGTACAGCTTTTGTCTAAAAATGCAATACCAATACAACACACTACATCCCTTCTAAATATTTATTCTGTCGAACAAGAATTTTTGTAACTTTAGTCTTTATTTTCAATATGGAGACTAGCATGCAAAAAAGAAAAACGGATGATCAATGGTCCGATAATCTCACCGTATACCAGGCTTAAGAATTTACTGACCCCTGATCACTGCTAAACTGCCATGTAAATGTAGTCGAATTCATATGTCAACACTGCAAAAACACAGACTTGTGTATTTATTTCATTCAAGGAATGGGCACACTTTGCTTGTCATTATTGAGAGTTGCACCATGTTTCTAAATATTTCCTTGGCCGTGCAGTTTTTCTGTTTACCTTAATAGACCTGCACTAATTTTGGGGTTGCTTGGACTTGCAGCAAACATGAAACCCTTAGCTGCCACAGCAGGTGGATATATTACTAAAACACTGCAAAAATATGGCTTACAGTTTTGTTTATTTAACTGCCTACAGTGCATTCATTGAACAGGCACATTTAATTTCTAGATCAGTGCCGCCATACAAGGATTGCAAATTTATCATTGTGTATTGTGAAATTTAGAATATATCCTGTAATTCGGAGGTCGGTACAGATATTAATTATGTTTTCTCTCTCCTAGCATATATTCTGTGAGGAATGCATCTCCTTGTGGTTCAATAGAGAGAAAACCTGCCCCCTATGCCGTACTGTGATTTCTAGCCATAACCACAAGTGGAAAGATGGAGCCACATCACTACAACTACACGTGTTCTAGTCTTTCTTCCTCTGCTGTGCTCCTACTATTGAACACATTTTTATCTTCTCATTAGATTTGATTTACCACACACATGCTTAAATCAACATTTTTATTCTGTTAGAAGGGCTAGATATTTTTAATTAGGTTTTCTTTGCTTTTTTTTCTTGTAAAATACGGTTTGTCTTCTCTTTGCAAATGTAGGACTTTGCTTAGTCTGTTTTCTCTTTGCAAATGTAGGATTTTGCTTAGTCTGTTTTCTCTTTGCAAATGTAGGATTTTGCAGTTGAAGTTTCACTTCTGAAAATAATTTTAATTCCGTTCAATCCACACTTTGTAGTGAGGATGGTCAAATGAATATGCAACGCTATGGCTTTTATGCCAGAATCCTCCCCATTGGATCATGTATCTTTATCACTGCTAAAATGTCTTACTTGTGCTCCCCCTGCTCTTGTAAAGCTGGCCATACACTGTGAATTTCAACCAGTTCCTCATGTACCACCTGCAATTTGATTTGTGTGTGTGTGTGGCCTTCTCGCTGCCTTCCTGCTCAATATCCTTTAGTTGAAAAATCGAAGGAACTAGGTAGAAAATTCGCCCCAAACCCTGTTCTGCCCACAATCAGATGAAGCCACTGTTCAGGTAGGCTGCCTGCCAAAGATGTCAGAATGCAATAGCTTGGTGGGGGGATTTGTCTATCTGCACTGTATATTGTGAAGTGACAAATCCATTCAATTCTTTTCATCGAGCCTGCAGGCTAAATAAAATAATATATAATGGTGTATGGCCAACTTAAGCTGCATAAACATTTTCTACCTGAGCCTCCAGTGTCTGCTTCATGTTAGATTAGCAGAATTGTAAAATGCAATAGAGCCTGATTGACTTGCAGTGCCTAACCTCTCGCTCAGTTTAATTTCTGCTGTGCAGGAAAAATCAAGAGATAACAGAACCTGATACTAGCAGTATTGTCAAATATATTAAAATTGACTTTAAAGCTATATAGATGCACTAAGATATTTGCCTGCTTAATATTTATCAGCATGACAAAGTGTAAAATGTAGAATATATGCAGTAATGTTTAAGTATAACGGATACATTGGATCAGATTGCTATGTACCATTTGAGTACAAAGTACACATTTGCTAGGAAATGATTCCTGGCAGTATAATGGTATGAAGGAGGCTTTTGGAAAGTGGTGATTGATTTAAACCAAAGATTTCACCTGATATTAATTGGGCAAACTGTAAAATCAAGTATTGTCTAGGTCAGAAATGTAACTCCCTCTGGGGAGGAAAAAAAATAGCATGCCATCTGCTCCTTTCTTAAATTTAATTTTGAGTGTAGCTATGGACTTCATCGCACTTGCAGCGATCTCCCTGTAAGTAAAAAATTCCTTTCTAATATGGCATGTAATTGAAATTCAGTTACCATCCCCTTCCCATATATAGGGCTAAATTTTTTTATATTCAGTCATTCATAGAATTTGAGCCCCATCATTTGTGGAAACTGACAACTAGAATGGAGGTTTCCCCACACTAATAAATTCTGTTGTACCCGATTTATTTCTTGAAACAACCAAGGTATAACCATTCAGATTTTTTTTAATATGTATGTTTGTGTGTGCACCTTTTCACTTTTCCCGTCCTTCGTAGATGGACACACCTCTGTGGCAAACCAGCATTTTAAGAGATGTTCTGTACAGACTCGCAGAATGTCTGCATTGGATGGTATAAATCCATGCTTTACTAGCTGGCATCCAGCCAAACCGAATCAGTACTATTTTTTCAGACTATACTGAATCTAGCTTATATTCTGAGCACAAATCATAGCAAAGATATTGAGAGAGAGGTATATTTTATATATGCATATTTTGTTTTGTTTTTTGCTATTTGGGTGCAGATTTTTACAACGGCTTTTGCTGCACACCTTGAAACAGAATGTATTCTGATAAAACACATTTTTCATTGATTGAGGTTACTGAAAATTGATTTATGTATCTAGTGCATGTGTGGGGATTTGAAAACAATGTGTTTATTTAAATTGAACAGTTTAAATAAAAGTATTTTTCTCTTCTCTGTGTGGTATCTGGATAATATAAAACCTGGTTTATAAATAAGGTTTTAATACAGTCATGGGTCCTTGAGTACTAATGAAATGGGTTGGTTTAAATAAGCTTGAAAATGCATAGGTTTGGCAATCCCTCTCAGGTAAAAGACTTCCCTTGTCCTCACTGCTGTGGAAAGCACTGGTTGCTATGAAGCCAGTATTGTAACTGTATTTTACCATGTTTGAATCATGTAAAATCCAGCTTATATTACAGAAAATTGTTGTCAGATATTTGCTGTTATTTTTCTTTCCTGTCATTTCCTCATGACGGCATACTCTTGGGTCAGGTCCACCCCCAAAGGACCACCTAACTAGCAAATAGAGTAATGTATTTTTCCCAAGTTATCCTCCAGGACAGTCACATGAGAGATGGACTTCGCCTCCTGCAGGAAACACAAGCACATACAAGTTTTAAAGGCCTACCCTAGGCTGGCCTGTCAGTTCTTGTGTTTCCTGCATCCTGCAAACACTGGCACTGGAAGTTTATGGAGCAAATCCCCAGTTATTTTTGACAGCAGTTTCAATCCGGGGCAGGATACTCTCTTCTCTTCCCCTGTGAGCATGCTGGTGAGGCAGCCAGTCACAGGCGTATTTTTGAGGGGAAGAGGCCGCTCGAGCAACTCACTGAGGGGGCCTCCCTGACTGGTAAGCTATCAGAGGCGCTCCTTAGTGGCTTGGGGGGGACTCCTGGTGGTTTCTTTTTCCTCCCCACAGCACGCCAGGACACCTCCAGCATGCTTCTAATCATGGCCGTGGGGCAGAACTGACATCATCAAGATGGCGCCGCCACAGAACACGACCAACCGGCCAGCTTGGTTGGGGCACAGTGGCTGCATCAGAGGTGACATAATCAAGATGGTGCCACCGCAGGAAGTGGGCAAGTGGCCCTCTTGGATGAGCGGATGTGCTGGAGGCATCTGGGGGAGTTTCCAGGAGCACTTACAGCATATTTGTATGCCTGGCTGTGGGAATGGCGATTTTAAGCTATTTACAGCAAGCTCCTTCTCCAATGGCGAAGAATCAAGGGGCCCTACCAGAGGCTGCAGAACAAGGTCCCAGCTCTCACGGTAAGACAGAGGAGTAAGCAGGGCTATCCCGGGGGGGGGGGGGGGTACTTGCCCCCCCCCTGAGGTTCTTTGCCCACATATGTGTCAGTGTAGAGAGGTTCCTCGGGACAGTAGCAGACCCTAGATGACTCTGTCTCGCTTTCTTTCCTCTTCTACCCTGGGTTTTCTCTCGCTATCCCGCTACCTTTTTCTATGCGTTTCCTGTGCAGGAAACGCTCAAAATCCAGCAGATGGGGGTGAAAAAGTACTGCCGGATATGCTCGGTCGCAAATGCATTAAGAAAATTGGAACTGAGGAGACGAGACCCCTGCCTCTCTTTTGAGGATATGGATCAAATAAAAGATCCAATGGACAAGAAAGTAGAGGTTTTCCTGAGAAGAGCTTATGAAGCAGGGATGGCAGGCCTTCAGTCTAATTTAGCCAGTACCTGCGTGGCCAGGAACATTAGGGTTTTAGCTGGATCAACTTGGGGAACACCTATCTAAGATCCCGGGGCCGGAATAAGTGCTGAACCTCCCTTCTACTTAGAGAAAGGAGCAGCATACCTGGCTGATGGTTCAGCAGAAGCAGTAAGAATTTCAGCATGCACTACGGGCCTGATGAACTCGGCCAGAAGGGCCTTAAGGCTTAAAACCTGGGAGGGAGATTACGCCTCCAAGAACAAACGATGCAACATGCCCTTTGACAGGAACCTACTATTTGGTCCAGAACTAGAGAAAGTACTGGAGAGGTACGCTGACAAAGAAAAAGGATTCCCTTTTTAAAAAAACAAAACGAGAAGAAATTTTTACATCAGGGGATACAGAGCCATAGTAGTTACTATGTGGGTTAATAGGCCACCAATAAGTGATGGACACTGGCACGCCCTAAGACTAGAAGTGCACTCCCTATATAACCCCACCCATTACCGGGAGCACCTCAGTTTTTTTTTTTGCCAGTGTCTAAGGTGTTGGTCACGAGTTAAGATGTGCTGTGCTGAGCTCCACTAGAAGCAATCCTTGCTGGAGCTAGCCATGCTGACCGGATCCGTTCAGAGTGTCCTTTAATGGGCCTAAGGAATGGTACCCCGGCCTCGTGTCCGAAGAAATTAGTTTTTGCTTGCTAATGCTTCTCTTTTTAGAGAGCTGGACCCTGGGATCCAGTACTTTTTGTTAGTAAGGCCATAAAGTTTTTACTGGCAGGGTGCTGTTGCAGGTCCAGGATTGTGGGTTCCCCTGTTGCTGAAGGTTTCGGAGTCCACTGTGAAGGGTGAAGATTGGATTTATCTCACATAACCCTGCGGCGGTAAGGCAGGTGGAGATTTCTAAGAAATATCTTTGGATTTTTTTATGAATTTCTCCTTTTAAGTTTATAATGTTGTCATGCCTATGTGTCACCACTGGGGCTATATTGAGCACTCACCGCCAGCTGCTGGAAATAGCGCTGTGTCAGGAGCCATCATTTCCTCCTCCTCCTCTGACCAAAATCAGGTAGATCCTCCGGTAATAAGGGGGGGGCTGGTCTCTCCTCCTGTGCCCCCATATTGAAATTAACCCCTTCGGGGACATTGTATGCCGAAAGCATTCTTTAAAAAAAAATAATAAATAAAAAAAACACAACAAACTGCACGGCCGCTCAGCGGTGGTTTTTAACCCCTGCCGCCCCCCCCCCCCCCATGTCAGCTGTTTGCTGGGCGCCTGAAGTTGGCCGCTCGTGTGGGAAAACGCTCTTTTGAAAACAGGGGGACTGTAATCAGCATGTGGGGCGGGGCTAACGGCGTCAGACGCCGGCTGCACGTTAAAGTTTTTAAAGCACTGTGGGTTTGGCTGCTGCTGGCTGTGGAGGGACGCATGTGCAGGAGGTGGCTTACTTCAGGTTTGGTGACACAGGCATTTCCCTTTGACACATTATTACTTTACCAGGCTAGGTATTAATAGCAGCTTATAGCGCTGGACTATGACCTAGCAGTGTACATTCTTTTTGGTAGTACCTCTGCTTTTGTGCTTCAGTCTATGAGTGGAAGAGGGACCAGGAACTCCTCTTAGCCCTTGTACACACGGTCGGAGAATCCGTCGGAATGTGTCCTATCGGACCGTGTCGTCGGATAATCCGACTGTGTGTGGTATGCATCGGACTGATTCCGTCGGACCCAATTTTCCAACATGTTGGAAATATTTCCCGACCAACTGGGCCAATCGGACATACTCCGATCATGTGTAGAGAATTTTGATCGGACCAAGTGCCACGCATGCTCAGATCAAATTCCTACATCAAAGCTATTGGCTACTAGCCTGAATGTAGTCCCATCATAATGAAATTACGTCATCACGTTCTGAAAGATCGGATTTTTTTGCCAACTTTGTCCGACCGTGTGTATGCAGTTTCGGACAAGATCCGACGGACAAAATCCGACGGATTTGGTTATGGAAATCTCCGAACGTGTGTACAGGGGCTAAGGGTTCTAAAGGGTCAGTGGTTTCACAACAAGCTACAGTGGTGTGAAAAAGTGTTTGCCCCCTTCCTCATTTCCTGTTCCTTTGCATGTTTGTCACACTTAAGTGTTTCGGAACAGCAAACCAATTTAAACAATAGTCAAGGACAACACAAGTAAACACAAAATGCAATTTGTAAATGAAGGTGTTTATTATTAAAGGTGAAAAAAATCCAAACCATCATGGCCCTGTGTGAAAAAGTGATTGCCCCCCTTGTTAAAACATACTATAACTGTGGTTGTCCACACCTGAGTTCAATTTCTCTAGCCACACCAGGCCTGATTATTGCCACACCTGTTCACAATCAAGGCATCACTTAAATAGGAGCTGCTTGACACAGTAAGGTCCACCAGAAGATCCTTAAAAGCTACACATCATGCCGAGACCCAAAGAAAATTGTTTAAATTGGTTTGATGTTCCGGAACACTGAAGTGTGACAAACATGCAAAGGAACAGGAAATGAGGAAGGGGGCAAACACTTTTTCACACCACTGTAAATCCACTTCCAATAGTATGTCATCCTCCTCTGAGAGTAATGCGGCCGGTCAGATTGAGCTCTCAGGGGAGACTGTTGTTGCAGCTGCACTGGACACTTCAGTGTGTGTGTGTGTGTGTGTGTGTGTGTGTGTATATATATATATATATATATATATATATATATATAATTCTCACACAGGAGGATTTATTATATTTATTTTTAATTTGCAGATCCCCATCTAGTGCTCAGGACCCTCTTATTGAGGTGCAAGGGGCAGGGGATTAGGAAGCTCTTCCAAGAGATTTAGAAGATACTAATATATCCTCTTCTGAGGATCCTAATATAGAGGGAGTAGCATCACAAGACAGTGCTTGTACACTCTCTTACTAAATTGATTCGTTCAACCTTTTTGCTGCCTGCAGCGCAAGCTCTTGATGAACCCACCTCTAGTTTGGGATCACTAAAACCTCCCCCATCTGGGGGTGCCTTTGCTATTCATTCATGGCTAAAAAGGCTTATATTCCGAATGGAAACATCCGGATAAACAATATTATCCTCCCAAAAAATTCTCCACACTTTATGGAGGAGGATTTCTATAAGAAATTGGAGGGTTCCAGCAATTGATGCTGCAATCTCCTCAGTGACCAAGAGTCTCACATGTCCGGTGGATAATGTGCTAATGTTAAAGGATCTAACAGATAAAAAGTTGGAACTTCTTTCTAAAAGCAATATGTCTTTAGCAAGTTCAGTAGCGCATCCGGTTCTTGCGGCAATTGGTGTATCTCAGTCCATTAAGGAACAGTTTGTGGAGATACTTAAAGTGGAGGACCACCCCAAAAAAAATGCATTAATTAAATAAAAAAATATTTCACTTACCTGAAACTCTGTTGCCAGGCAGTCTTCGTAATCTGCCTCTTCCTATTCCGCGGCGCTTCCTCCTCTTTGGTGTGTGGCCCCGTTGCCTTCTGGGAAGTGTGTCTCCCAGAAAACAATGGGGCCATTCAAAAGCACCGCGCGACTCGTGCATGCGCAGTAGGAAGCGGGCAGTGAAGCCGCAAGGCTCCACTGCCTATTTCCCTTCGTTAGGATGGAGGAGCCTGCAGCCGATCCAATGGACAGATCGGCCTTGGGGTGGCTGACATTGCGGGATTGTTGGACAGGTAAGTGTCCTTATTAAAAGTCAACAGCTACAGTGTTTGTAGCAGCTGACTTTAAAAAAAATGTATTGGCCAAAACGCCCCTTTAAGATTCTGCCTGATCAGCAGGCTCAGCAATGGGCTGGTGCATCATACGCACTATGTTTCACAGTAGATGCTATGAAAGATTCTATCATTCAAGCCTTATGGCTTATGCTAAGACTAGTGCATTTTCGCAGAGTTCTGTGGCTGAAAAATTGGTCAGCCGAGGCACCGTGTTAAAAAAAAAACTCCTGGCCAGTTTCCCCTTTCATGGTGAACGGCTATTTGGAGACTATCTGGATAAATACAAAGGATCTCTAATGGCAAAAGCTATTTTAACAGTAAAGAAGTTTAAATATGTCTCCTTTTTAAGCATGCTTCCTCACCTGTGCCAATGGCATCAGCCTCTATGCAGTCTTGACGGCCTCCAGCGTCGGGTTCAAGGAGACCCCAAGGGCAGCACCAGGGTCAAAAGAGGCCTTGGGCCAGAAAGCCTGCAAAGCAGAATACTAAAGCCTCCTTATGAAGGGGCGCCTCCGCTCACTCGGGTGGCTCCTGCAGTTTTCAAAGATCTGGCAGGAACAATGTCAAGACAGATGGGTGGCTTCCTCAGTTTCTCTAGGTTACAAACTAGGGTTCCGAGATTTTCTGTCTCCTCGTTTTCTAAGATCAAATGGGATCCAGAGAAAAATAAATCTTTCTAGCTCTGGATCATCTCTTATCCCAGGTGGTGATATCAGAGGTTCCCTTAGAGGAACAGGGCACAGGTTTTTTTATTCAAACCTTTTTATAGTTCCAAAACCAAACGGAGAGGTAAGACCCATTCTAGATCTCAAAGATCTGAATTGGCACTTAAATATCCAGTCCTTTCGCGTGGAATCAATCCGATCGGTTGTTTCCATCCTGCAAGGAGGTGAGTTTTTGCCATAAATCGATATCAAGGATGCATATCCCCACGTGCCAATATTTCCAGCTCACCAGAAATTTCTACACTTTGAGATAGAAAATCATAATTTTCCGTTTGTGGCCCTGCCATTGGGTCTAGCCACAGCACTCTGGGTGTTCTCAAAGATTCTGGCACCTCCTTTAGCCAGATTAAGGGGTCAGGGCAGAACGGTCCTAACCTATTTAGACTATCTACTTTTAATAAATCATTCAGTCTCTGGTCTAAACCAAAGTCTAGTTACAGCTGTAAACTATCTGGAATCTCTAGTTTGGATACTGAACTGAGAAAAATCCTCCTTAAAACCATCATGGGAGATTACAGTACTTGGGGCTGGCCATAGATACCGCACAGAAGAAGGTATTCTTACCCCAGACAAGAATCTGTTCTATTATAGGACAATTTAACTTGTCAAAACAAAGAAAAATCCTTCCATTTGGCTGTGCATGAGATTGTTAGGGAAAATGGTGGCCTCATTCGAGGCCGTCCCTTACGCGCAGTTTTACTCAAGACTGCTATAAAACACCTGAAACAAGAAGGTTCAGGCTTTGGATTTTCCAATACGCTTATCCCCCAACGTACGTCAGAGCCTAAATTAGTGGTTGATATCCAGCAACCTCCAAAAGGTGAAATCCTTTCTGCCAGGATCCTGGAAGGTGGTGACAATGGATGCCAGCCTTTTAAGCTGGGGAGCAGTCCTGAAAGAAGATTCTGTCCAGGGGAGATGGTCCAAGTCAGAAAGGACCTTACCAATCAACATTCTAGAGATTTGGGCAGTACATCTGGCCCTAGAGGCCTGGATGTTAAGGCTACGGCATTGGCCTGTCAGGATTCAATCCGACAATGCCACGGCTGTGGCTTACATCAATCACCAGGGGGGCACGAGAACTCGTGCAGCCCAAAAAGAGGTGAATCATGTTCTAGCTTGGGCAGAAAAAAAACATTCCTTGCCTATCAGTGATTTTCATTCCGGGAATAGAAAATTGACAGGCAGACTACTTTAGTCCCCAACAGTTATTTCCGGGGGAATGGTCTCTTCACTCCGACATTTTCCTAGCAATATGTCAGAGATGGGGTATTCTGGACATGGACCGTCCGCGTTCAGATTCAACAACAAAGTCGACAACTTTGTGTCAAGAACAAGGGATCCGCTAGCATGCGGAACAGACGCATTAGTCTTTCCATGGGATCAGTTTTCACTAATCTATGAGTTTCCTCCAGTTCTGCTACTTCTGCACCTTCTCCGCATAATCAAGCAGGAATGAAAAGAGGTTCTTCTGGTGGCCCAGAAGCTCTTGGTTTGCCAAGATCATAAAGATGGCAGTAGGAGTCCCTTGGACTCTGCCATTATGGCCAGACCTTCTTGCACAAGGTCCGGTATTCCATCCTACCTTACGGATGCAAAATGTAACGGTTTGGCTATTGAAAACCACATTTTAAAGGACTGTGGGTTATCTCCCTCAGTAATGTCTACTTTGGTTAATGCCAGGAAGTCGGCATATGTTTCTTGGTGTGGATCCAGGGGTTGGCACCCCAGCAAGTGCGTCATAGGTAGGATCCTTGATTTCCTGCGATTGGGATTAGAAAGGAAGCTGGCCTTGAGTACCATCAAGGGCCAGATCTCGGCCTTGCCAGTATTTTTTCCAAAGGCCTTTTGCTTATCACTCTCTGCTGCGTAATTTTATTCAGGGGGTAACACGGATTAATCCCCCTATCAAGACACCTCTAAATCCTTGGGGTTTAAATTTTGGTCTTGTCGGCTTTACAGAATCAGCCCTTTGAACCTTTAGGGGAAATTCCCTTGGTTCTTTTGACAAGAAAAATAGTCTGTTTAGTTGTATCGGAACTAGTGGCTCTGTCTTGTAAAGAACCATATTTGATCATGGATTTTGTGTCCTCATCCTGAATTTCTGCCAAAAGTGGTGACAGGTTTTCATTTAAACCAGGATATTATTCTTCCTTCCTTCCCAGAGCCTCAATCTAGGGAAGAGAAGGCACTACATTCCCTTGATGTAGTAAGAGTGATCATAGTCTATTTAAAGGCGACCGCTCAGGTTCGCAAAACAGATGTTTTGTTTGTACTGCCAGAAGGTCCAAAAAGGGGACAGGCAGCATTAAAATCTACTATTTCCAAATGGATTTGTCAAGCGATTGTTCGAGCTTACGGCTTAAAGAAGAAAATTCCTCCTTTTCATGTTAAAGCACACTCAACCAGGGCAATCAGTGCCTCTTGGGCGGGGCATCATCAGGCCTCTATGGCTCAGATCTGTAAGGCTGCAACTTGGTCTTCAGTTCATACATTTACCATATTTTATCAAATCAATGTTAAAGGTCATGAGGTTATTGCCTTTGGGCACAGTGTACTGCAGGTTGCAGTATGAGTCCTCTAGCCTCTTTTTTTGCCCTACTTTTTTGTTGCATCTCCTGCCCTTCAGTTGCCATTGCTATGGGACATCCTACATAGTAACTACTATGGCTACTATGGCTCTGTATCCCCTAATGTATGAAAAGAAAACAGGATTTTTAAAACGGCTTACCTGTAAAATCCTTTTCTTTGATGTACATCAGGGGACACAGAGGTCCCTCCCTTCTTGGTATACACTTGTATTGCTTGGCTACAAAACTGAGGTGCTCCCGGTAATGGGAGGGGTTATATAGGGAGTGCACTTCTAGTCTTAGGGCGTGCCAGTGTCCATCACCTATTGGTGGCCTGTTAACCCACATAGTAACTACTATGGCTCCGTGTCCCCTGATGTACATCAAAGAAAAGGATTTTTACAGGTAAGCTGTTTTAAAAATACTGTTTTTCATCACCACAGAAGAGAAATATAGACGAAAAACCTCAGTCCCAATGCAGATGGGTTTTTAACAAAAAAAAAGAAAAGGCAAAGCCCGACATGCTTTTTCCAACCTCCGCTTCCACCAGAAAATTGCAATGATGCCAACAAGGTGGGAGCAAGGTTACAACAATTCCTCCCACAATGGTAAGCCTTCTGCTCGAATCAATTTATCCTCCAGATAATAGCTCAAGGATACAAAATAGAATTCACATCAAGACCCCCACATCAAGCTTCCGAGCCACAACAATCCCAACTAAGTCACTGCAAAACACAGCCATGAAACAATCTCCTGCCTGCCTTTAGGGATGTGAATCACTTCCTGTAGGGAATCTACCTTCCTATCCCAATTGTCTAGAATATGGTGCTGTAGAGCTCCCCCCCAGTGAACTGCTGGGATAGAAGCAAACATAAGCCCCAAAAAGGACACGTCTCTTCTTGTACCTTGTTCTGAAGCTGTTAGACTTCTGTTATCACCTTTTCTTTTATCAATTCCCTATCTGGGATGCCATACAATGGGATTTTATTCCCATGTATTCTTAAGAACGAAACCCTTGGGCAACATCACCTGATTCTGAACCTGAAAAAACTCAACAGGGCCATTCTTTACAGGAAATTCAAGATGTAGTCAATATTTATGGTAAAATCAATTCTCCCAGAAGGAGCATTCTTGGTAACGCTCAAACTGCTGGGACAGAAGCAAACATAAGCCCCAAAAAAGGACACGTCTCTTCTTGTACCTTGTTCTGAAGCTGTTAGGGAATTGATAAAAGAAAAGGTGATAACAGAAGTCTATCTGGGATGCCATACAATGGGATTTTATTCCCATGTATTTTTAAGAACGAAACCCTTGGGCAACATCACCTGATTCTGAACCTGAAAAAACTCAACAGGGCCATTCTTTACAGGAAATTCAAGATGGAGTCAATATTTATGGTAAAATCAATTCTCCCAGAAGGAGCATTCTTGGTAACGCTCGACTTAAAGGATGCATATCTTCATGTGCCAATCCACACCAACCACCAAAATTTTCAGAGGTTTGCTACCCGAGACAGGAAGAAAATCTGACATTTCCAGTACCAGGTCCTCTTGTTTGAAATTGCCTCAGGTGAACGGATCTTAACCACTTAATAACCGGCCTATAGCCGATTAACGGCTATAGGTCGGTTTGCTATCTCTGAGAGGCCGTTAATTAACGGCCTCCCGGAGAATCGTTCGTGCGCGCCCCCTGGGGCGCGCACGCCGGAACATCCGTGCTCGCCGAGTTCACGGGACCCGGCGCAACACGGATCGCGGTAAAGGACCAATGGCAGCGGTCCTTTACCACGTGATCGCTCCGTCCAATGACGGAGCGATCACAAATGTAAACAATTCGGCTTGCCGGGTCAAGCTAAGGTCATCAGTCTCCTCTCCTCACACCGATGCAGCGTGAGAGGAGAGGAGAACATTCCAGTGAAAATAAAAAATAACCGTGAGTGCCCAGCAGTGCCCAAATAGTGCCACAACAGTGCCAGAACAGTGCCAGACCAGTGCCATCTATCACCTGTGCCACATCTGTGCCACCTGTGCGACCTGTGCCACCTTTGCCACCTCTGTGCCACCTCTGTGCCAGCAGAGCCACCCCAGTGCATACCAGTGCATACCAGTGCCACTACAGTGCATACCAGTGCCACACCAGTGCCACCTGTGCCCATCAGTGCCACCTGTGCCCATCAGTGCCACCTGTGCCCATCAGTGCCATCTGTGCCCATCAGTGCTCATCTGCGCCACTGCAGTGCCACATCAGTGCCGTCTGTGCCCACCAGTGCCGCCTGTGCCCACCAGTGCCGCCTGTGCCCACCAGTGCCGCCTGTGCCCACCAGTGCCATCTGTGTGCTAATCAGTGCCACCAGAGCCACACCAGTGCCACCAAAGTCACTATAGTGCCCATCAGTGCCACCTGTGCCCATCAGTGCCACCTGCGCCCATCAGTGCCACCTGCGCCCATCAGTGCCACCTGTGCCACTGCAGTGCCCCATCAGTGCCGCCTGTGTCCATCAGTGCCGCCTGTGTCCATCAGTGGCGCCTGTGCCCATCAGTGCCCACCTGGGTGTTAGCTTTCCAAAATGGGGTCACTTTGTGGGCGTTTCCATTGTCCTGGTGCTCCAGGGCCTTCATAAGTGTAATAGGTGGTTGAGGTATTAGATGTGTAATTTATGCTCCTAGAACGCCTGAAGTTGCTACTTCAATGTTGGACTTGTGTATGTGGCCAGGCTGTGTAAAAGTCTAACACATGTGGTATCACCGTACTCAGGAGGAGCAGCAGAATGTATTTTGGGGTTTCATTTGTGGAATGTATATGCCGTGTGAGAGAAATAGCCTGGTAAAATGACAATTTGGTGTGAAAAAAAATTAAAATAAAAAAAATCTTTATTTTGCAAAGAATTGTGGGAAAAAATTACAACTTCAAAAAACTAACCGTGCCACGTACTAAATACCTTGGAATGTCTACTTTCCAAAAAGGGGTCATTTGGGGGGTTTTTGTACATTACTGGCTTGTTAGGGTCTCCAGAAATGAGATAGACTGTCAGTACATCAGCTGTGATCAAATTGATACATTTTCAGTGATTGGCACCATAGCTTGTAGACCCTATAACTTTCACGCAGAATAAATAATATCCACTAATTTGGGTTATTTTTACTAAAGACATTTAGCAGTATACATTTTTGGCCAAATTTATGAAGAAAAATTACTTATTTGCAAAAAATTTTAATAGAAATGAAGAAAAATGCTTTTTTTTACAAAATTTTCGGTATTTTTTCATTAATAGCACAAAAAATAAAAAACGTAGAGGTGATCAAATACCACCAAAAGAAAGCTCTATTTGTGGGAAAAAAAGGACGAAAATTTCAGATGGGTACAGTGTTGCATGACCGAGTAATTGTCATTCAAATTGTGAGAGCACTGAAAGCTGAAAATTGGTCTGGTTATTAAGGGTGTTTAAGTGCCCAGTGGTCAAGTGGTTAACAAAGATCATATCAGGTGATGCGGGAGCTAAGGCTGAGGGGGGTCCAGATAATGCCATATCTGGACAATTTTCTAATCTAAGGCCAGACTCGGGAAGAAGTCACCACAGCTCTGTGGAAGAACAAGAAAATGTTCCTCGCCAGTCTGGGATGGAAAATCTATTTAGAAAAATCGGTCAGTACTCCATCCCACTCCATTACATTCCTCGGCTACATAATAGATACAAAGGCACAAAAGAGCCAAGTTAACCACCTTGACACAACAGATAGCTTCAGAACAAGGTACAAGAAGAGACTTCCTTTTTGGGGCTTATGTCTTCTTCTATTCCAGCAATTCACTGGGAGCAACTTCACATGAGAGATCTACAGCACCATCTTCTAGGCAATTTGGATAGGAAGGTAGTTTCTCTACAAGAAGTGATTCACATCCCTAAAGCAGGCAGGAGCGCGTTAGCCTGGTGGCAGGAAAGGCTCAAGCTGGCAACAGGCAGACTATGGTTCTGACCACATGAAATCCGAATTACGACAGATGCAAGCGCATACAGCTGGAGGGCACATATAGAACAACAGGCCAGAAGGGACCTGGGAACTAGCCATGTTGGAGGCCTCCTCCAATCTCAGGGAACTGACAGCAGTTTTGAGAGAGCTACTAGCTTTCCGGGAAGCGGTGGTGGGGAAACATGTCTAGATCCTCTTCGACAACATCACCACAGTGACATATATCAACCACCAGGGGAGAACCAGGTCAAAGCCCCTCATGAGGACGACACACCAACTCCTGTCATGGGCAGAAGACCACCTGCTATCACTGAATGTGGTACACATAAAAGGGTCATGCAACATCCTAGCAGACTTTCTAAGCTGGACCCAGCAGAGTGGGAGCTGAACCAAGAGATATTTGCAAATCTTTTGATGAAATGGGGTTGACTTTTTCACCATTTCAAAGAACAAGAAAGTTGAACTTTTTTTTTTCTCTGAAAAGAGAAGCAGGTGCACTAGGGTAGGCTCCCTGGGAATTCCATGGAAGTTCAACCTGGGGTATGCCTTTCCTCTGGTACAAATCCATCCCAGGGTAATCAGGAAGATTTGGATGGAGAATATGAGAGCAATACTACTGGCACCATTTTGGCCAAAATGATCCCGGTTCTGTACTCTAAAAAAGATGGTGGCGGAAGATCCATTGATTCTACCAAACAGGGACGACCTCCTGCTACAAGTCAGGGGCACATCTTCTGCAACCTCAAAATCTGAAGTTGACAGCCTGGATTGTGAATGGCACATTCTACTAAACAAAGGCCTCTACACTAAAGTAGTAGAAACTCTACTGCAAAGCAGAAAAACTGAAAAATATACAGAAAGGTGTGGCGAAAAAATACACATCAAAGATGATATCCAGAAACAGAAACGTACATGACACAGGGACAGTGCTAGACTTTCTTCTTAAGCATGCTTAAATTGCACTCGGCAGCACTTTCAGTTTTTCTAGCTATTCCACTAGGTGAAAAAAAAAAACGCTAATTTAAACATTTTTTTTTAAAGCCTTTACGAGGATTCAACCCGCTGTAGGTATTAAGATAGCTCCTTGGGACCTCTCCCTGTTACTCAAAGCACTAACCCAAGAACCATTCGAGCCACTCTTGGATATTTCGTTGAAATTCCTCACTTTAAAAGCAGATTTATTGGTGGCAATCACATCAGCTGGACGCATAAGTGAACTACAGGCCCTTTCTATGAAGGAACCTTTCTTTATAATTTTAAGGAAAAACTGACTTAAAAAAGACCCACTTTTCCTACCAAAGGTTGCATCGCCATCTTTCTGTCAAAACATGGCGAATAAAGGGGAAGAAATCCATGTTGAAATTGAAGATATATTCTACCTCTGAAGGATAGGCCACCATCCAGTAAGAAATCACCATAGATTGTGAATCCACCACCATGAAAAAAATCGGATACTCCTACCAGACTCGAAGGACCCAATACCGTCGGTACAGGGTCAAACAGGCATGGAACTGGGAACGTGGTTGCTCTGCTGTTGGTTAATTGTCAACACCCATCGTTCCACAGTGGCTCACCTGGTGATCATTTCCTGTTCGTCAGCCAGCCCCTTCTGCCTATTTAAACTGCCTGGTTCATTCCTTCGGGGTCTTTGGTCAAACATACCTGGAAAATCTCTGCTGTGCTCCTGTTGAAGACTTCACTGGGACTAAAAATACCATCTTGAGGGTCAAACTTCTACAGAAACAGATTGACGGGCTCAGAAGGACCCTCTGTTAATGCCTACAGCACTAATGCTAAACCCCACTTAGGGAAAGGCTGGAACAGGACCAGACTGTTGTTTTAAGGCGCTGTCCAGACAAATTACAAAAGACTCTTTGGCCAAGGGTCTTTCTAAAGAAACACTTGGAGCCACCATCTAGACCTTTAGGATACAAAGTGCTATCCACTTGTCTGCTCTACTCTGTAGGAACTATAGCCACCACCATAGAGCTTTGAGAATCAAAAGCTTTCCCGTGGCACCATCTATTCATACGTTTCCAGAATTATGTATATGGATGTTGTCACCCTCTTTCCACTAGCCAACAGGGTGGTCGCAAGCTGGTCTGAAAACCCCTTGGTCCTTGGCAGCTGCTCCTCAAGAACCATGCCACCAAATTAAACATTTCCCCCTGGGGACATAGTACTGGACCCTGTAACAGTAATGCCTCCCTGCAAGGCAGCTTTCAAGGAGACTGTTCAGGACTAAAAACCAAGCGCTCCTGGGCTAATGAGGAGCAACTAGGATCGACCAGTTACTTTCTTTCTGAAACTTTCTCAGTACCACTAGCACTAAAGTGAGAGGGGGGGAGAGTATCACGGGAGAGCCGCTAAGGTTGACACAGAGCATCCACCCCAAGAGCTGCATCCCATCTGCCAGGAAGAACACCAATGTGCTATTTCTTCTAAGCAAACATATCTGGCTGAGGAGTAGCCCACCTCTGTCTAAAAGCCTTGAAAACCCAAATTCAGCTCCCACTTGGACTCCCTCAGCGGATGTTCACTGGCAAAATCCACCAGCTGATTTAAGTCTCCATTTTAAATGTACTGTCAATAGGGAAGCTAGATTTGATTCTGCCCATTCAAGCAAGACTTGCTTTTGCCCCCCCCCCCCCCCCACTTGTGGACATACGATACTGCAGAGGCTTTGTCTAGGAGCCTTTGATGACACCATGTGGGAGGGCGAAATGCATTGACATGACTCACTTCCAGCACTAACATCACTTCTGGTCTCGTAGGAACGCTCCTAATGGTGTTTGCTGCATCTTCTTACAATTTCAATGCCTGTTTTTAGCTTACTTTTGTAAGTATACCCTTTAAGCGCAATACATTTTGCTTTCTTAGCATACTTTACTATTGGTCCCCCTTTTTTCTTCCTTTCTGGGTACTTGTTTTGTATGGCTGAGCATTTACATTGAAGGATCATCTATCATCTCATCGATGAACCTGCCATCCTGTGTCATTTTCTGGATATCGTTATAAGCCTGTATTGACTCCCAGACTGAAAAGATTTGGTGAGTGGGGACACGTGGGGGTGTCTTGGTACGCCTGAAAAAAATTTCTGCAACATTTTTTCTCTGCACACCAGATGTGAAGCATTCCCCGCGATTTTGCACGTTAGTTGTGAAGCACGTTTTTAGTTTTATATGGACTGTATTTAGCTGTGAAACACATTTTTTTCGTTTATATGGACTATATGTTTTTTGTCACCTATTATGGGTCTTTGTGAGCGCTGTATTTATATATTTTGTCATTATGATCAAGTGTTTAGCACTTTCTGTATAGCAGCTACATTCATTTTTTACCACCCATTTTCTATACCATCAGTGTGAGTTTATATATTTAGATTATATATTTTCCCAGTTTGTCCAGGAGGACCTGCTCATGCTGGCCCACCAAGTCTCCCTAAAAGACTTTGAGCTCTAGGCCTACCTCCTTCAGCTCTCTCTAGTTTGACCACCTCCTCCCCTCTCTGTTTTCCCATCTGCCCCAAGTGAATCTCAACTACAGATGCACTCGTATTGGTAGTAATCGGCTTAGTGATGGGAAGAACTCAAAAGGACCGCTGTGAAAGTTTTGCGGACTTCCTCCACCGCCAGAGGGCTCTCTTGCGCTGGACTGGGATCCTTAGCATCCAAGGTCTCATACCCTAAGAATCAAGTGCTGCAAGGGCCACAAATGTAGCCCCGTCCAGTGGACTGCAAGGATTGAGGATGTCACCAGCCCTAGGGCAGAGATGGTTGCCCTGATGGACAATTGCTACCCCTGAAGGAGGTGTACCGTTGTGTCCACTTTTCAAGATCTTTTCCTCCAGTAACATTAACTTCTGTTGTGTAGAGTCCAATACGTACCTTAGAATGGTTACTACTTGAGCCAGTGTCAGGGTTGACACTGGACTGCCCCCTCAATGTGGATGCAGGGCTTTCAAAACCGAGGTAGTGCTGACATGCTGGAAAGATGGGGACATTCAAGTATGCACCCTTGATGTCCACAAAAGCTAGAAAGTCAAACTAAGTGAAATTTTTACATTTGAATGAGGACACCTAAAGCAGGTAGTAAAGCCTGCTTTGCAACTTTTACCTACAAGTAAGCTTATAAGAAAGCTTACCTGTAGGTAAAATTAATATTTCTTATATTCTTGTCTAGGAGTATTATTAAGAGACCCAAGGTTTACAGTTGTAGCAGGCCCACCCCTTAGGTTTAGCTGTGTAGTATGAACCCTAGGAGAAACTAAAGGAACTTTTTTTTTTTTTACTTCAGAGAGATTGCCAGTTTGATGCTTAGGCTTCTTTTGCTGGGGTAAATGAGTACTCTTACTATCAATGATGTCCTTTTATAAAGCTTTTTAAAGACTCACCCAAGAGACATTCACCATCAAAAGGATTTTTTACATTGCTGTTCTGCAGAACAAGATTTTAACTAAAGATATATTCACACGAAGGAGACTCAACATACAATATAACACTATCTACATAGGAGTCATGTAAGAGGGTTTTACACTATGGTATAGGATAGGTGCAACTAAAAAGGCATAAATAAAACACGTCATAATGTAAAGGCTTATTGTAACATTATCCAGCTGCAAGAAAGCCCTAAAAATGCTGTATTGCTGCAAAAGTTTAGGACATTTATGTAATATATAATATCACATTTACATACTGTAGAAGCCACATAAGTCTATAAGGTGGCATTGGATAAAACACAACAAAAGTATGGCAAAAGGCTCATGCCACACATATAGGACTAAGTGTTGTAACGTTTATGCGGTCACCCTAAACTAAATGGCAATCAGGAGTCCCCTGCTGCCAAACACTATGCTACAATATTACAAAATATTTTTTCAGCCTGAGCTGTAAATCTGATTATCCCATAAATATTATCCAGTTATACAAGCATTTTATATATTAGGCCCAGGTGTCATCACAAATACTGAACTCCATTAAACTACATCACCATAAAATATTTTGCACGAAGCCTCCCGCTGCTGCATTACCACACTCGAATGTCATACATGAGAAACTCCACTGTATTGTGAGCTTTTATTAAAAGAATACTACATAATGAGATGCAATCTCAAAAAAAAAAAAAAATGAGATGAAGCGAAGGTGAAATAGTGCAACCCAAAACTCATAGCAAACAGCATTGAGGTTGTAACCAATGCAGTCAGGCAGGCCGAACAGCTGTGAGGCAGATACACCCAGGCAGCAATTAATTAGGGAAAAAATAACTTAAAATGGTTGTAAACCCTCTCCTATACCCAGTTAAGAGATTAACCACCTCAATACAGGGCACTTACACCCCCTTACTGCCCAGACCAATTTTTAGTTTTCAGCACTCTCAGACTTTGAATGACAATTTCTCAGTCATGCAACACTGTACCCATATGAAATTTGTGTCCTTTTTTTCACACAAATAGAGCTTTCTTTTGGTGGTATTTAATCACTAGTGTTTTATTTTTTATTTTTTGTGCTATAAATAAAAAAAGACTACATTTTGTGGAAAAAAATGCATTTTTGTTTGTTTCTGTCATAAAGTTTTGCTAATTAGTAATTTTTCTTCATAAATTTTGGGCAAACTTTATACTGCTACATAGCTTTGGTAAAAATAACCCAAATTAGTGTATAGTAGTTGGTCTTTGTGAAAGTTATAGAGTCTACAAACTATGATGCCAATCACTGAAATTGATTACATCTGATCAGGCCTTCAATACATCAGGTGAATCTAATTTCTTGAGGCACTAACAAGACAGGAAAGTACAAATACCCCCCAAAAAGAAAGAAATAAAGTAGACATTCCAAAGTATTAAGTAAGTAGCATGGTGAGTTTTTTTAAGTTGTAATTTTTTCCCACAATTCTTTGCAAAATGAAGAATTTTTTTTTTTTTTTTTACAAAATTGTCATATTATCAGGGTATTTCACACACAGCATATGCATACAACAAATTACACCCCAAAATACATTCTGCTACTCTTCCTGAGTATGGCGATACCACACGTGAGACTTTTACACAGCCTGGCCACATACGAAGGCCCAACATTGAAGTAGCGCCTTCAGGCGTTCTACGAGTATAAATTACACTTTTTTCAACCACCTATTACATTTTGAAGGCCCTGGAGCACCAGGACAATGGAATTGCCCATAAAATGACCCCATTTTGGAAAGCAAACACCCCAACGTATAATCTTTGAGGCATAATGCGTCTTAAATGGTTCATTTTTTTCCAGAAGTTTTTGGAAAATGTGGGGAAAAAAATGAAAACGCATTTTTTTTTTTACACAAAGTTGTCAATTTATAAGATATTTCTAACACATGGCATGTATATAGCAAAAATTACACCCCAAAATACATTCTGCTACTCTTCCCGAGTATGGCAATACCACGTGTGAGACTTTTACACAGCCTGGCAACATGCAGAGGCCCAACATTGAAGTAGTACCTTCAGGCGTTCTAGGAGCATAAATTACACATCTCTTTTTATTCCTACCTATCACACTTTTGAAGGTCCTTGAGCACCATGACAGTGGAATTACCCACAAAATGACCCCATTTTGGAAAGCAAACACCCCAACTTATATTCTGAGGCATGTGCTACAGATAGGTACTCGGGTGCTCTGATGGGCTGCAGATAGGTACTCAGGTACTCTGATGGGCTGGAGACAGGTACTTGGGTAACTTGAGCTGCAGACAGGTATTCTGTGGGGTTGTTGACAGGTACTCGGTTACTCTGATGGGCTACAGATAGGTACTCGGGGACTCTGATGGGCTGGTGACTGGTATTTGGATACTCTGAAGGGCGGTGACAGGTACTCAGTACTCATATGAACTGTGACAGGTACTCAGATGGACTGTGACAGATACTCGGGTAATCAGATGAACTGTGACAGGTACTCAGGTGGACTGTGACAGGTACTCGGGTACTCAGATGAACTGCGATAGGTACTCGGTTACTCAGAGGAATTGTGACAGGTACTCAGGTGGACAGTGACAGGTACTTTGATGGGTGGTGACTGACCCTCTTTATTGGGGGGCAATCAGTGTGCACAATATATGACAAAAAATGTAGCGCTGAAATATCAAAAATATAACAAATATAAATATCCCTTAAACCCTATTAATTCGATAATTTAAGGACCTACTAAAAGACAGCACACATTTAGGTGTTGTGCTGTCTAGTAGGGAAGAAAACAATCTAATCTAAGTCGTGAACAGCCTTCAGTCAATAACCAAGATTTTTGCAGAAAAATGTGGGTACTCTTACCAGAGATGATGGACACAAAGTACTCTACAGTAAATGTGTCATACAGGCTTATATGTGTCACAAATGATTCATGTACGCTGGATCATAGGTCACCCTCAAAGCAGCCAGGTATCCTCTCGGTTAGCCGACTTCTGGATCGATGTACCAAGGTATGGGGTTCCACAGGACACAAAGAATTCCTCGCTGTATCTCAGAGATTCCAGTGTAAAGTAGCTCCAAACCGTTTCACCGAAAAACAAAAAGTATAAACACAATGCCTCGCATAGTGAAATTCCACCATTTAAAGGTTTATTTATAAAAATCCAATTTACATAAAAAATGATATCCAAGAATCACGTGATCCAATAAAAAGTAAACAAAAAGCAATATGGGGAGCAGGAAACGCTAGACCGACGCATTTCGACCTCTAAGTCGTCTACTGGGGCATTACCTGTCCCCCCCCACATTGCTATAATATATATATATATATATATCAACTTAATTAGAAAACAACTTACACCTGTGACAGGCCACCTCCTACAAAACTCCTCCTCCATTGACCACAATGTGTGTACGCTCAACATCATGGTCACTATTCACGATGATGACCCATCTATCCAGCATCATCCTCCCCTTACAAGGAATAATACAACTCTATCCATCTCTATGCAAAGAACATAAAGGGTACAAATCCGATATAAAAAAATGACACAAAATCTTAAAATGGCGGCCGCGCGTGCGTTCCACAGCTATTAGTAAAAACCAGAAGTAAGGAGGGGTTCTAATCAATGAATAATTTGGTATCAGAAACTCATCATTACTACGGATGGCAAGTGCCAATACAAATTCAGTTCATCTCACATTCCGCACATCATCTAAATTCTACATAACAAGCGCATAATCATTCCATTGGGCCCGCTAGTGAATCTAAAACAGCCTCCCTTCCGCTGGCATGCGTTTCAAAGGAACAGAAGCAAACCTTTGTTTGCACTCCAAGCCTCTAATTGAAACCGGAAGTGGATATACGCCACATCTGGTTACCGCATTTGCGCGGACATTTCCAAGGGAGGGACGCAAACATATGTCTGCCTTCCAAACCTCGATTTGAAACCAGAGGTGGTCATACGCCACTTCCGGTTATCATGTTTCTGCCGAGAGTGGTTGCAAACAGAAATCGGTAAACAACCAAGCCTCAATTCTGCACCGGAAATGGTCAGAAAACCTATGGTGTCTTTATTGGTATCTAAGTGCATAGTACAAACTCATTGGCATAATCGAGAGATGGGCACAATGCCTAAATAAGGGTAAAAAATTTTTGTTTGTTTTACAATTTAGTTTGTAAAAAATATATAAAAATGGAGAGAGTGTCTTGCTGGACCCACAAACAACTCCGTTAAAAAGGTGAAAGGATTAAGTTCATACCGAGTCCAACATGCAATCCCACCTAAAGCGGCACTCAACCCCACAAAGTCTCCATTTATTTTTAGTGGCTCTAAAAAAAAAATTTTTTATTTACTTTCATATTAATCCACTCCAATAGGTTAGTTTACATCCAAGTCAATAATCCAAAAGAATTATAAGTATTCATACCATAAAGTATTTAAACAACATTTTTTGCCTGGAGTAAACTGGATTATATCAACCCTCAATCAACCAGATTAAACAGGCAACAACTATGAGTCGAGGTGCCACTCACCCCCGGTCTATGAAACTATTGATATACCAATCTATGTTTATACCATGGGGCGAGTAACACCTCACTCATAAATCCAATACGTTTCCAAGCGGGAAACGCCCCTAATCATAGGGTCACCCCGCCAATAAGGGACAAATTTGTCTATCACTTAAAATAAAGTGCCTTTAGGATCTCTATCATGGCACTCTAAATAATGGCGGGGGACAGTATGCTTATCACAGCCCTTCTTGATTTTGGCAATATGTTCATTGACACGCACGGAAAAAGTCCTCTTCGTGCGGCCAACATATTGTTTGTTACATGGACATGTGATCAAATATACTATATACTTAGTCGCACATGTTGTAAAATGTCTCATTTTGTATGTCCGTGCAGTCACACTAGATACAAAAGTGTCGGTTTTGCGTCTCATGATGTTGTGCGCACACACTACACTTTTTTACAGGGGAAAAAGCCTTTACAATTAAAGAAGAGTGTTGGTTTAGTTGGAGGATCCACCGTATTAGGAGCAATTTCCCCCCTTACAGACCGAGCTCCCCTAAAAATAATACCCGCCCTATCCGGCAGGACGGGTCCCTACACCCTATCATCACATAACACCTTCCAGTGCCTATTAAGTATCTTTCCAATTTCTTTATGTTGGATAGAGAAGGTTGTAAAAAAAGACCATCTAAAGTGTAACCATTCCGGTCGGTAGTCTTAAAATGGGTTTGTAAGACCAATTCGTGATAAATAACTGAAATCTCGAGATCTAAGAAATTAATAGAACTAACACTTGCCTCAAAGGTAAGGATAATACCCCTGCTATTGGTATTTAGTTCCGTCATGAATGACTGTAATGACACATGGTCACCTTTCCACAAGAGGAGGATGTCGTCTATGTACCTGGCCCATAGGACCAATTCAGGTCGTTCATGAGCATAGACGACATCCTCCTCCCATTGGGCCATGAATAAATTGGCTAAACTGGGGGCATATTTTGCCCCCATAGTCACCCCCTTAATTTGGGAGTAAAAAACGTTCTGGAAGCAAAAATAATTGTGTTCCGTTACGAATTTTAACAAGTCCATAATATAGTTCTTATGTATAGGAGGTAAAGGGGAACCTTTGTTCAAAAAGTGTTCAACTGCAGCCAGACCCAGATCCAAAGGGATCGAAGTATATAGGGCCGATACATCAGCCGTCACTAAAAGGAGATCGTCTTGGTATTCAACACCCTCGAGTAAGCTGATGGTATCTCTTGTATCCTTAAGATACAAGGGTATGGTCTTAACCAGAGGTTGAAAATAAAAATCAATGTATTTGCCAATCCTTGCTGTGACAGAAGATTTTTATGTACTTTTGGAAGATAGTATATCACAGGAATTCTTGGAGCTGTCGGGACCAAGAAGTCATGTTCTTTCTTATTCAAAATCTTAAGTGAAAGGCCCTCATCTACTAAAGATTTGAGGGCTGTTTTATATACAGTTGTGGGATCACTCGGAAGAACCCTGTAGGTAGTACGATCCTCCAACAAAATTTTCATCTGAGTGACATAGTCAACTTTGTCTAAAACGACTATACCCCCACCTTTATCAGCTGGTCGAACAATAAGGTCCTTTCTGTCACAGAGGGATCTTAAACTAGCTACAATAGACGGGTCCTAATGGACCCGTTTTTTTGGCAGTGCGCTTAAATCTCGAAGGACTAGATTTTTAAAAACATTAATAGAATGGGAGGAGGTGTTTGGTGGGTTAAAGAGAGACGGGTTGGAGAGGCCTGAATGTAGATTAACCGTCTGTGGCCTAACTTCCAATCCGTTCGATGGATTAGCAAGAAAATGTCTCTGTATGTTCAATTTACGTACATATTTCTGCACGTCAATAAAGGTATGAAACGTATCTAATTGCCGAGATGGAACGAACTTAAGCCCTTTGTCAAGGACAACCTTCTCATCTTCAGAAAGTATGGCCTTGCTTAAATAAAAAATTCCCTTTCCTATTGCGTTCTTTTTCGCTTTCCTCCATTGAAGGCGCCATGCCTTCTCTACAGCCTCTCTTAGATTTGGACTTTGGGCGAAACTGGGAAGTTATCTGAGTGCTTACTAAGCGACTGCCCTTACAGTTCCACAGGCGCATAGAGAAAGCACTCTGGATAGGCTGCACAAATGCAGTAGTGCTGCAGACATGCATCTGAAGAGGAAAAATTTTACTAAATTCAATTCTTTCACTGGTGCACACAATCCCCAGGCCAACTACCACCTATAGTCTTAGAAAAGCAAACAGCCAGGCACCCTGGGCATAGAATGTATTAAGTACTTCTGCCCTGAATTTAGTATTGGCAGATATCTTGTACAGTGCCTTTAAAAAGTATTCATACCCCTCAAAATTTTCCACTGTTTGTTATGTTACAATCAAAAACATAAATGTATGTTATTGGGTTTTTATGTGATAGACCAACACAAAGTGGCACATAATTGTGAACGGGAAGGAAAGTGATAAATGTTTTTTAATTGTTTTTACAAATAAATATGTGAAAAGTGTGGCGTACATTTGTATCCTGCCCCCCTGAGTCAACACTTTGTAGAACCACCTTTCACTGAAATTACAGCTGCAGGTCTTTTTTGGGTATGTCTCTACCAACTTTGCGCATCTAGAGAGTGACATTTTTGCCCATTCTTTGGAAAATAACTCTGTCAGATTGGATGGAGAGCATCTATGAACAGCAATTTTCAAGTCTTACCACAGATTCTTAATTGGATTTAGGTCTGGACTAGGGATAAGCCAAACACCCCCCCCCCCCCCCCCCCGATTCGGTTCGCACCAAAACTTGCAAACGGACCGCCGATAGTTTGCGCAAACTTTCGAACCCCATTAAAGTTTATGGGACTCGAACGTGAGAAATCAAAAGTGCAAATTTTAAAGGCTAATATGCAAGTTATTGTTCTAAAAAAGGTTGGGGGACCCGGGTTATGCCCCAAGGTACATGTATTAATGCAAGGAAAAAAAGTCTTAAAAACGGCCGTTTTTTTTCAGGAGCAGTGATTTTAATGATGCTTAAAGTGAAAAAATAAAAGTGAAATATTTCTTTAAATATCGTGCCTGGGGGATGTCTATAGTATGCCTGTAAAGTGGCGCGTGTTTCCCGTGTTAAGAACTGTTCCTGCACAAAATTACATTTCTAAAGGAATAAAAGTCATTTAAAACTGCTTGCAGCTTTAATGTAATGTCTGGTCCCGGCAATATGGATGAAAATCCTTGAGAAAAAAAGCATGGGTACCCATGGGTCTGTGCGCACCTGTTCAGAAAATTTCACTTCACCTTCTGTCTCAATGACAATTGGATTTTGAAAATTTGGGGGTTTTAGTGAAACAAGGAACTCTTACAGGAGAGAATTTCCCTTCCTAGAGGTAGATTTCCTCTCACTTCCTGTTTTCTCCTGTTTGAAAGTAAGAGTCGTTTGTAAGTTGGATGTTTGAAAGAAGGGGCTTGCCCTATATACTCTGCAGAAATTTGGGCCTTAGGTGTTGGTGTTGCCACAACACTGTAAGCCCTCACAGTTACTCTTGGTGGGTGCAGGAATGGGCCCTGCTGTGAAATATTAGATCAAGACTTGTAATTACATGCCTCTGTTGAACAGGGTCGGAAAAATTGGGCCTTTGGTGGTGGACGGTGTGGTGGTGTAGCCACCACACTAAGGCCTCACAGTTACTCTTGGTGGGTGCAGGAACGGGCCCTGCTGTGAACTATTAGATCGAGAATTGTAATTACACGCCCCTGTTGTACAGGGGCAGAAAAATTGGGCCTTAGGTACTGGTGCCACAACACTGCAACCCCTCAAAGATACTCTAGTTGGAGCGCAGGAATTAGCCCTGCTGTAAAGTATTGCATCAAAAATTGTAATTACATGCCCTTGTTAAACAGGGGCAGAAAAATTGGGTTTAGCCACTGGTGGCTGTGCCCAGAACCAAAAATGTTCTTACAAACTATCAGCATGAAAATTGAGGTGGAAGAGGATAGTCACTCAGCATAACAGGATAGTCACTCTGCATAAGCATAGGCAGTCTTGAAGGGATGTCAGCATCAGGTGCTTGGTAGCTGGTGATCCAAGACTGATTCATTTTTAAGGTCAGTTGATTGACCTATTCGGTGGACAGGCGCACCCTGTGATCGGTTACAAAGCCTCCATCAGCACTGAATGTGCGTTCTGAAAGAACTCTGAATGCAGGACAGGCCAGTAGCTCAATAGCATTAGAACTAAAGAAATAAACTAAAGCGCAAATATGCACCACTAGTGGGAAGTGTCTCAATGAAAAAAGCTGCAGTCACTTAACCGTGATCAGTCACCAACAAACCATAAATATATATAAATAGTGATGCGCTAGAATCAATAACGTACCAACAACTAAAGTGCCATGTGCCAAAGCCCTATCGATAGGGCAAAAACAGTATAGTGTGCTAAATAGACACGTGTGCCCAAAGCATAGAAAGCACATAAAAATAAATAAATAACATATAATTAGATAAATACTTGAGGAAAAAATTCCATGAGGAAAAAATACATTCACCCCACCTGTGAAAAAATTATACTAAATATATAGCCACATATTATAGAATCAAATAGCATAGATTAATCAGCACTGTGTAAATAAATAAATAAATACGTCAAATGGCCACTGATGAACGGGCTAAGCTTCACACACAAAAATTTTGCAATGCGATCGCTTGAACTCTGATATATTAGCGTGCTGGTGCGCTCATAGCTGGATTATTACATGCAGGGAAAAGAGATAAACATACATCATTGGGCAAATCTGTGTTATGTGAACACAAATTCACTGAATGATATCCACTCACTTTTAAAGAAGGATATAGCACTACAATGGCCAGACTTAACACCGCTCGTACGCAGCAGATCCTCTGCTGACACTAGTATCGCAGTGTCGCCACTGTCTCCGCCTCCCTACACGTTGCGTCCCTCCTCACGTGACTTTTTCAAGGGTTGCCTAGTGACCAACGGCGCATCGTATTTATGCTGACGTGAGCGTGTGAATCCACACACTCGCTGCGGTGGGGATATTAGTTACATCATCCCATTGAGCACTCAATACATTAGACTTTATTATAGTCATAATTACAATTAACAACTATAAAAACAATTGATACTAAAGAATGATACATTAACCCTTTCATGACTAAGCCTATTTTTGGCATTTGGTGTTTACAAGTTAAAATCCATATTTTTTGCTAGAAAATTACTTGGAACCCCCAAACATTATATATATATTTTTAGCAGAGACTCTAGAGAATAAAACGGCGGTTGTTGCAATATTTTATGTCACACGGTATTTGCGCAGCTGTGTTTTAAATGCAACTTTTTGGGAAAAGGGACACTTTCATGAATTAAAAAAAAAACAGTAAAATTAGCCCAATTTTTTTGCATAATGTGAAAGATAATCTTACGCCGAGTAAATAGATACCAAACATGTCACACTTTATAATCGCACGCACTTGTGGATTGACGACAAAGTACGGTACCTAAAAATCTCAATAGGCGACGCTTTAAAAAAAATTTACGGTTACCAGATTAGCGTTACAGAGGAGGTCTAGTGCTAGAATTATTGCTCTCGCTCTGACGATCGTGGCAATACCTCACATGTGTGATTTGAACACCGTTTACATACGCGGGCGCGACTTTCGTATGCGTTTTCTTTGCTTCGCGAGCTCGCGGGGACGGCGGGCGCTTTAAAAAAATTTTTTTATTTTTTTTATTTTAAAACGACTAAATTGTTTTTAAAAAAAAATTAAAAATGTGATCACTTTTATTGCTGTCACAAGGAATGTAAACATCCCTTGTGACAGTAATAGGTGGTGACAGATACTCTTTATGGAGGGATCGGGGGTCTAAAAGACCCCCCACCCCTCCTTTACACTTCAATGTATTCAGATCGCTGAAAACGACGATTCCGAATACCGTATACATTTTTAAAACCGGTGCCATTGGCAGCCGAGTAAACGGGAAGTGACGTCATGATGTTGCTTCCGTGTTTACTATGAGGAGACTGGAACGAAGCCGTTTACGGCTTCGTTCCAGTTCCTCCCCAGCGGCCGGAGGCATCGCACATGGAATCGGTGCTCCCGATCGAACGGGAGCACCGGTAACAGCGGCGGGAGGCGGCGGGAGGCGGCGGGAGGGGGGGATGTCCCCTCCCGCTCCTCCGGCATAACAGCCGAGCGGCTTTTAGCCGCATCAGTTGTTATGGCTGGAAAGCCAATCGCCTGCTGAAGAAAACGGTACCGGGTTGATGCCTGCAGGTGCGGGCATCATCCCGGTATACCCCCCGGAAGCCGAGTACGCAGATCTGCGTACGCTCGGCGGGAAGGGGTTAAAAACGTATTTAGGCATTTCATATAGGAACTAGAACATGCTCCCTGCAGTGGTCAACACTGATATAGGCGGCCAGACAAATATACAATCCACAACTCCATATAGGCTGCCTAATAATTCCTAGCCCTTGTACATACACCTAGGATAGGAACTGGCACTTTAGTTGTTGGTGGGTTATTGATTCTAGCGCATCACTATTTATCTATATTTATCTCAATTGCATACTGTGCAAGCTCTGGCCAGTGATCCATCCTCAAGACCCAGTAGCCCAGAGGATTTTCGGTGGGAAAGGTGTCCAAGTCTGATCTTGCCCCTAGGTATTCCTGCACCATGTAAATCAGACGCTGGCGATGGTTGCTGGGACCGATCATACCTTGAGGCTGCGGACTAAAAAAATTTTCTGAATGCATCGGTCAGACGGCCACCTTCTCCACGCTCCTTCTGTGACTGATCGAAGCCTCAGCAACACGTCCAGGAGGACCAGGAATTTGTAACCTCCCAGGCTCTGGAAATGCGTTGCACAAACCTTTCTGCAAGGCCTCCCAAAGATGTTTCATCCCCTGCTCCCTCTGTAATGACAAGAAAAGGTCCGCAACCATACCCTTGTAACATGGATCAAGGAGGGTTGCCAGCCAGTAATGATCCCTCTCTTTGATACCACGAATATGAGGATCCTTCCATGGGCTTTGCAGGATCAGGGAGGCCATGCGGCATAGGTTTGCTGAGGCATTCTTTCCGGAGTCCTCTGGGTTACTGAGGACATGATGATCCACAGCCACCTCCTTCCAGCCACGTACAAGTCCATGGGTTTCTTGGGACTGTAAATGATCCCTTGAAGACTGCTGCTGATGCTGAGTGCTAGGCTCCACATCCATGCTGACACAATCCTCCTCCTCTTCCTGTGTGATCGGCAGGCCAGCAGGAACACTGTCTGGATAAAGGGGGCCTTGAGAGGTAAGGAAGTCCTCCTCTTCCTCCCTCCGTTCTGCCTCAAGTGCCCTATCCATTATTCCACGCAGCATGTGCTCCAACAGGTGGGCAAGAGGGACAGTGTCACTGATGCATGCACTTCCACCATCCTCCTCAAATGGTGACAGGACAGTGCATGCATCCCTGATCATAGCCCACTGGCGTGGGGGGAAAAAAACAAGCTCCCCTGACCCTGTCCTGGTGCCATAGTCACACAGGTACTCATTGATGGCCCTTTGCTGCATGTGCAGCCGCTGCAGCATGGGCAACGTTGAGTTCCACCTGGTGGGTATGTCACAGATTAGGGGGTTCTTGGGCAGGTTAAATTCCTTTTGGAGGTCAGCCAGCCAAGCACTGGCATTATATGACCGGTGGAAATGCACACAGACTTTCCTGGCCTGCCTCAGGACATCCTGTAAGCCCAGGTACCTGCCCAGGAACCACTGTACCACCAAGTTAAGGACATGAGCCAAACAGGGAACATGGGTGAAGTGTCCCTGTTGGAGGGAGGAGAGGAGGTTGGTGCCACTGTCGCAAACTACCATTCCTGGCTTAAGCTGGCGTGGCGTTAAACACCTCTGAGCCTGTCCCTGCAGAGCTGACAGAATCTCTGCCCCAGTGTGCCTCCTGTCCCCCAAGCACACCAGCTCAAGCACTGCATGGCATCTTTTTGCCTGCATATTTGCATAGCCCCTTGAACACCTATGGAGCACCGCAGGTTCCGAGGACAAATCAGCACAGGAAGAGGCCACGGAGGAAGAAGAGGAGGGGGTGTAGGAGAGAGGTGTGTCAGAGTCAACACTAGTAGCATTTTGGAGTCGTGGTGGCGGAAAAACCTCCAATACTATTTCACCCTGTCCTGCATCCTTTCCAGCTGCCAGCAGAGTCATCCAGTGGGCCGTGAAAGATAGGTAACGTCCCTGTCCATGCCTGCTGGACCATGAGTCAGCATTAATATGCACCTTACCACTGACCGCCCTGTCTAGCGAGGCCAAGATATTGCCTTCCACATGCCGGTACAGAGCCGGAATTGCCTTCAGTGAAAAAAAGCGTTTGGGAACCTGCCACAGAGGAACCGCACATTCCACAAACTCACGGAAGGGGGCAGTCTACCAACT